>NC_142030.1:119402689-120051361 GCF_982192425.1 Myodes glareolus
GAGTGTTGCTTCACTTTCTAAATGCTGTCCTTTCAGAGAAAATCACTTTCCTTTGAGAGTGTCTTAAGCTACTTACAAGCATTCACAAGAAACTGAAATGCAATTCTCTGAAAGAGAAGTAGTCTGTTCCAACACTTCAATTCACTGTGCGAAGTGAATGGAGAGTTCCTTGACATTCTAAATGCTGTAGTTTCAGGGAAAATCACTTTCCTTTGAAAGTGCCTTAAGCTACTTTCAAGCATTCAACAGAAATTCACATGCGTTTCTCTGAAAGAGATGCTGTCTGTTCCAACACTTCAATTCACTGTGCGAAGTGAATGGAGTGTTGCTTCACTTTCTAAATGCTGTCCTTTCAGAGAAAATCACTTTCCTTTGAAAGTGCCTTAAGCTACTTACAAGCATTCACAAGAAACTCACATGAATTTTTCTGAAAGAGAAGTAGTCTGTTCCAACACTTCAATTCACTGTGCGAAGTGAATGGAGTGTTGCTTCACTTTCTAAATGCTGTCCTTTCAGAGAAAATCACTTTCGTTTGAAAGTGCCTTAAGCTACTTACAAGCATTCAACAGAAATTCACATGCGTTTCTCTGAAAGAGAAGCAGTCTGTTCCAACACTTCAATTCACTGTGCGAAGAGAATGGAGTGTTGCGTCACTTTCTAAATGCTGTCCTTTCAGAGAAAATCACTTTCTTTTGAAAGTGCCTTAAGCTACTTACAAGCATTCACAAGAAACTCACATGCATTTTTCTGAAAGAGAAGCAGTCTGTTCCAACACTTCAATTCGCTGTCCGAAGTGAATGGAGTGTTCCTTGACATTCTAAATGCTGTAGTTTCAGGGAAAATCACTTTCCTTTGAAAGTGCCTTAAGCTACTTTCAAGCATTCAACAGAAATTCACATGCGTTTCTCTGAAAGAGAAGCAGTCTGTTCCAACACTTCAGTTCACTTTGCGAAGAGAATGGAGTGTTGCTTCACTTTCTAAATGCTGTCCTTTCAGAGAAAATCACTTTCCTTTGAACGTGCCTTAAGCTACTTACAAGCATTCACAAGAAACTCACATGCATTTTTCTGAAAGAGAAGCAGTCTGTTCCAACACTTCAATTCATTGTGCGAAGTGAATGGAGTGTTGCTTCACTTTCTAAATGCTGTCCTTTCAGAGAAAATCACTTTCCTTTGAAAGTGCCTTAAGCTACTTACAAGCATTCACAAGAAACTCACATGCATTTTTCTGAAAGAGAAGCAGTCTGTTCCAACACTTCAATTCACGGTGCGAAGTGAATGGAGTGTTGCTTCACTTTCTAAATGCTGTCCTTTCAGAGAAAATCACTTTCCTTTGAAAGTGCCTTAAGCTACTTACAAGCATTCAACAGAAATTCACATGCGTTTCTGTGAAAGAGAAGCAGTCTGTTCCAACACTTTTATTCACTGTGAGAAGAGAATGGAGTGTTGCTTCACTTTCTAAATGCTGTCCTTTCAGAGAAAATCACTCTCTTTTAAAACTGCCTTAAGCTACTTACAAGCATTCACAAGAAGCTCACATCTGTTTCTCTGAAAGAGAAGCAGTCTGTTCCAACACTTCAATTCACTGTGCGAAGTGAATGGAGTGTTGCTTCACTTTCTAAATGCTCTCCTTTTAGAGAAAATCACTCTCTTTTGAAACCTTCTTAAGCTACTTACATGCATTCACAAGAAACTCACATCTGTTTCTCTGAAAGAGAAGCAGTCTGTTCCAACACTTCAATTCACTGTGCGAAGTGAATGGAGTGTTGCTTCACTCTCTATATGCTGTCCTTTCAGAGAAAATCACTTTCCTTTGAGAGTGTCTTAAGCTACTTACAAGCATTCACAAGAAACTCACATGCATTTTTCTGAAAGAGAAGCAGTCTGTTCCAACACTTCAATTCACGGTGCGAAGTGAATGGAGTGTTGCTTCACTTTCTAAATGCTGTCCTTTCAGAGAAAATCACTTTCCTTTGAACGTGCCTTAAGCTACTTACAAGCATTCACAAGAAACTCACATGCGTTTTTCTGAAAGAGAAGCAGTCTGTTCCAACACTTCAATTCATTGGGCGAAGTGAATGGAGTGTTGATTCGCTTTCTAAATGCTGTCCTTTCAGAGAAAATCACTTTCCTTTGAAAGTGCCTTAAGCAACTTACAAGCATTCAACAGAAATTCACATGCGTTTCTCTGAAAGAGAAGCAGTCTGTTCCAACACTTCAATTCACTGTGCGAAGAGAATGGAGTGTTGCTTCACTTTCTAAAAGCTGTCCTTTCAGAGAAAATCACTCTCTTTTAAAACTGCCTTAAGCTACTTACAAGCATTCACAAGAAGCTCACATCTGTTTCTCTGAAAGAGAAGCAGTCTGTTCCAACACTTCAATTCACTTTGCGAAGTGAATGGAGTGTTGCTTCACTTTCTAAATGCTCTCCTTATAGAGAAAATCACTCTCTTTTAAAACTGCCTTAAGCTACTTACAAGCATTCACAAGAAGCTCACATCTGTTTCTCTGAAAGAGAAGCAGTCTGTTCCAACACTTCAATTCACTGTGCGAAGTGAATGGAGTGTTGCTTCACTTTCTGAATGCTGTCCTTTCAGAGAAAATCACTTTCCTTTGAAAGTGTCTTAAGCTACTTACAAGCATTCACAAGAAACTCACATGCATTTTTCTGAAAGAGAAGCAGTCTGTTCCTACACTACAATTCACTGTGCGAAGTGAATGGAGTGTTGCTTCACTTTCTAAATGCTCTCCTTTTAGAGAAAATCACTCTCTTTTGAAACTGCGTTCAGCTACTTACAAGCATTCACAAGAAACTCACATCTGTTTCTCTGAAAGAGAAGCAGTCTGTTCCAACACTTCAATTCACTGAGCGAAGTGAATGGAGTGTTGCTTCACTTTCTAAATGCTGTCATTTCAGAGAAATTCACTTTCCTTTGAAAGTGCCTTAAGCTACTTACAAGCATTGACAGGAAACTCAAATGTGTTTCTATGAAAGAGAAGCTGTCTGTTCCAACACTTCAATTCAAGGTGCGAAGTGAATGGAGTGTTGCTTCACTTTCTAAATGCTGTCCTTTCAGAGAAAATCACTTTCCTATGAAAGTGCCTTAAGCTACTTACAAGCATTCAACAGAAATTCACATGCGTTTCTCTGAAAGAGAAGCAGTCTGTTCCAACACTTCAATTCACTTTGCGAAGAGAATGTAGTGTTGCTTCACTTTCTAAATGCTCTCTTTTAGAGAAAATCACTCTCTTTTGAAACTGCCTTAAGCTACTTACATGCATTCACAAGAAACTCACATCTGTTTCTCTGAAAGAGAAGCAGTCTGTTCCAACACTTCAATTCACGGTGCTTAGTGAATGGAGTGTTGCTTCACTTTCTAAATGCTGTGCTTTCAGAGAAAATCACTTACCTTTGAAAGTGCCTTAAGCTACTTACAAGCATTCAACAGAAAATCACATGCGTTTCTCTGAAAGAGAAGCAGTCTCTTCCAACACTTCAATTCACTGTGCGAAGTGAATGGAGTGTTGCGTCACTTTCTAAATGCTGTCCTTTCAGAGAAAATCACTTTCCTTTGAAAGTGCCTTAAGCTACTTACAAGCATTCAACAGAAATTCACATGCGTTTCTCTGAAAGAGAAGCAGTCTGTTCCAACACTTCAATTCACTGTGCGAAGTGAATGGAGTGTTGCTTCACTTTCTAAATGCTGTCCTTTCAGAGAAAATCACTTTCCTTTGAGAGTGTCTTAAGCTACTTACAAGCATTCACAAGAAACTGAAATGCAATTCTCTGAAAGAGAAGTAGTCTGTTCCAACACTTCAATTCACTGTGCGAAGTGAATGGAGAGTTCCTTGACATTCTAAATGCTGTAGTTTCAGGGAAAATCACTTTCCTTTGAAAGTGCCTTAAGCTACTTTCAAGCATTCAACAGAAATTCACATGCGTTTCTCTGAAAGAGATGCTGTCTGTTCCAACACTTCAGTTCACTTTGAGAAGAGAATGGAGTGTTGCTTCACTTTCTAAATGCTGTCCTTTCAGAGAAAATCACTTTCCTTTGAAAGTGCTTTAAGCTACTTACAAGCATTCACAAGAAACTCACATGCATTTTTCTGAAAGAGAAGCAGTCTGTTCCAACACTTCAATTCACTGTGCGAAGTGAATGGAGTGTTGCTTCACTTTCTAAATGCTGTCCGTTCAGAGAAAATCACTTTCGTTTGAAAGTGCCTTAAGCTACTTACAAGCATTCAACAGAAATTCACATGCGTTTCTCTGAAAGAGAAGCAGTCTGTTCCAACACTTCAATTCACTTTGTGAAGAGAATGGAGTGTTGCTTCACTTTCTAAATGCTGTCCTTTCAGAGAAAATCACTTTCCTTTGAAAGTGCCTTAAGCTACTTACAAGCATTCACAAGAAACTCACATGCATTTTTCTGAAAGAGAAGCAGTCTGTTCCAACACTTCAATTCGCTGTGCGAAGTGAATGGAGTGTTCCTTGACATTCTAAATGCTGTAGTTTCAGGGAAAATCACTTTCCTTTGAAAGTGCCTTAAGCTACTTTCAAGCATTCAACAGAAATTCACATGCGTTTCTGTGAAAGAGAAGCAGTCTGTTCCAACACTTCAGTTCACTTTGCGAAGAGAATGGAGTGTTGCTTCACTTTCTAAATGCTGTCCTTTCAGAGAAAATCACTTTCCTTTGAACGTGCCTTAAGCTACTTACAAGCATTCACAAGAAACTCACATGCATTTTTCTGAAAGAGAAGCAGTCTGTTCCAACACTTTAATTCATTGTGCGAAGTGAATGGAGTGTTGCTTCACTTTCTAAATGCTGTCCTTTCAGAGAAAATCACTTTCCTTTGAAAGTGCTTTAAGCTACTTACAAGCATTCAACAGAAATTCACATGCGTTTCTCTGAAAGAGAAGCAGTCTGTTCCAATACTTCAATTCACTGTGCGAAGAGAATGGAGTGTTGATTCACTTTCTAAATGCTGTCCTTTCAGAGAAAATCACTCTCTTTTAAAACTGCCTTAAGCTACTTACAAGCATTCACAAGAAGCTCACATCTGTTTCTCTGAAAGAGAAGCAGTCTATTCCAACACTTCAATTCACTGTGCGAAGTGAATGGAGTGTTGCTTCACTTTCTAAATGCTCTCCTTTTAGAGAAAATCACTCTCTTTTGAAACCGCCTTAAGCTACTTGCATGCATTCACAAGATACTCACATCTGTTTCTCTGAAAGAGAAGCAGTCTGTTCCAACACTTCAATTCACTGTGCGAAGTGAATGGAGTGTTCCTTGACATTCTAAATGCTGTAGTTTCAGAGAAAATTACTTTCCTTTGAAAGTGCCTTAATCTACTTACAAGCATTCAACAGAAATTCACCTGCGTTTCTCTGAAAGAGAAGCAGTCTGTTCCAACACTTCAATTCACTGTCCGAAGTGAATGGAGTGTTGCTTCACTTTCTAAATGCTGTCCTTACAGAGGAAATCACTCTCTTTTGAAACTGCCTTAAGCTACTTACAAGCATTCACAAGAAGCTCACATCTGTTTCTCCGAAAGAGAAGCAGTCTGTTCCAACACTTCAATTCACTGTGCGAAGTGAATGGAGTGTTGCTTCACTTTCTAAATGCTGTCCTTTCAGAGAAAATCACTTTCCTTTGAAAGTGCCTTAAGCTACTTACAAGCATTCACAAGAAACTCACATGCATTTTTCTGAAAGAGAAGCAGTCTGTTCCAACACTTCAATTCACGGTGCGAAGTGAATGGAGTGTTGCTTCACTTTCTAAATGCTGTCCTTTCAGAGAAAATCACTTTCCTTTGAAAGTGCCTTAAGCTACTTACAAGCATTCAACAGAAATTCACATGCGTTTCTCTGAAAGAGAAGCAGTCTGTTCCAACACTTCAATTCACTTTGCGAAGAGAATGGAGTGTTGCTTCACTTTCTAAATGCTGTCCTTTCAGAGAAAATCACTCTCTTTTGAAACTGCCTTAAGCTACTTACATGCATTCACAAGAAACTCACGTCTGTTTCTCTGAAAGAGAAGCAGTCTGTTCCAACACTTCAATTCACGGTGCTTAGTGAATGGAGTGTTGCTTCACTTTCTAAATGCTGTGCTTTCAGAGAAAATCACTTTCCTTTGAAAGTGCCTTAAGCTACTTACAAGCATTCAACAGAAAATCACATGCGTTTCTCTGAAAGAGAAGCAGTCTCTTCCAACACTTCAATTCACTGTGCAAAGTGAATGGAGTGTTGCGTCACTTTCTAAATGCTGTCCTTTCAGAGAAAATCACTTTCCTTTGAAAGTGCCTTAAGCTACTTACAAGCATTCAACAGAAATTCACATGCGTTTCTCTGAAAGAGAAGCAGTCTGTTCCAACACTTCAATTCACTGTGCGAAGTGAATGGAGTGTTGCTTCACTTTCTAAATGCTGTCCTTTCAGAGAAAATCACTTTCCTTTGAGAGTGTCTTAAGCTACTTACAAGCATTCACAAGAAACTGAAATGCAATTCTCTGAAAGAGAAGTAGTCTGTTCCAACACTTCAATTCACTGTGCGAAGTGAATGGAGAGTTCCTTGACATTCTAAATGCTGTAGTTTCAGGGAAAATCACTTTCCTTTGAAAGTGCCTTAAGCTACTTTCAAGCATTCAACAGAAATTCACATGCGTTTCTCTGAAAGAGATGCTGTCTGTTCCAACACTTCAGTTCACTTTGAGAAGAGAATGGAGTGTTGCTTCACTTTCTAAATGCTGTCCTTTCAGAGAAAATCACTTTCCTTTGAAAGTGCCTTAAGCTACTTACAAGCATTCACAAGAAACTCACATGCATTTTTCTGAAAGAGAAGCAGTCTGTTCCAACATTTCAATTCGCTGTGCGAAGTGAATGGAGTGTTCCTTGACATTCTAAATGCTGTAGTTTCAGGGAAAATCACTTTCCTTTGAAAGTGCCTTAAGCTACTTTCAAGCATTCAACAGAAATTCACATGCGTTTCTCTGAAAGAGAAGCAGTCTGTTCCAACACTTCAGTTCACTTTGCGAAGAGAATGGAGTGTTGCTTCACTTTCTAAATGCTGTCCTTTCAGAGAAAATCACTTTCCTTTGAACGTGCCTTAAGCTACTTACAAGCATTCACAAGAAACTCACATGCATTTTTCTGAAAGAGAAGCAGTCTGTTCCAACACTTTAATTCATTGTGCGAAGAGAATGGAGTGTTGATTCACTTTCTAAATGCTGTCCTTTCAGAGAAAGTCACTCTCTTTTAAAACTGCCTTAAGCTACTTACAAGCATTCACAAGAAGCTCACATCTGTTTCTCTGAAAGAGAAGCAGTCTATTCCAACACTTCAATTCACTGTGCGAAGTGAATGGAGTGTTGCTTCACTTTCTAAATGCTCTCCTTTTAGAGAAAATCACTCTCTTTTGAAACCGCCTTAAGCTACTTGCATGCATTCACAAGATACTCACATCTGTTTCTCTGAAAGAGAAGCAGTCTGTTCCAACACTTCAATTCACTGTGCGAAGTGAATGGAGTGTTCCTTGACATTCTAAATGCTGTAGTTTCAGAGAAAATTACTTTCCTTTGAAAGTGCCTTAATCTACTTACAAGCATTCAACAGAAATTCACCTGCGTTTCTCTGAAAGAGAAGCAGTCTGTTCCAACACTTCAATTCACTGTCCGAAGTGAATGGAGTGTTGCTTCACTTTCTAAATGCTGTCCTTACAGAGGAAATCACTCTCTTTTGAAACTGCCTTAAGCTACTTACAAGCATTCACAAGAAGCTCACATCTGTTTCTCCGAAAGAGAAGCAGTCTGTTCCAACACTTCAATTCACTGTGCGAAGTGAATGGAGTGTTGCTTCACTTTCTAAATGCTGTCCTTTCAGAGAAAATCACTTTCCTTTGAAAGTGCCTTAAGCTACTTACAAGCATTCACAAGAAACTCACATGCATTTTTCTGAAAGAGAAGCAGTCTGTTCCAACACTTCAATTCACGGTGCGAAGTGAATGGAGTGTTGCTTCACTTTCTAAATGCTGTCCTTTCAGAGAAAATCACTTTCCTTTGAAAGTGCCTTAAGCTACTTACAAGCATTCAACAGAAATTCACATGCGTTTCTCTGAAAGAGAAGCAGTCTGTTCCAACACTTCAATTCACTTTGCGAAGAGAATGGAGTGTTGCTTCACTTTCTAAATGCTGTCCTTTCAGAGAAAATCACTTTCCTTTGAAAGTGCCTTAAGCTACTTACAAGCATTCACAGGAAACTCAAATGTGTTTCTATGAAAGAGAAGCTGTCTGTTCCAACACTTCAATTCACGGTGCGAAGTGAATGGAGTGTTGCTTCACTTTCTAATTGCCGTCCTTTCAGAGAAAATCACTTTTCTTTGAAAGTGCCTTAAGCTACTTACAAGCATTCAACAGAAATTCACATGCGTTTCTCTGAAAGAGAAGCAGTCTGTTCCAACACTTCAATTCACGGTGTGAAGTAAATGGAGTGTTGCTTCACTTTCTAAATCCTGTCCTTTCAGAGAAAATCACTTTCCTTTGAGAGTGCCTTAAGCTACTTACAAGCATTCAACAGAAATTCACATGCGTTTCTCTGAAAGAAAAGCAGTCTGTTCCAACACTTCAATTCACTGTGCGAAGTGAATGGAGTGTTGCTTCACTTTCTAAATGCTGTCCTTTCAGAGAAAATCACTTTCCTTTGAAAGTGTCTTAAGCTACTTACAAGCATTCACAAGAAGCTCACATGCAATTCTCTGAAACAGAAATAGTCTGTTCCGCACTTCAATTCACTGTGCGAAGTGAATGGAGTGTTCCGTGACATTCTAAATGCTGTAGTTTCAGAAAAAATCACTTTCCTTTGAAAGTGCCTTAAGCTACTTTCAAGCATTCAACAGAAATTCACTTGCGTTTCTCTGAAAGAGAAGCAGTCTGTTCCAATACTTCAATTCACTTTGCGAAGAGAATGGAGTGTTTCTTCACTTTCTAAATGCTGTCCTTTCAGAGAAAATCACTTTCCTTTGAAAGTGTCTTAAGCTACTTACAAGCATTCACAAGAAGCTCACATGCAATTCTCTGAAACAGAAATAGTCTGTTCCGCACTTCAATTCACTGTGCGAAGTGAATGGAGTGTTCCTTGACATTCTAAATGCTGCAGTTTCAGAGAAAATTACTTTCCTTTGAAAGTGCCTTAATCTACTTACAAGCATTCAACAGAAATTCACCTGCGTTTCTCTGAAAGAGAAGCAGTCTGTTCCAACACTTCAATTCACTGTCCGAAGTGAATGGAGTGTTGCTTCACTTTCTAAATGCTGTCCTTACAGAGGAAATCACTCTCTTTTGAAACTGCCTTAAGCTACTTACAAGCATTCACAAGAAGCTCACATCTGTTTCTCCGAAAGAGAAGCAGTCTGTTCCAACACTTCAATTCACTGTGCGAAGTGAATGGAGTGTTGCTTCACTTTCTAAATGCTGTCCTTTCAGAGAAAATCACTTTCCTTTGAAAGTGCCTTAAGCTACTTACAAGCATTCACAAGAAACTCACATGCATTTTTCTGAAAGAGAAGCAGTCTGTTCCAACACTTCAATTCACGGTGCGAAGTGAATGGAGTGTTGCTTCACTTTCTAAATGCTGTCCTTTCAGAGAAAATCACTTTCCTTTGAAAGTGCCTTAAGCTACTTACAAGCATTCAACAGAAATTCACATGCGTTTCTCTGAAAGAGAAGCAGTCTGTTCCAACACTTCAATTCACTTTGCGAAGAGAATGGAGTGTTGCTTCACTTTCTAAATGCTGTCCTTTCAGAGAAAATCACTCTCTTTTGAAACTGCCTTAAGCTACTTACATGCATTCACAAGAAGCTCACATCTGTTTCTCTGAAAGAGAAGCAGTCTGTTCCAACACTTCAATTCACGGTGCTTAGTGAATGGAGTGTTGCTTCACTTTCTAAATGCTGTGCTTTCAGAGAAAATCACTTTCCTTTGAAAGTGCCTTAAGCTACTTACAAGCATTCAACAGAAATTCACATGCGTTTCTCTGAAAGAGAAGCAGTCTGTTCCAACACTTCAATTCACTGTGCGAAGTGAATGGAGTGTTGCTTCACTTTCTAAATGCTGTCCTTTCAGAGAAAATCACTTTCCTTTGAGAGTGTCTTAAGCTACTTACAAGCATTCACAAGAAACTGAAATGCAATTCTCTGAAAGAGAAGTAGTCTGTTCCAACACTTCAATTCACTGTGCGAAGTGAATGGAGAGTTCCTTGACATTCTAAATGCTGTAGTTTCAGGGAAAATCACTTTCCTTTGAAAGTGCCTTAAGCTACTTTCAAGCATTCAACAGAAATTCACATGCGTTTCTCTGAAAGAGATGCTGTCTGTTCCAACACTTCAGTTCACTTTGAGAAGAGAATGGAGTGTTGCTTCACTTTCTAAATGCTGTCCTTTCAGAGAAAATCACTTTCCTTTGAAAGTGCCTTAAGCTACTTACAAGCATTCACAAGAAACTCACATGCATTTTTCTGAAAGAGAAGCAGTCTGTTCCAACACTTCAATTCACTGTGCGAAGTGAATGGAGTGTTGCTTCACTTTCTAAATGCTGTCCTTTCAGAGAAAATCACTTTCGTTTGAAAGTGCCTTAAGCTACTTACAAGCATTCAACAGAAATTCACATGCGTTTCTCTGAAAGAGAAGCAGTCTGTTCCAACACTTCAATTCACTTTGTGAAGAGAATGGAGTGTTGCTTCACTTTCTAAATGCTGTCCTTTCAGAGAAAATCACTTTCCTTTGAAAGTGCCTTAAGCTACTTACAAGCATTCAACAGAAATTCACATGCGTTTCTCTGAAAGAGAAGCAGTCTGTTCCAACACTTCAGTTCACTTTGCGAAGAGAATGGAGTGTTGCTTCACTTTCTAAATGCTGTCCTTTCAGAGAAAATCACTTTCCTTTGAACGTGCCTTAAGCTACTTACAAGCATTCACAAGAAACTCACATGCATTTTTCTGAAAGAGAAGCAGTCTGTTCCAACACTTTAATTCATTGTGCGAAGTGAATGGAGTGTTGCTTCACTTTCTAAATGCTGTCCTTTCAGAGAAAATCACTTTCCTTTGAAAGTGCTTTAAGCTACTTACAAGCATTCAACAGAAATTCACATGCGTTTCTCTGAAAGAGAAGCAGTCTGTTCCAACACTTCAATTCACTGTGCGAAGAGAATGGAGTGTTGATTCACTTTCTAAATGCTGTCCTTTCAGAGAAAATCACTCTCTTTTAAAACTGCCTTAAGCTACTTACAAGCATTCACAAGAAGCTCACATCTGTTTCTCTGAAAGAGAAGCAGTCTATTCCAACACTTCAATTCACTGTGCGAAGTGAATGGAGTGTTGCTTCACTTTCTAAATGCTCTCCTTTTAGAGAAAATCACTCTCTTTTGAAACCGCCTTAAGCTACTTGCATGCATTCACAAGATACTCACATCTGTTTCTCTGAAAGAGAAGCAGTCTGTTCCAACACTTCAATTCACTGTGCGAAGTGAATGGAGTGTTCCTTGACATTCTAAATGCTGTAGTTTCAGAGAAAATTACTTTCCTTTGAAAGTGCCTTAATCTACTTACAAGCATTCAACAGAAATTCACCTGCGTTTCTCTGAAAGAGAAGCAGTCTGTTCCAACACTTCAATTCACTGTCCGAAGTGAATGGAGTGTTGCTTCACTTTCTAAATGCTGTCCTTACAGAGGAAATCACTCTCTTTTGAAACTGCCTTAAGCTACTTACAAGCATTCACAAGAAGCTCACATCTGTTTCTCCGAAAGAGAAGCAGTCTGTTCCAACACTTCAATTCACTGTGCGAAGTGAATGGAGTGTTGCTTCACTTTCTAAATGCTGTCCTTTCAGAGAAAATCACTTTCCTTTGAAAGTGCCTTAAGCTACTTACAAGCATTCACAAGAAACTCACATGCATTTTTCTGAAAGAGAAGCAGTCTGTTCCAACACTTCAATTCATGGTGCGAAGTGAATGGAGTGTTGCTTCACTTTCTAAATGCTGTCCTTTCAGAGAAAATCACTTTCCTTTGAAAGTGCCTTAAGCTACTTACAAGCATTCAACAGAAATTCACATGCGTTTCTCTGAAAGAGAAGCAGTCTGTTCCAACACTTCAATTCACTTTGCGAAGAGAATGGAGTGTTGCTTCACTTTCTAAATGCTGTCCTTTCAGAGAAAATCACTTTCCTTTGAAAGTGCCTTAAGCTACTTACAAGCATTCACAGGAAACTCAAATGTGTTTCTATGAAAGAGAAGCTGTCTGTTCCAACACTTCAATTCACGGTGCGAAGTGAATGGAGTGTTGCTTCACTTTCTAATTGCCGTCCTTTCAGAGAAAATCACTTTTCTTTGAAAGTGCCTTAAGCTACTTACAAGCATTCAACAGAAATTCACATGCGTTTCTCTGAAAGAGAAGCAGTCTGTTCCAACACTTCAATTCACGGTGTGAAGTAAATGGAGTGTTGCTTCACTTTCTAAATCCTGTCCTTTCAGAGAAAATCACTTTCCTTTGAAAGTGCCTTAAGCTACTTACAAGCATTCAACAGAAATTCACATGCGTTTCTCTGAAAGAAAAGCAGTCTGTTCCAACACTTCAATTCACTGTGCGAAGTGAATGGAGTGTTGCTTCACTTTCTAAATGCTGTCCTTTCAGAGAAAATCACTTTCCTTTGAAAGTGTCTTAAGCTACTTACAAGCATTCACAAGAAGCTCACATGCAATTCTCTGAAACAGAAATAGTCTGTTCCGCACTTCAATTCACTGTGCGAAGTGAATGGAGTGTTCCGTGACATTCTAAATGCTGTAGTTTCAGAAAAAATCACTTTCCTTTGAAAGTGCCTTAAGCTACTTTCAAGCATTCAACAGAAATTCACTTGCGTTTCTCTGAAAGAGAAGCAGTCTGTTCCAATACTTCAATTCACTTTGCGAAGAGAATGGAGTGTTGCTTCACTTTCTAAATGCTGTCCTTTCAGAGAAAATCACTTTCCTTTGAAAGTGCCTTAAGCTACTTACAAGCATTCACAAGAAACTCACATGCATTTTTCTGAAAGAGAAGCAGTCTGTTCCAACACTTCAATTCACTGTGCGAAGTGAATGGAGTGTTGCTTCACTTTCTAAATCCTGTCCTTTCAGAGAAAATCACTTTCCTTTGAAAGTGCCTTAAGCTACTTTCAAGCATTCAACAGAAATTCACTTGCGTTTCTCTGAAAGAGAAGCAGTCTGTTCCAATACTTCAATTCACTTTGCGAAGAGAATGGAGTGTTGCTTCACTTTCTAAATGCTGTCCTTTCAGAGAAAATCACTTTCCTTTGAAAGTGCCTTAAGCTACTTACAAGCATTCACAAGAAACTCACATGCATTTTTCTGAAAGAGAAGCAGTCTGTTCCAACACTTCAATTCACTGTGCGAAGTGAATGGAGTGTTGCTTCACTTTCTAAATCCTGTCCTTTCAGAGAAAATCACTTTCCTTTGAAAGTGCCTTAAGCTACTTACAAGCATTCACAGGAAACTCAAATGTGTTTCTATGAAAGAGAAGCTGTCTGTTCCAACACTTCAATTCACTTTGCGAAGAGAATGGAGTGTTGCTTCACTTTCTAAATGCTGTCCTTTCAGAGAAAATCACTTTCCTTTGAAAGTGCCTTAAGCTACTTAGAAGCATTCAAGGGAAACTCAAATGTGTTTCTATGAAAGAGAAGCTGTCTGTTCCAACACTTCAATTCACGGTGCGAAGTGAATGGAGTGTTGCTTCACTTTCTAAATGCTGTCCTTTCAGAGAAAATCACTTTCCTTTGAAAGTGCCTTAAGCTATTTACAAGCATTCAACAGAAATTCACATGCGTTTCTGTGAAAGAGAAGCAGTCTGTTCCAACACTTCAATTCACTGTGTGAAGAGAATGGAGTGTTGTTTCACTTTCTAAATGCTGTCCTTTCAGAGAAAATCACTCTCTTTTAAAACTGCCTTAAGCTACTTACAAGCATTCACAAGAAGCTCACATCTGTTTCTCTGAAAGAGAAGCAGTCTGTTCCAACACTTCAATTCACTGTGCGAAGTGAATGGAGTGTTGCTTCACTCTCTAAATGCTGTCCTTTCAGAGAAAATCACTTTCCTTTGAGAGTGTCTTAAGCGACTTACAAGCATTCACAAGAAACTGAAATGCAATTCTCTGAAAGAGAAGTAGTCTGTTCCAACACTTCAATTCACTGTGCGAAGTGAATGGAGTGTTCCTTGACATTCTAAATGCTGTAGTTTCAGGGAAAAACACTTTCCTTTGAAAGTGCCTTAAGCTACTTTCAAGCATTCAACAGAAATTCACATGCGTTTCTCTGAAAGAGAAGCAGTCTGTTCCAACATTTCAATTCACTTTGCGAAGAGAATGGAGGGTTGCTTCACTTTCTAAATGCTGTCCTTTCAGAGAAAATCACTTTCCTTTGAAAGTGCCTTAAGCTACTTACAAGCATTCACAAGAAACTCACATGCATTTTTCTGAAAGAGAAGCAGTCTGTTCCAACACTTCAATTCGCTGTGCGAAGTGAATGGAGTGTTCCTTGACATTCTAAAAGCTGTAGTTTCAGGGAAAATCACTTTCCTTTGAAAGTGCCTTAAGCTACTTTCAAGCATTCAACAGAAATTCACATGCGTTTCTCTGAAAGAGAAGCAGTCTGTTCCAACACTTCAGTTCACTTTGCGAAGAGAATGGAGTGTTGCTTCACTTTCTAAATGCTGTCCTTTCAGAGAAAATCACTTTCCTTTGAACGTGCCTTAAGCTACTTACAAGCATTCACAAGAAACTCACATGCATTTTTCTGAAAGAGAAGCAGTCTGTTCCAACACTTCAATTCATTGTGCGAAGTGAATGGAGTGTTGCTTCACTTTCTAAATGCTGTCCTTTCAGAGAAAATCACTTTCCTTTGAAAGTGCCTTAAGCTACTTACAAGCATTCAACAGAAATTCACATGCGTTTCTCTGAAAGAGAAGCAGTCTGTTCCAAAACTTCAATTCACTTTGCGAAGAGAATGGAGAGTTGCTTCACTTTCTAAATGCTGTCCTTTCAGAGAAAATCACTTTCCTTTGAAAGTGCCTTAAGCTACTTACAAGCATTCACAGGAAATTCAAATGTGTTTCTATGAAAGAGAAGCTGTCTGTTCCAACACTTCAATTCACGGTGCGAAATGATTGGAGTGTTGCTTCACTTTCTAAATGCTGTCCTTTCAGAGAAAATCACTTTCCTTTGAAAGTGCCTTAAGCTACTTACAAGCATTCAACAGAAATTCACATGCGTTTCTGTGAAAGAGAAGCAGTCTATTCCCACACTTCAATTCACTGTGCGAAGAGAATGGAGTGTTGCTTCACTTTCTAAATGCTGTCCTTTCAGAGAAAATCACTCTCTTTTAAAACTGCCTTAAGCTACTTACAAGCATTCACAAGAAGCTCACATCTGTTTCTCTGAAAGAGAAGCAGTCTGTTCCAACACTTCAATTCACTGTGCGAAGTGAATGGAGTGTTGCTTCACTTTCTAAATGCTCTCCTTTTAGAGAAAATCACTCTCTTTTGAAACTGCCTTAAGCTACTTACATGCATTCACAAGAAACTCACATCTGTTTCTCTGAAAGAGAAGCAGTCTGTTACAACACTTCAATTCACGGTGCGAAGTGAATGGAGTGTTCCTTGACATTCTAAATGCTGTAGTTTCAGAGAAAATTACTTTCCTTTGAAAGTGCCTTAATCTACTTACAAGCATTCAACAGAAATTCACATGCGTTTCTCTGAAAGAGAAGCAGTCTGTTCCAACACTTCAATTCACTGTCCGAAGTGAATGGAGTGTTGCTTCACTTTCTAAATGCTGTCCTTACAGAGGAAATCACTCTCTTTTGAAACTGCCTTAAGCTACTTACAAGCATTCACAAGAAGCTCACATCTGTTTCTAAGAAAGAGAAGCAGTCTGTTACAACACTTCAATTCACTGTGCGAAGTGAATGGAGTGTTGCTTCACTTTGTAAATGCTGTCCTTTCAGAGAAAATCACTTTCCTTTGAGAGTGTCTTAAGCTACTTACAAGCATTCACAAGAAACTGAAATGCAATTCTCTGAAAGAGAAGTAGTCTGTTCCAACACTTCAATTCACTGTGCGAAGTGAATGGAGTGTTCCTTGACATTCTAAATGCTGTAGTTTCAGGGAAAATCACTTTCCTTTGAAAGTGCCTTAAGCTACTTTCAAGCATTCAACAGAAATTCACATGCGTTTCTCTGAAAGAGAAGCTGACTGTTCCAGCACTTCAGTTCACTTTGAGAAGAGAATGGAGTGTTGCTTCACTTTCTAAATGCTGTCCTTACAGAGAAAATCACTTTCCTTTGAAAGTGCCTTAAGCTACTTACAAGCATTCACAAGAAACTCACATGCATTTTTCTGAAAGAGAAGCAGTCTGTTCCAACACTTCATATCGCTGTGCGAAGTGAATGGAGTGTTGCTTCACTTTCTAAATGCTGTCCTTTCAGAGAAAATCACTTTTCTTTGAAAGTGCCTTAAGCTACTTACAAGCATTCAACAGAAATTCACATGCGTTTCTCTGAAAGAGAAGCAGTCTGTTCCAACACTTCAATTCACTTTGCGAAGAGAATGGAGTGTTGCTTCACTTTCTAAACGCTGTCCTTTCAGAGAAAATCACTTTCCTTTGAAAGTGCCTTAAGCTACTTACAAGCATTCACAAGAAACTCACATGCATTTTTCTGAAAGAGAAGCAGTCTGTTCCAACACTTCAATTCACGGTGCGAAGTGAATGGAGTGTTGCTTCACTTTGTAAATGCTGTCCTTTCAGAGAAAATCACTTTCCTTTGAGAGTGTCTTAAGCTACTTACAAGCATTCACAAGAAACTGAAATGCAATTCTCTGAAAGAGAAGTAGTCTGTTCCAACACTTCAATTCCCTGTGCGAACTGAATGGAGTGTTCCTTGACATTCTAAATGCTGTAGTTTCAGGGAAAATCACTTTCCTTTGAAAGTGCCTTAAGCTACTTTCAAGCATTCAACAGAAATTCACATGCGTTTCTCTGAAAGAGAAGCTGTCTGTTCCAGCACTTCAGTTCACTTTGAGAAGAGAATGGAGTGTTGCTTCACTTTCTAAATGCTGTCCTTTCAGAGAAAATCACTTTCCTTTGAAAGTGCCTTAAGCTACTTACAAGCATTCACAAGAAACTCACATGCATTTTTCTGAAAGAGAAGCAGTCTGTTCCAACACTTCATATCGCTGTGCGAAGTGAATGGAGTGTTGCTTCACTTTCTAAATGCTCTCCTTTTAGAGAAAATCAATTACCTTTGAAAGTGCCTTAAGCTACTTACAAGCATTCACAGGAAACTCAAATGTGTTTCTATGAAAGAGAACCTGTCTGTTCCAACACTTCAATTCACGGTGCGAAGTGAATGGAGTGTTGCTTCACTTTCTAAATGCTGTCCTTTCAGAGAAAATCACTTTTCTTTGAAAGTGCCTTAAGCTACTTACAAGCATTCAACAGAAATTCACATGCGTTTCTCTGAAAGAGAAGCAGTCTGTTCCAACACTTCAATTCACTTTGCGAAGAGAATGGAGTGTTGCTTCACTTTCTAAACGCTGTCCTTTCAGAGAAAATCACTTTCCTTTGAAAGTGCCTTAAGCTACTTACAAGCATTCACAAGAAACTCACATGCATTTTTCTGAAAGAGAAGCAGTCTGTTCCAACACTTCAATTCACGGTGCGAAGTGAATGGAGTGTTGCTTCACTTTCTAAATGCTGTCCTTTCAGAGAAAATCACTTTCCTTTGAAAGTGCCTTAAGCTACTTACAAGCATTCAACAGAAATTCACATGCGTTTCTCTGAAAGAGAAGCAGTCTGTTCCAACACTTCAATTCACTTTGCGAAGAGAATGGAGTGTTGCTTCACTTTCTAAATGCTGTCCTTTCAGAGAAAATCACTTTCCTTTGAGAGTGCCTTAAGCTACTTACAAGCATTCACAGGAAACTCAAATGTGTTTCTCTGAAAGAGAAGCTGTCTGTTCAATCTTCAATTCACGGTGCGAAGTGAATGGAGTGTTGCTTCACTTTCTAAATGCTGTCCTTTCAGAGAAAATCACTTTCATTTGAAAGTGCCTTAAGCTACTTACAAGCATTCAAAAGAAATTCACATGCGTTTATCTGAAAGAGAAGCAGACTGTTCCAACACTTCAATTCACTGTGCGAAGTGAATGGAGTGTTGCTTCACTTTCTAAATGCTGTCCTTTCAGAGAAAATCACTCTCTTTTGAAACTGCCTTAAGCTACTTCCAAGCATTCACAAGAAGCTCACATCTGTTTCTCTGAAAGAGAAGCAGTCTGTTCCAACACTTCAATTCACTGTGCGAAGTGAATGGAGTGTTGCTTCACTTTCTAAATGCTCTCCTTTTAGAGAAAATCACTCTCTTTTGAAACCGCCTTAAGCTACTTACATGCATTCACAAGAAACTCACATCTGTTTCTCTGAAAGAGAAGCAGTCTGTTCCAACACTTCAATTCACTGTGCGAAGTGAATGGAGTGTTCCTTGACATTCTAAATGCTGTAGTTTCAGGGAAAATCACTTTCCTTTGAAAGTGCCTTAAGCTACTTTCAAGCATTCAACAGAAATTCACATGCGTTTCATTGAAAGAGAAGCAGTCTGTTCCAACACTTCAGTTTACATTGCGAAGAGAATGGAGTGTTGCTTCACTTTCTAAATGCTGTCCTTTCAGAGAAAATCACTTTCCTTTGAACGTGCCTTAAGCTACTTACAAGCATTCACAAGAAACTCACATGCATTTTTCTGAAAGAGAAGCAGTCTGTTCCAACACTTCAATTCATTGTGCAAAGTGAATGGAGTGTTGCTTCACTTTCTAAATGCTGTCCTTTCAGAGAAAATCACTTTCCTTTGAAAGTGCCTTAAGCTACTTACAAGCATTCAACAGAAATTCACATGCGTTTCTCTGAAAGAGAAGCAGTCTGTTCCAACACTTCAATTCACTTTGCGAAGAGAATGGAGTGTTGCTTCACTTTCTAAATGCTGTCCTTTTAGAGAAAATCAATTACCTTTGAAAGTGCCTTAAGCTACTTACAAGCATTCACAGGAAACTCAAATGTGTTTCTATGAAAGAGAACCTGTCTGTTCCAACACTTCAATTCACGGTGCGAAGAGAATGGAGTGTTGCTTCACTTTCTAAATGCTGTCCTTTCAGAGAAAATCACTTTTCTTTGAAAGTGCCTTAAGCTACTTACAAGCATTCAACAGAAATTCACATGCGTTTCTCTGAAAGAGAAGCAGTCTGTTCCAACACTTCAATTCACTTTGCGAAGAGAATGGAGTGTTGCTTCACTTTCTAAATGCTGTCCTTTCAGAGAAAATCACTTTCCTTTGAAAGTGCCTTAAGCTACTTACAAGCATTCACAAGAAACTCACATGCATTTTTCTTAAAGAGAAGCAGTCTGTTCCAACACTTCAATTCACGGTGCGAAGTGAATGGAGTGTTGCTTCACTTTCTAAATGCTGTCCTTTCAGAGAACATCACTTTCCTTTGAAAGTGCCTTAAGCTACTTACAAGCATTCAACAGAAATTCACATGCGTTTCTCTGAAAGAGAAGCAGTCTGTTCCAACACTTCAATTCACTTTGCGAAGAGAATGGAGTGTTGCTTCACTTTCTAAATGCTGTCTTTTCAGAGAAAATCACTTTCCTTTGAGAGTGCCTTAAGCTACTTACAAGCATTCACAGGAAACTCAAATGTGTTTCTCTGAAAGAGAAGCTGTCTGTTCAAACTTCAATTCACGGTGCGAAGTGAATGGAGTGTTGCTTCACTTTCTAAATGCTGTCCTTTCAGAGAAAATCACTTTCATTTGAAAGTGCCTTAAGCTACTTACAAGCATTCAAAAGAAATTCACATGCGTTTATCTGAAAGAGAAGCAGACTGTTCCAACACTTCAATTCACTGTGCGAAGTGAATGGAGTGTTGCTTCACTTTCTAAATGCTGTCCTTTCAGAGAAAATCACTCTCTTTTGAAACTGCCTTAAGCTACTTCCAAGCATTCACAAGAAGCTCACATCTGTTTCTCTGAAAGAGAAGCAGTCTGTTCCAACACTTCAATTCACTGTGCGAAGTGAATGGAGTGTTGCTTCACTTTCTAAATGCTCTCTTTTAGAGAAAATCACTCTCTTTTGAAACCGCCTTAAGCTACTTACATGCATTCACAAGAAACTCACATCTGTTTCTCTGAAAGAGAAGCAGTCTGTTCCAACACTTCAATTCACTGTGCGAAGTGAATGGAGTGTTCCTTGACATTCTAAATGCTGTAGTTTCAGGGAAAATCACTTTCCTTTGAAAGTGCCTTAAGCTACTTTCAAGCATTCAACAGAAATTCACATGTGTTTCTTTGAAAGAGAAGCAGTCTGTTCCAACACTTCAGTTTACTTTGCGAAGAGAATGGAGTGTTGCTTCACTTTCTAAATGCTGTCCTTTCAGAGAAAATCACTTTCCTTTGAACGTGCCTTAAGCTACTTACAAGCATTCACAAGAAACTCACATGCATTTTTCTGAAAGAGAAGCAGTCTGTTCCAACACTTCAATTCATTGTGCGAAGTGAATGGAGTGTTGCTTCACTTTCTAAATGCTGTGCTTTCAGAGAAAATCACTTTCCTTTGAAAGTGCCTTAAGCTACTTACAAGCATTCACAAGAAACTCACATGCATTTTTCTGAAAGAGAAGCAGTCTGTTCCAACACTTCAATTCACGGTGCGAAGTGAATGGAGTGTTGCTTCACTTTCTAAATGCTGTCCTTTCAGAGAAAATCACTTTCCTTTGAAAGTGCCTTAAGCTACTTACAAGCATTCAACAGAAATTCACATGCGTTTCTCTGAAAGAGAAGCAGTCTGTTCCAACACTTCCATTCACTTTGCGAAGAGAATGGAGTGTTGCTTCACTTTCCAAATGCTGTCCTTTCAGAGAAAATCACTTTCCTTTGAAAGTGCCTTAAGCTACTTACAAGCATTCACAGGAAACTCAAATGTGTTTCTATGAAAGAGAAGCTGTCTGTTCCAACACTTCAATTCACGGTGCGAAGTGAATGGAGTGTTGCTTCACTTTCTAAATGCTGTCCTTTCAGAGAAAATCACTTTCCTTTGAAAGTGCCTTAAGCTACTTACAAGCATTCAACAGAAATTCACATGCGTTTCTCTGAAAGAGAAGCAGTCTGTTCCAACACTTCAATTCACGGTGTGAAGTAAATGGAGTGTTGCTTCACTTTCTAAATCCTGTCCTTTCAGAGAAAATCACTTTCCTTTGAAAGTGCCTTAAGCTACTTACAAGCATTCAACAGAAATTCACATGCGTTTCTCTGAAAGAAAAGCAGTCTGTTCCAACACTTCAATTCACTGTGCGAAGTGAATGGAGTGTTGCTTCACTTTCTAAATGCTGTCCTTTCAGAGAAAATCACTTTCCTTTGAAAGTGTCTTAAGCTACTTACAAGCATTCACAAGAAGCTCACATGCAATTCTCTGAAACAGAAGTAGTCTGTTCCGCACTTCAATTCACTGTGCGAAGTGAATGGAGTGTTCCTTGACATTCTAAATGCTGTAGTTTCAGAAAAAATCACTTTCCTTTGAAAGTGCCTTAAGCTACTTTCAAGCATTCAACAGAAATTCACTTGCATTTCTCTGAAAGAGAAGCAGTCTGTTCCAATACTTCAATTCACTTTGCGAAGAGAATGGAGTGTTGCTTCACTTTCTAAATGCTGTCCTTTCAGAGAAAATCACTTTCCTTTGAAAGTGCCTTAAGCTACTTACAAGCATTCACAAGAAACTCGCATGCATTTTTCTGAAAGAGAAGCAGTCTGTTCCAACACTTCAATTCACTGTGCGAAGTGAATGGAGTGTTGCTTCACTTTCTAAATCCTGTCCTTTCAGAGAAAATCACTTTCCTTTGAAAGTGCCTTAAGCTACTTACAAGCATTCACAGGAACCTCAAATGTGTTTCTATGAAAGAGAAGCCGTCTATTCCATCATTTCAATTCACGGTGCGAAGTGAATGGAGTGTTGCTTCACTTTCTAAATGCTGTGCTTTCAGAGAAAATCACTTTCCTTTGAAAGTGCCTTAAGCTACTTACAAGCATTCAACAGAAATTCACATGCGTTTCTCTGAAAGAGAAGCAGTCTGTTCCAACACTTCAATTCACTTTGCGAAGAGAATGGAGTGTTGCTTCACTTTCTAAATGCTGTGCTTTCAGAGAAAATCACTTTCCTTTGAGAGTGCCTTAAGCTACTTACAAGCATTCACAAGAAACTGAAATGCAATTCTCTGAAAGAGAAGTAGTCTGTTCCAACACTTCAATTCAATGTGCGAAGTGAATGGAGTGTTCCTTGACATTCTAAATGCTGTAGTTTCCGGGAAAATCACTTTCCTTTGAAAGTGCCTTAAGCTACTTTCAAGCATTCAACAGAAATTCACATGCGTTTCTCTGAAAGAGAAGCAGTCTGTTCCAACACTTCAATTCACTTTGCGAAGAGAATGGAGTGTTGCTTCACTTTCTAAATGCTGTCCTTTCAGAGAAAATCACTTTCCTTTGAAAGTGCCTTAAGCTACTTACAAGCATTCACAAGAAAATCACATGCATTTTTCTGAAAGAGAAGCAGTCTGTTCCAACACTTCAATTCGCTGTGCGAAGTGAATGGAGTGTTCCTTGACATTCTAAATGCTGTCATTTAGAGAAAATCACTTTCCTTTGAAAGTGCCTTAAGCTACTTACAAGCATTCAACAGAAATTCACATGCGTTTCTGTGAAAGAGAAGCAGTCTGTTCTAACACTTCAATTCACTGTGCGAAGAGAATGGAGTGTTGCTTCACTTTCTAAATGCTGTCCTTTCAGAGAAAATCACTCTCTTTTAAAACTGCCTTAAGCTACTTACAAGCATTCACAAGAAGCTCACATCTGTTTCTGTGAAAGAGAAGCAGTCTGTTCCAACACTTCAATTCACTGTGCGAAGTGAATGGAGTGTTCCTTGACATTCTAAATGCTCTCCTTTTAGAGAAAATCACTCTCTTTTGAAACCGCCTTAAGCTACTTACATGCATTCACAAGAAACTCACATCTGTTTCTCTGAAAGAGAAGCAGTCTGTTCCAACACTTCAATTCACTGTGCGAAGTGAATGGAGTGTTCCTTGACATTCTAAATGCTGTAGTTTCAGAGAAAATTACTTTCCTTTGAAAGTGCCTTAGTCTGCTTACAAGCATTCAACAGAAATTCACATGCGTTTCTCTGAAAGAGAAGCAGTCTGTTCCAACACTTCAATTCACTGTCCGAAGTGAATGGAGTGTTGCTTCACTTTCTAAATGCTGTCCTTACAGAGGAAATCACTCTCTTTTGAAACTGCCTTAAGCTACTTACAAGCATTCACAAGAAGCTCACATCTGTTTCTCTGAAAGAGAAGCAGTCTGTTCCAACACTTCAATTCACTGTGCGAAGTGAATGGAGTGTTGCTTCACTTTGTAAATGCTGTCCTTTCAGAGAAAATCACTTTCCTTTGAGAGTGTCTTAAGCTACTTACAAGCATTCACAAGAAACTGAAATGCAATTCTCTGAAAGAGAAGTAGTGTGTTCCAACACTTCAATTCACTGTGCGAAGTGAATGGAGTGTTCCTTGACATTCTAAATGCTGTAGTTTCAGGGAAAATCACTTTCCTTTGAAAGTGCCTTAAGCTACTTTCAAGCATTCAACAGAAATTCACATGCGTTTCTCTGAAAGAGATGCTGTCTGTTCCAGCACTTCAGTTCACTTTGAGAAGAGAATGGAGTGTTGCTTCACTTTCTAAATGCTGTCCTTTCAGAGAAAATCACTTTGCTTTGAAAGTGCCTTAAGCTACTTACAAGCATTCACAAGAAACTCACATGCATTTTTCTGAAAGAGAAGCAGTCTGTTCCAACACTTCAAATCGCTGTGCGAAGTGAATGGAGTGTTGCTTCACTTTCTAAATGCTCTCCTTTTAGAGAAAATCAATTACCTTTGAAAGTGCCTTAAGCTACTTATAAGCATTCACAGGAAACTCAAATGTGTTTCTATGAAAGAGAACCTGTCTGTTCCAACACTTCAATTCACGGTGCGAAGTGAATGGAGTGTTGCTTCACTTTCTAAATGCTGTCCTTTCAGAGAAAATCACTTTTCTTTGAAAGTGCCTTAAGCTACTTACAAGCATTCAACAGAAATTCACATGCGTTTCTCTGAAAGAGAAGCAGTCTGTTCCAACACTTCAATTCACTTTGCGAAGAGAATGGAGTGTTGCTTCACTTTCTAAATGCTGTCCTTTCAGAGAAAATCACTTTCATTTGAAAGTGCCTTAAGCTACTTACAAGCATTCACAAGAAACTCACATGCATTTTTCTGAAAGAGAAGCAGTCTGTTCCAACACTTCAATTCACGGTGCGAAGTGAATGGAGTGTTGCTTCACTTTCTAAATGCTGTCCTTTCAGAGAAAATCACTTTCCTTTGAAAGTGCCTTAAGCTACTTACAAGCATTCAACAGAAATTCACATGCGTTTCTCTGAAAGAGAAGCAGTCTGTTCCAACACTTCAATTCACTTTGAGAAGAGAATGGAGTGTTGCTTCACTTTCTAAATGCTGTCCTTTCAGAGAAAATCACTTTCCTTTGAGAGTGCCTTAAGCTACTTACAAGCATTCACAGGAAACTCAAATGTGTTTCTCTGAAAGAGAAGCTGTCTGTTCAAACTTCAATTCACGGAGCGAAGTGAATGGAGTGTTGCTTCACTTTCTAAATGCTGTCCTTTCAGAGAAAATCACTTTCCTTTGAAAGTGCCTTAAGCTACTTACAAGCATTCACAAGAAACTCACATGCATTTTTCTGAAAGAGAAGCAGTCTGTTAAAACACTTCAATTCACTGTGCGAAGTGAATGGAGTGTTGCTTCACTTTCTAAATGCTGTCCTTTCAGAGAAAATCACTTTCGTTTGAAAGTGCCTTAAGCTACTTACAAGCATTCAACAGAAATTCACATGCGTTTCTCTGAAAGAGAAGCAGTCTGTTCCAACACTTCAATTCACTTTGCGAAGAGAATGGAGTGTTGCTTCACTTTCTAAATGCTGTCCTTTCAGAGAAAATCACTTTCCTTTGAAAGTGCCTTAAGCTACTTACAAGCATTCACAAGAAACTCACATGCATTTTTCTGAAAGAGAAGCAGTCTGTTCCAACACTTCAAATCGCTGTGCGAAGTGAATGGAGTGTTGCTTCACTTTCTAAATGCTCTCCTTTTAGAGAAAATCAATTACCTTTTAAAGTGCCTTAAGCTACTTACAAGCATTCACAGGAAACTCAAATGTGTTTCTATGAAAGAGAACTTGTCTGTTCCAACACTTCAATTCACGGTGCGAAGTGAATGGAGTGTTGCTTCACTTTCTAAATGCTGTCCTTTCAGAGAAAATCACTTTTCGTTGAAAGTGCCTTAAGCTACTTACAAGCATTCAACAGAAATTCACATGCGTATCTCTGAAAGAGAAGCAGTCTGTTCCAACACTTCAATTCACTTTGCGAAGAGAATGGAGTGTTGCTTCACTTCCTAAATGCTGTCCTTTCAGAGAAAATCACTTTCCTTTGAGAGTGCCTCAAGCTACTTACAAGCATTCACAGGAAACTCAAATGTGTTTCTCTGAAAGAGAAGCTGTCTGTTCCAACACTTCAATTCACGGTGCGAAGTGAATGGAGTGTTGCTTCACTTTCTAAATGCTGTCCTTTCAGAGAAAATCACTTTCCTTTGAAAGTGCCTTAAGCTACTTACAAGCATTCAAAAGAAATTCACATGCGTTTATCTGAAAGAGAAGCAGTCTGTTCCAACACTTCAATTCACGGTGCGAAGTGAATGGAGTGTTGCTTCACTTTTTAAATGCTGTCCTTTCAGAGAAAATCACTCTCTTTTGAAACTGCCTTAAGCTACTTCCAAGCATTCACAAGAAGCTCACATCTGTTTCTCTGAAAGAGAAGCAGTCTGTTCCAACACTTCAATTCACTTTGCGAAGTGAATGGTGTGTTGCTTCACATTCTAAATGCTGTCCTTACAGAGGAAATCACTCTCTTTTGAAACTGCCTTAAGCTACTTACAAGCATTCACAAGAAGCTCACATCTGTTTCTCTGAAAGTGAAGCAGTTTGTTCCAACACTTCAATTCACTGTGCTAAGTGAATGGAGTGTTCCTTGACATTCTAAATGCTGTAGTTTCAGAGAAAATAACTTTCCTTTGAAAGTTCCTTAAGCTACTTACATGCATTCACAAGAAGCTCACATCTGTTGTTCTGAAAGAGAAGCAGTCTGTTCCAACACTTCAATTCACTGTGCTAAGTGAATGGAGTGTTCCTTGACATTCTAAATGCTCTCCTTTTAGAGAAAATCACTCTCTTTTGAAACCGCCTTAAGCTAATTTTATGCATTAACAAGAAACTCACATGCATTTTTCTGAAAGAGAAGCAGTTTGTTCCAACACTTCAATTCATTGTGCGAAGTGAATGGAGTGTTGCTTCACTTTCTAAATGCTGTCCTTTCAGAGAAAATCACTTTCATTTGAAAGTGCCTTAAGCTACTTACAAGCATTCACAAGAAACTCACATGCATTTTTCTGAAAGAGAAGCAGTCTGTTCCAACATTTCAATTCACGGTGCGAAGTGAATGGAGTGTTGCTTCACTTTCTAAATGCTGTCCTTTCAGAGAAAATCACTTTCCTTTGAAAGTGCATTAAGCTACTTACAAGCATTCAACAGAAATTCACATGCGTTTCTCTGAAAGAGAAGCAGTCTGTTCCAACACTTCAATTCACTTTGCGAAGAGAATGGAGAGTTGCTTCACTTTCTAAATGCTGTCCTTTCAGAGAAAATCACTTTCTTTGAGAGTGCCTTAAGCTACTTACAAGCATTCACAGGAAACTCAAATGTGTTTCTCTGAAAGAGAAGCTGTCTATTCCAACACTTCAATTCACGGTGCAAAGTGAATGGAGTGTTGCTTCACTTTCTAAATGCTGTTCTTTCAGAGAAAATCACTTTCCTTTTAAAGTGCCTTAAGCTACTTACAAGCATTCACAAGAAATTCACATGCGTTTCTCTGAAAGAGAAGCAGTCTGTTCCAACACTTCAATTCACTGTGTGAAGTGAATGGAGTGTTGCTTCACTTTCTAAATGCTGTCGTTTTAGAGAAAATCACTCTCTTTTGAAACTGCCTTAAGCTACTTCCAAGCATTCACAAGAAGCTCACATCTGTTTCTCTGAAACAGAAGCAGTCTGTTCCAACACTTCAATTCACTGTGCGAAGTGAATGGAGTGTTGCTTCACTTTCTAAATGCTGTCCTTTCAGAGAAAATCACTTTCCTTTGAAAGTGCCTTAAGCTACTTACAAGCATTCAACAGAAATTCACATGCGTTTCTCTGAAAGAGAAGCAGTCTGTTCCAACACTTCAATTCACTTTGCGAAGAGAATGGAGTGTTGCTTCACTTTCTAAATGCTGTCCTTTCAGAGAAAATCACTTTCCTTTGAAAGTGCCTTAAGCTACTTACAAGCATTCACAGGAAACTCAAATGTATTTCTATGAAAGAGAAGCTGTCTGTTCCAACACTTCAATTCACGGTGCGAAGTGAATGGAGTGTTGCTTCACTTTCTAAATGCTGTCCTTTCAGAGAAAATCACTTTCCTTTGAAAGTGCCTTAAGCTACTTAAAAGTATTCAACAGAAATTCACATGCGTTTCTCTGAAAGAGAAGCAGTCTGTTCCAACACTTCAATTCACTGTGCGAAGAGATTGGAGTGTTGCTTCACTTTCTAAATGCTGTCCTTTCAGAGAAAATCACTCTCTTTTGAAACTGCCATAAGCTACTTACAAGCATTCACAAGAAGCTCACATCTGATTCTCTGAAAGAGAAGCAGTCTGTTCCAACACTTCAATTCACTGTGAGAAGTGAATGTAGTGTTGCTTCACTTTCTAAATGCTCTCCTTTTAGAGAAAATCACTCTCTTTTGAAACCGCCTTAAGCTACTTACATGCATTCACAAGAAACTCACATCTGTTTCTCTGAAAGTGAAGCAGTTTGTTCCAACACTTCAATTCACTGTGCTAAGTGAATGGAGTGTTCCTTGACATTCTAAATGCTGTAGTTTCAGAGAAAATAACTTTCCTTTGAAAGTTCCTTAAGCTACTTACATGCATTCACAAGAAGCTCACATCTGTTGTTCTGAAAGAGAAGCAGTCTGTTCCAACACTTCAATTCACTGTGCTAAGTGTATGGAGTGTTCCTTGACATTCTAAATGCTCTCCTTTTAGAGAAAATCACTCTCTTTTGAAACCGCCTTAAGCTACTTACATGAATTCACAAGAAACTCACATGCATTTTTCTGAAAGAGAAGCAGTCTGTTCCAACACTTCAATTCACGGTGCGAAGTGAATGGAGTGTTGCTTCACTTTCTAAATGCTGTCCTCTCAGAGAAAATCACTTTCCTTTGAAAGTGCCTTAAGCTACTTACAAGCATTCAAAAGAAATTCACATGCGTTTCTCTGAAAGAGAAGCAGTCTGTTCCAACACTTCAATTCACTGTGCGAAGTGAATGGAGTGTTGCTTCACTTTGTAAATGCTGTCCTTTCAGAGAAAATCACTTTCCTTTGAAAGTGCCTTAAGATACTTACAAGCATTCACAGGAAACTCAAATGTGTTTCTATGAAAGAGAAGCTGTCTGTTCCAACACTTCAATTCACGGTGCGAAGTGAATGGAGTGTTGCTTCACTTTCTAAATGCTGTCCTTTCAGAGAAAATCACTTTCCTTTGAAAGTGCCTTAAGCTACTTACAAGCATTCAACAGAAATTCACATGCGTTTCTCTGAAAGAGAAGCAGTCTGTTCCAACACTTCAATTCACTTTGCGAAGAGAATGGAGTGTTGCTTAACTTTCTAAATGCTCTCCTTTCAGAGAAAATCACTTTCCTTTGAAAGTGCCTTAAGCTACTTACAAGCATTCACAGGAAACTCAAATGTGTTTCTATGAAAGAGAAGCTGTCTGTTCCAACACTTCAATTCACGGTGCGAAGTGAATGGAGTGTTGCTTCACTTTCTAAATGCTGTCCTTTCAGAGAAAATCACTTTCCTTTGAAAGTGCCTTAAGCTACTTAAAAGCATTCAACAGAAATTCACATGCGTTTCTCTGAAAGAGAAGCAGTCTGTTCCAACACTTCAATTCACTGTGCGAAGAGAATGGAGTGTTGCTTCACTTTCTAAATGCTGTCCTTTCAGAGAAAAACACTCTCTTTTGAAACTGCCATAAGCTACTTACAAGCATTCACAAGAAGCTCACATCTGTTTCTCTGAAAGAGAAGCAGTCTGTTCCAACACTTCAATTCACTGTGCGAAGTGAATGGAGTGTTGCTTCACTTTCTAAATGCTCTCCTTTTAGAGAAAATCACTCTCTTTTGAAACCGCCTTAAGCTACTTACATGCATTCACAAGAAACTCACATCTGTTTCTCTGAAAGAGAAGCAGTCTGTTCCAACACTTCAATTCACTGTGCGAAGTGAATGGAGTGTTCCTTGACATTCTAAATGCTGTAGTTTCAGAGAAAATTACTTTCCTTTGAAAGTGCCTTAATCTACTTACAAGCATTCAACAGAAATTCACATGCGTTTCTCTGAAAGAGAAGCAGTCTGTTCCAACACTTCAATTCACTGTCCGAAGTGAATGGAGTGTTGCTTCACTTTCTAAATGCTCTCCTTTTAGAGAAAAGCACTCTCTTTTGAAACTGCCTTAAGCTACTAACAAGCATTCACAAGAAACTCACATCTGTTTCTCTGAAAGAGAAGCAGTCTGTTCCAACACTTCAATTCACTGTGCGAAGTGAATGGAGTGTTGCTTCACTTTCTAAAAGCTGTCCTTTCAGAGAAAATCACTTTGCTTTGAATATGCCTTAAGCTAATTACAGGCATTCACAAAAAACTCACATCTGTTTCACTGAAAGAGAAGCAGTCTCTTCCAACACTTCAATTCACTGGGCGAAGTGAATGGAGTGTTGCTTCACTTTCTACATGCTCTCCTATGAGAGAAAAATCACTCTTTTGAAAATGCCTTAAGCTACTTACAAGCATTCAGAAGAAACTCACATGCATTTTTCTGAAAGAGAAGCAGTCTGTTCCAACACTTCAATTCACTGTGCGAAGTGAATGGAGTGTTGCTTCACTTTCTAAATGCTGTCCTCTCAGAGAAAATCACTTTCCTTTGAAAGCGCCTTAAGCTAATTACAAGCATCCACAAAAAACTCATATCTGTTTCTCTGAAAGAGAAGTAGTCTGTTCCAACACTTCAATTCACTGTGCGAAGTGAATGGAGTGTTGCTTCACTTTCTAAATGCTGTCCTCTCAGAGAAAATCACTTTCCTTTGAAAGTGCCTTAAGCTACTTACAAGCATTCACAAGAAACTCACATGCATTTTTCTGAAAGAGAAGCAGTCTGTTCCAACACTTCAATTCACTGTGCGTAGTGAATGGAGTGTTACTTTACTTTCTAAATGCTGTCCTTTCAGAGAAAATCACTTTCCTTTGAAAGTGCCTTAAGCTACTTACAAGCATCCACAAGAAACTCACACGCATTTTTCTGAAAGAGAAGCAGTTTGTTCCAACACTTCAATTCACTGTGCAAAGTGAATGGAGTGTTGCTTCACTTTCTATATGCTCTCCTTTTAGAGAAAATCACTCTCTTTTGAAACTGCCTTAAGCTACTTACAAGCATTCACAAGAAACACACATCTGTTTCTCTGAAAAAGAACCAGTCTGTTCCAACACTTCAATTCACTGTGCGAAGTGAATGGAGTGTTGCTTTACTTTCTAAAGGCTCTCCTTTTAGAGAAAAGCACTCTCTTTTGAAACTGCCTTAAACTACTTACAAGCATTCACAAGAAACTCACATCTGTTTCTCTGAAAGAGAAGCAGTCTGTTCCAACACTTCAATTCACTGTGCGAAGTGAATGGAGTGTTGCTTCACTTTCTAAATGCTGTCCTTTTAGAGAAAAGCACTCACTTTTGAAACTGCCTTAAGCTACTTACAAGCATTCACAAGAAACTCACATCCGTTTCACTGAAAGAGAAGCAGTCTGTTCCAACACTTCAATTCACTGTGCGAATTGAATGGAGTGTTGCTTCACTTTCTAAATGCTCTCCTTTTAGAGAAAAGCACTCTCTTTTGAAACTGCCTTAAGCTACTTACAATCATTCACAAAAAACTCACATCCGTTTCACTGAAAGAGAAGCAGTCTGTTCCAACACTTCAATTCACTGGGCGAAGTGAATGGAGTGCTGCTTCACTTTCTATATGCTCTCCTTTGAGAGAAAATCACTCTTTTGAAAATGCCTTAAGATACTTACAAGCATTCAGAAGAAACTCACATGCATTTTTCTGAAAGAGAAGCAGTCTGTTCCAACACTTCAATTTACTGTGCGAAGTGAATGGAGTGTTGTTTCGCTTTCTAAATGCTGTCCTTTCAGAGAAAATCACTTTCCTTTGAAAGTGCCTTAAGCTACTTACAAGCATTCAAAAGAAACGCACATGCATTTTTCTGAAAGAGAAGCAGTCTGTTCCAACTCTTCAATTCACTGTGTGTAGTGAATGGAGTGTTTCTTCACTTTCTAAATGCTGTCCTTTCAGAGAAAATCACTTTCCTTTGAAAGTGCCTTAAGCTACTTACAAGCATTCACAAGAAACTCACATGCATTTTTCTGAAAGTGAAGCAGTTTGTTCCAACACTTCAATTCACTGTGCGAAGTGAATGGAGTGTTGCTTCACTTTCTATATGCTCTCCTTTTAGAGAAAATCACTCTCTTTTGAAACTGCCTTAAGCTACTTACAAGCATTCACAAGAAACTCACATCTGTTTCTCTGAAAGAGAAGCAGTCTGTTCCAACACTTCAATTCATTGTGCGAAGTGAATGGAGTGTTGCTTCACTTTCTAAATGCTGTCCTTTCAGAGAAAATCACTTTCCTTTGAAAGTGCCTTAAGCTACTTACAAGCATTCACAAGAAACTCACATGCATTTTTCTGAAAGAGAAGCAGTCTGTTCCAACACTTCAATTCATTGTGCGAAGTGAATGGAGTGTTGCTTCACTTTCTAAATGCTGTCCTTTCAGAGAAAATCACTTTCCTTTGAAAGTGCCTTAAGCTACTTACAAGCATTCACAAGAAACTCACATGCATTTTTCTGAAAGAGAAGCAGTCTGTTCCAACACTTCAATTCACTTTGCGAAGTGAATGGAGTGTTGCTTCACTTTCTAAATGCTGTCCTTTCAGAGAAAATCTCTTTCCTTTGAAAGTGCCTTAAGCTACTTACAAGCATTCACAGGAAACTCAAATGTGTTTCTATGAAAGAGAAGCTGTCTGTTCCAACACTTCAATTCACGGTGCGAAGTGAATGGAGTGTTTCTTCACTTTCTAAATGCTGTCCTTTCAGAGAAAATCACTTTCCTTTGAAAGTGCCTTAAGATACTTACAAGCATTCACAGGAAACTCAAATGTGTTTCTATGAAAGAGAAGCTGTCTGTTCCAACACTTCAATTCACGGTGGGAAGTGAATGGAGTGTTGCTTCACTTTCTAAATGCTGTCCTTTCAGAGAAAATCACTTTCCTTTGAAAGTGCCTTAAGCTACTTACAAGCATTCAACAGAAATTCACATGCGTTTCTCTGAAAGAGAAGCAGTCTGTTCCAACACTTCAATTCACTTTGCGAAGAGAATGGAGTGTTGCTTAACTTTCTAAATGCTCTCCTTTCAGAGAAAATCACTTTCCTTTGAAAGTGCCTTAAGCTACTTACAAGCATTCACAGGAAACTCAAATGTGTTTCTATGAAAGAGAAGCTGTCTGTTCCAACACTTCAATTCACGGTGCGAAGTGAATGGAGTGTTGCTTCACTTTCTAAATGCTGTCCTTTCAGAGAAAATCACTTTCCTTTGAAAGTGCCTTAAGCTACTTAAAAGCATTCAACAGAAATTCACATGCGTTTCTCTGAAAGAGAAGCAGTCTGTTCCAACACTTCAATTCACTGTGCGAAGAGAATGGAGTGTTGCTTCACTTTCTAAATGCTGTCCTTTCAGAGAAAAACACTCTCTTTTGAAACTGCCATAAGCTACTTACAAGCATTCACAAGAAGCTCCCATCTGTTTCTCTGAAAGAGAAGCAGTCTGTTCCAACACTTCAATTCACTGTGCAAAGTGAATGGAGTGTTGCTTCACTTTCTAAATGCTCTCCTTTTAGAGAAAATCACTCTCTTTTGAAACCGCCTTAAGCTACTTACATGCATTCACAAGAAACTCACATCTGTTTCTCTGAAAGAGAAGCAGTCTGTTCCAACACTTCAATTCACTGTGCGAAGTGAATGGAGTGTTCCTTGACATTCTAAATGCTGTAGTTTCAGAGAAAATTACTTTCCTTTGAAAGTGCCTTAATCTACTTACAAGCATTCAACAGAAATTCACATGCGCTTCTCTGAAAGAGAAGCAGTCTGTTCCAACACTTCAATTCACTCTCCGAAGTGAATGGAGTGTTGCTTCACTTTCTAAATGCTCTCCTTTTAGAGAAAAGCACTCTCTTTTGAAACTGCCTTAAGCTACTTACAAGCATTCACAAGAAACTCACATCTGTTTCTCTGAAAGAGAAGCAGTCTGTTCCAACACTTCAATTCACTGTGCGAAGTGAATGGAGTGTTGCTTCACTTTCTAAAAGCTGTCCTTTCAGAGAAAATCACTTTGCTTTGAATATGCCTTAAGCTAATTACAGGCATTCACAAAAAACTCACATCTGTTTCACTGAAAGAGAAGCAGTCTCTTCCAACACTTCAATTCACTGGGCGAAGTGAATGGAGTGTTGCTTCACTTTCTACATGCTCTCCTATGAGAGAAAATCACTCTTTTGAAAATGCCTTAAGCTACTTACAAGCATTCAGAAGAAACTCACATGCATTTTTCTGAAAGAGAAGCAGTCTGTTCCAACACTTCAATTCACTGTGCGAAGTGAATGGAGTGTTGCTTCACTTTCTAAATGCTGTCCTCTCAGAGAAAATCACTTTCCTTTGAAAGCGCCTTAAGCTAATTACAAGCATCCACAAAAAACTCATATCTGTTTCTCTGAAAGAGAAGTAGTCTGTTCCAACACTTCAATTCACTGTGCGAAGTGAATGGAGTGTTGCTTCACTTTCTAAATGCTGTCCTCTCAGAGAAAATCACTTTCCTTTGAAAGTGCCTTAAGCTACTTACAAGCATTCACAAGAAACTCACATGCATTTTTCTGAAAGAGAAGCAGTCTGTTCCAACACTTCAATTCACTGTGCGTAGTGAATGGAGTGTTACTTTACTTTCTAAATGCTGTCCTTTCAGAGAAAATCACTTTCCTTTGAAAGTGCCTTAAGCTACTTACAAGCATCCACAAGAAACTCACACGCATTTTTCTGAAAGAGAAGCAGTTTGTTCCAACACTTCAATTCACTGTGCGAAGTGAATGGAGTGTTGCTTCACTTTCTATATGCTCTCCTTTTAGAGAAAATCACTCTCTTTTGAAACTGCCTTAAGCTACTTACAAGCATTCACAAGAAACACACATCTGTTTCTCTGAAAAAGAACCAGTCTGTTCCAACACTTCAATTCACTGTGCGAAGTGAATGGAGTGTTGCTTTACTTTCTAAAGGCTCTCCTTTTAGAGAAAAGCACTCTCTTTTGAAACTGCCTTAAACTACTTACAAGCATTCACAAGAAACTCACATCTGTTTCTCTGAAAGAGAAGCAGTCTGTTCCAACACTTCAATTCACTGTGCGAAGTGAATGGAGTGTTGCTTCACTTTCTAAATGCTGTCCTTTTAGAGAAAAGCACTCTCTTTTGAAACTGCCTTAAGCTACTTACAAGCATTCACAAGAAACTCACATCCGTTTCACTGAAAGAGAAGCAGTCTGTTCCAACACTTCAATTCACTGTGCGAAGTGAATGGAGTGTTGCTTCACTTTCTAAATGCTCTCCTTTTAGAGAAAAGCACTCTCTTTTGAAACTGCCTTAAGCTACTTACAATCATTCACAAAAAACTCACATCCGTTTCACTGAAAGAGAAGCAGTCTGTTCCAACACTTCAATTCACTGGGCGAAGTGAATGGAGTGCTGCTTCACTTTCTATATGCTCTCCTTTGAGAGAAAATCACTCTTTTGAAAATGCCTTAAGATACTTACAAGCATTCAGAAGAAACTCACATGCATTTTTCTGAAAGAGAAGCAGTCTGTTCCAACACTTCAATTTACTGTGCGAAGTGAATGGAGTGTTGTTTCGCTTTCTAAATGCTGTCCTTTCAGAGAAAATCACTTTCCTTTGAAAGTGCCTTAAGCTACTTACAAGCATTCAAAAGAAACGCACATGCATTTTTCTGAAAGAGAAGCAGTCTGTTCCAACTCTTCAATTCACTGTGTGTAGTGAATGGAGTGTTTCTTCACTTTCTAAATGCTGTCCTTTCAGAGAAAATCACTTTCCTTTGAAAGTGCCTTAAGCTACTTACAAGCATTCACAAGAAACTCACATGCATTTTTCTGAAAGTGAAGCAGTTTGTTCCAACACTTCAATTCACTGTGCGAAGTGAATGGAGTGTTGCTTCACTTTCTATATGCTCTCCTTTTAGAGAAAATCACTCTCTTTTGAAACTGCCTTAAGCTACTTACAAGCATTCACAAGAAACTCACATCTGTTTCTCTGAAAGAGAAGCAGTCTGTTCCAACACTTCAATTCATTGTGCGAAGTGAATGGAGTGTTGCTTCACTTTCTAAATGCTGTCCTTTCAGAGAAAATCACTTTCCTTTGAAAGTGCCTTAAGCTACTTACAAGCATTCACAAGAAACTCACATGCATTTTTCTGAAAGAGAAGCAGTCTGTTCCAACACTTCAATTCATTGTGCGAAGTGAATGGAGTGTTGCTTCACTTTCTAAATGCTGTCCTTTCAGAGAAAATCACTTTCCTTTGAAAGTGCCTTAAGCTACTTACAAGCATTCACAAGAAACTCACATGCATTTTTCTGAAAGAGAAGCAGTCTGTTCCAACACTTCAATTCACGGTGCGAAGTGAATGGAGTGTTGCTTCACTTTCTAAATGCTGTCCTTTCAGAGAAAATCTCTTTCCTTTGAAAGTGCCTTAAGCTACTTACAAGCATTCACAGGAAACTCAAATGTGTTTCTATGAAAGAGAAGCTGTCTGTTCCAACACTTCAATTCACGGTGCGAAGTGAATGGAGTGTTTCTTCACTTTCTAAATGCTGTCCTTTCAGAGAAAATCACTTTCCTTTGAAAGTGCCTTAAGATACTTACAAGCATTCACAGGAAACTCAAATGTGTTTCTATGAAAGAGAAGCTGTCTGTTCCAACACTTCAATTCACGGTGGGAAGTGAATGGAGTGTTGCTTCACTTTCTAAATGCTGTCCTTTCAGAGAAAATCACTTTCCTTTGAAAGTGCCTTAAGCTACTTACAAGCATTCAACAGAAATTCACATGCGTTTCTCTGAAAGAGAAGCAGTCTGTTCCAACACTTCAATTCACTTTGCGAAGAGAATGGAGTGTTGCTTAACTTTCTAAATGCTCTCCTTTCAGAGAAAATCACTTTCCTTTGAAAGTGCCTTAAGCTACTTACAAGCATTCACAGGAAACTCAAATGTGTTTCTATGAAAGAGAAGCTGTCTGTTCCAACACTTCAATTCACGGTGCGAAGTGAATGGAGTGTTGCTTCACTTTCTAAATGCTGTCCTTTCAGAGAAAATCACTTTCCTTTGAAAGTGCCTTAAGCTACTTAAAAGCATTCAACAGAAATTCACATGCGTTTCTCTGAAAGAGAAGCAGTCTGTTCCAACACTTCAATTCACTGTGCGAAGAGAATGGAGTGTTGCTTCACTTTCTAAATGCTGTCCTTTCAGAGAAAAACACTCTCTTTTGAAACTGCCATAAGCTACTTACAAGCATTCACAAGAAGCTCCCATCTGTTTCTCTGAAAGAGAAGCAGTCTGTTCCAACACTTCAATTCACTGTGCAAAGTGAATGGAGTGTTGCTTCACTTTCTAAATGCTCTCCTTTTAGAGAAAATCACTCTCTTTTGAAACCGCCTTAAGCTACTTACATGCATTCACAAGAAACTCACATCTGTTTCTCTGAAAGAGAAGCAGTCTGTTCCAACACTTCAATTCACTGTGCGAAGTGAATGGAGTGTTCCTTGACATTCTAAATGCTGTAGTTTCAGAGAAAATTACTTTCCTTTGAAAGTGCCTTAATCTACTTACAAGCATTCAACAGAAATTCACATGCGCTTCTCTGAAAGAGAAGCAGTCTGTTCCAACACTTCAATTCACTCTCCGAAGTGAATGGAGTGTTGCTTCACTTTCTAAATGCTCTCCTTTTAGAGAAAAGCACTCTCTTTTGAAACTGCCTTAAGCTACTTACAAGCATTCACAAGAAACTCACATCTGTTTCTCTGAAAGAGAAGCAGTCTGTTCCAACACTTCAATTCACTGTGCGAAGTGAATGGAGTGTTGCTTCACTTTCTAAAAGCTGTCCTTTCAGAGAAAATCACTTTGCTTTGAATATGCCTTAAGCTAATTACAGGCATTCACAAAAAACTCACATCTGTTTCACTGAAAGATAAGCAGTCTCTTCCAACACTTCAATTCACTGGGCGAAGTGAATGGAGTGTTGCTTCACTTTCTACATGCTCTCCTATGAGAGAAAATCACTCTTTTGAAAATGCCTTAAGCTACTTACAAGCATTCAGAAGAAACTCACATGCATTTTTCTGAAAGAGAAGCAGTCTGTTCCAACACTTCAATTCACTGTGCGAAGTGAATGGAGTGTTGCTTCACTTTCTAAATGCTGTCCTTTCAGAGAAAATCACTTTCCTTTGAAAGTGCCTTAAGCTACTTACAAGCATTCAACAGAAATTCACATGCATATCACTGAAAGAGAAGCAGTCTGTTCCAACACTTCAATTCATTGTGCGAAGTGAATGGAGTGTTGCTTCACTTTCTAAATGCTGTCCTCTCAGAGAAAATCACTTTCCTTTGAAAGTGCCTTAAGCTAATTACAAGCATCCACAAAAAACTCATATCTGTTTCTCTGAAAGAGAAGTAGTCTGTTCCAACACTTCAATTCACTGTGCGAAGTGAATGGAGTGTTGCTTCACTTTCTAAATGCTGTCCTCTCACAGAAAATCACTTTCCTTTGAAAGTGCCTTAAGCTACTTACAATCATTCACAAGAAACTTACATGCATATTTCTGAAAGAGAAGCAGTCTGTTCCAACACTTCAATTCACTGTGTGTAGTGAACGGAGTGTTGCTTTACTTTCTAAATGCTGTCCTTTCAGAGAAAATCACTTTACTTTGAAAGTGCCTTAAGCTACTTACAAGCATCCACAAGAAACTCACACGCATTTTTCTGAAAGAGAAGCAGTTTGTTCCAACACTTCAATTCACTGTGCGAAGTGAATGGAGTGTTGCTTCACTTTCTTTATGCTCTCCTTTTAGAGAAAATCACTCTCTTTTGAAACTGCCTTAAGCTACTTACAAGCATTCACAAGAAACACACATCTGTTTCTCTGAAAAAGAACCAGTCTGTTCCAACACTTCAATTCACTGTGCGAAGTGAATGGAGTGTTGCTTTACTTTCTAAAGGCTCTCCTTTTAGAGAAAAGCACTCTCTTTTGAAACTGCCTTAAGCTACTTACAAGCATTCACAAGAAACTCACATCCGTTTCACTGAAAGAGAAGCAGTCTGTTCCAACACTTCAATTCACTGTGCGAAGTGAATGGAGTGTTGCTTCACTTTCTAAATGCTCTCCTTTTAGAGAAAAGCACTCTCTTTTGAAACTGCCTTAAGCTACTTACAATCATTCACAAAAAACTCACATCCGTTTCACTGAAAGAGAAGCAGTCTGTTCCAACACTTCAATTCACTGGGCGAAGTGAATGGAGTGCTGCTTCACTTTCTATATGCTCTCCTTTGAGAGAAAATCACTCTTTTGAAAATGCCTTAAGCTACTTACAAGCATTCAGAAGAAACTCACATGCATTTTTCTGAAAGAGAAGCAGTCTGTTCCAACACTTCAATTTACTGTGCGAAGTGAATGGAGTGTTGTTTCGCTTTCTAAATGCTGTCCTTTCAGAGAAAATCACTTTCCTTTGAAAGTGCCTTAAGCTACTTACAAGCATTCAAAAGAAACGCACATGCATTTTTCTGAAAGAGAAGCAGTCTGTTCCAACTCTTCAATTCACTGTGTGTAGTGAATGGAGTGTTTCTTCACTTTCTAAATGCTGTCCTTTCAGAGAAAATCACTTTCCTTTGAAAGTGCCTTAAGCTACTTACAAGCATTCACAAGAAACTCACATGCATTTTTCTGAAAGTGAAGCAGTTTGTTCCAACACTTCAATTCACTGTGCGAAGTGAATGGAGTGTTGCTTCACTTTCTATATGCTCTCCTTTTAGAGAAAATCACTCTCTTTTGAAACTGCCTTAAGCTACTTACAAGCATTCACAAGAAACTCACATCTGTTTCTCTGAAAGAGAAGCAGTCTGTTCCAACACTTCAATTCATTGTGCGAAGTGAATGGAGTGTTGCTTCACTTTCTAAATGCTGTCCTTTCAGAGAAAATCACTTTCCTTTGAAAGTGCCTTAAGCTACTTACAAGCATTCACAAGAAACTCACATGCATTTTTCTGAAAGAGAAGCAGTCTGTTCCAACACTTCAATTCATTGTGCGAAGTGAATGGAGTGTTGCTTCACTTTCTAAATGCTGTCCTTTCAGAGAAAATCACTTTCCTTTGAAAGTGCCTTAAGCTACTTACAAGCATTCACAAGAAACTCACATGCATTTTTCTGAAAGAGAAGCAGTCTGTTCCAACACTTCAATTCACTTTGCGAAGTGAATGGAGTGTTGCTTCACTTTCTAAATGCTGTCCTTTCAGAGAAAATCTCTTTCCTTTGAAAGTGCCTTAAGCTACTTACAAGCATTCACAGGAAACTCAAATGTGTTTCTATGAAAGAGAAGCTGTCTGTTCCAACACTTCAATTCACGGTGCGAAGTGAATGGAGTGTTTCTTCACTTTCTAAATGCTGTCCTTTCAGAGAAAATCACTTTCCTTTGAAAGTGCCTTAAGATACTTACAAGCATTCACAGGAAACTCAAATGTGTTTCTATGAAAGAGAAGCTGTCTGTTCCAACACTTCAATTCACGGTGGGAAGTGAATGGAGTGTTGCTTCACTTTCTAAATGCTGTCCTTTCAGAGAAAATCACTTTCCTTTGAAAGTGCCTTAAGCTACTTACAAGCATTCAACAGAAATTCACATGCGTTTCTCTGAAAGAGAAGCAGTCTGTTCCAACACTTCAATTCACTTTGCGAAGAGAATGGAGTGTTGCTTAACTTTCTAAATGCTCTCCTTTCAGAGAAAATCACTTTCCTTTGAAAGTGCCTTAAGCTACTTACAAGCATTCACAGGAAACTCAAATGTGTTTCTATGAAAGAGAAGCTGTCTGTTCCAACACTTCAATTCACGGTGCGAAGTGAATGGAGTGTTGCTTCACTTTCTAAATGCTGTCCTTTCAGAGAAAATCACTTTCCTTTGAAAGTGCCTTAAGCTACTTAAAAGCATTCAACAGAAATTCACATGCGTTTCTCTGAAAGAGAAGCAGTCTGTTCCAACACTTCAATTCACTGTGCGAAGAGAATGGAGTGTTGCTTCACTTTCTAAATGCTGTCCTTTCAGAGAAAAACACTCTCTTTTGAAACTGCCATAAGCTACTTACAAGCATTCACAAGAAGCTCCCATCTGTTTCTCTGAAAGAGAAGCAGTCTGTTCCAACACTTCAATTCACTGTGCAAAGTGAATGGAGTGTTGCTTCACTTTCTAAATGCTCTCCTTTTAGAGAAAATCACTCTCTTTTGAAACCGCCTTAAGCTACTTACATGCATTCACAAGAAACTCACATCTGTTTCTCTGAAAGAGAAGCAGTCTGTTCCAACACTTCAATTCACTGTGCGAAGTGAATGGAGTGTTCCTTGACATTCTAAATGCTGTAGTTTCAGAGAAAATTACTTTCCTTTGAAAGTGCCTTAATCTACTTACAAGCATTCAACAGAAATTCACATGCGCTTCTCTGAAAGAGAAGCAGTCTGTTCCAACACTTCAATTCACTCTCCGAAGTGAATGGAGTGTTGCTTCACTTTCTAAATGCTCTCCTTTTAGAGAAAAGCACTCTCTTTTGAAACTGCCTTAAGCTACTTACAAGCATTCACAAGAAACTCACATCTGTTTCTCTGAAAGAGAAGCAGTCTGTTCCAACACTTCAATTCACTGTGCGAAGTGAATGGAGTGTTGCTTCACTTTCTAAAAGCTGTCCTTTCAGAGAAAATCACTTTGCTTTGAATATGCCTTAAGCTAATTACAGGCATTCACAAAAAACTCACATCTGTTTCACTGAAAGAGAAGCAGTCTCTTCCAACACTTCAATTCACTGGGCGAAGTGAATGGAGTGTTGCTTCACTTTCTACATGCTCTCCTATGAGAGAAAATCACTCTTTTGAAAATGCCTTAAGCTACTTACAAGCATTCAGAAGAAACTCACATGCATTTTTCTGAAAGAGAAGCAGTCTGTTCCAACACTTCAATTCACTGTGCGAAGTGAATGGAGTGTTGCTTCACTTTCTAAATGCTGTCCTCTCAGAGAAAATCACTTTCCTTTGAAAGCGCCTTAAGCTAATTACAAGCATCCACAAAAAACTCATATCTGTTTCTCTGAAAGAGAAGTAGTCTGTTCCAACACTTCAATTCACTGTGCGAAGTGAATGGAGTGTTGCTTCACTTTCTAAATGCTGTCCTCTCAGAGAAAATCACTTTCCTTTGAAAGTGCCTTAAGCTACTTACAAGCATTCACAAGAAACTCACATGCATTTTTCTGAAAGAGAAGCAGTCTGTTCCAACACTTCAATTCACTGTGCGTAGTGAATGGAGTGTTACTTTACTTTCTAAATGCTGTCCTTTCAGAGAAAATCACTTTCCTTTGAAAGTGCCTTAAGCTACTTACAAGCATCCACAAGAAACTCACACGCATTTTTCTGAAAGAGAAGCAGTTTGTTCCAACACTTCAATTCACTGTGCGAAGTGAATGGAGTGTTGCTTCACTTTCTATATGCTCTCCTTTTAGAGAAAATCACTCTCTTTTGAAACTGCCTTAAGCTACTTACAAGCATTCACAAGAAACACACATCTGTTTCTCTGAAAAAGAACCAGTCTGTTCCAACACTTCAATTCACTGTGCGAAGTGAATGGAGTGTTGCTTTACTTTCTAAAGGCTCTCCTTTTAGAGAAAAGCACTCTCTTTTGAAACTGCCTTAAACTACTTACAAGCATTCACAAGAAACTCACATCTGTTTCTCTGAAAGAGAAGCAGTCTGTTCCAACACTTCAATTCACTGTGCGAAGTGAATGGAGTGTTGCTTCACTTTCTAAATGCTGTCCTTTTAGAGAAAAGCACTCTCTTTTGAAACTGCCTTAAGCTACTTACAAGCATTCACAAGAAACTCACATCCGTTTCACTGAAAGAGAAGCAGTCTGTTCCAACACTTCAATTCACTGTGCGAAGTGAATGGAGTGTTGCTTCACTTTCTAAATGCTCTCCTTTTAGAGAAAAGCACTCTCTTTTGAAACTGCCTTAAGCTACTTACAATCATTCACAAAAAACTCACATCCGTTTCACTGAAAGAGAAGCAGTCTGTTCCAACACTTCAATTCACTGGGCGAAGTGAATGGAGTGCTGCTTCACTTTCTATATGCTCTCCTTTGAGAGAAAATCACTCTTTTGAAAATGCCTTAAGATACTTACAAGCATTCAGAAGAAACTCACATGCATTTTTCTGAAAGAGAAGCAGTCTGTTCCAACACTTCAATTTACTGTGCGAAGTGAATGGAGTGTTGTTTCGCTTTCTAAATGCTGTCCTTTCAGAGAAAATCACTTTCCTTTGAAAGTGCCTTAAGCTACTTACAAGCATTCAAAAGAAATGCACATGCATTTTTCTGAAAGAGAAGCAGTCTGTTCCAACTCTTCAATTCACTGTGTGTAGTGAATGGAGTGTTTCTTCACTTTCTAAATGCTGTCCTTTCAGAGAAAATCACTTTCCTTTGAAAGTGCCTTAAGCTACTTACAAGCATTCACAAGAAACTCACATGCATTTTTCTGAAAGTGAAGCAGTTTGTTCCAACACTTCAATTCACTGTGCGAAGTGAATGGAGTGTTGCTTCACTTTCTATATGCTCTCCTTTTAGAGAAAATCACTCTCTTTTGAAACTGCCTTAAGCTACTTACAAGCATTCACAAGAAACTCACATCTGTTTCTCTGAAAGAGAAGCAGTCTGTTCCAACACTTCAATTCATTGTGCGAAGTGAATGGAGTGTTGCTTCACTTTCTAAATGCTGTCCTTTCAGAGAAAATCACTTTCCTTTGAAAGTGCCTTAAGCTACTTACAAGCATTCACAAGAAACTCACATGCATTTTTCTGAAAGAGAAGCAGTCTGTTCCAACACTTCAATTCATTGTGCGAAGTGAATGGAGTGTTGCTTCACTTTCTAAATGCTGTCCTTTCAGAGAAAATCACTTTCCTTTGAAAGTGCCTTAAGCTACTTACAAGCATTCACAAGAAACTCACATGCATTTTTCTGAAAGAGAAGCAGTCTGTTCCAACACTTCAATTCACGGTGCGAAGTGAATGGAGTGTTGCTTCACTTTCTAAATGCTGTCCTTTCAGAGAAAATCTCTTTCCTTTGAAAGTGCCTTAAGCTACTTACAAGCATTCACAGGAAACTCAAATGTGTTTCTATGAAAGAGAAGCTGTCTGTTCCAACACTTCAATTCACGGTGCGAAGTGAATGGAGTGTTTCTTCACTTTCTAAATGCTGTCCTTTCAGAGAAAATCACTTTCCTTTGAAAGTGCCTTAAGATACTTACAAGCATTCACAGGAAACTCAAATGTGTTTCTATGAAAGAGAAGCTGTCTGTTCCAACACTTCAATTCACGGTGGGAAGTGAATGGAGTGTTGCTTCACTTTCTAAATGCTGTCCTTTCAGAGAAAATCACTTTCCTTTGAAAGTGCCTTAAGCTACTTACAAGCATTCAACAGAAATTCACATGCGTTTCTCTGAAAGAGAAGCAGTCTGTTCCAACACTTCAATTCACTTTGCGAAGAGAATGGAGTGTTGCTTAACTTTCTAAATGCTCTCCTTTCAGAGAAAATCACTGTCCTTTGAAAGTGCCTTAAGCTACTTACAAGCATTCACAGGAAACTCAAATGTGTTTCTATGAAAGAGAAACTGTCTGTTCCAACACTTCAATTCACGGTGCGAAGTGAATGGAGTGTTGCTTCACTTTCTAAATGCTGTCCTTTCAGAGAAAATCACTTTCCTTTGAAAGTGCCTTAAGCTACTTAAAAGCATTCAACAGAAATTCACATGCGTTTCTCTGAAAGAGAAGCAGTCTGTTCCAACACTTCAATTCACTGTGCGAAGAGAATGGAGTGTTGCTTCACTTTCTAAATGCTGTCCTTTCAGAGAAAAACACTCTCTTTTGAAACTGCCATAAGCTACTTACAAGCATTCACAAGAAGCTCCCATCTGTTTCTCTGAAAGAGAAGCAGTCTGTTCCAACACTTCAATTCACTGTGCAAAGTGAATGGAGTGTTGCTTCACTTTCTAAATGCTCTCCTTTTAGAGAAAATCACTCTCTTTTGAAACCGCCTTAAGCTACTTACATGCATTCACAAGAAACTCACATCTGTTTCTCTGAAAGAGAAGCAGTCTGTTCCAACACTTCAATTCACTGTGCGAAGTGAATGGAGTGTTCCTTGACATTCTAAATGCTGTAGTTTCAGAGAAAATTACTTTCCTTTGAAAGTGCCTTAATCTACTTACAAGCATTCAACAGAAATTCACATGCGCTTCTCTGAAAGAGAAGCAGTCTGTTCCAACACTTCAATTCACTCTCCGAAGTGAATGGAGTGTTGCTTCACTTTCTAAATGCTCTCCTTTTAGAGAAAAGCACTCTCTTTTGAAACTGCCTTAAGCTACTTACAAGCATTCACAAGAAACTCACATCTGTTTCTCTGAAAGAGAAGCAGTCTGTTCCAACACTTCAATTCACTGTGCGAAGTGAATGGAGTGTTGCTTCACTTTCTAAAAGCTGTCCTTTCAGAGAAAATCACTTTGCTTTGAATATGCCTTAAGCTAATTACAGGCATTCACAAAAAACTCACATCTGTTTCACTGAAAGATAAGCAGTCTCTTCCAACACTTCAATTCACTGGGCGAAGTGAATGGAGTGTTGCTTCACTTTCTACATGCTCTCCTATGAGAGAAAATCACTCTTTTGAAAATGCCTTAAGCTACTTACAAGCATTCAGAAGAAACTCACATGCATTTTTCTGAAAGAGAAGCAGTCTGTTCCAACACTTCAATTCACTGTGCGAAGTGAATGGAGTGTTGCTTCACTTTCTAAATGCTGTCCTTTCAGAGAAAATCACTTTCCTTTGAAAGTGCCTTAAGCTACTTACAAGCATTCAACAGAAATTCACATGCATATCACTGAAAGAGAAGCAGTCTGTTCCAACACTTCAATTCACTGTGCGAAGTGAATGGAGTGTTGCTTCACTTTCTAAATGCTGTCCTCTCAGAGAAAATCACTTTCCTTTGAAAGTGCCTTAAGCTAATTACAAGCATCCACAAAAAACTCATATCTGTTTCTCTGAAAGAGAAGTAGTCTGTTCCAACACTTCAATTCACTGTGCGAAGTGAATGGAGTGTTGCTTCACTTTCTAAATGCTGTCCTCTCACAGAAAATCACTTTCCTTTGAAAGTGCCTTAAACTACTTACAATCATTCACAAGAAACTTACATGCATATTTCTGAAAGAGAAGCAGTCTGTTCCAACACTTCAATTCACTGTGTGTAGTGAACGGAGTGTTGCTTTACTTTCTAAATGCTGTCCTTTCAGAGAAAATCACTTTACTTTGAAAGTGCCTTAAGCTACTTACAAGCATCCACAAGAAACTCACACGCATTTTTCTGAAAGAGAAGCAGTTTGTTCCAACACTTCAATTCACTGTGCGAAGTGAATGGAGTGTTGCTTCACTTTCTTTATGCTCTCCTTTTAGAGAAAATCACTCTCTTTTGAAACTGCCTTAAGCTACTTACAAGCATTCACAAGAAACACACATCTGTTTCTCTGAAAAAGAACCAGTCTGTTCCAACACTTCAATTCACTGTGCGAAGTGAATGGAGTGTTGCTTTACTTTCTAAAGGCTCTCCTTTTAGAGAAAAGCACTCTCTTTTGAAACTGCCTTAAGCTACTTACAAGCATTCACAAGAAACTCACATCCGTTTCACTGAAAGAGAAGCAGTCTGTTCCAACACTTCAATTCACTGTGCGAAGTGAATGGAGTGTTGCTTCACTTTCTAAATGCTCTCCTTTTAGAGAAAAGCACTCTCTTTTGAAACTGCCTTAAGCTACTTACAATCATTCACAAAAAACTCACATCCGTTTCACTGAAAGAGAAGCAGTCTGTTCCAACACTTCAATTCACTGGGCGAAGTGAATGGAGTGCTGCTTCACTTTCTATATGCTCTCCTTTGAGAGAAAATCACTCTTTTGAAAATGCCTTAAGCTACTTACAAGCATTCAGAAGAAACTCACATGCATTTTTCTGAAAGAGAAGCAGTCTGTTCCAACACTTCAATTTACTGTGCGAAGTGAATGGAGTGTTGTTTCGCTTTCTAAATGCTGTCCTTTCAGAGAAAATCACTTTCCTTTGAAAGTGCCTTAAGCTACTTACAAGCATTCAAAAGAAACGCACATGCATTTTTCTGAAAGAGAAGCAGTCTGTTCCAACTCTTCAATTCACTGTGTGTAGTGAATGGAGTGTTTCTTCACTTTCTACATGCTCTCCTATGAGAGAAAATCACTCTTTTGAAAATGCCTTAAGCTACTTACAAGCATTCAGAAGAAACTCACATGCATTTTTCTGAAAGAGAAGCAGTCTGTTCCAACACTTCAATTCACTGTGCGAAGTGAATGGAGTGTTGCTTCACTTTCTAAATGCTGTCCTTTCAGAGAAAATCACTTTCCTTTGAAAGTGCCTTAAGCTACTTACAAGCATTCAACAGAAATTCACATGCATATCACTGAAAGAGAAGCAGTCTGTTCCAACACTTCAATTCACTGTGCGAAGTGAATGGAGTGTTGCTTCACTTTCTAAATGCTGTCCTCTCAGAGAAAATCACTTTCCTTTGAAAGTGCCTTAAGCTAATTACAAGCATCCACAAAAAACTCATATCTGTTTCTCTGAAAGAGAAGTAGTCTGTTCCAACACTTCAATTCACTGTGCGAAGTGAATGGAGTGTTGCTTCACTTTCTAAATGCTGTCCTCTCAGAGAAAATCACTTTCCTTTGAAAGTGCCTTAAGCTACTTACAATCATTCACAAGAAACTTACATGCATATTTCTGAAAGAGAAGCAGTCTGTTCCAACACTTCAATTCACTGTGTGTAGTGAACGGAGTGTTGCTTTACTTTCTAAATGCTGTCCTTTCAGAGAAAATCACTTTACTTTGAAAGTGCCTTAAGCTACTTACAAGCATCCACAAGAAACTCACACGCATTTTTCTGAAAGAGAAGCAGTTTGTTCCAACACTTCAATTCACTGTGCGAAGTGAATGGAGTGTTGCTTCACTTTCTTTATGCTCTCCTTTTAGAGAAAATCACTCTCTTTTGAAACTGCCTTAAGCTACTTACAAGCATTCACAAGAAACACACATCTGTTTCTCTGAAAAAGAACCAGTCTGTTCCAACACTTCAATTCACTGTGCGAAGTGAATGGAGTGTTGCTTTACTTTCTAAAGGCTCTCCTTTTAGAGAAAAGCACTCTCTTTTGAAACTGCCTTAAACTACTTACAAGCATTCACAAGAAACTCACATCTGTTTCTCTGAAAGAGAAGCAGTCTGTTCCAACACTTCAATTCACTGTGCGAAGTGAATGGAGTGTTGCTTCACTTTCTAAATGCTGTCCTTTTAGAGAAAAGCACTCTCTTTTGAAACTGCCTTAAGCTACTTACAAGCATTCACAAGAAACTCACATCCGTTTCACTGAAAGAGAAGCAGTCTGTTCCAACACTTCAATTCACTGTGCGAAGTGAATGGAGTGTTGCTTCACTTTCTAAATGCTCTCCTTTTAGAGAAAAGCACTCTCTTTTGAAACTGCCTTAAGCTACTTACAATCATTCACAAAAAACTCACATCCGTTTCACTGAAAGAGAAGCAGTCTGTTCCAACACTTCAATTCACTGGGCGAAGTGAATGGAGTGCTGCTTCACTTTCTATATGCTCTCCTTTGAGAGAAAATCACTCTTTTGAAAATGCCTTAAGCTACTTACAAGCATTCAGAAGAAACTCACATGCATTTTTCTGAAAGAGAAGCAGTCTGTTCCAACACTTCAATTTACTGTGCGAAGTGAATGGAGTGTTGTTTCGCTTTCTAAATGCTGTCCTTTCAGAGAAAATCACTTTCCTTTGAAAGTGCCTTAAGCTACTTACAAGCATTCAAAAGAAACGCACATGCATTTTTCTGAAAGAGAAGCAGTCTGTTCCAACTCTTCAATTCACTGTGTGTAGTGAATGGAGTGTTTCTTCACTTTCTAAATGCTGTCCTTTCAGAGAAAATCACTTTCCTTTGAAAGTGCCTTAAGCTACTTACAAGAATTCACAAGAAACTCACATGCATTTTTCTGAAAGTGAAGCAGTTTGTTCCAACACTTCAATTCACTGTGCGAAGTGAATGGAGTGTTGCTTCACTTTCTATATGCTCTCCTTTTAGAGAAAATCACTCTCTTTTGAAACTGCCTTAAGCTACTTACAAGCATTCACAAGAAACTCACATCTGTTTCTCTGAAAGAGAAGCAGTCTGTTCCAACACTTCAATTCATTGTGCGAAGTGAATGGAGTGTTGCTTCACTTTCTAAATGCTGTCCTTTCAGAGAAAATCACTTTCCTTTGAAAGTGCCTTAAGCTACTTACAAGCATTCACAAGAAACTCACATGCATTTTTCTGAAAGAGAAGCAGTCTGTTCCAACACTTCAATTCATTGTGCGAAGTGAATGGAGTGTTGCTTCACTTTCTAAATGCTGTCCTTTCAGAGAAAATCACTTTCCTTTGAAAGTGCCTTAAGCTACTTACAAGCATTCACAAGAAACTCACATGCATTTTTCTGAAAGAGAAGCAGTCTGTTCCAACACTTCAATTCACGGTGCGAAGTGAATGGAGTGTTTCTTCACTTTCTAAATGCTGTCCTTTCAGAGAAAATCACTTTCCTTTGAAAGTGCCTTAAGCTACTTACAAGCATTCAACAGAAATTCACATGCGTTTCTCTGAAAGAGAAGCAGTCTGTTCCAACACTTCAATTCACTTTGCGAAGAGAATGGAGTGTTGCTTCACTTTCTAAATGCTCTCCTTTTAGAGAAAATCACTCTCTTTTGAAACTGCCTTAAGCTACTTACATGCATTCACAAGAAACTCACATCTGTTTCTCTGAAAGAGAAGCAGTCTGTTCCAACACTTCAATTCACGGTGCTAAGTGAATGGAGTGTTGCTTCACTTTCTAAATGCTGTGCTTTCAGAGAAAATCACTTTCCTTTGAAAGTGCCTTAAGCTACTTACAAGCATTCAACAGAAAATCACATGCGTTTCTCTGAAAGAGAAGCAGTCTGTTCCAACACTTCAATTTGCTGTGCGAAGAGAATGGAGTGTTGCTTCACTTTCTAAATGCTGTCCTTTCAGAGAAAATCACTTTCCTTTGAAAGTGCCTTAAGCTACTTACAAGCATTCACAGGAAACTCAAATGTGTTTCTATGAAAGGGAAGCTGTCTATTCCATCACTTCAATTCACGGTGCGAAGTGAATGGAGTGTTGCTTCACTTTCTAAATGCTGTCCTTTCAGAGAAAATCACTTTCCTTTGAAAGTGCCTTAAGCTACTTACAAGCATTCAACAGAAATTCACATGCGTTTCTCTGAAAGAGAAGCAGTCTGTTCCAACACTTCAATTCACTTTGCGAAGAGAATGGAGTGTTGCTTCACTTTCTACATGCTGTCCTTTCAGAGAAAATCACTTTCCTTTGAAAGTGCCTTAAGCTACTTACAAGCATTCACAGGAAACTCAAATGTGTTTCTATGAAAGAGAAGCTGTCTGTTCCAACACTTCAATTCACGGTGCGAAGTGAATGGAGTGTTTCTTCACTTTCTAAATGCTGTCCTTTCAGAGAAAATCACTTTCCTTTGAAAGTGCCTTTAGCTACTTACAAGCATTCAACAGAAATTCACATGCGTTTCTGTGAAAGAGAAGCAGTCTGTTCCAACACTTCAATTCACTGTGCGAAGAGAATGGAGTGTTGCTTCACTTTCTAAATGCTGTCCTTTCAGAGAAAATCACTCTCTTTTAAAACTGCCTTAAGCTACTTACAAGCATTCACAAGAAGCTCACATCTGTTTCTCTGAAAGAGAAGCAGTCTGTTCCAACACTTCAATTCACTGTGCGAAGTGAATGGAGTGTTGCTTCACTTTCTAAATGCTCTCCTTTTAGAGAAAATCACTCTCTTTTGAAACCGCCTTAAGCTACTTACATGCATTCACAAGAAACTCACATCTGTTTCTCTGAAAGAGAAGCAGTCTGTTCCAACACTTCAATTCACTGTGCGAAGTGAATGGAGTGTTCCTTGACATTCTAAATGCTGTAGTTTCAGAGAAAATTACTTTCCTTTGAAAGTGCCTTAATCTACTTACAAGCATTCAACAGAAATTCACATGCGTTTCTCTGAAAGAGAAGCAGTCTGTTCCAACACTTCAATTCACTGTCCGAAGTGAATGGAGTGTTACTTCACTTTCTAAATGCTGTCCTTACAGAGGAAATCACTCTCTTTTGAAACTGCCTTAAGCTACTTACAAGCATTCACAAGAAGCTCACATCTGTTTCTCTGAAAGAGAAGCAGTCTGTTCCAACACTTCAGTTCACTTTGAGAAGAGAATGGAGTGTTGCTTCACTTTCTAAATGCTGTCCTTTCAGAGAAAATCACTTTCCTTTGAAAGTGCCTTAAGCTACTTAAAAGCATTAACAAGAAACTCACATGCATTTTTCTGAAAGAGAAGCAGTCTGTTCCAACACTTCAATTCACTGTGCGAAGTGAATGTAGTGTTGCTTCACTTTCTAAATGCTGTCCTTTCAGAGAAAATCACTTTCGTTTGAAAGTGCCTTAAGCTACTTACAAGCATTCAACAGAAATTCACATGCGTTTCTCTGAAAGAGAAGCAGTCTGTTCCAACACTTCAATTCACTTTGCGAAGAGAATGGAGTGTTGCTTCACTTTCTAAATGCTGTCCTTTCAGAGAAAATCACTTTCCTTTGAAAGTGCATTAAGCTACTTACAAGCATTCACAAGAAACTCACATGCATTTTTCTGAAAGAGAAGCAGTCTGTTCCAACACTTCAATTCGCTGTGCGAAGTGAATGGAGTGTTGCTTCACTTTCTAAATGCTCTCCTTTTAGAGAAAATCACTTACCTTTGTAAGTGCCTTAAGCCACTTACATGCATTCACAGTAAACTCAAATGTGTTTCTATGAAAGAGAACCTGTCTGTTCCAACACTTCAATTCATGGTGCGAAGTGAATGGAGTGTTGCTTCACTTTCTAAATGCTGTCCTTTCAGAGAAAATCACTTTCCTTTGAAAGTGCCTTAATCTACTTACAAGCATTCAACAGAAATTCACATGCGTTTCCCTGAAAGAGAAGCAGTCTGTTCCAACACTTCAATTCACTGTGCGAAGTGAATGGAGTGTTGCTTCACTTTCTAAATGCTGTCCTTTCAGAGAAAATCACTTTCCTTTGAGAGTGTCTTAAGCTACTTACAAGCAATCACAAGAAACTGAAATGCAATTCTCTGAAATAGAAGTAGTCTGTTCCAACACTTCAATTCACGGTGCGAAGTGAATGGAGTGTTGCTTCACTTTCTAAATGCTGTCCTTTCAGAGAAAATCACTTTCCTTTGAAAGTGCCTTAAGCTACTTACAAGCATTCACAGGAAACTCAAATGTGTTTCTATGAAAGAGAAGCTGTCTGTTCCAACACTTCAATTCACGGTGCGAAGTGAATGGAGTGTTGCTTCACTTTCTAAATGCTGTCCTTCAGAGAAAATCACTTTCCTTTGAAAGTGCATTAAGCTACTTACAAGCATTCACAAGAAACTCACATGCATTTTTCTGAAAGAGAAGCAGTCTGTTCCAACACTTCAATTCACTGTGCGAAGTGAATGTAGTGTTGCTTCACTTTCTAAATGCTGTCCTTTCAGAGAAAATCACTTTCGTTTGAAAGTGCCTTAAGCTACTTACAAGCATTCAACAGAAATTCACATGCGTTTCTCTGAAAGAGAAGCAGTCTGTTCCAACACTTCAATTCACTTTGCGAAGAGAATGGAGTGTTGCTTCACTTTCTACATGCTGTCCTTTCAGAGAAAATCACTTTCCTTTGAAAGTGCATTAAGCTACTTACAAGCATTCACAAGAAACTCACATGCATTTTTCTGAAAGAGAAGCAGTCTGTTCCAACACTTCAATTCGCTGTGCGAAGTGAATGGAGTGTTGCTTCACTTTCTAAATGCTCTCCTTTTAGAGAAAATCACTTACCTTTGTAAGTGCCTTAAGCCACTTACATGCATTCACAGTAAACTCAAATGTGTTTCTATGAAAGAGAACCTGTCTGTTCCAACACTTCAATTCACGGTGCTAAGTGAATGGAGTGTTGCTTCACTTTCTAAATGCTGTCCTTTCAGAGAAAATCACTTTTCTTTGAAAGTGCCTTAAGCTGCTTACAAGCATTCAACAGAAATTCACATGCGTTTCTCTGAAAGAGAAGCAGTCTGTTCCAACACTACATTTCACTGTGCGAAGAGAATGGAGTGTTGCTTCTCTTTCTAAAAGCTGTCCTTTCAGAGAAAATCACTCTATTTTGAAACTGCCTTAAGCTACTTACAAGCAATCACAAGAAGCTCACATGCGTTCCCCTGAAAGAGAAGCAGTCTGTTCCAACACTTCAATTCACTGTGCGAAATGAATGGAGTGTTCCTTGACATTCTAAATGCTGTAGTTTCAGGGAAAATCACTTTCCTTTGAAAGTGCCTTAAGCTACTTTCAAGCATTCAACAGAAATTCACAGGCGTTTCTCTGAAAGTGAAGCAGTCTGTTGCAACACTTCAGTTCACTTTGCGAAGAGAATGGAGTGTTGCTTCACTTTCTAAATGCTGTCCTTTCAGAGAAAATCACTTTCCTTTGAACGTGCCTTAAGCTACTTACAAGCATTCACAAGAAACTCACATGCATTTTTCTGAAAGAGAAGCAGTCTGTTCCAACACTTCAATTCATTGTGCGAAGTGAATGGAGTGTTGCTTCACTTTCTAAATGCTGTCCTTTCAGAGAAAATCACTTTCCTTTGAAAGTGCCTTAAGCTACTTACAAGCATTCACAAGAAACTCACATGCATTTTTCTGAAAGAGAAGCAGTCTGTTCCAACACTTCAATTCATGGTGCGAAGTGAATGGAGTGTTGATTCACTTTCTAAATGCTGTCCTTTCAGAGAAAATCACTTTCCTTTGAAAGTGCCTTAATCTACTTACAAGCATTCAACAGAAATTCACATGCGTTTCCCTGAAAGAGAAGCAGTCTGTTCCAACACTTCAATTCACTTTGCGAAGAGAATGGAGTGTTGCTTCACTTTCTAAATGCTGTCCTTTCAGAGAAAATCACTTTCCTTTGAAAGTGCCTTAAGCTACTTACAAGCATTCACAGGAAACTCAAATGTGTTTCTATGAAAGAGAAGCTGTCTGTTCCAACACTTCAATTCACGGTGCGAAGTGAATGGAGTGTTGCTTCACTTTCTAAATGCTGTCCTTTCAGAGAAAATCACTTTCCTTTGAAAGTGCCTTAAGCTACTTACAAGCATTCAACAGAAATTCACATGCGTTTCTCTGAAAGACAACCAGTCTGTTCCAACACTTCAATTCACTTTGCGAAGAGAATGGAGTGTTGCTTCACTTTCTAAATGCTCTCCTTTTAGAGAAAATCACTCTCTTTTGAAACTGCCTTAAGCTACTTACATGCATTCACAAGAAACTCACATCTGTTTCTCTGAAAGAGAAGCAGTCTGTTCCAACACTTCAATTCACGGTGCGAAGAGAATGGAGTGTTGCTTCACTTTCTAAATGCTGTGCTTTCAGAGAAAATCACTTTCCTTTGAAAGTGCCTTAAGCTACTTTCAAGCATTCAACAGAAATTCACATGCGTTTCTCTGAAAGAGAAGCAGTCTGTTCCAACACTTCAATTCATTGTGCAAAGTGAATGGAGTGTTGCGTCACTTTCTAAATGCTGTCCTTTCAGAGAAAATCACTTTCCTTTGAAAGTGCCTTTAGCTACTTACAAGCATTCAACAGAAATTCACATGCGTTTCTCTGAAAGAGAAGTAGTCTGTTCCAACACTTCAATTCACTGTGCGAAGTGAATGGAGTGTTGCTTCACTTTCTAAATGCTGTCCTTTCAGAGAAAATCACTTTCCTTTGAGAGTGTCTTAAGCTACTTACAAGCATTCACAAGAAACTGAAATGCAATTCTCTGAAAGAGAAGTAGTCTGTTCCAACACTTCAATTCACTGTGCGAAGTGAATGGAGTGTTCCTTGACATTCTAAATGCTGTAGTTTCAGGGAAAATCACTTTCCTTTGAAAGTGCCTTAAGCTACTTTCAAGCATTCAACAGAAATTCACATGCGTTTTTCTGAAAGAAAAGAAGTCTGTTCCAACACTTCCATTCACTGTGCGAAGTGAATGGAGTGTTGCTTCACTTTCTAAATGCTGTCTTTTCAGAGAATATCACTTTCCTATGAAAGTGCCTTAAGCTATTTACAAGCATTCACAAGAAACTCACATGCATTTTTCTGAAAGAGAAGCAGTCTGTTTCAACACTTCAATTCACTGTGCGAAGTGAATGGAGTGTTGCTCCACTTTCTAAATGCTCTCCTTTTAGAGAAAATCACTTTCCTTTGAAAGTGCCTTAAGCTACTTACAAGCATTCACAGGAAACTCAAATGTGTTTCTATGAAAGAGAAGCTGTCTGTTCCAACACTTCAATTAACGGTGCGAAGTGAATGGAGTGTTACTTCACTTTCTAAATGCTGTCCTTTCAGAGAAAATCACTTTCCTTTGAAAGTGCCTTAAGCTACTTACAAGCATTCAACAGAAATTCACATGTGTTTCTCTGAAAGAGAAGCAGTCTGTTCCAACACTTCAATTCACTGTGCGAAGTGAATGGAGTGTTGCTTCACGTTCTAAATGCTGTCCTTTCAGAAAAAATCACTCTCCTTTGAAACTGCCTTAAGCTACTTACAAGCATTCACAAGAAGCTCTCATCTGTTTCTCTGAAAGCGAAGCAGTCTGTTCCAACACTTCAATTCACTGTGCGAAGTGAATGGAGTGTTGCTTCACTTTTTAAATGCTCTCCTTTTAGAGAAAATCACTCTCTTTTGAAACCGCCTCAAGCTACTTACATGCATTCACAAGTAACTCACATCTGTTTCTCTGAAAGAGAAGCAGTCTGTTTCAACACTTCAATTCACTGTGCGAAGTGAATGGAGTGTTCCTTGACATTCTAAATGCTGAAGTTTCAGGAAAAATCACTTTCCTTTGAAAGTGCCTTAAGCTACTTTCAAGCATTCAACAGAAATTCACTTGCGTTTCTCTGAAAGAGAAGCAGTCTGTTCCAACACTTCAATTCACTTTGCGAAGAGAATGGAGTGTTGCTTCACTTTCTAAATGCTGTCCTTTCAGAGAAAATCACTTTCCTTTGAAAGTGCCTTAAGCTACTTACAAGCATTCACAAGAAACTCACATGCATATTTCTGAAAGAGAAGCAGTCTGTTCCAACACTTCAATTCACTGTGCGAAGTGAATGGAGTGTTGCTTCACTTTCTAAATCCTGTCCTTTCAGAGAAAATCACTTTCCTTTGAAAGTGCCTTAAGCTACTTACAAGCATTCACAGGAAACTCAAATGTGTTTCTATGAAAGGGAAGCTGTCTATTCCATCACTAAAATTCATGGTGCGAAGTGAATGGAGTGTTGCTTCACTTTCTAAATGCTGTGCTTTCAGAGAAAATCACTTTCCTTTGAAAGTGCCTTAAGCTACTTACAAGCATTCAACAGAAATTCACATGCGTTTCTCTGAAAGAGAAGCAGTCTGTTCCAACACTTCAATTCACTTTGCGAAGAGAATGGAGTGCTGCTTCACTTTCTAAATGCTGTCCATTCCGAGAAAATCACTTTCCTTTGAAAGTGCCTTAATCTACTTACAAGCATTCACAAGAAACTCACATGCATTTTTCTGAAAGAGAAGCAGTCTGTTCCAACACTTCAATTCACTGTGCGAAGTGAATGGAGTGTTGCTTCACTTTCTAAATGCTCTCCTTTTAGAGAAAATCACTCTCTTTTGAAACTGCGTTCAGCTACTTACAAGCATTCACAAGAAACTCACATCTGTTTCTCTGAAAGAGAAGCAGTCTGTTCCAACACTTCAATTCACTGTGCAAAGTGAATGGAGTGTTGCTTCACTTTTAAATGCTGTCATTTCAGAGAAATTCACTTTCCTTTGAAAGTGCCTTAAGCTACTTACAAGCATTCACAGGAAACTCAAATGTGTTTCTATGAAAGAGAAGCTATTTGTTCCAACACTTCAATTCACTGTGCGAAGTGAATGGAGTGTTGCTTCACTTTCTAAATGCTCTCCTTTTAGAGAATATCACTCTCTTTTGAAACTGCCTTAAGCTACTTACATGCATTCACAAGAAACTCACATCTGTTTCTCTGAAAGAGAAGCAGTCTGTTCCAACACTTCAATTCATGGTGTGAAGTGAATGGAGTGTTGCTTCACTTTCTAAATGCTGTACTTTCAGAGAAAATCACTTTCCTTTGAAAGTGCCTTAAGCTACTTACAAGCATTCAACAGAAATTCACATGCGTTTCTCTGAAAGAGAAGCAGTCTGTTCCAACACTTCAATTCACTGTTCAAAGTGAATGGAGTGTTGCTTCACTTTCTAAATGCTGTCCTTTCAGAGAAAATCACTTTCCTTTGAAAGTGCCTTAAGCTACTTACAAGCATTCAACAGAAATTCACATGCGTTTCTCTGAAAGAGAAGCAGTCTGTTCCAACACTTCAATTCACTTTGCGAAGAGAATGGAGTGTTGCTTCACTTTCTAAATGCTGTTCTTTCAGAGAAAATCACTTTCCTTTGAAAGTGCCTTAAGCTACTTACAAGCATTCACAAGAAACTCACATGCATTTTTCTGAAAGAGAAGCAGTCTGTTCCAACACTTCAATTCACTGTTCGAAGTGAATTGAGTGTTGCTTAACTTTCTAAATGCTCTCCTTTTAGAGAAAATCACTTTCCTTTGAAAGTGCCTTAAGCTACTTACAAGCATTCACAGGAAACTCAAATTTGATTCTATGAAAGAGAAGCTGTCTGTTCCAACACTTCAATTCACTGTGCGAAGTGAATGGAGTGTTGCTTCACTTTCTAAATGCTGTCCTTTCAGAGAAAATCACTTTCCTTTGAAAGTGCCTTAAGCTACTTACAAGCATTCAACAGAAATTCACATGCATTTCTCTGAAAGAGAAGCAGTCTGTTCCAACACTTCAATTAATTTGCGAAGAGAATGGAGTCTTGCTTCACTTTCTAAATGCTGTTCTTTCAGAGAAAATCACTTTCCTTTGAAAGTGCCTTAAGCTACTTACAAGCATTCAAAAGAAACTCACATGCATTTTTCTGAAAGAGAAGCAGTCTGTTCCAACACTTCAATTCACTGTTCGAAGTGAATTGAGTGTTGCTTAACTTTCTAAATGCTCTCCTTTTAGAGAAAATCACTTTCCTTTGAAAGTGCCTTAAGCTACTTACAAGCATTCACAGGAAACTCAAATTTGATTCTATGAAAGAGAAGCTGTCTGTTCCAACACTTCAATTCACGGTGCGAAGTGAATGGAGTGTTGCTTCACTTTCTAAATGCTGTCCTTTCAGAGAAAATCACTTTCCTTTGAAAGTGCCTTAAGCTACTTACAAGCATTCAACAGAAATTCACATGCGTTTCTCTGAAAGAGAAGCAGTCTGTTCCAACACTTCAATTCACTGTGAGAAGTGAATGGAGTGTTGCTTCACTTTCAAAATGCTGTCCTTTCAGAGAAAATCACTTTCCTATGAAAGTGGCTTAAGCTACTTACAAGCATTCACAAGAAACTCACATGCATTTTTCTGAAAAAGAAGCAGTCTGTTCCTACACTACAATTCATTGTGCGAAGTGAATGGAGTGTTGCTTCACTTTCTAAATCCTGTCCTTTCAGAGAAAATCACTTTCCTTTGAGAGTGTCTTAAGCTACTTACAAGCATTCACAAGAAACTGACATGCAATTCTCTGAAAGAGAAGTAGTCTGTTCCAACACTTCAATTTACTGTGCGAAGTGAATGGAGTGTTCCTTGACATTCTAAATGCTGTAGTTTCAGGGAAAATCACTTTTTTTTGAAAGTGCCTTAAGCTACTTTCAAGCATTCAACAGAAATTCACATGCGTTTCTCTGAAAGATAAGCTGTCTGTCCAACACTTCAATTCACTGTGCGAAGTAAATGGAGTGTTGCTTCATTTTCTAAATGCTGTCCTTTCAGAGAAAATCACTTTCCTTTGAAAGTGCCTTAAGCTACTTACAAGCATTCAAAAGAAACTCACATGCATTTTTCTGAAAGAGAAGCAGTCTGTTCCTACACTACAATTCACTGTGCGAAGTGAATGGAGTGTTGCTTCACTTTCTAAATGCTCTCCTTTTACAGAAAATCACTCTCTTTTGAAACTGACTTAAGCTACTTACATGCATTCACAAGAAACTCACATCTGTTTCTCTGAAAGAGAAGCAGTCTGTTCCAACACTTCAATTCACGGTGCGAAGTGATTGGAGTGTTGCTTCACTTTCTAAATGCTGTGCTTTCTGAGAAAATCACTTTCCTTTGAAAGTGCCTTAAGCTACTTACAAGCATTCAACAGAAATTCACATGCGTTTCTCTGAAAGAGAAGCTGTCTGTTCCAACACTTCAATTCACTGTGCGAAGTGAATGGAGTGTTGCTTCACTTTCTAAATGCTGTCCTTTCAGAGAAAATCACTTTCGTTTGAAAGTGCCTTAAGCTACTTACAAGCATTCAACAGAAATTCACATGCTATTCTCTGAAAGAGAAGCTGTCTGTTCCAACACTTCAATTCACTTTGCGAAGAGAATGGAGTGTTGCTTCACTTTCTAAATGCTGTCCTTTCCGAGAAAATCACTTTCCTTTGAAAGTGCCTTAAGCTACTTACAAGCATTCACAAGAAACTCACATGCATTTTTCTGAAAGAGAAGCTGTCTGTTCCAACACTTCAATTCACGGTGCGAAGTGAATGGAGTGTTGCTTCACTTTCTAAATGCTGTCCTTTCAGAGAAAATCACTTTCCTTTGAAAGTGCCTTAAGCTACTTACAAGCATTCAACAGAAATTCACATGTGTTTCTCTGAAAGAGAAGCAGTCTCTTCCAACACTTCAATTCACTGTGCGAAGTGAATGGAGTGTTGCTTCACTATTTAAATGCTCTCCTTTTAGAGAAAATCACTCTCTTTTGAAACCGCCTTAAGCTACTTATATGGATTCACAAGAAACTCACATCTGTTTCTCTGAAAGAGAAGCAGTCTGTTTCAACACTTCAATTCACTGTGCGAAGTGAATGGAGTGTTCCTTGACATTCTAAATGCTGTCCTTTCAGAGAAAATCACTTTCCTTTGAAAGTGCCTTAAGCTACTTTCAAGCTTTCAACAGAAATTGACATGTGTTTCTCTAAAAGAGAAGCAGTCTGTTCCAACACTTCAATTAACTGTGCGAAGTGAATGGAGTGTTGCTTCACTTTCTAAATGCTGTAATTTCAGAGAAAATCACTTTTCTTTGAAAGTGTCTAAAGCTACTTACATGCATTCACAAGAAACTCACATCTGTTTCTCTGAAAGAGAAGCAGTCTGTTCCAACACTTCAATTCACTGTGCGAAGTGAATGGAGTGTTCCTTGACATTCTAAATGCTGTAGTTTCAGGGAAAATCACTTTCCTTTGAAAGTGCCTTAAGCTACTTTCAAGCATTCAACAGAAATTCACATGCGTTTCTCTGAAAGAGAAGCAGTCTTTTCCAACACTTCAATTCACTTTGCGAAGAGAATGGAGAGTTGCTTCACTTTCTAAATGCTGTCCTTTCCGAGAAAATCACTTTCCTTTGAAAGTGCCTTAAGCTACTTACAAGCATTCACAGGAAACTCAAATGTGTTTCTATGAAAGAGAAGCTGTCTGTTCCAACACTTCAATTCACGGTGCGAAGTGAATGAGTGTTGCTTCACTTTCTAAATGCTCTCCTTTTAGAGAATACACTCTCTTTTGAAACTGCGTTCAGCTACTTACAAGCATTCACAAGAAACTCACATCTGTTTCTCTGAAAGAGAAGCAGTCTGTTCCAACACTTCAATTCACTGTGCGAAGTGAATGGAGTGTTGCTTCACTTTCTAAATGCTGTCCTTTCAGAGAAAATCACTCTCTTTTGAAACTGCCTTAAGCTACTTACAAGCATTCACAAGAAGCTCACATCTGTTTCTCTGAAAGAGAAGCAGTCTGTTCCAACAGTTCAATTCACGGTGCGAAGTGAATGGAGTGTTGCTTCACTTTCTAAATCCTGTACTTTCAGAGAAAATCACTTTCCTTTAAAAGTGCCTTAAGCTACTTACAAGCATTCAACAGAAATTCACATGCGTTTCTCTGAAAGAGAAGCAGTCTGTTCCAACACTTCAATTCACTGTGCAAAGTGAATGGAGTGTTGCTTCACTTTCTAAATGCTGTCCTTACAGAGAAAATCACTTTCCTTTGAAAGTGCCTTAAGCTACTTACAAGCATTCACAGGAAACTCAAATTTGATTCTATGAAAGAGAAGCTGTCTGTTCCAACACTTCAATTCACGGTGCGAAGTGAATGGAGTGTTGCTACACTTTCTAAATGCTGTCCTTTCAGAGAAAATCACTTTCCTTTGAAAGTGCCTTAAGCTACTTACAAGCATTCAACAGAAATTCACATGCGTTTCTTTGAAAGAGAAGCAGTCTGTTCCAAAACTTCAATTCACTGTGCGAAGTGAATGGAGTGTTGCTTCACTTTCTAAATGCTGTCCTTTCAGAGAAAATCACTCTCTTTTGAAACTGCCTTAAGCTACTTACAAGCATTCACAAGAAGCTCACATCTGTTTCTCTGAAAGAGAAGCAGTCTGTTCCAACACTTCAATTCACTGTGCGAAGTGAATGGAGTGTTGCTTCACTTTCTAAATGCTCTCCTTTTAGAGAATACACTCTCTTTTGAAACTGCGATCAGCTACTTACAAGCATTCACAAGAAACTCACATCTGTTTCTCTGAAAGAGAAGCAGTCTGTTCCAACACTTCAATTCACTGTGCGAAGTGAATGGAGTGTTGCTTCACTTTCTAAATGCTGTCCTTTCAGAGAAAATCACTCTCTTTTGAAACTGCCTTAAGATACTTATATGGATTCACAAGAAACTCACATCTGTTTCTCTGAAAGAGATGCAGTCTGTTTCAACACTTCAATTCACTGTGCGAAGTGAATGGAGTGTTCCTTGACATTCTAAATGCTGTCCTTTCAGAGAAAATCACTTTCCTTTGAAAGTGCCTTAAGCTACTTTCAAGCATTCAACAGAAATTCACATGCGTTTCTCTGAAAGAGAAGCAGTCTTTTCCAACACTTCAATTCACTTTGCGAAGAGAATGGAGAGTTGCTTCACTTTCTAAATGCTGTCCTTTCCGAGAAAATCACTTTCCTTTGAAAGTGCATTAAGCTACTTACAAGCATTCACAGGAAACTCAAATGTGTTTCTATGAAAGAGAAGCTGTCTGTTCCAACACTTCAATTCACGGTGCGAAGTGAATGAGTGTTGCTTCACTTTCTAAATGCTCTCCTTTTAGAGAATACACTCTCTTTTGAAACTGCGTTCAGCTACTTACAAGCATTCACAAGAAACTCACATCTGTTTCTCTGAAAGAGAAGCAGTCTGTTCCAACACTTCAATTCACTGTGCGAAGTGAATGGAGTGTTGCTTCACTTTCTAAATGCTGTCCTTTCAGAGAAAATCACTCTCTTTTGAAACTGCCTTAAGCTACTTACAAGCATTCACAAGAAGCTCACATCTGTTTCTCTGAAAGAGAAGCAGTCTGTTCCAACACTTCAATTCACGGTGCGAAGTGAATGGAGTGTTGCTTCACTTTCTAAATCCTGTACTTTCAGAGAAAATCACTTTCCTTTAAAAGTGCCTTAAGCTACTTACAAGCATTCAACAGAAATTCACATGCGTTTCTCTGAAAGAGAAGCAGTCTGTTCCAACACTTCAATTCACTGTGCAAAGTGAATGGAGTGTTGCTTCACTTTCTAAATGCTGTCCTTACAGAGAAAATCACTTTCCTTTGAAAGTGCCTTAAGCTACTTACAAGCATTCACAGGAAACTCAAATTTGATTCTATGAAAGAGAAGCTGTCTGTTCCAACACTTCAATTCACGGTGCGAAGTGAATGGAGTGTTGCTACACTTTCTAAATGCTGTCCTTTCAGAGAAAATCACTTTCCTTTGAAAGTGCCTTAAGCTACTTACAAGCATTCAACAGAAATTCACATGCGTTTCTTTGAAAGAGAAGCAGTCTGTTCCAACACTTCAATTCACTGTGCGAAGTGAATGGAGTGTTGCTTCACTTTCTAAATGCTGTCCTTTCAGAGAAAATCACTCTCTTTTGAAACTGCCTTAAGCTACTTACAAGCATTCACAAGAAGCTCACATCTGTTTCTCTGAAAGAGAAGCAGTCTGTTCCAACACTTCAATTCACTGTGCGAAGTGAATGGAGTGTTGCTTCACTTTCTAAATGCTCTCCTTTTAGAGAATACACTCTCTTTTGAAACAGCGATCAGCTACTTACAAGCATTCACAAGAAACTCACATCTGTTTCTCTGAAAGAGAAGCAGTCTGTTCCAACACTTCAATTCACTGTGCGAAGTGAATGGAGTGTTGCTTCACTTTCTAAATGCTGTCCTTTCAGAGAAAATCACTCTCTTTTGAAACTGCCTTAAGATACTTATATGGATTCACAAGAAACTCACATCTGTTTCTCTGAAAGAGATGCAGTCTGTTTCAACACTTCAATTCACTGTGCGAAGTGAATGGAGTGTTCCTTGATATTCTAAATGCTGTCCTTTCAGAGAAAATCACTTTCCTTTGAAAGTGCCTTAAGCTACTTTCAAGCTTTCAACAGAAATTCACATGTGTTTCTCTAAAAGAGAAGCAGTCTGTTCCAACACTTCAATTCACTGTGCGAAGTGAATGGAGTGTTGCTTCACTTTCTAAATGCTGTAATTTCAGAGAAAATCACTTTCCTTTGAAAGTGTCTTAAGCTACTTACATGCATTCACAAGAAACTCACATCTGTTTCTCTGAAAGAGAAGCAGTCTGTTCCAACACTTCAATTCACTGTGCGAAGTGAATGGAGTGTTCCTTGACATTCTAAATGCTGTAGTTTCAGGGAAAATCACTTTCCTTTGAAAGTGCCTTAAGCTACTTTCAAGCATTCAACAGAAATTCACATGCGTTTCTCTGAAAGCGAAGCAGTCTTTTCCAACACTTCAATTCACTTTGCGAAGAGAATGGAGAGTTGCTTCACTTTCTAAATGCTGTCCTTTCCGAGAAAATCACTTTCCTTTGAAAGTGCCTTAAGCTACTTACAAGCATTCACAGGAAACTCAAATGTGTTTCTATGAAAGAGAAGCTGTCTGTTCCAACACTTCAATTCACGGTGCGAAGTGAATGAGTGTTGCTTCACTTTCTAAATGCTCTCCTTTTAGAGAATACACTCTCTTTTGAAACTGCGTTCAGCTACTTACAAGCATTCACAAGAAACTCACATCTGTTTCTCTGAAAGAGAACCAGTCTGTTCCATCACTTCAATTCACTGTGCGAAGTGAATGGAGTGTTGCTTCACTTTCTAAATGCTGTCCTTTCAGAGAAAATCACTCTCTTTTGAAACTGCCTTAAGCTACTTACAAGCATTCACAAGAAGCTCACATCTGTTTCTCTGAAAGAGAAGCAGTCTGTTCCAACACTTCAATTCACTGTGCGAAGTGAATGGAGTGTTGCTTCACTTTCTAAATGCTCTCCTTTTAGAGAAAATCACTCTCTTTTGAAACCGCCTTAAGCTACTTACATGCATTCACAAGAAACTCACATCTGTTTCTCTGAAAGAGAAGCAGTCTGTTTCAACACTTCAATTCACTGTTCGAAGTAAATGGAGTGTTCCTTGACATTCTAAATGCTGTAGTTTCAGAGAAAATTACTTTCCTTTGAAAGTGCCTTAATCTACTTACAAGCATTCAACAGAAAATCACATACGTTTCTTTGAAAGATAAGCAGTCTGTTCCAACACTTCAATTCACTTTTCGAAGAGAATGGAGTGTTGCTTCACTTTCTAAATGCTGTCCTTTCAGAGAAAATCACTTTCCTATGAAAGTGCCTTAAGCTACTTACAAGCATTCACAAGAAATTCACATGCATTTTTCTGAAAGAGAAGCAGTCTGTTCCAACACTTCAATTCACTGTGCGAAGTGAATGGAGTGTTGCTTCACTTTCTAAATGCTCTCCTTTTAGAGAAAATCACTCTCTTTTGAAACTGCCTTAAGCTACTTACATGCATTCACAAGAAACTCACATCTGTTTCTCTGAAAGAGAAGCAGTCTGTTCCAACACTTCAATTCACGGAGCGAAGTGAATGGAGTGTTGCTTCACTTTCTAAATGCTGTACTTTCAGAGAAAATCACTTTCCTTTAAAAGTGCCTTAAGCTAGTTACAAGCATTCAACAGAAATTCACATGCGTTTCTCTGAAAGAGAAGCAGTCTGTTCCAACACTTCAATTCACTGTGCAAAGTGAATGGAGTGTTGCTTCACTTTCGAAATGCTGTCCTTACAGAGAAAATCACTTTCCTTTGAAAGTGCCTTAAGCTACTTACAAGCATTCAACAGAAATTCACATGCATTTCTCTGAAAGAGAAGCAGTCTGTTCCAACACTTCAATTCACTTTCCGAAGAGAATGGAGTGTTGCTTCACTTTCTAAATGCTGTTCTTTCAGAGAAAATCACTTTCCTTTGAAAGTGCCTTAAGCTACTTACAAGCATTCACAAGAAACTCACATGCATTTTTCTGAAAGAGAAGCAGTCTGTTCCAACACTTCAATTCACTGTTCGAGGTGAATTAAGTGTTGCTTAACTTTCTAAATGCTCTCCTTTTAGAGAAAATCACTTTCCTTTGAAAGTGCCTTAAGCTACTTACAAGCATTCACAGGAAACTCAAATTTGATTCTATGAAAGAGAAGCTGTCTGTTCCAACACTTCAATTCACGGTGCGAAGTGAATGGAGTGTTGCTACACTTTCTAAATGCTGTCCTTTCAGAGAAAATCACTTTCCTTTGAAAGTGCCTTAAGCTACTTACAAGCATTCAACAGAAATTCACATGCGTTTCTTTGAAAGAGAAGCAGTCTGTTCCAACACTTCAATTCACTGTGCGAAGTGAATGGAGTGTTGCTTCACTTTCTAAATGCTGTCCTTTCAGAGAAATTCACTTTCCTTTGAAAGTGCCTTAAGCTACTTACAAGCATTCACAGGAAACTCAAATGTGTTTCTATGAAAGAGAAGCTGCCTGTTCCAACACTTCAATTCACTTTGCGAAGAGAATGGAGTGTTGCTTCACTTTCTAAATGCTGTCCTTTCAGAGAAAATCACTTCCTTTGAAAGTGCCTTAAGCTACTTAAAAGCATTCAACAGAAATTCACATGCGTTTCTCTGAAAGAGAAGCAGTCTGTTCCAACACTTCAATTCACTTTGCGAAGAGAATAGAGTGTTGCTTCACTTTCTAAATGCTGTTTTTTCAGAGAAAATCACTTTCCTTTGAAAGTGCCTTAAGCTACTTACAAGCATTCACAAGAAACTCACATGCATTTTTCTGAAAGAGAAGCAGTCTGTTCCAACACTTCAATTCACGGTGCGAAGTGAATGGAGTGTTGCTTCACTTTCTAAATGCTGTCCTTTCAGAGAAATTCACTTTCCTTTGAAAGTGCCTTAAGCTACTTACAAGCCTTCACAGGAAACTCAAATGTGTTTCTATGAAAGAGAAGCTGTCTGTTCCAACACTTCAATTCACGGTGCGAAGTGAATGGAGTGTTGCTTCACTTTCTAAATGCTGTCCTTTCAGACAAAATCACTTTCCTTTGAAAGTGCCTTAAGCTACTTACAAGCATTCAACAGAAATTCACATGCGTTTCTCTGAAAGAGAAGCAGTCTGTTCCAACACTTCAATTCACTTTGCGAAGAGAATGGAGTGTTGCTTCACTTTCTAAATGCTGTCCTTTCAGACAAAATCACTTTCCTTTGAAAGTGCCTTAAGCTACTTACAAGCATTCACAGGAAACTCAAATGTGTTTCTATGAGAGAGAAGCTGTCTATTCCAACACTTCAATTCACGGTGAGAAGTGAATGGAGTGTTGCTTCACTTTCTTAATGCTGTCCTTTCCAAGAAAATCACTTTCCTTTGAAAGTGCCTTAAGCTACTTAAAAGCATTCACAAGAAACTCACATGCATTTTTCTGAAAGGGAAGCAGTCTGTTCCAACACTTAAATTCACTGTTCGAAGTGAATGGAGTGTTGCTTCCCTTTCTAAATGCTCTCCTTTTAGTGAAAATCACTCTCTTTTGAAACTGCCTTAAGCTACTTACATGCATTCACAAGAAACTCACATCTGTTTCTCTGAAAGAGAAGCAGTCTGTTCCAACACTTCAATTCACGGTGCGAAGTGAATGGAGTGTTGCTTCACTTTCTAAATGCTGTCCTTTCAGAGAAAATCACTTTCCTTTGAAAGTGCCTTAAGCTACTTACAAGCATTCAACAGAAATTCACATGCGTTTCTCTGAAAGAGAAGCAGTCTGTTCCAACACTTCAATTCACTTTGCGAAGAGAATGGAGTGTTGCTTCTCTTTCTAAATGCTGTTCTTTCAGAGAAAATCACTTTCCTTTGAAAGTGCCTTAAGCTACTTACAAGCATTCACAAGAAACTCACATGCATTTTTTTGAAAGAGAAGCAGTCTGTTCCAACACTTCAATTCACTGTTCGAAGTGAATTGAGTGTTGCTTAACTTTCTAAATGCTCTCCTTTTAGAGAAAATCACTTTCCTTTGAAAGTGCCTTAAGCTACTTACAAGCATTCACAGGAAACTCAAATTTGATTCTATGAAAGAGAAGCTGTCTGTTCCAACACTTCAATTCATGGTGCGAAGTGAATGGAGTGTTGCTTCACTTTCTAAATGCTGTCCTTTCAGAGAAAATCACTTTCCTTTGAAAGTGCCTTAAGCTACTTACAAGCCTTCAACAGAAATTCACATGCGTTTCTCTGAAAGAGAAGCAGTCTGTTCCAACACTTCAATTCACTTTGCGAAGAGAATGGAGTGTTGCTTCACTTTCTAAATGCTGTTCTTTCAGAGAAAATCACTTTCTTTTGAAAGTGCCTTAAGCTACTTCCAAGCATTCACAAGAAACTCACATGCATTTTTCTGAAAGAGAAGCAGTCTGTTCCAACACTTCAATTCACTGTTCGAAGTGAATTGAGTGTTGCTTAACTTTCTAAATCCTCTCCTTTTAGAGAAAATCACTTTCCTTTGAAAGTGCCTTAAGCTACTTACAAGCATTCACAGGAAACTCAAATTTGATTCTATGAAAGAGAAGCTGTCTGTTCCAACACTTCAATTCACGGTGCGAAGTGAATGGAGTGTTGCTTCACTTTCTAAATGCTGTCCTTTCAGAGAAAATCACTTTCCTTTGAAAGTGCCTTAAGCTACTTGCAAGCATTCAACAGAAATTCACATGCGTTTCTCTGAAAGAGAAGCAGTCTGTTCCAACACTTCAATTCACTGTGAGAAGTGAATGGAGTGTTGCTTCACTTTCTAAATGCTGTTCTTTCAGAGAAAATCACTCTCTTTTGAAACTGCCTTAAGCTACTTACAAGCATTCACAAGAAGCTCACATCTGTTTCTCTGAAAGAGAAGCAGTCTGTTCCAACACTTCAATTCATTGTGCGAAGTGAATGGAGTGTTGCTTCACTTTCTAAATGCTCTCCTTTTACAGAAAATCACATTCTTTTGAAACTGACTTAAGCTACTTACATGCATTCACAAGAAACTCACATCTGTTTCTCTGAAAGAGAAGCAGTCTGTTCCAACACTTCAATTCACGGTGCGAAGTGAATGGAGTGTTGCTTCACTTTCTAAATGCTGTGCTTTCTGAGAAAATCACTTTCCTTTGAAAGTGCCTTAAGCTACTTACAAGCATTCAACAGAAATTCACATGCGTTTCTCTGAAAGAGAAGCTGTCTGTTCCAACACTTCAGTTCACTTTGAGAAGAGAATGGAGTGTTTCTTCACTTTCTAAATGCTGTCCTTTCAGAGAAAATCACTTTCCTTTGAAAATGCCTTAAGCTACTTACAAGCATTCACAAGAAACTCACATGCATTTTTCTGAAAGAGAAGCAGTCTGTTCCAACACTTCAATTCACTGTGCGAAGTGAATGGAGTGTTGCTTCACTTTCTAAATGCTGTCCTTTCAGAGAAAATCACTTTCGTTTGAAAGTGCCTTAAGCTACTTACAAGCATTCAACAGAAATTCACATGCTATTCTCTGAAAGAGAAGCAGTCTGTTCCAACACTTCAATTCACTTTGCGAAGAGAATGGAGTGCTGCTTCACTTTCTAAATGCTGTCCTTTCAGAGAAAATCACTTTCCTTTGAAAGTGCCTTAAGCTACTTACAAGCATTCACAAGAAACTCACAGGCATTTTTCTGAAAGAGAAGCAGTCTGTTCCAACACTCCAATTCACTGTGCAAAGTGAATGGAGTGTTGCTTCACTTTCTAAATGCTCTCCTTTTAGAGAAAATCACTTTCCTTTGAAAGTGTCTTAAGCTACTTACAAGCATTCACAGGAAACTCAAATGTGTTTCTATGAAAGAGAAGCTGTCTGTTCCAACACTTCAATTCACGGAGCGAAGTGAATGGAGTGTTGCTTCACTTTCTACATGCTGTCCTTTCAGAGAAAATCACTTTCCTTTGAGAGTTTCTTAAGCTACTTACAAGCATTCACAAGAAACTGACATGCAATTCTCTGAAAGAGAAGTAGTCTGTTCCAACACTTCAATTCACTGTGCGAAGTGAATGGAGTGTTCCTTGACATTCTAAATGCTGCAGATTCAGGGAAAATCACTTTCCTTTGAAAGTGCCTTAAGCTACTTTCAAGCATTCAACAGAAATTCACATGCGTTTCTCTGAAAGAGAAGCTGTCTGTTCCAACACTTCAGTTCACTTTGAGAAGAGAATGGAGTGTTTTTTCACTTTCTAAATGCTGTCCTTTCAGAGAAAATCACTTTCCTTTGAAAGTGCCTTAAGCTACTTACAAGCATTCACAAGAAACTCACATGTATTTTTCTGAAAGAGAAGCAGTCTGTTCCAACACTTCAATTCACTGTGCGAAGCGAATCGAGTGTTGCTTCACGTTCTAAATGCTGTCCTTTCAGAGAAAATCACTTTCGTTTGAAAGTGCCTTAAGCTACTTACAAGCATTCAACAGAAATTCACATGCGTTTCTCTGAAAGAGAAGCAGTCTGTTCCAACACTTCAATTCACTTTGCGAAGAGAATGGAGTGTTGCTTCACTTTCTAAATGCTGTCCTTTCCGAGAAAATCACTTTCCTTTGAAAGTGCCTTAAGCTACTTACAAGCATTCACAAGAAACTCACATGCATTTTTCTGAAAGAGAAGCAGTCTGTTCCAACACTTCATTTCACTGTGCGAAGTGAATGGAGTCTTGCTTCACTTTCTAAATGCTCTCCTTTTAGAGAAAATCACTTTCCTTTGAAAGTGCCTTAAGCTACTTACAAGCATTCACAGGAAACTCAAATGTGTTTCTATGAAAGAGAAGCTGTCTGTTCCAACACTTCAATTCACGGTGCGAAGTGAATGGAGTGTTGCTTCACTTTCTAAATGCTGTCCTTTCAGAGAAAATCACTTTCCTTTGAAAGTGCCTTAAGCTACTTACAAGCATTCAACAGAAATTCACATGCGTTTCTCTGAAAGCGAAGCAGTCTCTTCCAACACTTCAATTCACTGTGCGAAGTGAATGGAGTGTTGCTTCACTTTTTAAATGCTCTCCTTTTAGAAAAAATCACTCTCTTTTGAAACCGCCTTAAGCTACTTATATGGATTCACAAGAAACTCACATCTGTTTCTCTGAAAGAGAAGCAGTCTGTTTCAACACTTCAATTCACTGTGCGAAGTGAGTGGAGTGTTCCTTGACATTCTAAATGCTGTCCTTTCAGAGAAAATCACTTTCCTTTGAAAGTGCCTTAAGCTACTTTCAAGCTTTCAACAGAAATTCACATGTGTTTCTCTAAAAGAGAAGCAGTCTGTTCCAACACTTCAATTCACTGTGCGAAGTGAATGGAGTGTTGCTTCACTTTCTAAATGCTGTAATTTCAGAGAAAATCACTTTCCTTTGAAAGTGTCTTAAGCTACTTACATGCATTCACAAGAAACTCACATCTGTTTCTCTGAAAGAGAAGCAGTCTGTTCCAACACTTCAATTCACTGTGCGAAGTGAATGGAGTGTTCCTTGACATTCTAAATGCTGTAGATTCAGGGAAAATCACTTTCCTTTGAAAGTGCCTTAAGCTAATTTCAAGCATTCAACAGAAATTCACATGCGTTTCTCTGAAAGAGAAGCAGTCTTTTCCAACACTTCAATTCACTTTGCGAAGAGAATGGAGAGTTGCTTCACTTTCTAAATGCTGTCCTTTCCGAGAAAATCACTTTCCTTTGAAAGTGCCTTAAGCTACTTACAAGCATTCACAGGAAACTCAAATGTGTTTCTATGAAAGAGAAGCTGTCTGTTCCAACACTTCAATTCACGGTGCGAAGTGAATGAGTGTTGCTTCACTTTCTAAATGCTCTCCTTTTAGAGAATACACTCTCTTTTGAAACTGCGTTCAGCTACTTACAAGCATTCACAAGAAACTCACATCTGTTTCTCTGAAAGAGAAGCAGTCTGTTCCAACACTTCAATTCACTGTGCGAAGTGAATGGAGTGTTGCTTCACTTTCTAAATGCTGTCCTTTCAGAGAAAATCACTCTCTTTTGAAACTGCCTTAAGCTACTTACAAGCATTCACAAGAAGCTCACATCTGTTTCTCTGAAAGAGAAGCAGTCTGTTCCAACAATTCAATTCACGGTGCGAAGTGAATGGAGTGTTGCTTCACTTTCTAAATCCTGTACTTTCAGAGAAAATCACTTTCCTTTAAAAGTGCCTTAAGCTACTTACAAGCATTCAACAGAAATTCACATGCGTTTCTCTGAAAGAGAAGCAGCCTGTTCCAACACTTCAATTCACTGTGCAAAGTGAATGGAGTGTTGCTTCACTTTCTAAATGCTGTCCTTACAGAGAAAATCACTTTCCTTTGAAAGTGCCTTAAGCTACTTACAAGCATTCACAGGAAACTCAAATTTGATTCTATGAAAGAGAAGCTGTCTGTTCCAACACTTCAATTCACGGTGCGAAGTGAATGGAGTGTTGCTACACTTTCTAAATGCTGTCCTTTCAGAGAAAATCACTTTCCTTTGAAAGTGCCTTAAGCTACTTACAAGCATTCAACAGAAATTCACATGCGTTTCTTTGAAAGAGAAGCAGTCTGTTCCAACACTTCAATTCACTGTGCGAAGTGAATGGAGTGTTGCTTCACTTTCTAAATGCTGTCCTTTCAGAGAAAATCACTCTCTTTTGAAACTGCCTTAAGCTACTTACAAGCATTCACAAGAAGCTCACATCTGTTTCTCTGAAAGAGAAGCAGTCTGTTCCAACACTTCAATTCACTGTGCGAAGTGAATGGAGTGTTGCTTCACTTTCTAAATGCTCTCCTTTTAGAGAATACACTCTCTTTTGAAACTGCGTTCAGCTACTTACAAGCATTTACAAGAAACTCACATCTGTTTCTCTGAAAGAGAAGCAGTCTGTTCCAACACTTCAATTCACTGTGCGAAGTGAATGGAGTGTTGCTTCACCTTCTAAATGCTGTCCTTTCAGAGAAAATCACTCTCTTTTGAAACTGCCTTAAGATACTTATATGGATTCACAAGAAACTCACATCTGTTTCTCTGAAAGAGAAGCAGTCTGTTTCAACACTTCAATTCACTGTGCGAAGTGAATGGAGTGTTCCTTGACATTCTAAATGCTGTCCTTTCAGAGAAAATCACTTTCCTTTGAAAGTGCCTTAAGCTACTTTCAAGCTTTCAACAGAAATTCACATGTGTTTCTCTAAAAGAGAAGCAGTCTGTTCCAACACTTCAATTCACTGTGCGAAGTGAATGGAGTGTTGCTTCACTTTCTAAATGCTGTCCTTTCAGAGAAAATCACTTTCCTTTGAAAGTGTCTTAAGCTACTTACATGCATTCACAAGAAACTCACATCTGTTTCTCTGAAAGAGAAGCAGTCTGTTCCAACACTTCAATTCACTGTGCGAAGTGAATGGAGTGTTCCTTGACATTCTAAATGCTGTAGTTTCAGGGAAAATCACTTTCCTTTGAAAGTGCCTTAAGCTACTTTCAAGCATTCAACAGAAATTCACATGCGTTTCTCTGAAAGAGAAGCAGTCTTTTCCAACACTTCAATTCACTTTGCGAAGAGAATGGAGAGTTGCTTCACTTTCTAAATGCTGTCCTTTCCGAGAAAATCACTTTCCTTTGAAAGTGCCTTAAGCTACTTACAAGCATTCACAGGAAACTCAAATGTGTTTCTATGAAAGAGAAGCTGTCTGTTCCAACACTTCAATTCACGGTGCGAAGTGAATGAGTGTTGCTTCACTTTCTAAATGCTCTCCTTTTAGAGAATACACTCTCTTTTGAAACTGCATTCAGCTACTTACAAGCATTCACAAGAAACTCACATCTGTTTCTCTGAAAGAGAAGCAGTCTGTTCCAACACTTCAATTCACTGTGCGAAGTGAATGGAGTGTTGCTTCACTTTCTAAATGCTGTCCTTTCAGAGAAAATCACTCTCTTTTGAAACTGCCTTAAGCTACTTACAAGCATTCACAAGAAGCTCACATCTGTTTCTCTGAAAGAGAAGCAGTCTGTTCCAACACTTCAATTCACTGTGCGAAGTGAATGGAGTGTTGCTTCACTTTCTAAATGCTCTCCTTTTAGAGAAAATCACTCTCTTTTGAAACCGCCTAAAGCTACTTACATGCATTCACAAGAAACTCACATCTGTTTCTCTGAAAGAGAAGCAGTCTGTTTCAACACTTCAATTCACTGTTCGAAGTAAATGGAGTGTTCCTTGACATTCTAAATGCTGTAGTTTCAGAGAAAATTACTTTCCTTTGAAAGTGCCTTAATCTACTTACAAGCATTCAACAGAAAATCACATACGTTTCTCTGAAAGATAAGCAGTCTGTTCCAACACTTCAATTCACTTTTCGAAGAGAATGGAGTTTTGCTTCACTTTCTAAATGCTGTCCTTTCAGAGAAAATCACTTTCCTATGAAAGTGCCTTAAGCTACTTACAAGCATTCACAAGAAATTCACATGCATTTTTCTGAAAGAGAAGCAGTCTGTTCCAACACTTCAATTCACTGTGCGAAGTGAATGGAGTGTTGCTTCACTTTCTAAATGCTCTCCTTTTAGAGAAAATCACTCTCTTTTGAAACTGCCTTAAGCTACTTACATGCATTCACAAGAAACTCACATCTGTTTCTCTGAAAGAGAAGCAGTCTGTTCCAACACTTCAATTCACGGTGCGAAGTGAATGGAGTGTTGCTTCACTTTCTAAATGCTGTACTTTCAGAGAAAATCACTTTCCTTTAAAAGTGCCTTAAGCTTCTTACAAGCATTCAACAGAAATTCACATGCGTTTCTCTGAAAGAGAAGCAGTCTGTTCCAACACTTCAATTCACTGTGCAAAGTGAATGGAGTATTGCTTCACTTCCTAAATGCTGTCCTTACAGAGAAAATCACTTTCCTTTGAAAGTGCCTTAAGCTACTTACAAGCATTCAACAGAAATTCACATGCGTTTCTCTGAAAGAGAAGCAGTCTGTTCCAACACTTCAATTCACTTTGCGAAGAGAATGGAGTGTTGCTTCACTTTCTAAATGCTGTTCTTTCAGAGAAAATCACTTTCCTTTGAAAGTGCCTTAAGCTACTTACAAGCATTCACAAGAAACTCACATGCATTTTTCTGAAAGAGAAGCAGTCTGTTCCAACACTTCAATTCACTGTTCGAGGTAAATTAAGTGTTGCTTAACTTTCTAAATGCTCTCCTTTTAGAGAAAATCACATTCCTTTGAAAGTGCCTTAAGCTACTTACAAGCATTCACAGGAAACTCAAATTTGATTCTATGAAAGAGAAGCTGTCTGTTCCAACACTTCAATTCACGGTGCGAAGTGCATGGAGTGTTGCTACACTTTCTAAATGCTGTCCTTTCAGAGAAAATCACTTTCCTTTGAAAGTGCCTTAAGCTACTTACAAGCATTCAACAGAAATTCACATGCGTTTCTTTGAAAGAGAAGCAGTCTGTTCCAACACTTCAATTCACTGTGCGAAGTGAATGGAGTGTTGCTTCACTTTCTAAATGCTGTCCTTTCAGAGAAATTCACTTTCCTTTGAAAGTGCCTTAAGCTACTTACAAGCATTCACAGGAAACTCAAATGTGTTTCTATGAAAGAGAAGCTGCCTGTTCCAACACTTCAATTCACTTTGCGAAGAGAATGGAGTGTTGCTTCACTTTCTAAATGCTGTCCTTTCAGAGAAAATCACTTCCTTTGAAAGTGCCTTAAGCTACTTAAAAGCATTCAACAGAAATTCACATGCGTTTCTCTGAAAGAGAAGCAGTCTGTTCCAACACTTCAATTCACTGTGCGAAGTGAATAGAGTGTTGCTTCACTTTCTAAATGCTGTTCTTTCAGAGAAAATCACTTTCCTTTGAAAGTGCCTTAAGCTACTTAAAAGCATTCACAAGAAACTCACATGCATTTTTCTGAAAGAGAAGCAGTCTGTTCCAACACTTAAATTCACTGTTCGAAGTGAATGGAGTGTTGCTTCACTTTCTAAATGCTCTCCTTTTAGAGAAAATCACTCTCTTTTGAAACTGCCTTAAGCTACTTACATGCATTCACAAGAAACTCACATCTGTTTCTCTGAAAGAGAAGCAGTCTGTTCCAACACTTCAATTCACGGTGCGAAGTGAATGGAGTGTTGCTTCACTTTCTAAATGCTGTGCTTTCAGAGAAAATCACTTTCCTTTGAAAGTGCCTTAAGCTACTTACAAGCATTCAACAGAAATTCACATGCATTTCTCTGAAAGAGAAGCAGTCTGTTCCAACACTTCAATTCACTGTGCGAGGTGAATAGAGTGTTGCTTCACTTTCTAAATGCTGTCCTTTCAGAGAAAATCACTTTCCTTTGAAAGTGCCTTAAGCTACTTACAAGCATTCACAAGAAACTCACATGCATTTTTCTGAAAGAGAAGCAGTCTGTTCCAACACTTCAATTCACGGTGCGAAGAGAATGGAGTGTTGCTTCACTTTCTAAATGCTGTCCTTTCAGAGAAAATCACTTTCCTTTGAAAGTGCCTTAAGCTACTTACAAGCATTCACAAGACACTCACATGTATTTTTCTGAAAGAGAAGCAGTCTGTTCCTACACTACAATTCACTGTGCGAAGTAAATGGAGTGTTGCTTCACTTTCTAAATGCTCCCCTTTTAGAGAAAATCACTCTCTTTTGAAACTGCGTTCAGCTACTTACAAGCATTCACAAGAAACTCACATCTGTTTCTCTGAAAGAGAAGCAGTCTGTTCCAACACTTCAGTTCACGGTGCGAAGTGAATGGAGTGTTGCTTCACTTTCTAAATGCTGTCCTTTCAGAGAAATTCACTTTCCTTTGAAAGTGCCTTAAGCTACTTACAAGCATTCACAGGAAACTCAAATGTGTTTCAATGAAAGAGAAGCTGTCTGTTCCAACACTTCAATTCACGGTGCGAAGTGAATGGAGTGTTGCTTCACTTTCTAAATGCTGTCCTTTCAGAGAAAATCACTTTCCTTTGAAAGTGCCTTAAGCTACTTACAAGCATTCAACAGAAATTCACATGCGTTACTCTGAAAGAGAAGCAGTCTGTTCCAACACTTCAATTCACATTGCGAAGAGAATGGAGTGTTGCTTCACTTTCTAAATGCTGTCCTTTCCAAGAAAATCACTTTCCTTTGAAAGTGCCTTAAGCTACTTACAAGCATTCACAAGAAACTCACATGCATTTTTCTGAAAGAGAAGCAGTCTGTTCCAACACTTCAATTCACTGTGCGAAGTGAATGGAGTGTTGCTTCACTTTCTAAATGCTCTCCTTTTAGAGAAAATCACTCTCTTTTGAAACTGCCTTAAGCTACTTACATGCATTCACAAGAAACTCACATCTGTTTCTCTGAAAGAGAAGCAGTCTGTTTCAACACTTCAATTCACTGTGCGAAGTGAGTGGAGTGTTGCTTCACTTTCTAAATGCTGTCCTTTCGGAGAAAATCACTTTCCTTTGAAAGTGCCTTAAGCTACTTACAAGCATTCAACAGAAATTCACATGCGTTTCTCTGAAAGAGAAGCAGTCTGTTCCAACACTTCAAATCACTGTGCGAAGTGAATGGAGTGTTGCTTCACTTTCTAAATGCTGTCCTTTCAGAGAAAATCACTTTCCTTTGAAAGTGTCTTAAGCTACTTACAAGCATTCACAAGAAACTGACATGCAATTCTCTGAAAGAGAAGTAGTCTGTTCCAACACTTCAATTCACTGTGCGAAGTGAATGGAGTGTTCCTTGACATTCTAAATGCTGTAGTTTCAGGGAAAATCACTTTCTTTTGAAAGTTCCTTAAGCTACTTACAAGCATCCAACAGAAATTCACATGCGTTTTTCTGAAAGAAAAGAAGTCTGTTCCAACACTTCAATTCACTGTGCAAAGTTAATGGAGTGTTGCTTCACTTTCTAAATGCTCTCCTTTTAGAGAAAATCACTTTCCTTTGAAAGTGCCTTAAGCTACTTACAAGCATTCACAAGAAACTCACATGCATTTTTCTGAAAGAGAAGCAGTCTGTTCCTACACTACAATTCACTGTGCGAAGTGAATGGAGTGTTGCTTCACTTTCTAAATGGTCTCCTTTTAGAGATAATCACTCTCTTTTGAAACTGCGTTCAGCTACTTACAAGCATTCACAAGAAACTCACATCTGTTTCTCTGAAAGAGAAGCAGTCTGTTCCAACACTTCAATTCACTGTGCGAAGTGAATTCAGTGTTCCTTGACATTCTAAATGCTGTAGTTTCAGAGAAAATCACTTTCCTTTGAAAGTGCCTTAAGCTACTTTCAAGCATTCAACAGAAATTCACATGCGTTTCTCTGAAAGAGAAGCAGTCTGTTCCAACACTTCAATTCACTTTGTGAAGTGAATGGAGTGTTGCTTCACTTTCTAAATGCTGTCCTTTCAGAGAAAATCACTTTCCTTTGAAAGTGCCTTAAGCTACTTACAAGCATTCAACAGAAATTCACATGCGTTTCTCTGAAAGAGAAGCAGTCTGTTCCAACACTTCAATTCACTTTGCGAAGAGAATGGAGTGTTGCTTCACTTTCTAAATGCTGTCCTTTCAGACAAAATCACTTTCCTTTGAAAGTGCCTTAAGCTACTTACAAGCATTCACAGGAAACTCAAATGTGTTTCTATGAGAGAGAAGCTGTCTATTCCAACACTTCAATTCACGGTGCAAAGTGAATGGAGTGTTGCTTCACTTTCTTAATGCTGTCCTTTCCGAGAAAATCACTTTCCTTTGAAAGTGCCTTAAGCTACTTAAAAGCATTCACAAGAAACTCACATGCATTTTTCTGAAAGAGAAGCAGTCTGTTCCAAAACTTAAATTCACTGTGCGAAGTGAATGGAGTGTTGCTTCACTTTCTAAATGCTCTCCTTTTAGAGAAAATCACTCTCTTTTGAAACTGCCTTAAGCTACTTACATGCATTCACAAGAAACTCACATCTGTTTCTCTGAAAGAGAAGCAGTCTGTTCCAACACTTCAATTCACGGTGCGAAGTGAATGGAGTGTTGCTTCACTTTCTAAATGCTGTGCTTTCAGAGAAAATCACTTTCCTTTGAAAGTGCCTTAAGCTACTTACAAGCATTCAACAGAAATTCACATGCGTTTCTCTGAAAGAGAAGCAGTCTGTTCCAACACTTCAATTCACTGTGCAAAGTGAATGGAGTGTTGCTTCACTTTCTAAATGCTGTCCTTTCAGAGAAAATCACTTTCCTTTGAAAGTGCCTTAAGCTACTTACAAGCATTCAACAGAAATTCACATGCGTTTCTCTGAAAGAGAAGCAGTCTGTTCCAACACTTCAATTCACTGTGCGAAGTGAATAGAGTGTTGCTTCACTTTCTAAATGCTGTCCTTTCAGAGAAAATCACTTTCCTTTGAAAGTGCCTTAAGCTACTTACAAGCATTCACAAGAAACTCACATGCATTTTTCTGAAAGAGAAGCAGTCTGTTCCAACACTTCAATTCACGGTGCGAAGAGAATGGAGTGTTGCTTCACTTTCTAAATGCTGTCCTTTCAGAGAAAATCACTTTCCTTTGAAAGTGCCTTAAGCTACTTACAAGCATTCACAAGACACTCACATGTATTTTTCTGAAAGAGAAGCAGTCTGTTCCTACACTACAATTCACTGTGCGGAGTAAATGGAGTGTTGCTTCACTTTCTAAATGCTCCCCTTTTAGAGAAAATCACTCTCTTTTGAAACTGCGTTCAGCTACTTACAAGCATTCACAAGAAACTCACATCTGTTTCTCTGAAAGAGAAGCAGTCTGTTCCAACACTTCAATTCACGGTGCGAAGTGAATGGAGTGTTGCTTCACTTTCTAAATGCTGTCCTTTCAGAGAAATTCACTTTCCTTTGAAAGTGCCTTAAGCTACTTACAAGCATTCACAGGAAACTCAAATGTGTTTCTATGAAAGAAAAGCTGTCTGTTCCAACACTTCAATTCACGGTGCGAAGTGAATGGAGTGTTGCTTCACTTTCTAAATGCTGTCCTTTCAGAGAAAATCACTTTCCTTTGAAAGTGCCTTAAGCTACTTACAAGCATTCAACAGAAATTCACATGCGTTACTCTGAAAGAGAAGCAGTCTGTTCCAACACTTCAATTCACTTTGCGAAGAGAATGGAGTGTTGCTTCACTTTCTAAATGCTGTCCTTTCCAAGAAAATCACTTTCCTTTGAAAGTGCCTTAAGCTACTTACAAGCATTCACAAGAAACTCACATGCATTTTTTTGAAAGAGAAGCAGCCTGTTCCAACACTTCAATTCACTGTCCGAAGTGAATGGAGTGTTGCTTCACTTTCTAAATGCTGTCCTTACAGAGGAAATCACTCTCTTTTGAAACTGCCTTAAGCTACTTACAAGCATTCACAAGAAGCTCACATCTGTTTCTCTGAAAGAGAAGCAGTCTCTTCCAACACTTCAATTCACTGTGCGAAGTTAATGGAGTGTTCCTTGACATTCTAAATGCTGTAGTTTCAGAGAAAATCACTTTCCTTTGAAAGTGCCTTAAGCTACTTACAAGCATTCAACAGAAATTCACATGCGTTTTTCTGAAAGAAAAGAAGTCTGTTCCAACACTTCAATTCACTGTGCGAAGTTAATGGAGTGTTGCTTCACTTTCTAAATGCTCTCCTTTTAGAGAAAATCACTTTCCTTTGAAAGTGCCTTAAGCTACTTACAAGCATTCACAAGAAACTCACATGCATTTTTCTGAAAGAGAAGCAGTCTGTTCCAACACTTCAATTCACTGTTCGAAGTGAATGGAGTGTTGCTTCACTTTCTAAATGCTCTTCTTTTAGAGAAAATCACTTTCCTTTGAAAGTGCCTTAAGCTACTTACAAGCATTCACAGGAAACTCAAATGTGTTTCTATGAAAGAGAAGCTGTCTATTCCAACACTTCAATTCACGGTGCGAAGTGAATGGAGTGTTGCTTCACTTTCTAAATATTCTCCTTTCAGAGAAAATCACTTTCCTTTGAAAGTGCCTTAAGCTACTTACAAGCATTCAACAGAAATTCACATGCATTTCTCTGAAAGAGAAGCAGTCTGTTCCAACACTTCAATTCACTTTGCGAAGAGAATGGAGTGTTGCTTCACTTTCTAAATGCTCTCCTTTTAGAGAAAATCACTCTCTTTTGAAACTGCCTTAAGCTACTTATATGCATTCACAAGAAACTCACATCTGTTTCTCTGAAAGAGAAGCAGTCTGTTCCAACACTTCAATTCACGGTGCGAAGTGAATGGAGTGTTGCTTCACTTTCTAAATGCTGTGCTTTCAGAGAAAATCACTTTCCTTTGAAAGTGCCTTAAGCTACTTACAAGCATTCAACAGAAATTCACATGCGTTTCTCTGAAAGAGAAGCAGTCTGTTCCAACACTTCAATTCACTGTGCAAAGTGAATGGAGTGTTGCTTCACTTTCTAAATGCTATCCTTTCAGAGAAAATCACTTTCCTTTGAAAGTGCCTTAAGCTACTTACAAGCATTCAACAGAAATTCACATGCGTTTTTCTGAAAGAAAAGAAGTCTGTTCCAACACTTCAATTCACTGTGCGAAGTGAATGCAGTGTTCCTTGACATTCTAAATGCTGTAGTTTCAGGGAAAATCACTTTCCTTTGAAAGTGCCTTAAGCTACTTACAAGCATTCACAAGAAACTAACATGCATTTTTCTGAAAGAGAAGCAGTCTGTTCCTACACTTCAATTCACTGTGCGAAGTGAATGGAGTGTTGCTTCACTTTCTAAATGCTGTCCTTTCAGAGAAAATCACTTTCCTTTGAAAGTGCCTTAAGGTACTCACAAGCATTCACAAGAAACTGACATGCAATTCTCTGAAAGAGAAGTAGTCTGTTCCAACACTTCAATTCACTGTGCGAAGTGAATGGAGTGTTCCTTGACATTCTAAATGCTGTAGTTTCAGGGAAAATCACTTTCCTTTGAAAGTTCCTTAAGCTACTTACAAGCATCCAACAGAAATTCACATGCGTTTTTCTGAAAGAAAAGAAGTCTTTTCCAACACTTCAATTCACTGTGCAAAGTTAATGGAGTGTTGCTTCACTTTCTAAATGCTCTCCTTTTAGAGAAAATCACTTTCCTTTGAAAGTGCCTTAAGCTACTTACAAGCATTCACAAGAAACTCACATGCATTTTTCTGAAAGAGAAGCAGTCTGTTCCTACACTACAATTCACTGTGCGAAGTGAATGGAGTGTTGCTTCACTTTCTAAATGGTCTCCTTTTAGAGATAATCACTCTCTTTTGAAACTGCGTTCAGCTACTTACAAGCATTCACAAGAAACTCACATCTGTTTCTTGAAAGAGAAGCAGTCTGTTCCAACACTTCAATTCACTGTGCGAAGTGAATTCAGTGTTCCTTGACATTCTAAATGCTGTAGTTTCAGAGAAAATCACTTTCCTTTGAAAGTGCCTTAAGCTACTTTCAAGCATTCAACAGAAATTCACATGCGTTTCTCTGAAAGAGAAGCAGTCTGTTCCAACACTTCAATTCACTTTGTGAAGTGAATGGAGTGTTGTTTCACTTTCTAAATGTTGTCCTTTCAGAGAAAATCACTGTCCTTTTAAAGTGCCTTAAGCTACGTACAAGCATTCACAAGAAACTCACATGCATTTTTTTGAAAGAGAAGCAGCCTCTTCCAACACTTCAATTCACTGTCCGAAGTGAATGGAGTGTTGCTTCACTTTCTAAATGCTGTCCTTACAGAGGAAATCACTCTCTTTTGAAACTGCCTTAAGCTACTTACAAGCATTCACAAGAAGCTCACATCTGTTTCTTTGAAAGAGAAGCAGTCTGTTCCAACACTTCAATTCACTGTGCGAAGTTAATGGAGTGTTCCTTGACATTCTAAATGCTGTAGTTTCAGGGAAAATCACTTTCCTTTGAAAGTTCCTTAAGCTACTTACAAGCATTCAACAGAAATTCACATGCGTTTTTCTGAAAGAAAAGAAGTCTGTTCCAACACTTCAATTCACTGTGCGAAGTTAATGGAGTGTTGCTTCACTTTCTAAATGCTCTCCTTTTAGAGAAAATCACTTTCCTTTGAAAGTGCCTTAAGCTACTTACAAGTATTCACAAGAAACTCACATGCATTTTTCTGAAAGAGAAGCAGTCTGTTCCAACACTTCAATTCACTGTTCGAAGTGAATGGAGTGTTGCTTCACTTTCTAAATGCTGTCCTTTCAGAGAAATTCACTTTCCTTTGAAAGTGCCTTAAGCTACTTACAAGCATTCACAGGAAACTCAAATGTGTTTCTGTGAAAGAGAAGCTGTCTGTTCCAACACTTCAATTCACGGTGCGAAGTGAATGGATTGTTGCTTCACTTTCTAAATGCTGTCCTTTCAGAGAAAATCACTTTCCTTTGAAAGTGCCTTAAGCTACTTACAAGCATTCAACAGAAATTCACATGCGTTTCTCTGAAAGAGAAGCAGTCTGTTCCAACACTTCAATTCACTTTGCGAAGAGAAAGGAGTGTTGCTTCACTTTTTAAATGCTGTCCTTTCAGAGAAAATCACTTTCCTTTGAAAGTGCCTTAAGCTACTTACAAGAATTCACAAGAAACTCACATGCATTTTTCTGAAAGGGAAGCAGTCTGTTCCAACACTTCAATTCACTGTGCTAAGTGAATGGAGTGTTGCTTCACTTTCCAAATGCTGTCCTTTCAGAGAAAATCACTTTCCTTTGAAAGTGCCTTAAGGTACTCACAAGCATTCACAAGAAACTGACATGCAATTCTCTGAAAGAGAAGTAGTCTGTTCCAACACTTCAATTCACTGTGCGAAGTGAATGGAGTGTTCCTTGACATTCTAAATGCTGTAGTTTCAGGGAAAATCACTTTCCTTTGAAAGTTCCTTAAGCTACTTACAAGCATCCAACAGAAATTCACATGCGTTTTTCTGAAAGAAAAGAAGTCTGTTCCAACACTTCAATTCACTGTGCAAAGTTAATGGAGTGTTGCTTCACTTTCTAAATGCTCTCCTTTTAGAGAAAATCACTTTCCTTTGAAAGTGCCTTAAGCTACTTACAAGCATTCACAAGAAACTCACATGCATTTTTCTGAAAGAGAAGCAGTCTGTTCCTACACTACAATTCACTGTGCGAAGTGAATGGAGTGTTGCTTCACTTTCTAAATGGTCTCCTTTTAGAGATAATCACTCTCTTTTGAAATTGCGTTCAGCTACTTACAAGCATTCACAAGAAACTCACATCTGTTTCTCTGAAAGAGAAGCAGTCTGTTCCAACACTTCAATTCACTGTGCGAAGTGAATTCAGTGTTCCTTGACATTCTAAATGCTGTAGTTTCAGAGAAAATCACTTTCCTTTGAAAGTGCCTTAAGCTACTTTCAAACATTCAACAGAAATTCACATGCGTTTCTCTGAAAGAGAAGCAGTCTGTTCCAACACTTCAATTCACTTTGTGAAGTGAATGGAGTGTTGTTTCACTTTCTAAATGTTGTCCTTTCAGAGAAAATCACTGTCCTTTTAAAGTGCCTTAAGCTACGTACAAGCATTCACAAGAAACTCACATGCATTTTTTTGAAAGAGAAGCAGCCTCTTCCAACACTTCAATTCACTGTCCGAAGTGAATGGAGTGTTGCTTCACTTTCTAAATGCTGTCCTTACAGAGGAAATCACTCTCTTTTGAAACTGCCTTAAGCTACTTACAAGCATTCACAAGAAGCTCACATCTGTTTCTCTGAAAGAGAAGCAGTCTGTTCCAACACTTCAATTCACTGTGCGAAGTTAATGGAGTGTTCCTTGACATTCTAAATGCTGTAGTTTCAGGGAAAATCACTTTCCTTTGAAAGTTCCTTAAGCTACTTACAAGCATTCAACAGAAATTCACATGCGTTTTTCTGAAAGAAAAGAAGTCTGTTCCAACACTTCAATTCACTGTGCGAAGTTAATGGAGTGTTGCTTCACTTTCTAAATGCTCTCCTTTTAGAGAAAATCACTTTCCTTTGAAAGTGCCTTAAGCTACTTACAAGTATTCACAAGAAACTCACATGCATTTTTCTGAAAGAGAAGCAGTCTGTTCCAACACTTCAATTCACTGTTCGAAGTGAATGGAGTGTTGCTTCACTTTCTAAATGCTGTCCTTTCAGAGAAATTCACTTTCCTTTGAAAGTGCCTTAAGCTACTTACAAGCATTCACAGGAAACTCAAATGTGTTTCTGTGAAAGAGAAGCTGTCTGTTCCAACACTTCAATTCACGGTGCGAAGTGAATGGATTGTTGCTTCACTTTCTAAATGCTGTCCTTTCAGAGAAAATCACTTTCCTTTGAAAGTGCCTTAAGCTACTTACAAGCATTCAACAGAAATTCACATGCGTTTCTCTGAAAGAGAAGCAGTCTGTTCCAACACTTCAATTCACTTTGCGAAGAGAATGGAGTGTTGCTTCACTTTTTAAATGCTGTCCTTTCAGAGAAAATCACTTTCCTTTGAAAGTGCCTTAAGCTACTTACAAGCATTCACAAGAAACTCACATGCATTTTTCTGAAAGGGAAGCAGTCTGTTCCAACACTTCAATTCACTGTGCTAAGTGAATGGAGTGTTGCTTCACTTTCCAAATGCTGTCCTTTCAGAGAAAATCACTTTCCTTTGAAAGTGCCTTAAGGTACTCACAAGCATTCACAAGAAACTGACATGCAATTCTCTGAAAGAGAAGTAGTCTGTTCCAACACTTCAATTCACTGTGCGAAGTGAATGGAGTGTTCCTTGACATTCTAAATGCTGTAGTTTCAGGGAAAATCACTTTCCTTTGAAAGTTCCTTAAGCTACTTACAAGCATCCAACAGAAATTCACATGCGTTTTTCTGAAAGAAAAGAAGTCTGTTCCAACACTTCAATTCACTGTGCAAAGTTAATGGAGTGTTGCTTCACTTTCTAAATGCTCTCCTTTTAGAGAAAATCACTTTCCTTTGAAAGTGCCTTAAGCTACTTACAAGCATTCACAAGAAACTCACATGCATTTTTCTGAAAGAGAAGCAGTCTGTTCCTACACTACAATTCACTGTGCGAAGTGAATGGAGTGTTGCTTCACTTTCTAAATGGTCTCCTTTTAGAGATAATCACTCTCTTTTGAAACTGCGTTCAGCTACTTACAAGCATTCACAAGAAACTCACATCTGTTTCTCTGAAAGAGAAGCAGTCTGTTCCAACACTTCAATTCACTGTGCGAAGTGAATTCAGTGTTCCTTGACATTCTAAATGCTGTAGTTTCAGAGAAAATCACTTTCCTTTGAAAGTGCCTTAAGCTACTTTCAAGCATTCAACAGAAATTCACATGCGTTTCTCTGAAAGAGAAGCAGTCTGTTCCAACACTTCAATTCACTTTGTGAAGTGAATGGAGTGTTGTTTCACTTTCTAAATGTTGTCCTTTCAGAGAAAATCACTTTCCTTTTAAAGTGCCTTAAGCTACTTACAAGATTTCACAAGAAACTCACATGCATTTTTTTGAAAGAGAAGCAGCCTGTTCCAACATTTCAATTCACTGTCCGAAGTGAATGGAGTGTTGCTTCACTTTCTAAATGCTGTTCTTACAGAGGAAATCACTCTCTTTTGAAACTGCCTTAAGCTACTTACAAGCATTCACAAGAAGCTCACATCTGTTTCTCTGAAAGAGAAGCAGTCTGTTCCAACACTTCAATTCACTGTGCGAAGTTAATGGAGTGTTCCTTGACATTCTAAATGCTGTAGTTTCAGGGAAAATCACTTTCCTTTGAAAGTTCCTTAAGCTACTTACAAGCATTCAACAGAAATTCACATGCGTTTTTCTGAAAGAAAAGAAGTCTGTTCCAACACTTCAATTCACTGTGCGAAGTTAATGGAGTGTTGCTTCACTTTCTAAATGCTCTCCTTTTAGAGAAAATCACTTTCCTTTGAAAGTGCCTTAAGCTACTTACAAGCATTCACAAGAAACTCACATGCATTTTTCTGAAAGAGAAGCAGTCTGTTCCAACACTTCAATTCATTGTTCGAAGTGAATGGAGTGTTGCTTCACTTTCTAAATGCTCTCCTTTTAGAGAAAATCACTTTCCTTTGAAAGTGCCTTAAGCTACTTACAAGCATTCACAGGAAACTCAAATGTGTTTCTATGAAAGAGAAGCTGTCTGTTCCAACACTTCAATTCACGGTGCGAAGTGAATGGAGTGTTACTTCACTTACTAAATGCTCTCCTTTTAGAGAAAATCACTCTCTTTTGAAACTGCCTTAAGCTACTTACATGCATTCACAAGAAACTCACATCTGTTTCTCTGAAAGAGAAGCAGTCTCTTCCAACACTTCAATTCACGGTGCGAAGTGAATGGAGTGTTGCTTCACTTTCTAAATGCTGTGCTTTCAGAGAAAATCACTTTCCTTTGAAAGTGCCTTATGCTACTTACAAGCATTCAACAGAAATTCACATGCGTTTCTCTGAAAGAGAAGCAGTCTGTTCCAACACTTCAATTCACTGTGCAAAGTGAATGGAGTGTTGCTTCACTTTCTAAATGCTGTCCTTTCAGAAAATATCACTTTCCTTTGAAAGTGCCTTAAGCTACTTACAAGCATTCAACAGAAATTCACATGCGTTTTTCTGAAAGAAAAGAAGTCTGTTCCAACACTTCAATTCACTGTGCGAAGTGAATGCAGTGTTCCTTGACATTCTAAATGCTGTAGTTTCAGGGAAAATCACTTTCCTTTGAAAGTGCCTTAAGCTACATACAACCATTCAACAGAAATTCACATGCGTTTTTCTGAAAGAAAAGAAGTCTGTTCCAACACTTCAATTCACTGTGCGAAGTTAATGGAGTGTTGCTTCACTTTCTAAATGCTCTCCTTTTAGAGAAAATCACTTTCCTTTGAAAGTGCCTTAAGCTACTTACAAGCATTCACAAGAAACTCACATGCATTTTTCTGAAAGAGAAGCAGTCTGTTCCAACACTTCAATTCACTGTTCGAAGTGAATGGAGTGTTGCTTCACTTTCTAAATGCTGTCCTTTCAGAGAAATTCACTTTCCTTTGAAAGTGCCTTAAGCTACTTACAAGCATTCACAGGAAACTCAAATGTGTTTCTGTGAAAGAGAAGCTGTCTGTTCCAACACTTCAATTCACGGTGCGAAGTGAATGGATTGTTGCTTCACTTTCTAAATGCTGTCCTTTCAGAGAAAATCACTTTCCTTTGAAAGTGCCTTAAGCTACTTACAAGCATTCAACAGAAATTCACATGCGTTTCTCTGAAAGAGAAGCAGTCTGTTCCAACACTTCAATTCACTTTGCGAAAAGAATGGAGTGTTGCTTCACTTTTTAAATGCTGTCCTTTCAGAGAAAATCACTTTCCTTTGAAAGTGCCTTAAGCTACTTACAAGCATTCACAAGAAACTCACATGCATTTTTCTGAAAGGGAAGCAGTCTGTTCCAACACTTCAATTCACTGTGCGAAGAGAATGGAGTGTTGCTTCACTTTCCAAATGCTGTCCTTTCAGAGAAAATCACTTTCCTTTGAAAGTGCCTTAAGGTACTCACAAGCATTCACAAGAAACTGACATGCAATTCTCTGAAAGAGAAGTAGTCTGTTCCAACACTTTAATTCACTGTGCGAAGTGAATGGAGTGTTCCTTGACATTCTAAATGCTGTAGTTTCAGGGAAAATCACTTTCCTTTGAAAGTTCCTTAAGCTACTTACAAGCATCCAACAGAAATTCACATGCGTTTTTTTGAAAGAGAAGCAGTCTGTTCCAACACTTCAATTCACTGTGCGAAGTGAATGGAGTGTTGCTTCACTTTCTAAATGCTCTCCTTTTAGAGAAAATCACTCTGTTTTGAAACTGCCTTAAGCTACTTACATGCATTCACAAGAAACTCACATCTGTTTCTCTGAAAGAGAAGCAGTCTGTTCCAACATTTCAATTCACGGTGCGAAGTGAATGGAGTGTTGCTTCACTTTCTAAATGCTGTGCTTTCAGAGAAAATCACTTTCCTTTGAAAGTGCCTTAAGCTACTTACAAGCATTCAACAGAAATTCACATGCCTTTCTCTGAAAGAGATGCAGTCTGTTCCAACACTTCAATTCACTGTGCAAATTGAATGGAGTGTTGCTTCACTTTCTAAATGCTGTCCTTTCGGAGAAAATCACTTTCCTTTGAAAGTGCCTAAAGCTACTTACAAGCATTCAACAGAAATTCACATGCATTTCTCTGAAAGAGAAGCAGTCTGTTCCAACACTTCAATTCACTTTGTGAAGTGAATGGAGTGTTGTTTCACTTTCTAAATGTTGTCCTTTCAGAGAAAATCACTTTCCTTTTAAAGTGCCTTAAGCTTCTTACAAGCATTCACAAGAAACTCACATGCATTTTTTTGAAAGAGAAGCAGCCTGTTCCAACACTTCAATTCACTGTCCGAAGTGAATGGAGTATTGCTTCACTTTCTAAATGCTGTCCTTACAGAGGAAATCACTCTCTTTTGAAACTGCCTTAAGCTACTTACAAGCATTCACAAGAAGCTCACATCTGTTTCTCTGAAAGAGAAGCAGTCTGTTCCAACACTTCAATTCACTGTGCGAAGTTAATGGAGTGTTCCTTGACATTCTAAATGCTGTAGTTTCAGAGAAAATCACTTTCCTTTGAAAGTGCCTTAAGCTACTTACAAGCATTCAACAGAAATTCACATGCGTTTTCTGAAAGAAAAGAAGTCTGTTCCAACACTTCAATTCACTGTGCGAAGTTAATGGAGTGTTGCTTCACTTTCTAAATGCTCTCCTTTTAGAGAAAATCACTTTCCTTTGAAAGTGCCTTAAGCTACTTACAAGCATTCACAAGAAACTCACATGCATTTTTCTGAAAGAGAAGCAGTCTGTTCCAACACTTCAATTCACTGTTCGAAGTGAATGGAGTGTTGCTTCACTTTCTAAATGCTCTCCTTTTAGAGAAAATCACTTTCCTTTGAAAGTGCCTTAAGCTACTTACAAGCATTCACAGGAAACTCAAATGTGTTTCTATGAAAGACAAGCTGTCTATTCCAACACTTCAATTCACGGTGCGAAGTGAATGGAGTGTTGCTTCACTTTCTAAATATTCTCCTTTCAGAGAAAATCACTTTCCTTTGAAAGTGCCTTAAGCTACTTACAAGCATTCAACAGAAATTCACATGCGTTTCTCTGAAAGAGAAGCAGTCTGTTCCAACACTTCAATTCACTTTGCGAAGAGAATGGAGTGTTGCTTCACTTTCTAAATGCTCTCCTTTTAGAGAAAATCACTCTCTTTTGAAACTGCCTTAAGCTACTTATATGCATTCACAAGAAACTCACATCTGTTTCTCTGAAAGAGAAGCAGTCTGTTCCAACACTTCAATTCACGGTGCGAAGTGAATGGAGTGTTGCTTCACTTTCTAAATGCTGTGCTTTCAGAGAAAATCACTTTCCTTTGAAAGTGCCTTAAGCTACTTACAAGCATTCAACAGAAATTCACATGCGTTTCTCTGAAAGAGAAGCAGTCTGTTCCAACACTTCAATTCACTGTGCAAAGTGAATGGAGTGTTGCTTCACTTTCTAAATGCTGTCCTTTCAGAGAAAATCACTTTCCTTTGAAAGTGCCTTAAGCTACTTACAAGCATTCAACAGAAATTCACATGCGTTTTTCTGAAAGAAAAGAAGTCTGTTCCAATACTTCAATTCACTGTGCGAAGTGAATGCAGTGTTCCTTGACATTCTAAATGCTGTAGTTTCAGGGAAAATCACTTTCCTTTGAAAGTGCCTTAAGCTACTTACAAGCATTCACAAGAAACTAACATGCATTTTTCTGAAAGAGAAGCAGTCTTTTCCTACACTACAATTCACTGTGCGAAGTGAATGGAGTGTTGCTTCACTTTCTAAATGCTCTCCTTTTAGAGAAATTCACTTTCCTTTGAAAGTGCCTTAAGATACTTACAAGCATTCAACAGAAATTCACATGCGTTTCTCTGAAAGAGAAGCAGTCTGTTCCAACACTTCAATTCACTTTGCGAAGAGAATGGAGTGTTGCTTCACTTTTTAAATGCTGTCCTTTCAGAGAAAATCACTTTCCTTTGAAAGTGCCTTAAGGTACTCACAAGCATTCACAAGAAACTGACATGCAATTCTCTGAAAGAGAAGTAGTCTGTTCCAACACTTCAATTCACTGTGCGAAGTGAATGGAGTGTTCCTTGACATTCTAAATGCTGTAGTTTCAGGGAAAATCACTTTCCTTTGAAAGTTCCTTAAGCTACTTACAAGCATCCAACAGAAATTCACATGCGTTTTTCTGAAAGAAAAGAAGTCTGTTTCAACACTTCAATTCACTGTGCAAAGTTAATGGAGTGTTGCTTCACTTTCTAAATGCTCTCCTTTTAGAGAAAATCACTTTCCTTTGAAAGTGCCTTAAGCTACTTACAAGCATTCACAAGAAACTCACATGCATTTTTCTGAAAGAGAAGCAGTCTGTTCCTACACTACAATTCACTGTGCGAAGTGAATGGAGTTTTGCTTCACTTTCTAAATGGTCTCTTTTTAGAGATAATCACTCTCTTTTGAAACTGCGTTCAGCTACTTACAAGCATTCACAAGAAACTCACATCTGTTTCTCTGAAAGAGAAGCAGTCTGTTCCAACACTTCAATTCACTGTGCGAAGTGAATTCAGTGTTCCTTGACATTCTAAATGCTGTAGTTTCAGAGAAAATCACTTTCCTTTGAAAGTGCCTTAAGCTACTTTCAAGCATTCAACAGAAATTCACATGCGTTTCTCTGAAAGAGAAGCAGTCTGTTCCAACACTTCAATTCACTTTGTGAAGTGAATGGAGTGTTGTTTCACTTTCTAAATGTTGTCCTTTCAGAGAAAATCACTTTCCTTTTAAAGTGCCTTAAGCTACTTACAAGCATTCACAAGAAACTCACATGCATTTTTTTGAAAGAGAAGCAGCCTGTTCCAACACTTCAATTCACTGTCCGAAGTGAATGGAGTGTTGCTTCACTTTCTAAATGCTGTCCTTACAGAGGAAATCACTCTCATTTGAAACTGCCTTAAGCTACTTACAAGCATTCACAAGAAGCTCACATCTGTTTCTCTGAAAGAGAAGCAGTCTGTTCCAACACTTCAATTCACTGTGCGAAGTTAATGGAGTGTTCCTTGACATTCTAAATGCTGTAGTTTCAGGTAAAATCACTTTCCTTTGAAAGTTCCTTAAGCTACTTACAAGCATTCAACAGAAATTCACATGCGTTTTTCTGAAAGAAAAGAAGTCTGTTCCAACACTTCAATTCACTGTGCGAAGTTAATGGAGTGTTGCTTCACTTTCTAAATGCTCTCCTTTTAGAGAAAATCACTTTCCTTTGAAAGTGCCTTAAGCTACTTACAAGCATTCACAAGAAACTCACATGCATTTTTCTGAAAGAGAAGCAGTCTGTTCCAACACTTCAATTCACTGTTCGAAGTGAATGGAGTGTTGCTTCACTTTCTAAATGCTGTCCTTTCAGAGAAATTCACTTTCCTTTGAAAGTGCCTTAAGCTACTTACAAGCATTCACAGGAAACTCAAATGTGTTTCTGTGAAAGAGAAGCTGTCTGTTCCAACATTCAATTCACGGTGCGAAGTGAATGGATTGTTGCTTCACTTTCTAAATGCTGTCCTTTCAGAGAAAATCACTTTCCTTTGAAAGTGCCTTAAGCTACTTACAAGCATTCAACAGAAATTCACATGCGTTTCTCTGAAAGAGAAGCAGTCTGTTCCAACACTTCAATTCACTTTGCGAAGAGAATGGAGTGTTGCTTCACTTTTTAAATGCTGTCCTTTCAGAGAAAATCACTTTCCTTTGAAAGTGCCTTCAGCTACTTACAAGCATTCACAAGAAACTCACATGCATTTTTCTGAAAGGGAAGCAGTCTGTTCCAACACTTCAATTCACTGTGCTAAGTGAATGGAATGTTGCTTCACTTTCCAAATGCTGTCCTTTCAGAGAAAATCACTTTCCTTTGAAAGTGCCTTAAGGTACTCACAAGCATTCACAAGAAACTGACATGCAATTCTCTGAAAGAGAAGTAGTCTGTTCCAACACTTCAATTCACTGTGCGAAGTGAATGGAGTGTTCCTTGACATTCTAAATGCTGTAGTTTCAGGGAAAATCACTTTCCTTTGAAAGTTCCTTAAGCTACTTACAAGCATCCAACAGAAATTCACATGCGTTTTTCTGAAAGAAAAGAAGTCTGTTCCAACACTTCAATTCACTGTGCAAAGTTAATGGAGTGTTGCTTCACTTTCTAAATGCTCTCCTTTTAGAGAAAATCACTTTCCTTTGAAAGTGCCTTAAGCTACTTACAAGCATTCACAAGAAACTCACATGCATTTTTCTGAAAGAGAAGCAGTCTGTTCCTACACTACAATTCACTGTGCGAAGTGAATGGAGTGTTGCTTCACTTTCTAAATGGTCTCCTTTTAGAGTTAATCACTCTCTTTTGAAACTGCGTTCAGCTACTTACAAGCATTCACAAGAAACTCACATCTGTTTCTCTGAAAGAGAAGCAGTCTGTTCCAACACTTCAATTCACTGTGCGAAGTGAATTCAGTGTTTCTTGACATTCTAAATGCTGTTGTTTCAGAGAAAATCACTTTCCTTTGAAAGTGCCTTAAGCTACTTTCAAGCATTCAACAGAAATTCACATGCGTTTCTCTGAAAGAGAAGCAGTCTGTTCCAACACTTCAATTCACTTTGTGAAGTGAATGGAGTGTTGTTTCACTTTCTAAATGTTGTCCTTTCAGAGAAAATCACTTTCCTTTTAAAGTGCCTTAAGCTACTTACAAGCATTCACAAGAAACTCACATGCATTTTTTTGAAAGAGAAGCAGCCTGTTCCAACACTTCAATTCACTGTCCGAAGTGAATGGAGTGTTGCTTCACTTTCTAAATGCTGTCCTTACAGAGGAAATCACTCTCTTTTGAAACTGCCTTAAGCTACTTACAAGCATTCACAAGAAGCTCACATCTGTTTCTCTGAAAGAGAAGCAGTCTGTTCCAACACTTCAATTCACTGTGCGAAGTTAATGGAGTGTTCCTTGACATTCTAAATGCTGTAGTTTCAGGGAAAATCACTTTCCTTTGAAAGTTCCTTAAGCTACTTACAAGCATTCAACAGAAATTCACATGCGTTTTTCTGAAAGAAAAGAAGTCTGTTCCAACACTTCAATTCACTGTGCGAAGTGAATGGAGTGTTGCTTCACTTTCTAAATGCTGTAATTTCAGAGAAAATCACTTTCCTTTGAAAGTGCCTTAAGCTACTTACATGCATTCACAAGAAACTCACATCTGTTTCTCTGAAAGAGAAGCAGTCTGTTCCAAAACTTCAATTCACTGTGCGAAGTGAATGGAGTGTTCCTTGACATTCTAAATGCTGTAGTTTCAGGGAAAATCACTTTCCTTTGAAAGTGCCTTAAGCTACTTTCAAGCATTCAACAGAAATTCACATGCGTTTCTCTGAAAGATCAGCAGTCTTTTCCAACACTTCAATTCACTTTGCGAAGAGAATGGAGAGTTGCTTCACTTTCTAAATGCTGTCCTTTCCGAGAAAATCACTTTCCTTTGAAAGTGCCTTAAGCTACTTACAAGCATTCACAGGAAACTCAAATGTGTTTCTATGAAAGAGAAGCTGTCTGTTCCAACACTTCAATTCACGGTGCGAAGTGAATGAGTGTTGCTTCACTTTCTAAATGCTCTCCTTTTAGAGAATACACTCTCTTTTGAAACTGCATTCAGCTACTTACAAGCATTCACAAGAAACTCACATCTGTTTCTCTGAAAGAGAAGCAGTCTGTTCCAACACTTAAATTCACTGTGCGAAGTGAATGGAGTGTTGCTTCACTTTCTAAATGCTGTCCTTTCAGAGAAAATCACTCTCTTTTGAAACTGCCTTAAGCTACTTACAAGCATTCACAAGAAGCTCACATCTGTTTCTCTGAAAGAGAAGCAGTCTGTTCCAACACTTCAATTCACTGTGCGAAGTGAATGGAGTGTTGCTTCACTTTCTAAATGCTCTCCTTTTAGAGAAAATCACTCTCTTTTGAAACCGCCTAAAGCTACTTACATGCATTCACAAGAAACTCACATCTGTTTCTCTGAAAGAGAAGCAGTCTGTTTCAACACTTCAATTCACTGTTCGAAGTAAATGGAGTGTTCCTTGACATTCTAAATGCTGTAGTTTCAGAGAAAATTACTTTCCTTTGAAAGTGCCTTAATCTACTTACAAGCATTCAACAGAAAATCACATACGTTTCTCTGAAAGATAAGCAGTCTGTTCCAACACTTCAATTCACTTTTCGAAGAGAATGGAGTGTTGCTTCACTTTCTAAATGCTGTCCTTTCAGAGAAAATCACTTTCCTATGAAAGTGCCTTAAGCTACTTACAAGCATTCACAAGAAATTCACATGCATTTTTCTGAAAGAGAAGCAGTCTGTTCCAACACTTCAATTCACTGTGCGAAGTGAATGGAGTGTTGCTTCACTTTCTAAATGCTCTCCTTTTAGAGAAAATCACTCTCTTTTGAAACTGCCTTAAGCTACTTACATGCATTCACAAGAAACTGACATCTGTTTCTCTGAAAGAGAAGCAGTCTGTTCCAACACTTCAATTCACGGTGCGAAGTGAATGGAGTGTTGCTTCACTTTCTAAATGCTGTACTTTCAGAGAAAATCACTTTCCTTTAAAAGTGCCTTAAGCTACTTACAAGCATTCAACAGAAATTCACATGCGTTTCTCTGAAAGAGAAGCAGTCTGTTCCAACACTTCAATTCACTGTGCAAAGTGAATGGAGTGTTGCTTCACTTCCTAAATGCTGTCCTTACAGAGAAAATCACTTTCCTTTGAAAGTGCCTTAAGCTACTTACAAGCATTCAACAGAAATTCACATGCGTTTCTCTGAAAGAGAAGCAGTCTGTTCCAACACTTCAATTCACTTTGCGAAGAGAATGGAGTGTTGCTTCACTTTCTAAATGCTGTTCTTTCAGAGAAAATCACTTTCCTTTGAAAGTGCCTTAAGCTACTTACAAGCATTCACAAGAAACTCACATGCATTTTTCTGAAAGAGAAGCAGTCTGTTCCAACACTTCAATTCACTGTTCGAGGTAAATTAAGTGTTGCTTAACTTTCTAAATGCTCTCCTTTTAGAGAAAATCACTTTCCTTTGAAAGTGCCTTAAGCTACTTACAAGCATTCACAGGAAACTCAAATTTGATTCTATGAAAGAGAAGCTGTCTGTTCCAACACTTCAATTCACGGTGCGAAGTGAATGGAGTGTTGCTACACTTTCTAAATGCTGTCCTTTCAGAGAAAATCACTTTCCTTTGAAAGTGCCTTAAGCTACTTACAAGCATTCAACAGAAATTCACATGCGTTTCTTTGAAAGAGAAGCAGTCTGTTCCAACACTTCAATTCACTGTGCGAAGTGAATGGAGTGTTGCTTCACTTTCTAAATGCTGTCCTTTCAGAGAAATTCACTTTCCTTTGAAAGTGCCTTAAGCTACTTACAAGCATTCACAGGAAACTCAAATGTGTTTCTATGAAAGAGAAGCTGCCTGTTCCAACACTTCAATTCACTTTGCGAAGAGAATGGAGTGTTGCTTCACTTTCTAAATGCTGTCCTTTCAGAGAAAATCACTTCCTTTGAAAGTGCCTTAAGCTACTTAAAAGCATTCAACAGAAATTCACATGCGTTTCTCTGAAAGAGAAGCAGTCTGTTCCAACACTTCAATTCACTGTGCGAAGTGAATAGAGTGTTGCTTCACTTTCTAAATGCTGTTTTTTCAGAGAAAATCACTTTCCTTTGAAAGTGCCTTAAGCTACTTACAAGCATTCACAAGAAACTCACATGCATTTTTCTGAAAGAGAAGCAGTCTGTTCCAACACTTCAATTCACGGTGCGAAGAGAATGGAGTGTTGCTTCACTTTCTAAATGCTGTCCTTTCAGAGAAAATCACTTTCCTTTGAAAGTGCCTTAAGCTACTTACAAGCATTCACAAGAAACTCACATGCATTTTTCTGAAAGAGAAGCAGTCTGTTCCTACACTACAATTCACTGTGCGAAGTGAATGGAGTGTTGCTTCACTTTCTAAATGCTCTCCTTTTAGAGAAAATCACTCTCTTTTGAAACTGCGTTCAGCTACTTACAAGCATTCACAAGAAACTCACATCTGTTTCTCTGAAAGAGAAGCAGTCTGTTCCAACACTTCAATTCACGGTGCGAAGTGAATGGAGTGTTGCTTCACTTTCTAAATGCTGTCCTTTCAGAGAAATTCACTTTCCTTTGAAAGTGCCTTAAGCTACTTACAAGCCTTCACAGGAAACTCAAATGTGTTTCTATGAAAGAGAAGCTGTCTGTTCCAACACTTCAATTCACGGTGCGAAGTGAATGGAGTGTTGCTTCACTTTCTAAATGCTGTCCTTTCAGAGAAAATCACTTTCCTTTGAAAGTGCCTTAAGCTACTTACAAGCATTCAACAGAAATTCACATGCGTTTCTCTGAAAGAGAAGCAGTCTGATCCAACACTTCAATTCACTTTGCGAAGAGAATGGAGTGTTGCTTCACTTTCTAAATGCTGTCCTTTCAGACAAAATCACTTTCCTTTGAAAGTGCCTTAAGCTACTTACAAGCATTCACAGGAAACTCAAATGTGTTTCTATGAGAGAGAAGCTGTCTATTCCAACACTTCAATTCACGGTGCGAAGTGAATGGAGTGTTGCTTCACTTTCTTAATGCTGTCCTTTCCGAGAAAATCACTTTCCTTTGAAAGTGCCTTAAGCTACTTACAAGCATTCAACAGAAATTCACATGCGTTTCTCTGAAAGAGAAGCAGTCTGTTCCAACACTTCAATTCACTGTGCGAGGTGAATAGAGTGTTGCTTCACTTTCTAAATGCTGTCCTTTCAGAGAAAATCACTTTCCTTTGAAAGTGCCTTAAGCTACTTACAAGCATTCACAAGAAACTCACATGCATTTTTCTGAAAGAGAAGCAGTCTGTTCCAACACTTCAATTCACGGTGCGAAGAGAATGGAGTGTTGCTTCACTTTCTAAATGCTGTCCTTTCAGAGAAAATCACTTTCCTTTGAAAGTGCCTTAAGCTACTTACAAGCATTCACAAGACACTCACATGTATTTTTCTGAAAGAGAAGCAGTCTGTTCCTACACTACAATTCACTGTGCGAAGTAAATGGAGTGTTGCTTCACTTTCTAAATGCTCCCCTTTTAGAGAAAATCACTCTCTTTTGAAACTGCGTTCAGCTACTTACAAGCATTCACAAGAAACTCACATCTGTTTCTCTGAAAGAGAAGCAGTCTGTTCCAACACTTCAGTTCACGGTGCGAAGTGAATGGAGTGTTGCTTCACTTTCTAAATGCTGTCCTTTCAGAGAAATTCACTTTCCTTTGAAAGTGCCTTAAGCTACTTACAAGCATTCACAGGAAACTCAAATGTGTTTCAATGAAAGAGAAGCTGTCTGTTCCAACACTTCAATTCACATTGCGAAGAGAATGGAGTGTTGCTTCACTTTCTAAATGCTGTCCTTTCCAAGAAAATCACTTTCCTTTGAAAGTGCCTTAAGCTACTTACAAGCATTCACAAGAAACTCACATGCATTTTTCTGAAAGAGAAGCAGTCTGTTCCAACACTTCAATTCACTGTGCGAAGTGAATGGAGTGTTGCTTCACTTTCTAAATGCTCTCCTTTTAGAGAAAATCACTCTCTTTTGAAACTGCCTTAAGCTACTTACATGCATTCACAAGAAACTCACATCTGTTTCTCTGAAAGAGAAGCAGTCTGTTCCAACATTTCAATTCATGGTGCGAAGTGAATGGAGTGTTGCTTCACTTTCTAAATGCTGTGCTTTCAGAGAAAATCACTTTCCTTTGAAAGTGCCTTAAGCTACTTACAAGCATTCAACAGAAATTCACATGCCTTTCTCTGAAAGAGATGCAGTCTGTTCCAACACTTCAATTCACTGTGCAAAGTGAATGGAGTGTTGCTTCACTTTCTAAATGCTGTCCTTTCGGAGAAAATCACTTTCCTTTGAAAGTGCCTTAAGCTACTTACAAGCATTCAACAGAAATTCACATGAGTTTCTCTGAAAGAGAAGCAGTCTGTTCCAACACTTCAAATCACTGTGCGAAGTGAATGGAGTGTTGCTTCACTTTCTAAATGCTGTCCTTTCAGAGAAAATCACTTTCCTTTGAAAGTGTCTTAAGCTACTTACAAGCATTCACAAGAAACTGACATGCAATTCTCTGAAAGAGAAGTAGTCTGTTCCAACACTTCAATTCACTGTGCGAAGTGAATGGAGTGTTCCTTGACATTCTAAATGCTGTAGTTTCAGGGAAAATCACTTTCTTTTGAAAGTTCCTTAAGCTACTTACAAGCATCCAACAGAAATTCACATGCCTTTCTCTGAAAGAGAAGTAGTCTGTTCCAACACTTCAATTCACTGTGCAAAGTTAATGGAGTGTTGCTTCACTTTCTAAATGCTCTCCTTTTAGAGAAAATCACTTTCCTTTGAAAGTGCCTTAAGCTACTTACAAGCATTCACAAGAAACTCACATGCATTTTTCTGAAAGAGAAGCAGTCTGTTCCTACACTACAATTCACTGTGCGAAGTGAATGGAGTGTTGCTTCACTTTCTAAATGCTGTCCTTACAGAGAAAATCACTCTCTTTTGAAACCGCCTTAAGCTACTTACATGCATTCACAAGAAACTCACATCTGTTTCTCTGAAAGAGAAGCAGTCTGTGTCAACACTTCAATTCACTGTGCGAAGTGAATGGAGTGTTGATTGACATTCTAAATGCTGTAGTTTCAGAGAAAATTACTTTCCTTTGAAAGTGCCTTAATCTACTTACAAGCATTCAACAGAAATTCACATGCGTTTCTCTGAAAGAGAAGCAGTCTGTTCCAACACTTCAATTCACTGTCCGAAGTGAAAGGAGTGTTGCTTCACTTTCTAAATGCTGTCCTTACAGAGGAAATCACTCTCTTTTGAAACTGCCTTAAGCTACTTACAAGCATTCACAAGAAGCTCACATCTGTTTCTCTGAAAGAGAAGCAGTCTGTTCCAACAATTCAATTCACTGTGCGAAGTGAATGGAGTGTTGCTTCACTTTCTAAATGCTGTCCTTTCAGAGAAATTCACTTTCCTTTGAAAGTGCCTTAAGCTACTTACAAGCATTCACAGGAAACTCAAATGTGTTTCTATGAAAGAGAAGCTGTCTGTTCCAACACTTCAATTCACGGTGCGAAGTGAATGGAGTGTTGCTTCACTTTCTAAATGCTGTCCTTTCAGAGAAAATCACTCTCTTTTGAAACCGCCTTAAGCTACTTACATGCATTCACAAGAAACTCACATCTGTTTCTCTGAAAGAGAAGCAGTCTGCTCCAACACTTCAATTCACTGTGCGAAGTGAATGGAGTGTTCCTTGACATTCTAAATGCTATAGTTTGAGAGAAAATCACTTTCCTTTGAAAGTTCCTTAAGCTACTTACAAGCATTCAACAGAAATTCACATGCGTTTTTCTGAAAGAAAAGAAGTCTGTTCCAACACTTCAATTCACTGTGCGAAGTGAATGGAGTGTTGCTTCACTTTCTAAATGCTGTCTTTTCAGAGAAAATCACTTTCCTTTGAAAGAGCCTTAAGCTACTTACAAGCATTCAACAAGAAACTCACATGCATTTTTCTGAAAGAGAAGCAGTCTGTTCCTACACTACAATTCACTGTGCGAAGTGAATGGAGTGTTGCTTCACTTTCTAAATGCTCTCCTTTTAGAGAAAATCACTCTCTTTTGAAACTGCGTTCAGCTACTTACAAGCATTCACAAGAAACTCACATCTGTTTCTCTGAAAGAGAAGCAGTCTGTTCCAACACTTCAATTCACTGTGCGAAGTGAATGGAGTGTTGCTTCACTTTCTAAATGCTGTCCTTTCAGAGAAATTCACTTTCCTTTGAAAGTGCCTTAAGCTACTTACAAGCATTCACAGGAAACTCAAATGTGTTTCTATGAAAGAGAAGCTGTCTGTTCCAACACTTCAATTCACGGTGCGAAGTGAATGGAGTGTTGCTTCACTTTCTAAATGCTGTCCTTTCAGAGAAAATCACTTTCCTTTGAAAGTGCCTTAAGCTACTTACAAGCAATCAACAGAAATTCACATGCGTTTCTCTGAAAGAGAAGCAGTCTGTTCCAACACTTCAATTCACTTTGCGAAGAGAATGGAGTGTTGCTTCACTTTCTAAATGCTCTCCTTTAAGAGAAAATCACTCTCTTTTGAAACTGCTTTAAGCTACTTACATGCATTCACAAGAAACTCACATCTGTTTCTCTGAAAGAGAAGCAGTCTGTTCCAACACTTCAATTCACGGTGCGAAGTGAATGGAGTGTTGCTTCACTTTCTAAATGCTATGCTTTCAGAGAAAATCACTTTCCTTTGAAAGTGCCTTAAGCTACTTACAAGCATTCAACAGAAAATCACATGCGTTTCTCTGAAAGAGAAGCAGTCTGTTACAACACTTCAATTCACTGTGCAAAGTGAATGGAGTGTTGCGTCACTTTCTAAATGCTATCCTTTCAGAGAAAATCACTTTCCTTTGAAAGTGCCTTAAGCTACTTACAAGCATTCAACAGAAATTCACATGCGTTTCTCTGAAAGAGAAGCAGTCTGTTCCAACACTTCAATTCACTGTGCGAAGTGAATGGAGTGTTGCTTCACTCTCTAAATGCTGTCCTTTCAGAGAAAATCACTTTACTTTGAGAGTGTCTTAAGCTACTTACAAGCATTCAACAGAAATTCACATGCGTTTCTGTGAAAGAGATGCTGTCTGTTCCAACACTTCAGTTCACTTTGAGAAGAAAATGGAGTGTTGCTTCACTTTCTAAATGCTGTCCTTTCAGAGAAAATCACTTTCCTTTGAAAGTGCCTTAAGCTACTTACAAGCATTCACAAGAAACTCACATGAATTTTTCTGAAAGAGAAGTAGTCTGTTCCAACACTTCAATTCACTGTGCGAAGTGAATGGAGTGTTGCTTCACTTTCTAAATGCTGTCCTTTCAGAGAAAATCACTTTCGTTTGAAAGTGCCTTAAGCTACTTACAAGCATTCAACAGAAATTCACATGCGTTTCTCTGAAAGAGAAGCAGTCTGTTCCAACACTTCAATTCACTGTGCGAAGAGAATGGAGTGTTGCGTCACTTTCTAAATGCTGTCCTTTCAGAGAAAATCACTTTCTTTTGAAAGTGCCTTAAGCTACTTACAAGCATTCACAAGAAACTCACATGCATTTTTCTGAAAGAGAAGCAGTCTGTTCCAACACTTCAATTCGCTGTCCGAAGTGAATGGAGTGTTCATTGACATTCTAAATGCTGTAGTTTCAGGGAAAATCACTTTCCTTTGAAAGTGCCTTAAGCTACTTTCAAGCATTCAACAGAAATTCACATGCGTTTCTCTGAAAGAGAAGCAGTCTGTTCCAACACTTCAGTTCACTTTGCGAAGAGAATGGAGTGTTGCTTCACTTTCTAAATGCTGTCCTTTCAGAGAAAATCACTTTCCTTTGAACGTGCCTTAAGCTACTTACAAGCATTCACAAGAAACTCACATGCATTATTCTGAAAGAGAAGCAGTCTGTTCCAACACTTCAATTCATTGTGCGAAGTGAATGGAGTGTTGCTTCACTTTCTAAATGCTGTCCTTTCAGAGAAAATCACTTTCCTTTGAAAGTGCCTTAAGCTACTTACAAGCATTCACAAGAAAATCACATGCATTTTTCTGAAAGAGAAGCAGTCTGTTCCAACACTTCAATTCACGGTGCGAAGTGAATGGAGTGTTGCTTCACTTTCTAAATGCTGTCCTTTCAGAGAAAATCACTTTCCTTTGAAAGTGCCTTAAGCTACTTACAAGCATTCAACAGAAATTCACATGCGTTTCTGTGAAAGAGAAGCAGTCTGTTCCAACACTTTTATTCACTGTGAGAAGAGAATGGAGTGTTGCTTCACTTTCTAAATGCTGTCCTTTCAGAGAAAATCACTCTCTTTTAAAACTGCCTTAAGCTACTTACAAGCATTCACAAGAAGCTCACATCTGTTTCTCTGAAAGAGAAGCAGTCTGTTCCAACACTTCAATTCACTGTGCGAAGTGAATGGAGTGTTGCTTCACTTTCTAAATGCTCTCCTTTTAGAGAAAATCACTCTCTTTTGAAACCTCCTTAAGCTACTTACATGCATTCACAAGAAACTCACATCTGTTTCTCTGAAAGAGAAGCAGTCTGTTCCAACACTTCAATTCACTGTGCGAAGTGAATGGAGTGTTGCTTCACTCTCTATATGCTGTCCTTTCAGAGAAAATCACTTTCCTTTGAGAGTGTCTTAAGCTACTTACAAGCATTCACAAGAAACTCACATGCATTTTTCTGAAAGAGAAGCAGTCTGTTCCAACACTTCAATTCACGGTGCGAAGTGAATGGAGTGTTGCTTCACTTTCTAAATGCTGTCCTTTCAGAGAAAATCACTTTCCTTTGAACGTGCCTTAAGCTACTTACAAGCATTCACAAGAAACTCACATGCGTTTTTCTGAAAGAGAAGCAGTCTGTTCCAACACTTCAATTCATTGGGCGAAGTGAATGGAGTGTTGCTTCACTTTCTAAATGCTGTCCTTTCAGAGAAAATCACTTTCCTTTGAAAGTGCCTTAAGCAACTTACAAGCATTCAACAGAAATTCACATGCGTTTCTCTGAAAGAGAAGCAGTCTGTTCCAACACTTCAATTCACTGTGCGAAGAGAATGGAGTGTTGCTTCACTTTCTAAAAGCTGTCCTTTCAGAGAAAATCACTCTCTTTTAAAACTGCCTTAAGCTACTTACAAGCATTCACAAGAAGCTCACATCTGTTTCTCTGAAAGAGAAGCAGTCTGTTCCAACACTTCAATTCACTTTGCGAAGTGAATGGAGTGTTGCTTCACTTTCTAAATGCTCTCCTTATAGAGAAAATCACTCTCTTTTAAAACTGCCTTAAGCTACTTACAAGCATTCACAAGAAGCTCACATCTGTTTCTCTGAAAGAGAAGCAGTCTGTTCCAACACTTCAATTCACTGTGCGAAGTGAATGGAGTGTTGCTTCACTTTCTGAATGCTGTCCTTTCAGAGAAAATCACTTTCCTTTGAAAGTGTCTTAAGCTACTTACAAGCATTCACAAGAAACTCACATGCATTTTTCTGAAAGAGAAGCAGTCTGTTCCTACACTACAATTCACTGTGCGAAGTGAATGGAGTGTTGCTTCACTTTCTAAATGCTCTCCTTTTAGAGAAAATCACTCTCTTTTGAAACTGCGTTCAGCTACTTACAAGCATTCACAAGAAACTCACATCTGTTTCTCTGAAAGAGAAGCAGTCTGTTCCAAGACTTCAATTCACTGAGCGAAGTGAATGGAGTGTTGCTTCACTTTCTAAATGCTGTCATTTCAGAGAAATTCACTTTCCTTTGAAAGTGCCTTAAGCTACTTACAAGCATTGACAGGAAACTCAAATGTGTTTCTATGAAAGAGAAGCTGTCTGTTCCAACACTTCAATTCAAGGTGCGAAGTGAATGGAGTGTTGCTTCACTTTCTAAATGCTGTCCTTTCAGAGAAAATCACTTTCCTATGAAAGTGCCTTAAGCTACTTACAAGCATTCAACAGAAATTCACATGCGTTTCTCTGAAAGAGAAGCAGTCTGTTCCAACACTTCAATTCACTTTGCGAAGAGAATGTAGTGTTGCTTCACTTTCTAAATGCTCTCTTTTAGAGAAAATCACTCTCTTTTGAAACTGCCTTAAGCTACTTACATGCATTCACAAGAAACTCACATCTGTTTCTCTGAAAGAGAAGCAGTCTGTTCCAACACTTCAATTCACGGTGCTTAGTGAATGGAGTGTTGCTTCACTTTCTAAATGCTGTGCTTTCAGAGAAAATCACTTACCTTTGAAAGTGCCTTAAGCTACTTACAAGCATTCAACAGAAAATCACATGCGTTTCTCTGAAAGAGAAGCAGTCTCTTCCAACACTTCAATTCACTGTGCAAAGTGAATGGAGTGTTGCGTCACTTTCTAAATGCTGTCCTTTCAGAGAAAATCACTTTCCTTTGAAAGTGCCTTAAGCTACTTACAAGCATTCAACAGAAATTCACATGCGTTTCTCTGAAAGAGAAGCAGTCTGTTCCAACACTTCAATTCACTGTGCGAAGTGAATGGAGTGTTGCTTCACTTTCTAAATGCTGTCCTTTCAGAGAAAATCACTTTCCTTTGAGAGTGTCTTAAGCTACTTACAAGCATTCACAAGAAACTGAAATGCAATTCTCTGAAAGAGAAGTAGTCTGTTCCAACACTTCAATTCACTGTGCGAAGTGAATGGAGAGTTCCTTGACATTCTAAATGCTGTAGTTTCAGGGAAAATCACTTTCCTTTGAAAGTGCCTTAAGCTACTTTCAAGCATTCAACAGAAATTCACATGCGTTTCTCTGAAAGAGATGCTGTCTATTCCAACACTTCAGTTCACTTTGAGAAGAGAATGGAGTGTTGCTTCACTTTCTAAATGCTGTCCTTTCAGAGAAAATCACTTTCCTTTGAAAGTGCTTTAAGCTACTTACAAGCATTCACAAGAAACTCACATGCATTTTTCTGAAAGAGAAGCAGTCTGTTCCAACACTTCAATTCACTGTGCGAAGTGAATGGAGTGTTGCTTCACTTTCTAAATGCTGTCCGTTCAGAGAAAATCACTTTCGTTTGAAAGTGCCTTAAGCTACTTACAAGCATTCAACAGAAATTCACATGCGTTTCTCTGAAAGAGAAGCAGTCTGTTCCAACACTTCAATTCACTTTGTGAAGAGAATGGAGTGTTGCTTCACTTTCTAAATGCTGTCCTTTCAGAGAAAATCACTTTCCTTTGAAAGTGCCTTAAGCTACTTACAAGCATTCACAAGAAACTCACATGCATTTTTCTGAAAGAGAAGCAGTCTGTTCCAACACTTCAATTCGCTGTGCGAAGTGAATGGAGTGTTCCTTGACATTCTAAATGCTGTAGTTTCAGGGAAAATCACTTTCCTTTGAAAGTGCCTTAAGCTACTTTCAAGCATTCAACAGAAATTCACATGCGTTTCTGTGAAAGAGAAGCAGTCTGTTCCAACACTTCAGTTCACTTTGCGAAGAGAATGGAGTGTTGCTTCACTTTCTAAATGCTGTCCTTTCAGAGAAAATCACTTTCCTTTGAACGTGCCTTAAGCTACTTACAAGCATTCACAAGAAACTCACATGCATTTTTCTGAAAGAGAAGCAGTCTGTTCCAACACTTTAATTCATTGTGCGAAGTGAATGGAGTGTTGCTTCACTTTCTAAATGCTGTCCTTTCAGAGAAAATCACTTTCCTTTGAAAGTGCTTTAAGCTACTTACAAGCATTCAACAGAAATTCACATGCGTTTCTCTGAAAGAGAAGCAGTCTGTTCCAACACTTCAATTCACTGTGCGAAGAGAATGGAGTGTTGATTCACTTTCTAAATGCTGTCCTTTCAGAGAAAATCACTCTCTTTTAAAACTGCCTTAAGCTACTTACAAGCATTCACAAGAAGCTCACATCTGTTTCTCTGAAAGAGAAGCAGTCTATTCCAACACTTCAATTCACTGTGCGAAGTGAATGGAGTGTTGCTTCACTTTCTAAATGCTCTCCTTTTAGAGAAAATCACTCTCTTTTGAAACCGCCTTAAGCTACTTGCATGCATTCACAAGATACTCACATCTGTTTCTCTGAAAGAGAAGCAGTCTGTTCCAACACTTCAATTCACTGTGCGAAGTGAATGGAGTGTTCCTTGACATTCTAAATGCTGTAGTTTCAGAGAAAATTACTTTCCTTTGAAAGTGCCTTAATCTACTTACAAGCATTCAACAGAAATTCACCTGCGTTTCTCTGAAAGAGAAGCAGTCTGTTCCAACACTTCAATTCACTGTCCGAAGTGAATGGAGTGTTGCTTCACTTTCTAAATGCTGTCCTTACAGAGGAAATCACTCTCTTTTGAAACTGCCTTAAGCTACTTACAAGCATTCACAAGAAGCTCACATCTGTTTCTCCGAAAGAGAAGCAGTCTGTTCCAACACTTCAATTCACTGTGCGAAGTGAATGGAGTGTTGCTTCACTTTCTAAATGCTGTCCTTTCAGAGAAAATCACTTTCCTTTGAAAGTGCCTTAAGCTACTTACAAGCATTCACAAGAAACTCACATGCATTTTTCTGAAAGAGAAGCAGTCTGTTCCAACACTTCAATTCACGGTGCGAAGTGAATGGAGTGTTGCTTCACTTTCTAAATGCTGTCCTTTCAGAGAAAATCACTTTCCTTTGAAAGTGCCTTAAGCTACTTAGAAGCATTCAACAGAAATTCACATGCGTTTCTCTGAAAGAGAAGCAGTCTGTTCCAACACTTCAATTCACTTTGCGAAGAGAATGGAGTGTTGCTTCACTTTCTAAATGCTGTCCTTTCAGAGAAAATCACTCTCTTTTGAAACTGCCTTAAGCTACTTACATGCATTCACAAGAAACTCACGTCTGTTTCTCTGAAAGAGAAGCAGTCTGTTCCAACACTTCAATTCACGGTGCTTAGTGAATGGAGTGTTGCTTCACTTTCTAAATGCTGTGCTTTCAGAGAAAATCACTTACCTTTGAAAGTGCCTTAAGCTACTTACAAGCATTCAACAGAAAATCACATGCGTTTCTCTGAAAGAGAAGCAGTCTCTTCCAACACTTCAATTCACTGTGCAAAGTGAATGGAGTGTTGCGTCACTTTCTAAATGCTGTCCTTTCAGAGGAAATCACTTTCCTTTGAAAGTGCCTTAAGCTACTTACAAGCATTCAACAGAAATTCACATGCGTTTCTCTGAAAGAGAAGCAGTCTGTTCCAACACTTCAATTCACTGTGCGAAGTGAATGGAGTGTTGCTTCACTTTCTAAATGCTGTCCTTTCAGAGAAAATCACTTTCCTTTGAGAGTGTCTTAAGCTACTTACAAGCATTCACAAGAAACTGAAATGCAATTCTCTGAAAGAGAAGTAGTCTGTTCCAACACTTCAATTCACTGTGCGAAGTGAATGGAGAGTTCCTTGACATTCTAAATGCTGTAGTTTCAGGGAAAATCACTTTCCTTTAAAATGCCTTAAGCTACTTTCAAGCATTCAACAGAAATTCACATGCGTTTCTCTGAAAGAGATGCTGTCTGTTCCAACACTTCAGTTCACTTTGAGAAGAGAATGGAGTGTTGCTTCACTTTCTAAATGCTGTCCTTTCAGAGAAAATCACTTTCCTTTGAAAGTGCCTTAAGCTACTTACAAGCATTCACAAGAAACTCACATGCATTTTTCTGAAAGAGAAGCAGTCTGTTCCAACACTTCAATTCACTGTGCGAAGTGAATGGAGTGTTGCTTCACTTTCTAAATGCTGTCCTTTCAGAGAAAATCACTTTCGTTTGAAAGTGCCTTAAGCTACTTACAAGCATTCAACAGAAATTCACATGCGTTTCTCTGAAAGAGAAGCAGTCTGTTCCAACACTTCAATTCACTTTGTGAAGAGAATGGAGTGTTGCTTCACTTTCTAAATGCTGTCCTTTCAGAGAAAATCACTTTCCTTTGAAAGTGCCTTAAGCTACTTACAAGCATTCACAAGAAACTCACATGCATTTTTCTGAAAGAGAAGCAGTCTGTTCCAACATTTCAATTCGCTGTGCGAAGTGAATGGAGTGTTCCTTGACATTCTAAATGCTGTAGTTTCAGGGAAAATCACTTTCCTTTGAAAGTGCCTTAAGCTACTTTCAAGCATTCAACAGAAATTCACATGCGTTTCTCTGAAAGAGAAGCAGTCTGTTCCAACACTTCAGTTCACTTTGCGAAGAGAATGGAGTGTTGCTTCACTTTCTAAATGCTGTCCTTCAGAGAAAATCACTTTCCTTTGAACGTGCCTTAAGCTACTTACAAGCATTCACAAGAAACTCACATGCATTTTTCTGAAAGAGAAGCAGTCTGTTCCAACACTTTAATTCATTGTGCGAAGTGAATGGAGTGTTGCTTCACTTTCTAAATGCTGTCCTTTCAGAGAAAATCACTTTCCTTTGAAAGTGCTTTAAGCTACTTACAAGCATTCAACAGAAATTCACATGCGTTTCTCTGAAAGAGAAGCAGTCTGTTCCAACACTTCAATTCACTGTGCGAAGAGAATGGAGTGTTGATTCACTTTCTAAATGCTGTCCTTTCAGAGAAAATCACTCTCTTTTAAAACTGCCTTAAGCTACTTACAAGCATTCACAAGAAGCTCACATCTGTTTCTCTGAAAGAGAAGCAGTCTATTCCAACACTTCAATTCACTCTGCGAAGTGAATGGAGTGTTGCTTCACTTTCTAAATGCTCTCCTTTTAGAGAAAATCACTCTCTTTTGAAACCGCCTTAAGCTACTTGCATGCATTCACAAGATACTCACATCTGTTTCTCTGAAAGAGAAGCAGTCTGTTCCAACACTTCAATTCACTGTGCGAAGTGAATGGAGTGTTCCTTGACATTCTAAATGCTGTAGTTTCAGAGAAAATTACTTTCCTTTGAAAGTGCCTTAATCTACTTACAAGCATTCAACAGAAATTCACCTGCGTTTCTCTGAAAGAGAAGCAGTCTGTTCCAACACTTCAATTCACTGTCCGAAGTGAATGGAGTGTTGCTTCACTTTCTAAATGCTGTCCTTACAGAGGAAATCACTCTCTTTTGAAACTGCCTTAAGCTACTTACAAGCATTCACAAGAAGCTCACATCTGTTTCTCCGAAAGAGAAGCAGTCTGTTCCAACACTTCAATTCACTGTGCGAAGTGAATGGAGTGTTGCTTCACTTTCTAAATGCTGTCCTTTCAGAGAAAATCACTTTCCTTTGAAAGTGCCTTAAGCTACTTACAAGCATTCACAAGAAACTCACATGCATTTTTCTGAAAGAGAAGCAGTCTGTTCCAACACTTCAATTCACGGTGCGAAGTGAATGGAGTGTTGCTTCACTTTCTAAATGCTGTCCTTTCAGAGAAAATCACTTTCCTTTGAAAGTGCCTTAAGCTACTTACAAGCATTCAACAGAAATTCACATGCGTTTCTCTGAAAGAGAAGCAGTCTGTTCCAACACTTCAATTCACTTTGCGAAGAGAATGGAGTGTTGCTTCACTTTCTAAATGCTGTCCTTTCAGAGAAAATCACTCTCTTTTGAAACTGCCTTAAGCTACTTACATGCATTCACAAGAAGCTCACATCTGTTTCTCTGAAAGAGAAGCAGTCTGTTCCAACACTTCAATTCACGGTGCTTAGTGAATGGAGTGTTGCTTCACTTTCTAAATGCTGTGCTTTCAGAGAAAATCACTTACCTTTGAAAGTGCCTTAAGCTACTTACAAGCATTCAACAGAAAATCACATGCGTTTCTCTGAAAGAGAAGCAGTCTCTTCCAACACTTCAATTCACTGTGCAAAGTGAATGGAGTGTTGCGTCACTTTCTAAATGCTGTCCTTTCAGAGAAAATCACTTTCCTTTGAAAGTGCCTTAAGCTACTTACAAGCATTCAACAGAAATTCACATGCGTTTCTCTGAAAGAGAAGCAGTCTGTTCCAACACTTCAATTCACTGTGCGAAGTGAATGGAGTGTTGCTTCACTTTCTAAATGCTGTCCTTTCAGAGAAAATCACTTTCCTTTGAGAGTGTCTTAAGCTACTTACAAGCATTCACAAGAAACTGAAATGCAATTCTCTGAAAGAGAAGTAGTCTGTTCCAACACTTCAATTCACTGTGCGAAGTGAATGGAGAGTTCCTTGACATTCTAAATGCTGTAGTTTCAGGGAAAATCACTTTCCTTTGAAAGTGCCTTAAGCTACTTTCAAGCATTCAACAGAAATTCACATGCGTTTCTCTGAAAGAGATGCTGTCTGTTCCAACACTTCAGTTCACTTTGAGAAGAGAATGGAGTGTTGCTTCACTTTCTAAATGCTGTCCTTTCAGAGAAAATCACTTTCCTTTGAAAGTGCCTTAAGCTACTTACAAGCATTCACAAGAAACTCACATGCATTTTTCTGAAAGAGAAGCAGTCTGTTCCAACACTTCAATTCACTGTGCGAAGTGAATGGAGTGTTGCTTCACTTTCTAAATGCTGTCCTTTCAGAGAAAATCACTTTCGTTTGAAAGTGCCTTAAGCTACTTACAAGCATTCAACAGAAATTCACATGCGTTTCTCTGAAAGAGAAGCAGTCTGTTCCAACACTTCAATTCACTTTGTGAAGAGAATGGAGTGTTGCTTCACTTTCTAAATGCTGTCCTTTCAGAGAAAATCACTTTCCTTTGAAAGTGCCTTAAGCTACTTACAAGCATTCAACAGAAATTCACATGCATTTCTCTGAAAGAGAAGCAGTCTGTTCCAACACTTCAGTTCACTTTGCGAAGAGAATGGAGTGTTGCTTCACTTTCTAAATGCTGTCCTTTCAGAGAAAATCACTTTCCTTTGAACGTGCCTTAAGCTACTTACAAGCATTCACAAGAAACTCACATGCATTTTTCTGAAAGAGAAGCAGTCTGTTCCAACACTTTAATTCATTGTGCGAAGTGAATGGAGTGTTGCTTCACTTTCTAAATGCTGTCCTTTCAGAGAAAATCACTTTCCTTTGAAAGTGCTTTAAGCTACTTACAAGCATTCAACAGAAATTCACATGCGTTTCTCTGAAAGAGAAGCAGTCTGTTCCAACACTTCAATTCACTGTGCGAAGAGAATGGAGTGTTGATTCACTTTCTAAATGCTGTCCTTTCAGAGAAAATCACTCTCTTTTAAAACTGCCTTAAGCTACTTACAAGCATTCACAAGAAGCTCACATCTGTTTCTCTGAAAGAGAAGCAGTCTATTCCAACACTTCAATTCACTGTGCGAAGTGAATGGAGTGTTGCTTCACTTTCTAAATGCTCTCCTTTTAGAGAAAATCACTCTCTTTTGAAACCGCCTTAAGCTACTTGCATGCATTCACAAGATACTCACATCTGTTTCTCTGAAAGAGAAGCAGTCTGTTCCAACACTTCAATTCACTGTGCGAAGTGAATGGAGTGTTCCTTGACATTCTAAATGCTGTAGTTTCAGAGAAAATTACTTTCCTTTGAAAGTGCCTTAATCTACTTACAAGCATTCAACAGAAATTCACCTGCGTTTCTCTGAAAGAGAAGCAGTCTGTTCCAACACTTCAATTCACTGTCCGAAGTGAATGGAGTGTTGCTTCATTTTCTAAATGCTGTCCTTACAGAGGAAATCACTCTCTTTTGAAACTGCCTTAAGCTACTTACAAGCATTCACAAGAAGCTCACATCTGTTTCTCCGAAAGAGAAGCAGTCTGTTCCAACACTTCAATTCACTGTGCGAAGTGAATGGAGTGTTGCTTCACTTTCTAAATGCTGTCCTTTCAGAGAAAATCACTTTCCTTTGAAAGTGCCTTAAGCTACTTACAAGCATTCACAAGAAACTCACATGCATTTTTCTGAAAGAGAAGCAGTCTGTTCCAACACTTCAATTCATGGTGCGAAGGGAATGGAGTGTTGCTTCACTTTCTAAATGCTGTCCTTTCAGAGAAAATCACTTTCCTTTGAAAGTGCCTTAAGCTACTTACAAGCATTCAACAGAAATTCACATGCGTTTCTCTGAAAGAGAAGCAGTCTGTTCCAACACTTCAATTCACTTTGCGAAGAGAATGGAGTGTTGCTTCACTTTCTAAATGCTGTCCTTTCAGAGAAAATCACTTTCCTTTGAAAGTGCCTTAAGCTACTTACAAGCATTCACAGGAAACTCAAATGTGTTTCTATGAAAGAGAAGCTGTCTGTTCCAACACTTCAATTCACGGTGCGAAGTGAATGGAGTGTTGCTTCACTTTCTAATTGCCGTCCTTTCAGAGAAAATCACTTTTCTTTGAAAGTGCCTTAAGCTACTTACAAGCATTCAACAGAAATTCACATGCGTTTCTCTGAAAGAGAAGCAGTCTGTTCCAACACTTCAATTCACGGTGTGAAGTAAATGGAGTGTTGCTTCACTTTCTAAATGCTGTCCTTTCAGAGAAAATCACTTTCCTTTGAAAGTGCCTTAAGCTACTTACAAGCATTCAACAGAAATTCACATGCGTTTCTCTGAAAGAAAAGCAGTCTGTTCCAACACTTCAATTCACTGTGCGAAGTGAATGGAGTGTTGCTTCACTTTCTAAATGCTGTCCTTTCAGAGAAAATCACTTTCCTTTGAAAGTGTCTTAAGCTACTTACAAGCATTCACAAGAAGCTCACATGCAATTCTCTGAAACAGAAATAGTCTGTTCCGCACTTCAATTCACTGTGCGAAGTGAATGGATTGTTCCGTGACATTCTAAATGCTGTAGTTTCAGAAAAAATCACTTTCCTTTGAAAGTGCCTTAAGCTACTTTCAAGCATTCAACAGAAATTCACTTGCGTTTCTCTGAAAGAGAAGCAGTCTGTTCCAATACTTCAATTCACTTTGCGAAGAGAATGGAGTGTTGCTTCACTTTCTAAATGCTGTCCTTTCAGAGAAAATCACTTTCCTTTGAAAGTGTCTTAAGCTACTTACAAGCATTCACAAGAAGCTCACATGCAATTCTCTGAAACAGAAATAGTCTGTTCCGCACTTCAATTCACTGTGCGAAGTGAATGGAGTGTTCCTTGACATTCTAAATGCTGTAGTTTCAGAGAAAATTACTTTCCTTTGAAAGTGCCTTAATCTACTTACAAGCATTCAACAGAAATTCACCTGCGTTTCTCTGAAAGAGAAGCAGTCTGTTCCAACACTTCAATTCACTGTCCGAAGTGAATGGAGTGTTGCTTCACTTTCTAAATGCTGTCCTTACAGAGGAAATCACTCTCTTTTGAAACTGCCTTAAGCTACTTACAAGCATTCACAAGAAGCTCACATCTGTTTCTCCGAAAGAGAAGCAGTCTGTTCCAACACTTCAATTCACTGTGCGAAGTGAATGGAGTGTTGCTTCACTTTCTAAATGCTGTCCTTTCAGAGAAAATCACTTTCCTTTGAAAGTGCCTTAAGCTACTTACAAGCATTCACAAGAAACTCACATGCATTTTTCTGAAAGAGAAGCAGTCTGTTCCAACACTTCAATTCACGGTGCGAAGTGAATGGAGTGTTGCTTCACTTTCTAAATGCTGTCCTTTCAGAGAAAATCACTTTCCTTTGAAAGTGCCTTAAGCTACTTACAAGCATTCAACAGAAATTCACATGCGTTTCTCTGAAAGAGAAGCAGTCTGTTCCAACACTTCAATTCACTTTGCGAAGAGAATGGAGTGTTGCTTCACTTTCTAAATGCTGTCCTTTCAGAGAAAATCACTCTCTTTTGAAACTGCCTTAAGCTACTTACATGCATTCACAAGAAGCTCACATCTGTTTCTCTGAAAGAGAAGCAGTCTGTTCCAACACTTCAATTCACGGTGCTTAGTGAATGGAGTGTTGCTTCACTTTCTAAATGCTGTGCTTTCAGAGAAAATCACTTACCTTTGAAAGTGCCTTAAGCTACTTACAAGCATTCAACAGAAAATCACATGCGTTTCTCTGAAAGAGAAGCAGTCTCTTCCAACACTTCAATTCACTGTGCAAAGTGAATGGAGTGTTGCGTCACTTTCTAAATGCTGTCCTTTCAGAGAAAATCACTTTCCTTTGAAAGTGCCTTAAGCTACTTACAAGCATTCAACAGAAATTCACATGCGTTTCTCTGAAAGAGAAGCAGTCTGTTCCAACACTTCAATTCACTGTGCGAAGTGAATGGAGTGTTGCTTCACTTTCTAAATGCTGTCCTTTCAGAGAAAATCACTTTCCTTTGAGAGTGTCTTAAGCTACTTACAAGCATTCACAAGAAACTGAAATGCAATTCTCTGAAAGAGAAGTAGTCTGTTCCAACACTTCAATTCACTGTGCGAAGTGAATGGAGAGTTCCTTGACATTCTAAATGCTGTAGTTTCAGGGAAAATCACTTTCCTTTGAAAGTGCCTTAAGCTACTTTCAAGCATTCAACAGAAATTCACATGCGTTTCTCTGAAAGAGATGCTGTCTGTTCCAACACTTCAGTTCACTTTGAGAAGAGAATGGAGTGTTGCTTCACTTTCTAAATGCTGTCCTTTCAGAGAAAATCACTTTCCTTTGAAAGTGCCTTAAGCTACTTACAAGCATTCACAAGAAACTCACATGCATTTTTCTGAAAGAGAAGCAGTCTGTTCCAACACTTCAATTCACTGTGCGAAGTGAATGGAGTGTTGCTTCACTTTCTAAATGCTGTCCTTTCAGAGAAAATCACTTTCGTTTGAAAGTGCCTTAAGCTACTTACAAGCATTCAACAGAAATTCACATGCGTTTCTCTGAAAGAGAAGCAGTCTGTTCCAACACTTCAATTCACTTTGTGAAGAGAATGGAGTGTTGCTTCACTTTCTAAATGCTGTCCTTTCAGAGAAAATCACTTTCCTTTGAAAGTGCCTTAAGCTACTTACAAGCATTCAACAGAAATTCACATGCGTTTCTCTGAAAGAGAAGCAGTCTGTTCCAACACTTCAGTTCACTTTGCGAAGAGAATGGAGTGTTGCTTCACTTTCTAAATGCTGTCCTTTCAGAGAAAATCACTTTCCTTTGAACGTGCCTTAAGCTACTTACAAGCATTCACAAGAAACTCACATGCATTTTTCTGAAAGAGAAGCAGTCTGTTCCAACACTTTAATTCATTGTGCGAAGTGAATGGAGTGTTGCTTCACTTTCTAAATGCTGTCCTTTCAGAGAAAATCACTTTCCTTTGAAAGTGCTTTAAGCTACTTACAAGCATTCAACAGAAATTCACATGCGTTTCTCTGAAAGAGAAGCAGTCTGTTCCAACACTTCAATTCACTGTGCGAAGAGAATGGAGTGTTGATTCACTTTCTAAATGCTGTCCTTTCAGAGAAAATCACTCTCTTTTAAAACTGCCTTAAGCTACTTACAAGCATTCACAAGAAGCTCACATCTGTTTCTCTGAAAGAGAAGCAGTCTATTCCAACACTTCAATTCACTGTGCGAAGTGAATGGAGTGTTGCTTCACTTTCTAAATGCTCTCCTTTTAGAGAAAATCACTCTCTTTTGAAACCGCCTTAAGCTACTTGCATGCATTCACAAGATACTCACATCTGTTTCTCTGAAAGAGAAGCAGTCTGTTCCAACACTTCAATTCACTGTGCGAAGTGAATGGAGTGTTCCTTGACATTCTAAATGCTGTAGTTTCAGAGAAAATTACTTTCCTTTGAAAGTGCCTTAATCTACTTACAAGCATTCAACAGAAATTCACCTGCGTTTCTCTGAAAGAGAAGCAGTCTGTTCCAACACTTCAATTCACTGTCCGAAGTGAATGGAGTGTTGCTTCACTTTCTAAATGCTGTCCTTACAGAGGAAATCACTCTCTTTTGAAACTGCCTTAAGCTACTTACAAGCATTCACAAGAAGCTCACATCTGTTTCTCCGAAAGAGATGCTGTCTGTTCCAACACTTCAGTTCACTTTGAGAAGAGAATGGAGTGTTGCTTCACTTTCTAAATGCTGTCCTTTCAGAGAAAATCACTTTCCTTTGAAAGTGCCTTAAGCTACTTACAAGCATTCACAAGAAACTCACATGCATTTTTCTGAAAGAGAAGCAGTCTGTTCCAACACTTCAATTCACTGTGCGAAGTGAATGGAGTGTTGCTTCACTTTCTAAATGCTGTCCTTTCAGAGAAAATCACTTTCGTTTGAAAGTGCCTTAAGCTACTTACAAGCATTCAACAGAAATTCACATGCGTTTCTCTGAAAGAGAAGCAGTCTGTTCCAACACTTCAATTCACTTTGTGAAGAGAATGGAGTGTTGCTTCACTTTCTAAATGCTGTCCTTTCAGAGAAAATCACTTTCCTTTGAAAGTGCCTTAAGCTACTTACAAGCATTCAACAGAAATTCACATGCGTTTCTCTGAAAGAGAAGCAGTCTGTTCCAACACTTCAGTTCACTTTGCGAAGAGAATGGAGTGTTGCTTCACTTTCTAAATGCTGTCCTTTCAGAGAAAATCACTTTCCTTTGAACGTGCCTTAAGCTACTTACAAGCATTCACAAGAAACTCACATGCATTTTTCTGAAAGAGAAGCAGTCTGTTCCAACACTTTAATTCATTGTGCGAAGTGAATGGAGTGTTGCTTCACTTTCTAAATGCTGTCCTTTCAGAGAAAATCACTTTCCTTTGAAAGTGCTTTAAGCTACTTACAAGCATTCAACAGAAATTCACATGCGTTTCTCTGAAAGAGAAGCAGTCTGTTCCAACACTTCAATTCACTGTGCGAAGAGAATGGAGTGTTGATTCACTTTCTAAATGCTGTCCTTTCAGAGAAAATCACTCTCTTTTAAAACTGCCTTAAGCTACTTACAAGCATTCACAAGAAGCTCACATCTGTTTCTCTGAAAGAGAAGCAGTCTATTCCAACACTTCAATTCACTGTGCGAAGTGAATGGAGTGTTGCTTCACTTTCTAAATGCTCTCCTTTTAGAGAAAATCACTCTCTTTTGAAACCGCCTTAAGCTACTTGCATGCATTCACAAGATACTCACATCTGTTTCTCTGAAAGAGAAGCAGTCTGTTCCAACACTTCAATTCACTGTGCGAAGTGAATGGAGTGTTCCTTGACATTCTAAATGCTGTAGTTTCAGAGAAAATTACTTTCCTTTGAAAGTGCCTTAATCTACTTACAAGCATTCAACAGAAATTCACCTGCGTTTCTCTGAAAGAGAAGCAGTCTGTTCCAACACTTCAATTCACTGTCCGAAGTGAATGGAGTGTTGCTTCACTTTCTAAATGCTGTCCTTACAGAGGAAATCACTCTCTTTTGAAACTGCCTTAAGCTACTTACAAGCATTCACAAGAAGCTCACATCTGTTTCTCCGAAAGAGAAGCAGTCTGTTCCAACACTTCAATTCACTGTGCGAAGTGAATGGAGTGTTGCTTCACTTTCTAAATCTGTCCTTTCAGAGAAAATCACTTTCCTTTGAAAGTGCCTTAAGCTACTTACAAGCATTCACAAGAAACTCACATGCATTTTTCTGAAAGAGAAGCAGTCTGTTCCAACACTTCAATTCATGGTGCGAAGTGAATGGAGTGTTGCTTCACTTTCTAAATGCTGTCCTTTCAGAGAAAATCACTTTCCTTTGAAAGTGCCTTAAGCTACTTACAAGCATTCAACAGAAATTCACATGCGTTTCTCTGAAAGAGAAGCAGTCTGTTCCAACACTTCAATTCACTTTGCGAAGAGAATGGAGTGTTGCTTCACTTTCTAAATGCTGTCCTTTCAGAGAAAATCACTTTCCTTTGAAAGTGCCTTAAGCTACTTACAAGCATTCACAGGAAACTCAAATGTGTTTCTATGAAAGAGAAGCTGTCTGTTCCAACACTTCAATTCACGGTGCGAAGTGAATGGAGTGTTGCTTCACTTTCTACTTGCCGTCCTTTCAGAGAAAATCACTTTTCTTTGAAAGTGCCTTAAGCTACTTACAAGCATTCAACAGAAATTCACATGCGTTTCTCTGAAAGAGAAGCAGTCTGTTCCAACACTTCAATTCACGGTGTGAAGTAAATGGAGTGTTGCTTCACTTTCTAAATCCTGTCCTTTCAGAGAAAATCACTTTCCTTTGAAAGTGCCTTAAGCTACTTACAAGCATTCAACAGAAATTCACATGCGTTTCTCTGAAAGAAAAGCAGTCTGTTCCAACACTTCAATTCACTGTGCGAAGTGAATGGAGTGTTGCTTCACTTTCTAAATGCTGTCCTTTCAGAGAAAATCACTTTCCTTTGAAAGTGTCTTAAGCTACTTACAAGCATTCACAAGAAGCTCACATGCAATTCTCTGAAACAGAAATAGTCTGTTCCGCACTTCAATTCACTGTGCGAAGTGAATGGAGTGTTCCGTGACATTCTAAATGCTGTAGTTTCAGAAAAAATCACTTTCCTTTGAAAGTGCCTTAAGCTACTTTCAAGCATTCAACAGAAATTCACTTGCGTTTCTCTGAAAGAGAAGCAGTCTGTTCCAATACTTCAATTCACTTTGCGAAGAGAATGGAGTGTTGCTTCACTTTCTAAATGCTGTCCTTTCAGAGAAAATCACTTTCCTTTGAAAGTGCCTTAAGCTACTTACAAGCATTCACAAGAAACTCACATGCATTTTTCTGAAAGAGAAGCAGTCTGTTCCAACACTTCAATTCACTGTGCGAAGTGAATGGAGTGTTGCTTCACTTTCTAAATCCTGTCCTTTCAGAGAAAATCACTTTCCTTTGAAAGTGCCTTAAGCTACTTTCAAGCATTCAACAGAAATTCACTTGCGTTTCTCTGAAAGAGAAGCAGTCTGTTCCAATACTTCAATTCACTTTGCGAAGAGAATGGAGTGTTGCTTCACTTTCTAAATGCTGTCCTTTCAGAGAAAATCACTTTCCTTTGAAAGTGCCTTAAGCTACTTACAAGCATTCACAAGAAACTCACATGCATTTTTCTGAAAGAGAAGCAGTCTGTTCCAACACTTCAATTCACTGTGCGAAGTGAATGGAGTGTTGCTTCACTTTCTAAATCCTGTCCTTTCAGAGAAAATCACTTTCCTTTGAAAGTGCCTTAAGCTACTTACAAGCATTCACAGGAAACTCAAATGTGTTTCTATGAAAGAGAAGCTGTCTGTTCCAACACTTCAATTCACTTTGCGAAGAGAATGGAGTGTTGCTTCACTTTCTAAATGCTGTCCTTTCAGAGAAAATCACTTTCCTTTGAAAGTGCCTTAAGCTACTTAGAAGCATTCAAGGGAAACTAAATGTGTTTCTATGAAAGAGAAGCTGTCTGTTCCAACACTTCAATTCACGGTGCGAAGTGAATGGAGTGTTGCTTCACTTTCTAAATGCTGTCCTTTCAGAGAAAATCACTTTCCTTTGAAAGTGCCTTAAGCTATTTACAAGCATTCAACAGAAATTCACATGCGTTTCTGTGAAAGAGAAGCAGTCTGTTCCAACACTTCAATTCACTGTGCGAAGAGAATGGAGTGTTGTTTCACTTTCTAAATGCTGTCCTTTCAGAGAAAATCACTCTCTTTTAAAACTGCCTTAAGCTACTTACAAGCATTCACAAGAAGCTCACATCTGTTTCTCTGAAAGAGAAGCAGTCTGTTCCAACACTTCAATTCACTGTGCGAAGTGAATGGAGTGTTGCTTCACTCTCTAAATGCTGTCCTTTCAGAGAAAATCACTTTCCTTTGAGAGTGTCTTAAGCGACTTACAAGCATTCACAAGAAACTGAAATGCAATTCTCTGAAAGAGAAGTAGTCTGTTCCAACACTTCAATTCACTGTGCGAAGTGAATGGAGTGTTCCTTGACATTCTAAATGCTGTAGTTTCAGGGAAAAACACTTTCCTTTGAAAGTGCCTTAAGCTACTTTCAAGCATTCAACAGAAATTCACATGCGTTTCTCTGAAAGAGAAGCAGTCTGTTCCAACATTTCAATTCACTTTGCGAAGAGAATGGAGGGTTGCTTCACTTTCTAAATGCTGTCCTTTCAGAGAAAATCACTTTCCTTTGAAAGTGCCTTAAGCTACTTACAAGCATTCACAAGAAACTCACATGCATTTTTCTGAAAGAGAAGCAGTCTGTTCCAACACTTCAATTCGCTGTGCGAAGTGAATGGAGTGTTCCTTGACATTCTAAAAGCTGTAGTTTCAGGGAAAATCACTTTCCTTTGAAAGTGCCTTAAGCTACTTTCAAGCATTCAACAGAAATTCACATGCGTTTCTCTGAAAGAGAAGCAGTCTGTTCCAACACTTCAGTTCACTTTGCGAAGAGAATGGAGTGTTGCTTCACTTTCTAAATGCTGTCCTTTCAGAGAAAATCACTTTCCTTTGAAAGTGCCTTAAGCTACTTACAAGCATTCACAAGAAACTCACATGCATTTTTCTGAAAGAGAAGCAGTCTGTTCCAACACTTCAATTCATTGTGCGAAGTGAATGGAGTGTTGCTTCACTTTCTAAATGCTGTCCTTTCAGAGAAAATCACTTTCCTTTGAAAGTGCCTTAAGCTACTTACAAGCATTCAACAGAAATTCACATGCGTTTCTCTGAAAGAGAAGCAGTCTGTTCCAAAACTTCAATTCACTTTGCGAAGAGAATGGAGAGTTGCTTCACTTTCTAAATGCTGTCCTTTCAGAGAAAATCACTTTCCTTTGAAAGTGCCTTAAGCTACTTACAAGCATTCACAGGAAATTCAAATGTGTTTCTATGAAAGAGAAGCTGTCTGTTCCAACACTTCAATTCACGGTGCGAAATGATTGGAGTTTTGCTTCACTTTCTAAATGCTGTCCTTTCAGAGAAAATCACTTTCCTTTGAAAGTGCCTTAAGCTACTTACAAGCATTCAACAGAAATTCACATGCGTTTCTGTGAAAGAGAAGCAGTCTATTCCCACACTTCAATTCACTGTGCGAAGAGAATGGAGTGTTGCTTCACTTTCTAAATGCTGTCCTTTCAGAGAAAATCACTCTCTTTTAAAACTGCCTTAAGCTACTTACAAGCATTCACAAGAAGCTCACATCTGTTTCTCTGAAAGAGAAGCAGTCTGTTCCAACACTTCAATTCACTGTGCGAAGTGAATGGAGTGTTGCTTCACTTTCTAAATGCTCTCCTTTTAGAGAAAATCACTCTCTTTTGAAACTGCCTTAAGCTACTTACATGCATTCACAAGAAACTCACATCTGTTTCTCTGAAAGAGAAGCAGTCTGTTACAACACTTCAATTCACTGTGCGAAGTGAATGGAGTGTTCCTTGACATTCTAAATGCTGTAGTTTCAGAGAAAATTACTTTCCTTTGAAAGTGCCTTAATCTACTTACAAGCATTCAACAGAAATTCACATGCGTTTCTCTGAAAGAGAAGCAGTCTGTTCCAACACTTCAATTCACTGTCCGAAGTGAATGGAGTGTTGCTTCACTTTCTAAATGCTGTCCTTACAGAGGAAATCACTCTCTTTTGAAACTGCCTTAAGCTACTTACAAGCATTCACAAGAAGCTCACATCTGTTTCTCTGAAAGAGAAGCAGTCTGTTCCAACACTTCAATTCACTGTGCGAAGTGAATGGAGTGTTGCTTCACTTTGTAAATGCTGTCCTTTCAGAGAAAATCACTTTCCTTTGAGAGTGTCTTAAGCTACTTACAAGCATTCACAAGAAACTGAAATGCAATTCTCTGAAAGAGAAGTAGTCTGTTCCAACACTTCAATTCACTGTGCGAAGTGAATGGAGTGTTCCTTGACATTCTAAATGCTGTAGTTTCAGGGAAAATCACTTTCCTTTGAAAGTGCCTTAAGCTACTTTCAAGCATTCAACAGAAATTCACATGCGTTTCTCTGAAAGAGAAGCTGACTGTTCCAGCACTTCAGTTCACTTTGAGAAGAGAATGGAGTGTTGCTTCACTTTCTAAATGCTGTCCTTACAGAGAAAATCACTTTCCTTTGAAAGTGCCTTAAGCTACTTACAAGCATTCACAAGAAACTCACATGCATTTTTCTGAAAGAGAAGCAGTCTGTTCCAACACTTCATATCGCTGTGCGAAGTGAATGGAGTGTTGCTTCACTTTCTAAATGCTGTCCTTTCAGAGAAAATCACTTTTCTTTGAAAGTGCCTTAAGCTACTTACAAGCATTCAACAGAAATTCACATGCGTTTCTCTGAAAGAGAAGCAGTCTGTTCCAACACTTCAATTCACTTTGCGAAGAGAATGGAGTGTTGCTTCACTTTCTAAACGCTGTCCTTTCAGAGAAAATCACTTTCCTTTGAAAGTGCCTTAAGCTACTTACAAGCATTCACAAGAAACTCACATGCATTTTTCTGAAAGAGAAGCAGTCTGTTCCAACACTTCAATTCACGGTGCGAAGTGAATGGAGTGTTGCTTCACTTTGTAAATGCTGTCCTTTCAGAGAAAATCACTTTCCTTTGAGAGTGTCTTAAGCTACTTACAAGCATTCACAAGAAACTGAAATGCAATTCTCTGAAAGAGAAGTAGTCTGTTCCAACACTTCAATTCCCTGTGCGAACTGAATGGAGTGTTCCTTGACATTCTAAATGCTGTAGTTTCAGGGAAAATCACTTTCCTTTGAAAGTGCCTTAAGTTACTTTCAAGCATTCAACAGAAATTCACATGCGTTTCTCTGAAAGAGAAGCTGTCTGTTCCAGCACTTCAGTTCACTTTGAGAAGAGAATGGAGTGTTGCTTCACTTTCTAAATGCTGTCCTTTCAGAGAAAATCACTTTCCTTTGAAAGTGCCTTAAGCTACTTACAAGCATTCACAAGAAACTCACATGCATTTTTCTGAAAGAGAAGCAGTCTGTTCCAACACTTCATATCGCTGTGCGAAGTGAATGGAGTTTTGCTTCACTTTCTAAATGCTCTCCTTTTAGAGAAAATCAATTACCTTTGAAAGTGCCTTAAGCTACTTACAAGCATTCACAGGAAACTCAAATGTGTTTCTATGAAAGAGAACCTGTCTGTTCCAACACTTCAATTCACGGTGCGAAGTGAATGGAGTGTTGCTTCACTTTCTAAATGCTGTCCTTTCAGAGAAAATCACTTTTCTTTGAAAGTGCCTTAAGCTACTTACAAGCATTCAACAGAAATTCACATGCGTTTCTCTGAAAGAGAAGCAGTCTGTTCCAACACTTCAATTCACTTTGCGAAGAGAATGGAGTGTTGCTTCACTTTCTAAACGCTGTCCTTTCAGTTAAAATCACTTTCCTTTGAAAGTGCCTTAAGCTACTTACAAGCATTCACAAGAAACTCACATGCATTTTTCTGAAAGAGAAGCAGTCTGTTCCAACACTTCAATTCACGGTGCGAAGTGAATGGAGTGTTGCTTCACTTTCTAAATGCTGTCCTTTCAGAGAAAATCACTTTCCTTTGAAAGTGCCTTAAGCTACTTACAAGCATTCAACAGAAATTCACATGCGTTTCTCTGAAAGAGAAGCAGTCTGTTCCAACACTTCAATTCACTTTGCGAAGAGAATGGAGTGTTGCTTCACTTTCTAAATGCTGTCCTTTCAGAGAAAATCACTTTCCTTTGAGAGTGCCTTAAGCTACTTACAAGCATTCACAGGAAACTCAAATGTGTTTCTCTGAAAGAGAAGCTGTCTGTTCAATCTTCAATTCACGGTGCGAAGTGAATGGAGTGTTGCTTCACTTTCTAAATGCTGTCCTTTCAGAGAAAATCACTTTCATTTGAAAGTGCCTTAAGCTACTTACAAGCATTCAAAAGAAATTCACATGCGTTTATCTGAAAGAGAAGCAGACTGTTCCAACACTTCAATTCACTGTGCGAAGTGAATGGAGTGTTGCTTCACTTTCTAAATGCTGTCCTTTCAGAGAAAATCACTCTCTTTTGAAACTGCCTTAAGCTACTTCCAAGCATTCACAAGAAGCTCACATCTGTTTCTCTGAAAGAGAAGCAGTCTGTTCCAACACTTCAATTCACTGTGCGAAGTGAATGGAGTGTTGCTTCACTTTCTAAATGCTCTCCTTTTAGAGAAAATCACTCTCTTTTGAAACCGCCTTAAGCTACTTACATGCATTCACAAGAAACTCACATCTGTTTCTCTGAAAGAGAAGCAGTCTGTTCCAACACTTCAATTCACTGTGCGAAGTGAATGGAGTGTTCCTTGACATTCTAAATGCTGTAGTTTCAGGGAAAATCACTTTCCTTTGAAAGTGCCTTAAGCTACTTTCAAGCATTCAACAGAAATTCACATGCGTTTCATTGAAAGAGAAGCAGTCTGTTCCAACACTTCAGTTTACATTGCGAAGAGAATGGAGTGTTGCTTCACTTTCTAAATGCTGTCCTTTCAGAGAAAATCACTTTCCTTTGAACGTGCCTTAAGCTACTTACAAGCATTCACAAGAAACTCACATGCATTTTTCTGAAAGAGAAGCAGTCTGTTCCAACACTTCAATTCATTGTGCGAAGTGAATGGAGTGTTGCTTCACTTTCTAAATGCTGTCCTTTCAGAGAAAATCACTTTCCTTTGAAAGTGCCTTAAGCTACTTACAAGCATTCAACAGAAATTCACATGCGTTTCTCTGAAAGAGAAGCAGTCTGTTCCAACACTTCAATTCACTTTGCGAAGAGAATGGAGTGTTGCTTCACTTTCTAAATGCTGTCCTTTTAGAGAAAATCAATTACCTTTGAAAGTGCCTTAAGCTACTTACAAGCATTCACAGGAAACTCAAATGTGTTTCTATGAAAGAGAACCTGTCTGTTCCAACACTTCAATTCACGGTGCGAAGAGAATGGAGTGTTGCTTCACTTTCTAAATGCTGTCCTTTCAGAGAAAATCACTTTTCTTTGAAAGTGCCTTAAGCTACTTACAAGCATTCAACAGAAATTCACATGCGTTTCTCTGAAAGAGAAGCAGTCTGTTCCAACACTTCAATTCACTTTGCGAAGAGAATGGAGTGTTGCTTCACTTTCTAAATGCTGTCCTTTCAGAGAAAATCACTTTCCTTTGAGAGTGTCTTAAGCTACTTACAAGCATTCACAAGAAACTGAAATGCAATTCTCTGAAAGAGAAGTAGTCTGTTCCAACACTTCAATTCACTGTGCGAAGTGAATGGAGTGTTCCTTGACATTCTAAATGCTGTAGTTTCAGGGAAAATCACTTTCCTTTGAAAGTGCCTTAAGCTACTTTCAAGCATTCAACAGAAATTCACATGCGTTTCTCTGAAAGAGAAGCTGACTGTTCCAGCACTTCAGTTCACTTTGAGAAGAGAATGGAGTGTTGCTTCACTTTCTAAATGCTGTCCTTACAGAGAAAATCACTTTCCTTTGAAAGTGCCTTAAGCTACTTACAAGCATTCACAAGAAACTCACATGCATTTTTCTGAAAGAGAAGCAGTCTGTTCCAACACTTCATATCGCTGTGCGAAGTGAATGGAGTGTTGCTTCACTTTCTAAATGCTGTCCTTTCAGAGAAAATCACTTTTCTTTGAAAGTGCCTTAAGCTACTTACAAGCATTCAACAGAAATTCACATGCGTTTCTCTGAAAGAGAAGCAGTCTGTTCCAACACTTCAATTCACTTTGCGAAGAGAATGGAGTGTTGCTTCACTTTCTAAACGCTGTCCTTTCAGAGAAAATCACTTTCCTTTGAAAGTGCCTTAAGCTACTTACAAGCATTCACAAGAAACTCACATGCATTTTTCTGAAAGAGAAGCAGTCTGTTCCAACACTTCAATTCACGGTGCGAAGTGAATGGAGTGTTGCTTCACTTTGTAAATGCTGTCCTTTCAGAGAAAATCACTTTCCTTTGAGAGTGTCTTAAGCTACTTACAAGCATTCACAAGAAACTGAAATGCAATTCTCTGAAAGAGAAGTAGTCTGTTCCAACACTTCAATTCCCTGTGCGAACTGAATGGAGTGTTCCTTGACATTCTAAATGCTGTAGTTTCAGGGAAAATCACTTTCCTTTGAAAGTGCCTTAAGTTACTTTCAAGCATTCAACAGAAATTCACATGCGTTTCTCTGAAAGAGAAGCTGTCTGTTCCAGCACTTCAGTTCACTTTGAGAAGAGAATGGAGTGTTGCTTCACTTTCTAAATGCTGTCCTTTCAGAGAAAATCACTTTCCTTTGAAAGTGCCTTAAGCTACTTACAAGCATTCACAAGAAACTCACATGCATTTTTCTGAAAGAGAAGCAGTCTGTTCCAACACTTCATATCGCTGTGCGAAGTGAATGGAGTTTTGCTTCACTTTCTAAATGCTCTCCTTTTAGAGAAAATCAATTACCTTTGAAAGTGCCTTAAGCTACTTACAAGCATTCACAGGAAACTCAAATGTGTTTCTATGAAAGAGAACCTGTCTGTTCCAACACTTCAATTCACGGTGCGAAGTGAATGGAGTGTTGCTTCACTTTCTAAATGCTGTCCTTTCAGAGAAAATCACTTTTCTTTGAAAGTGCCTTAAGCTACTTACAAGCATTCAACAGAAATTCACATGCGTTTCTCTGAAAGAGAAGCAGTCTGTTCCAACACTTCAATTCACTTTGCGAAGAGAATGGAGTGTTGCTTCACTTTCTAAACGCTGTCCTTTCAGTTAAAATCACTTTCCTTTGAAAGTGCCTTAAGCTACTTACAAGCATTCACAAGAAACTCACATGCATTTTTCTGAAAGAGAAGCAGTCTGTTCCAACACTTCAATTCACGGTGCGAAGTGAATGGAGTGTTGCTTCACTTTCTAAATGCTGTCCTTTCAGAGAAAATCACTTTCCTTTGAAAGTGCCTTAAGCTACTTACAAGCATTCAACAGAAATTCACATGCGTTTCTCTGAAAGAGAAGCAGTCTGTTCCAACACTTCAATTCACTTTGCGAAGAGAATGGAGTGTTGCTTCACTTTCTAAATGCTGTCCTTTCAGAGAAAATCACTTTCCTTTGAGAGTGCCTTAAGCTACTTACAAGCATTCACAGGAAACTCAAATGTGTTTCTCTGAAAGAGAAGCTGTCTGTTCAATCTTCAATTCACGGTGCGAAGTGAATGGAGTGTTGCATCACTTTCTAAATGCTGTCCTTTCAGAGAAAATCACTTTCATTTGAAAGTGCCTTAAGCTACTTACAAGCATTCAAAAGAAATTCACATGCGTTTATCTGAAAGAGAAGCAGACTGTTCCAACACTTCAATTCACTGTGCGAAGTGAATGGAGTGTTGCTTCACTTTCTAAATGCTGTCCTTTCAGAGAAAATCACTCTCTTTTGAAACTGCCTTAAGCTACTTCCAAGCATTCACAAGAAGCTCACATCTGTTTCTCTGAAAGAGAAGCAGTCTGTTCCAACACTTCAATTCACTGTGCGAAGTGAATGGAGTGTTGCTTCACTTTCTAAATGCTCTCCTTTTAGAGAAAATCACTCTCTTTTGAAACCGCCTTAAGCTACTTACATGCATTCACAAGAAACTCACATCTGTTTCTCTGAAAGAGAAGCAGTCTGTTCCAACACTTCAATTCACTGTGCGAAGTGAATGGAGTGTTCCTTGACATTCTAAATGCTGTAGTTTCAGGGAAAATCACTTTCCTTTGAAAGTGCCTTAAGCTACTTTCAAGCATTCAACAGAAATTCACATGCGTTTCATTGAAAGAGAAGCAGTCTGTTCCAACACTTCAGTTTACATTGCGAAGAGAATGGAGTGTTGCTTCACTTTCTAAATGCTGTCCTTTCAGAGAAAATCACTTTCCTTTGAACGTGCCTTAAGCTACTTACAAGCATTCACAAGAAACTCACATGCATTTTTCTGAAAGAGAAGCAGTCTGTTCCAACACTTCAATTCATTGTGCGAAGTGAATGGAGTGTTGCTTCACTTTCTAAATGCTGTCCTTTCAGAGAAAATCACTTTCCTTTGAAAGTGCCTTAAGCTACTTACAAGCATTCAACAGAAATTCACATGCGTTTCTCTGAAAGAGAAGCAGTCTGTTCCAACACTTCAATTCACTTTGCGAAGAGAATGGAGTGTTGCTTCACTTTCTAAATGCTGTCCTTTTAGAGAAAATCAATTACCTTTGAAAGTGCCTTAAGCTACTTACAAGCATTCACAGGAAACTCAAATGTGTTTCTATGAAAGAGAACCTGTCTGTTCCAACACTTCAATTCACGGTGCGAAGAGAATGGAGTGTTGCTTCACTTTCTAAATGCTGTCCTTTCAGAGAAAATCACTTTTCTTTGAAAGTGCCTTAAGCTACTTACAAGCATTCAACAGAAATTCACATGCGTTTCTCTGAAAGAGAAGTAGTCTGTTCCAACACTTCAATTCACTTTGCGAAGAGAATGGAGTGTTGCTTCACTTTCTAAATGCTGTCCTTTCAGAGAAAATCACTTTCCTTTGAAAGTGCCTTAAGCTACTTACAAGCATTCACAAGAAACTCACATGCATTTTTCTTAAAGAGAAGCAGTCTGTTCCAACACTTCAATTCACGGTGCGAAGTGAATGGAGTGTTGCTTCACTTTCTAAATGCTGTCCTTTCAGAGAACATCACTTTCCTTTGAAAGTGCCTTAAGCTACTTACAAGCATTCAACAGAAATTCACATGCGTTTCTCTGAAAGAGAAGCAGTCTGTTCCAACACTTCAATTCACTTTGCGAAGAGAATGGAGTGTTGCTTCACTTTCTAAATGCTGTCCTTTCAGAGAAAATCACTTTCCTTTGAGAGTGCCTTAAGCTACTTACAAGCATTCACAGGAAACTCAAATGTGTTTCTCTGAAAGAGAAGCTGTCTGTTCAAACTTCAATTCACGGTGCGAAGTGAATGGAGTGTTGCTTCACTTTCTAAATGCTGTCCTTTCAGAGAAAATCACTTTCATTTGAAAGTGCCTTAAGCTACTTACAAGCATTCAAAAGAAATTCACATGCGTTTATCTGAAAGAGAAGCAGACTGTTCCAACACTTCAATTCACTGTGCGAAGTGAATGGAGTGTTGCTTCACTTTCTAAATGCTGTCCTTTCAGAGAAAATCACTCTCTTTTGAAACTGCCTTAAGCTACTTCCAAGCATTCACAAGAAGCTCACATCTGTTTCTCTGAAAGAGAAGCAGTCTGTTCCAACACTTCAATTCACTGTGAGAAGTGAATGGAGTGTTGCTTCACTTTCTAAATGCTCTCTTTTAGAGAAAATCACTCTCTTTTGAAACCGCCTTAAGCTACTTACATGCATTCACAAGAAACTCACATCTGTTTCTCTGAAAGAGAAGCAGTCTGTTCCAACACTTCAATTCACTGTGCGAAGTGAATGGAGTGTTCCTTGACATTCTAAATGCTGTAGTTTCAGGGAAAATCACTTTCCTTTGAAAGTGCCTTAAGCTACTTTCAAGCATTCAACAGAAATTCACATGTGTTTCTTTGAAAGAGAAGCAGTCTGTTCCAACACTTCAGTTTACTTTGCGAAGAGAATGGAGTGTTGCTTCACTTTCTAAATGCTGTCCTTTCAGAGAAAATCACTTTCCTTTGAACGTGCCTTAAGCTACTTACAAGCATTCACAAGAAACTCACATGCATTTTTCTGAAAGAGAAGCAGTCTGTTCCAACACTTCATTTCATTGTGCGAAGTGAATGGAGTGTTGCTTCACTTTCTAAATGCTGTGCTTTCAGAGAAAATCACTTTCCTTTGAAAGTGCCTTAAGCTACTTACAAGCATTCACAAGAAACTCACATGCATTTTTCTGAAAGAGAAGCAGTCTGTTCCAACACTTCAATTCACGGTGCGAAGTGAATGGAGTGTTGCTTCACTTTCTAAATGCTGTCCTTTCAGAGAAAATCACTTTCCTTTGAAAGTGCCTTAAGCTACTTACAAGCATTCAACAGAAATTCACATGCGTTTCTCTGAAAGAGAAGCAGTCTGTTCCAACACTTCCATTCACTTTGCGAAGAGAATGGAGTGTTGCTTCACTTTCCAAATGCTGTCCTTTCAGAGAAAATCACTTTCCTTTGAAAGTGCCTTAAGCTACTTACAAGCATTCACAGGAAACTCAAATGTGTTTCTATGAAAGAGAAGCTGTCTGTTCCAACACTTCAATTCACGGTGCGAAGTGAATGGAGTGTTGCTTCACTTTCTAAATGCTGTCCTTTCAGAGAAAATCACTTTCCTTTGAAAGTGCCTTAAGCTACTTACAAGCATTCAACAGAAATTCACATGCGTTTCTCTGAAAGAGAAGCAGTCTGTTCCAACACTTCAATTCACGGTGTGAAGTAAATGGAGTGTTGCTTCACTTTCTAAATCCTGTCCTTTCAGAGAAAATCACTTTCCTTTGAAAGTGCCTTAAGCTACTTACAAGCATTCAACAGAAATTCACATGCGTTTCTCTGAAAGAAAAGCAGTCTGTTCCAACACTTCAATTCACTGTGCGAAGTGAATGGAGTGTTGCTTCACTTTCTAAATGCTGTCCTTTCAGAGAAAATCACTTTCCTTTGAAAGTGTCTTAAGCTACTTACAAGCATTAACAAGAAGCTCACATGCAATTCTCTGAAACAGAAGTAGTCTGTTCCGCACTTCAATTCACTGTGCGAAGTGAATGGAGTGTTCCTTGACATTCTAAATGCTGTAGTTTCAGAAAAAATCACTTTCCTTTGAAAGTGCCTTAAGCTACTTTCAAGCATTCAACAGAAATTCACTTGCATTTATCTGAAAGAGAAGCAGTCTGTTCCAATACTTCAATTCACTTTGCGAAGAGAATGGAGTGTTGCTTCACTTTCTAAATGCTGTCCTTTCAGAGAAAATCACTTTCCTTTGAAAGTGCCTTAAGCTACTTACAAGCATTCACAAGAAACTCGCATGCATTTTTCTGAAAGAGAAGCAGTCTGTTCCAACACTTCAATTCACTGTGCGAAGTGAATGGAGTGTTGCTTCACTTTCTAAATCCTGTCCTTTCAGAGAAAATCACTTTCCTTTGAAAGTGCCTTAAGCTACTTACAAGCATTCACAGGAACCTCAAATGTGTTTCTATGAAAGAGAAGCCGTCTATTCCATCATTTCAATTCACGGTGCGAAGTGAATGGAGTGTTGCTTCACTTTCTAAATGCTGTGCTTTCAGAGAAAATCACTTTCCTTTGAAAGTGCCTTAAGCTACTTACAAGCATTCAACAGAAATTCACATGCGTTTCTCTGAAAGAGAAGCAGTCTGTTCCAACACTTCAATTCACTTTGCGAAGAGAATGGAGTGTTGCTTCACTTTCTAAATGCTGTGCTTTCAGAGAAAATCACTTTCCTTTGAGAGTGCCTTAAGCTACTTACAAGCATTCACAAGAAACTGAAATGCAATTCTCTGAAAGAGAAGTAGTCTGTTCCAACACTTCAATTCAATGTGCGAAGTGAATGGAGTGTTCCTTGACATTCTAAATGCTGTAGTTTCCGGGAAAATCACTTTCCTTTGAAAGTGCCTTAAGCTACTTTCAAGCATTCAACAGAAATTCACATGCGTTTCTCTGAAAGAGAAGCAGTCTGTTCCAACACTTCAATTCACTTTGCGAAGAGAATGGAGTGTTGCTTCACTTTCTAAATGCTGTCCTTTCAGAGAAAATCACTTTCCTTTGAAAGTGCCTTAAGCTACTTACAAGCATTCACAAGAAAATCACATGCATTTTTCTGAAAGAGAAGCAGTCTGTTCCAACACTTCAATTCGCTGTGCGAAGTGAATGGAGTGTTCCTTGACATTCTAAATGCTGTCATTTAGAGAAAATCACTTTCCTTTGAAAGTGCCTTAAGCTACTTACAAGCATTCAACAGAAATTCACATGCGTTTCTGTGAAAGAGAAGCAGTCTGTTCTAACACTTCAATTCACTGTGCGAAGAGAATGGAGTGTTGCTTCACTTTCTAAATGCTGTCCTTTCAGAGAAAATCACTCTCTTTTAAAACTGCCTTAAGCTACTTACAAGCATTCACAAGAAGCTCACATCTGTTTCTGTGAAAGAGAGGCAGTCTGTTCCAACACTTCAATTCACTGTGCGAAGTGAATGGAGTGTTCCTTGACATTCTAAATGCTCTCCTTTTAGAGAAAATCACTCTCTTTTGAAACCGCCTTAAGCTACTTACATGCATTCACAAGAAACTCACATCTGTTTCTCTGAAAGAGAAGCAGTCTGTTCCAACACTTCAATTCACTGTGCGAAGTGAATGGAGTGTTCCTTGACATTCTAAATGCTGTAGTTTCAGAGAAAATTACTTTCCTTTGAAAGTGCCTTAGTCTGCTTACAAGCATTCAACAGAAATTCACATGCGTTTCTCTGAAAGAGAAGCAGTCTGTTCCAACACTTCAATTCACTGTCCGAAGTGAATGGAGTGTTGCTTCACTTTCTAAATGCTGTCCTTACAGAGGAAATCACTCTCTTTTGAAACTGCCTTAAGCTACTTACAAGCATTCACAAGAAGCTCACATCTGTTTCTCTGAAAGAGAAGCAGTCTGTTCCAACACTTCAATTCACTGTGCGAAGTGAATGGAGTGTTGCTTCACTTTGTAAATGCTGTCCTTTCAGAGAAAATCACTTTCCTTTGAGAGTGTCTTAAGCTACTTACAAGCATTCACAAGAAACTGAAATGCAATTCTCTGAAAGAGAAGTAGTGTGTTCCAACACTTCAATTCACTGTGCGAAGTGAATGGAGTGTTCCTTGACATTCTAAATGCTGTAGTTTCAGGGAAAATCACTTTCCTTTGAAAGTGCCTTAAGCTACTTTCAAGCATTCAACAGAAATTCACATGCGTTTCTCTGAAAGAGATGCTGTCTGTTCCAGCACTTCAGTTCACTTTGAGAAGAGAATGGAGTGTTGCTTCACTTTCTAAATGCTGTCCTTTCAGAGAAAATCACTTTGCTTTGAAAGTGCCTTAAGCTACTTACAAGCATTCACAAGAAACTCACATGCATTTTTCTGAAAGAGAAGCAGTCTGTTCCAACACTTCAAATCGCTGTGCGAAGTGAATGGAGTGTTGCTTCACTTTCTAAATGCTCTCCTTTTAGAGAAAATCAATTACCTTTGAAAGTGCCTTAAGCTACTTATAAGCATTCACAGGAAACTCAAATGTGTTTCTATGAAAGAGAACCTGTCTGTTCCAACACTTCAATTCACGGTGCGAAGTGAATGGAGTGTTGCTTCACTTTCTAAATGCTGTCCTTTCAGAGAAAATCACTTTTCTTTGAAAGTGCCTTAAGCTACTTACAAGCATTCAACAGAAATTCACATGCGTTTCTCTGAAAGAGAAGCAGTCTGTTCCAACACTTCAATTCACTTTGCGAAGAGAATGGAGTGTTGCTTCACTTTCTAAATGCTGTCCTTTCAGAGAAAATCACTTTCATTTGAAAGTGCCTTAAGCTACTTACAAGCATTCACAAGAAACTCACATGCATTTTTCTGAAAGAGAAGCAGTCTGTTCCAACACTTCAATTCACGGTGCGAAGTGAATGGAGTGTTGCTTCACTTTCTAAATGCTGTCCTTTCAGAGAAAATCACTTTCCTTTGAAAGTGCCTTAAGCTACTTACAAGCATTCAACAGAAATTCACATGCGTTTCTCTGAAAGAGAAGCAGTCTGTTCCAACACTTCAATTCACTTTGAGAAGAGAATGGAGTGTTGCTTCACTTTCTAAATGCTGTCCTTTCAGAGAAAATCACTTTCCTTTGAGAGTGCCTTAAGCTACTTACAAGCATTCACAGGAAACTCAAATGTGTTTCTCTGAAAGAGAAGCTGTCTGTTCAAACTTCAATTCACGGAGCGAAGTGAATGGAGTGTTGCTTCACTTTCTAAATGCTGTCCTTTCAGAGAAAATCACTTTCCTTTGAAAGTGCCTTAAGCTACTTACAAGCATTCACAAGAAACTCACATGCATTTTTCTGAAAGAGAAGCAGTCTGTTAAAACACTTCAATTCACTGTGCGAAGTGAATGGAGTGTTGCTTCACTTTCTAAATGCTGTCCTTTCAGAGAAAATCACTTTCGTTTGAAAGTGCCTTAAGCTACTTACAAGCATTCAACAGAAATTCACATGCGTTTCTCTGAAAGAGAAGCAGTCTGTTCCAACACTTCAATTCACTTTGCGAAGAGAATGGAGTGTTGCTTCACTTTCTAAATGCTGTCCTTTCAGAGAAAATCACTTTCCTTTGAAAGTGCCTTAAGCTACTTACAAGCATTCACAAGAAACTCACATGCATTTTTCTATAAGAGAAGCAGTCTGTTCCAACACTTCAAATCGCTGTGCGAAGTGAATAGAGTGTTGCTTCACTTTCTAAATGCTCTCCTTTTAGAGAAAATCAATTACCTTTTAAAGTGCCTTAAGCTACTTACAAGCATTCACAGGAAACTCAAATGTGTTTCTATGAAAGAGAACTTGTCTGTTCCAACACTTCAATTCACGGTGCGAAGTGAATGGAGTGTTGCTTCACTTTCTAAATGCTGTCCTTTCAGAGAAAATCACTTTTCGTTGAAAGTGCCTTAAGCTACTTACAAGCATTCAACAGAAATTCACATGCGTATCTCTGAAAGAGAAGCAGTCTGTTCCAACACTTCAATTCACTTTGCGAAGAGAATGGAGTGTTGCTTCACTTCCTAAATGCTGTCCTTTCAGAGAAAATCACTTTCCTTTGAGAGTGCCTCAAGCTACTTACAAGCATTCACAGGAAACTCAAATGTGTTTCTCTGAAAGAGAAGCTGTCTGTTCCAACACTTCAATTCACGGTGCGAAGTGAATGGAGTGTTGCTTCACTTTCTAAATGCTGTCCTTTCAGAGAAAATCACTTTCCTTTGAAAGTGCCTTAAGCTACTTACAAGCATTCAAAAGAAATTCACATGCGTTTATCTGAAAGAGAAGCAGTCTGTTCCAACACTTCAATTCACGGTGCGAAGTGAATGGAGTGTTGCTTCACTTTTTAAATGCTGTCCTTTCAGAGAAAATCACTCTCTTTTGAAACTGCCTTAAGCTACTTCCAAGCATTCACAAGAAGCTCACATCTGTTTCTCTGAAAGAGAAGCAGTCTGTTCCAACACTTCAATTCACTTTGCGAAGTGAATGGTGTGTTGCTTCACATTCTAAATGCTGTCCTTACAGAGGAAATCACTCTCTTTTGAAACTGCCTTAAGCTACTTACAAGCATTCACAAGAAGCTCACATCTGTTTCTCTGAAAGTGAAGCAGTTTGTTCCAACACTTCAATTCACTGTGCTAAGTGAATGGAGTGTTCCTTGACATTCTAAATGCTGTAGTTTCAGAGAAAATAACTTTCCTTTGAAAGTTCCTTAAGCTACTTACATGCATTCACAAGAAGCTCACATCTGTTGTTCTGAAAGAGAAGCAGTCTGTTCCAACACTTCAATTCACTGTGCTAAGTGAATGGAGTGTTCCTTGACATTCTAAATGCTCTCCTTTTAGAGAAAATCACTCTCTTTTGAAACCGCCTTAAGCTAATTTTATGCATTAACAAGAAACTCACATGCATTTTTCTGAAAGAGAAGCAGTTTGTTCCAACACTTCAATTCATTGTGCGAAGTGAATGGAGTGTTGCTTCACTTTCTAAATGCTGTCCTTTCAGAGAAAATCACTTTCATTTGAAAGTGCCTTAAGCTACTTACAAGCATTCACAAGAAACTCACATGCATTTTTCTGAAAGAGAAGCAGTCTGTTCCAACATTTCAATTCACGGTGCGAAGTGAATGGAGTGTTGCTTCACTTTCTAAATGCTGTCCTTTCAGAGAAAATCACTTTCCTTTGAAAGTGCATTAAGCTACTTACAAGCATTCAACAGAAATTCACATGCGTTTCTCTGAAAGAGAAGCAGTCTGTTCCAACACTTCAATTCACTTTGCGAAGAGAATGGAGAGTTGCTTCACTTTCTAAATGCTGTCCTTTCAGAGAAAATCACTTTCTTTGAGAGTGCCTTAAGCTACTTACAAGCATTCACAGGAAACTCAAATGTGTTTCTCTGAAAGAGAAGCTGTCTGTTCCAACACTTCAATTCACGGTGCAAAGTGAATGGAGTGTTGCTTCTCTTTCTAAATGCTGTTCTTTCAGAGAAAATCACTTTCCTTTTAAAGTGCCTTAAGCTACTTACAAGCATTCACAAGAAATTCACATGCGTTTCTCTGAAAGAGAAGCAGTCTGTTCCAACACTTCAATTCACTGTGTGAAGTGAATGGAGTGTTGCTTCACTTTCTAAATGCTGTCGTTTTAGAGAAAATCACTCTCTTTTGAAACTGCCTTAAGCTACTTCCAAGCATTCACAAGAAGCTCACATCTGTTTCTCTGAAACAGAAGCAGTCTGTTCCAACACTTCAATTCACTGTGCGAAGTGAATGGAGTGTTGCTTCACTTTCTAAATGCTGTCCTTTCAGAGAAAATCACTTTCCTTTGAAAGTGCCTTAAGCTACTTACAAGCATTCAACAGAAATTCACATGCGTTTCTCTGAAAGAGAAGCAGTCTGTTCCAACACTTCAATTCACTTTGCGAAGAGAATGGAGTGTTGCTTCACTTTCTAAATGCTGTCCTTTCAGAGAAAATCACTTTCCTTTGAAAGTGCCTTAAGCTACTTACAAGCATTCACAGGAAACTCAAATGTATTTCTATGAAAGAGAAGCTGTCTGTTCCAACACTTCAATTCACGGTGCGAAGTGAATGGAGTGTTGCTTCACTTTCTAAATGCTGTCCTTTCAGAGAAAATCACTTTCCTTTGAAAGTGCCTTAAGCTACTTAAAAGTATTCAACAGAAATTCACATGCGTTTAACTGAAAGAGAAGCAGTCTGTTCCAACACTTCAATTCACTGTGCGAAGAGATTGGAGTGTTGCTTCACTTTCTAAATGCTGTCCTTTCAGAGAAAATCACTCTCTTTTGAAACTGCCATAAGCTACTTACAAGCATTCACAAGAAGCTCACATCTGATTCTCTGAAAGAGAAGCAGTCTGTTCCAACACTTCAATTCACTGTGAGAAGTGAATGTAGTGTTGCTTCACTTTCTAAATGCTCTCCTTTTAGAGAAAATCACTCTCTTTTGAAACCGCCTTAAGCTACTTACATGCATTCACAAGAAACTCACATCTGTTTCTCTGAAAGTGAAGCAGTTTGTTCCAACACTTCAATTCACTGTGCTAAGTGAATGGAGTGTTCCTTGACATTCTAAATGCTGTAGTTTCAGAGAAAATAACTTTCCTTTGAAAGTTCCTTAAGCTACTTACATGCATTCACAAGAAGCTCACATCTGTTGTTCTGAAAGAGAAGCAGTCTGTTCCAACACTTCAATTCACTGTGCTAAGTGTATGGAGTGTTCCTTGACATTCTAAATGCTCTCCTTTTAGAGAAAATCACTCTCTTTTGAAACCGCCTTAAGCTACTTACATGAATTCACAAGAAACTCACATGCATTTTTCTGAAAGAGAAGCAGTCTGTTCCAACACTTCAATTCACGGTGCGAAGTGAATGGAGTGTTGCTTCACTTTCTAAATGCTGTCCTCTCAGAGAAAATCACTTTCCTTTGAAAGTGCCTTAAGCTACTTACAAGCATTCAAAAGAAATTCACATGCGTTTCTCTGAAAGAGAAGCAGTCTGTTCCAACACTTCAATTCACTGTGCGAAGTGAATGGAGTGTTGCTTCACTTTGTAAATGCTGTCCTTTCAGAGAAAATCACTTTCCTTTGAAAGTGCCTTAAGATACTTACAAGCATTCACAGGAAACTCAAATGTGTTTCTATGAAAGAGAAGCTGTCTGTTCCAACACTTCAATTCACGGTGCGAAGTGAATGGAGTGTTGCTTCACTTTCTAAATGCTGTCCTTTCAGAGAAAATCACTTTCCTTTGAAAGTGCCTTAAGCTACTTACAAGCATTCAACAGAAATTCACATGCGTTTCTCTGAAAGAGAAGCAGTCTGTTCCAACACTTCAATTCACTTTGCGAAGAGAATGGAGTGTTGCTTAACTTTCTAAATGCTCTCCTTTCAGAGAAAATCACTTTCCTTTGAAAGTGCCTTAAGCTACTTACAAGCATTCACAGGAAACTCAAATGTGTTTCTATGAAAGAGAAGCTGTCTGTTCCAACACTTCAATTCACGGTGCGAAGTGAATGGAGTGTTGCTTCACTTTCTAAATGCTGTCCTTTCAGAGAAAATCACTTTCCTTTGAAAGTGCCTTAAGCTACTTAAAAGCATTCAACAGAAATTCACATGCGTTTCTCTGAAAGAGAAGCAGTCTGTTCCAACACTTCAATTCACTCTGCGAAGAGAATGGAGTGTTGCTTCACTTTCTAAATGCTGTCCTTTCAGAGAAAAACACTCTCTTTTGAAACTGCCATAAGCTACTTACAAGCATTCACAAGAAGCTCACATCTGTTTCTCTGAAAGAGAAGCAGTCTGTTCCAACACTTCAATTCACTGTGCGAAGTGAATGGAGTGTTGCTTCACTTTCTAAATGCTCTCCTTTTAGAGAAAATCACTCTCTTTTGAAACCGCCTTAAGCTACTTACATGCATTCACAAGAAACTCACATCTGTTTCTCTGAAAGAGAAGCAGTCTGTTCCAACACTTCAATTCACTGTGCGAAGTGAATGGAGTGTTCCTTGACATTCTAAATGCTGTAGTTTCAGAGAAAATTACTTTCCTTTGAAAGTGCCTTAATCTACTTACAAGCATTCAACAGAAATTCACATGCGTTTCTCTGAAAGAGAAGCAGTCTGTTCCAACACTTCAATTCACTGTCCGAAGTGAATGGAGTGTTGCTTCACTTTCTAAATGCTCTCCTTTTAGAGAAAAGCACTCTCTTTTGAAACTGCCTTAAGCTACTAACAAGCATTCACAAGAAACTCACATCTGTTTCTCTGAAAGAGAAGCAGTCTGTTCCAACACTTCAATTCACTGTGCGAAGTGAATGGAGTGTTGCTTCACTTTCTAAAAGCTGTCCTTTCAGAGAAAATCACTTTGCTTTGAATATGCCTTAAGCTAATTACAGGCATTCACAAAAAACTCACATCTGTTTCACTGAAAGAGAAGCAGTCTCTTCCAACACTTCAATTCACTGGGCGAAGTGAATGGAGTGTTGCTTCACTTTCTACATGCTCTCCTATGAGAGAAAAATCACTCTTTTGAAAATGCCTTAAGCTACTTACAAGCATTCAGAAGAAACTCACATGCATTTTTCTGAAAGAGAAGCAGTCTGTTCCAACACTTCAATTCACTGTGCGAAGTGAATGGAGTGTTGCTTCACTTTCTAAATGCTGTCCTCTCAGAGAAAATCACTTTCCTTTGAAAGCGCCTTAAGCTAATTACAAGCATCCACAAAAAACTCATATCTGTTTCTCTGAAAGAGAAGTAGTCTGTTCCAACACTTCAATTCACTGTGCGAAGTGAATGGAGTGTTGCTTCACTTTCTAAATGCTGTCCTCTCAGAGAAAATCACTTTCCTTTGAAAGTGCCTTAAGCTACTTACAAGCATTCACAAGAAACTCACATGCATTTTTCTGAAAGAGAAGCAGTCTGTTCCAACACTTCAATTCACTGTGCGTAGTGAATGGAGTGTTACTTTACTTTCTAAATGCTGTCCTTTCAGAGAAAATCACTTTCCTTTGAAAGTGCCTTAAGCTACTTACAAGCATCCACAAGAAACTCACACGCATTTTTCTGAAAGAGAAGCAGTTTGTTCCAACACTTCAATTCACTGTGCAAAGTGAATGGAGTGTTGCTTCACTTTCTATATGCTCTCCTTTTAGAGAAAATCACTCTCTTTTGAAACTGCCTTAAGCTACTTACAAGCATTCACAAGAAACACACATCTGTTTCTCTGAAAAAGAACCAGTCTGTTCCAACACTTCAATTCACTGTGCGAAGTGAATGGAGTGTTGCTTTACTTTCTAAAGGCTCTCCTTTTAGAGAAAAGCACTCTCTTTTGAAACTGCCTTAAACTACTTACAAGCATTCACAAGAAACTCACATCTGTTTCTCTGAAAGAGAAGCAGTCTGTTCCAACACTTCAATTCACTGTGCGAAGTGAATGGAGTGTTGCTTCACTTTCTAAATGCTGTCCTTTTAGAGAAAAGCACTCTCTTTTGAAACTGCCTTAAGCTACTTACAAGCATTCACAAGAAACTCACATCCGTTTCACTGAAAGAGAAGCAGTCTGTTCCAACACTTCAATTCACTGTGCGAAGTGAATGGAGTGTTGCTTCACTTTCTAAATGCTCTCCTTTTAGAGAAAAGCACTCTCTTTTGAAACTGCCTTAAGCTACTTACAATCATTCACAAAAAACTCACATCCGTTTCACTGAAAGAGAAGCAGTCTGTTCCAACACTTCAATTCACTGGGCGAAGTGAATGGAGTGCTGCTTCACTTTCTATATGCTCTCCTTTGAGAGAAAATCACTCTTTTGAAAATGCCTTAAGATACTTACAAGCATTCAGAAGAAACTCACATGCATTTTTCTGAAAGAGAAGCAGTCTGTTCCAACACTTCAATTTACTGTGCGAAGTGAATGGAGTGTTGTTTCGCTTTCTAAATGCTGTCCTTTCAGAGAAAATCACTTTCCTTTGAAAGTGCCTTAAGCTACTTACAAGCATTCAAAAGAAACGCACATGCATTTTTCTGAAAGAGAAGCAGTCTGTTCCAACTCTTCAATTCACTGTGTGTAGTGAATGGAGTGTTTCTTCACTTTCTAAATGCTGTCCTTTCAGAGAAAATCACTTTCCTTTGAAAGTGCCTTAAGCTACTTACAAGCATTCACAAGAAACTCACATGCATTTTTCTGAAAGTGAAGCAGTTTGTTCCAACACTTCAATTCACTGTGCGAAGTGAATGGAGTGTTGCTTCACTTTCTATATGCTCTCCTTTTAGAGAAAATCACTCTCTTTTGAAACTGCCTTAAGCTACTTACAAGCATTCACAAGAAACTCACATCTGTTTCTCTGAAAGAGAAGCAGTCTGTTCCAACACTTCAATTCATTGTGCGAAGTGAATGGAGTGTTGCTTCACTTTCTAAATGCTGTCCTTTCAGAGAAAATCACTTTCCTTTGAAAGTGCCTTAAGCTACTTACAAGCATTCACAAGAAACTCACATGCATTTTTCTGAAAGAGAAGCAGTCTGTTCCAACACTTCAATTCATTGTGCGAAGTGAATGGAGTGTTGCTTCACTTTCTAAATGCTGTCCTTTCAGAGAAAATCACTTTCCTTTGAAAGTGCCTTAAGCTACTTACAAGCATTCACAAGAAACTCACATGCATTTTTCTGAAAGAGAAGCAGTCTGTTCCAACACTTCAATTCACGGTGCGAAGTGAATGGAGTGTTGCTTCACTTTCTAAATGCTGTCCTTTCAGAGAAAATCTCTTTCCTTTGAAAGTGCCTTAAGCTACTTACAAGCATTCACAGGAAACTCAAATGTGTTTCTATGAAAGAGAAGCTGTCTGTTCCAACACTTCAATTCACGGTGCGAAGTGAATGGAGTGTTTCTTCACTTTCTAAATGCTGTCCTTTCAGAGAAAATCACTTTCCTTTGAAAGTGCCTTAAGATACTTACAAGCATTCACAGGAAACTCAAATGTGTTTCTATGAAAGAGAAGCTGTCTGTTCCAACACTTCAATTCACGGTGGGAAGTGAATGGAGTGTTGCTTCACTTTCTAAATGCTGTCCTTTCAGAGAAAATCACTTTCCTTTGAAAGTGCCTTAAGCTACTTACAAGCATTCAACAGAAATTCACATGCGTTTCTCTGAAAGAGAAGCAGTCTGTTCCAACACTTCAATTCACTTTGCGAAGAGAATGGAGTGTTGCTTAACTTTCTAAATGCTCTCCTTTCAGAGAAAATCACTTTCCTTTGAAAGTGCCTTAAGCTACTTACAAGCATTCACAGGAAACTCAAATGTGTTTCTATGAAAGAGAAGCTGTCTGTTCCAACACTTCAATTCACGGTGCGAAGTGAATGGAGTGTTGCTTCACTTTCTAAATGCTGTCCTTTCAGAGAAAATCACTTTCCTTTGAAAGTGCCTTAAGCTACTTAAAAGCATTCAACAGAAATTCACATGCGTTTCTCTGAAAGAGAAGCAGTCTGTTCCAACACTTCAATTCACTGTGCGAAGAGAATGGAGTGTTGCTTCACTTTCTAAATGCTGTCCTTTCAGAGAAAAACACTCTCTTTTGAAACTGCCATAAGCTACTTACAAGCATTCACAAGAAGCTCCCATCTGTTTCTCTGAAAGAGAAGCAGTCTGTTCCAACACTTCAATTCACTGTGCAAAGTGAATGGAGTGTTGCTTCACTTTCTAAATGCTCTCCTTTTAGAGAAAATCACTCTCTTTTGAAACCGCCTTAAGCTACTTACATGCATTCACAAGAAACTCACATCTGTTTCTCTGAAAGAGAAGCTGTCTGTTCCAACACTTCAATTCACTGTGCGAAGTGAATGGAGTGTTCCTTGACATTCTAAATGCTGTAGTTTCAGAGAAAATTACTTTCCTTTGAAAGTGCCTTAATCTACTTACAAGCATTCAACAGAAATTCACATGCGCTTCTCTGAAAGAGAAGCAGTCTGTTCCAACACTTCAATTCACTCTCCGAAGTGAATGGAGTGTTGCTTCACTTTCTAAATGCTCTCCTTTTAGAGAAAAGCACTCTCTTTTGAAACTGCCTTAAGCTACTTACAAGCATTCACAAGAAAATCACATCTGTTTCTCTGAAAGAGAAGCAGTCTGTTCCAACACTTCAATTCACTGTGCGAAGTGAATGGAGTGTTGCTTCACTTTCTAAAAGCTGTCCTTTCAGAGAAAATCACTTTGCTTTGAATATGCCTTAAGCTAATTACAGGCATTCACAAAAAACTCACATCTGTTTCACTGAAAGAGAAGCAGTCTCTTCCAACACTTCAATTCACTGGGCGAAGTGAATGGAGTGTTGCTTCACTTTCTACATGCTCTCCTATGAGAGAAAATCACTCTTTTGAAAATGCCTTAAGCTACTTACAAGCATTCAGAAGAAACTCACATGCATTTTTCTGAAAGAGAAGCAGTCTGTTCCAACACTTCAATTCACTGTGCGAAGTGAATGGAGTGTTGCTTCACTTTCTAAATGCTGTCCTCTCAGAGAAAATCACTTTCCTTTGAAAGCGCCTTAAGCTAATTACAAGCATCCACAAAAAACTCATATCTGTTTCTCTGAAAGAGAAGTAGTCTGTTCCAACACTTCAATTCACTGTGCGAAGTGAATGGAGTGTTGCTTCACTTTCTAAATGCTGTCCTCTCAGAGAAAATCACTTTCCTTTGAAAGTGCCTTAAGCTACTTACAAGCATTCACAAGAAACTCACATGCATTTTTCTGAAAGAGAAGCAGTCTGTTCCAACACTTCAATTCACTGTGCGTAGTGAATGGAGTGTTACTTTACTTTCTAAATGCTGTCCTTTCAGAGAAAATCACTTTCCTTTGAAAGTGCCTTAAGCTACTTACAAGCATCCACAAGAAACTCACACGCATTTTTCTGAAAGAGAAGCAGTTTGTTCCAACACTTCAATTCACTGTGCGAAGTGAATGGAGTGTTGCTTCACTTTCTATATGCTCTCCTTTTAGAGAAAATCACTCTCTTTTGAAACTGCCTTAAGCTACTTACAAGCATTCACAAGAAACACACATCTGTTTCTCTGAAAAAGAACCAGTCTGTTCCAACACTTCAATTCACTGTGCGAAGTGAATGGAGTGTTGCTTTACTTTCTAAAGGCTCTCCTTTTAGAGAAAAGCACTCTCTTTTGAAACTGCCTTAAACTACTTACAAGCATTCACAAGAAACTCACATCTGTTTCTCTGAAAGAGAAGCAGTCTGTTCCAACACTTCAATTCACTGTGCGAAGTGAATGGAGTGTTGCTTCACTTTCTAAATGCTGTCCTTTTAGAGAAAAGCACTCTCTTTTGAAACTGCCTTAAGCTACTTACAAGCATTCACAAGAAACTCACATCCGTTTCACTGAAAGAGAAGCAGTCTGTTCCAACACTTCAATTCACTGTGCGAAGTGAATGGAGTGTTGCTTCACTTTCTAAATGCTCTCCTTTTAGAGAAAAGCACTCTCTTTTGAAACTGCCTTAAGCTACTTACAATCATTCACAAAAAACTCACATCCGTTTCACTGAAAGAGAAGCAGTCTGTTCCAACACTTCAATTCACTGGGTGAAGTGAATGGAGTGCTGCTTCACTTTCTATATGCTCTCCTTTGAGAGAAAATCACTCTTTTGAAAATGCCTTAAGATACTTACAAGCATTCAGAAGAAACTCACATGCATTTTTCTGAAAGAGAAGCAGTCTGTTCCAACACTTCAATTTACTGTGCGAAGTGAATGGAGTGTTGTTTCGCTTTCTAAATGCTGTCCTTTCAGAGAAAATCACTTTCCTTTGAAAGTGCCTTAAGCTACTTACAAGCATTCAAAAGAAACGCACATGCATTTTTCTGAAAGAGAAGCAGTCTGTTCCAACTCTTCAATTCACTGTGTGTAGTGAATGGAGTGTTTCTTCACTTTCTAAATGCTGTCCTTTCAGAGAAAATCACTTTCCTTTGAAAGTGCCTTAAGCTACTTACAAGCATTCACAAGAAACTCACATGCATTTTTCTGAAAGTGAAGCAGTTTGTTCCAACACTTCAATTCACTGTGCGAAGTGAATGGAGTGTTGCTTCACTTTCTATATGCTCTCCTTTTAGAGAAAATCACTCTCTTTTGAAACTGCCTTAAGCTACTTACAAGCATTCACAAGAAACTCACATCTGTTTCTCTGAAAGAGAAGCAGTCTGTTCCAACACTTCAATTCATTGTGCGAAGTGAATGGAGTGTTGCTTCACTTTCTAAATGCTGTCCTTTCAGAGAAAATCACTTTCCTTTGAAAGTGCCTTAAGCTACTTACAAGCATTCACAAGAAACTCACATGCATTTTTCTGAAAGAGAAGCAGTCTGTTCCAACACTTCAATTCATTGTGCGAAGTGAATGGAGTGTTGCTTCACTTTCTAAATGCTGTCCTTTCAGAGAAAATCACTTTCCTTTGAAAGTGCCTTAAGCTACTTACAAGCATTCACAAGAAACTCACATGCATTTTTCTGAAAGAGAAGCAGTCTGTTCCAACACTTCAATTCACGGTGCGAAGTGAATGGAGTGTTGCTTCACTTTCTAAATGCTGTCCTTTCAGAGAAAATCTCTTTCCTTTGAAAGTGCCTTAAGCTACTTACAAGCATTCACAGGAAACTCAAATGTGTTTCTATGAAAGAGAAGCTGTCTGTTCCAACACTTCAATTCACGGTGCGAAGTGAATGGAGTGTTTCTTCACTTTCTAAATGCTGTCCTTTCAGAGAAAATCACTTTCCTTTGAAAGTGCCTTAAGATACTTACAAGCATTCACAGGAAACTCAAATGTGTTTCTATGAAAGAGAAGCTGTCTGTTCCAACACTTCAATTCACGGTGGGAAGTGAATGGAGTGTTGCTTCACTTTCTAAATGCTGTCCTTTCAGAGAAAATCACTTTCCTTTGAAAGTGCCTTAAGCTACTTACAAGCATTCAACAGAAATTCACATGCGTTTCTCTGAAAGAGAAGCAGTCTGTTCCAACACTTCAATTCACTTTGCGAAGAGAATGGAGTGTTGCTTAACTTTCTAAATGCTCTCCTTTCAGAGAAAATCACTTTCCTTTGAAAGTGCCTTAAGCTACTTACAAGCATTCACAGGAAACTCAAATGTGTTTCTATGAAAGAGAAGCTGTCTGTTCCAACACTTCAATTCACGGTGCGAAGTGAATGGAGTGTTGCTTCACTTTCTAAATGCTGTCCTTTCAGAGAAAATCACTTTCCTTTGAAAGTGCCTTAAGCTACTTAAAAGCATTCAACAGAAATTCACATGCGTTTCTCTGAAAGAAAAGCAGTCTGTTCCAACACTTCAATTCACTGTGCGAAGAGAATGGAGTGTTGCTTCACTTTCTAAATGCTGTCCTTTCAGAGAAAAACACTCTCTTTTGAAACTGCCATAAGCTACTTACAAGCATTCACAAGAAGCTCCCATCTGTTTCTCTGAAAGAGAAGCAGTCTGTTCCAACACTTCAATTCACTGTGCAAAGTGAATGGAGTGTTGCTTCACTTTCTAAATGCTCTCCTTTTAGAGAAAATCACTCTCTTTTGAAACCGCCTTAAGCTACTTACATGCATTCACAAGAAACTCACATCTGTTTCTCTGAAAGAGAAGCAGTCTGTTCCAACACTTCAATTCACTGTGCGAAGTGAATGGAGTGTTCCTTGACATTCTAAATGCTGTAGTTTCAGAGAAAATTACTTTCCTTTGAAAGTGCCTTAATCTACTTACAAGCATTCAACAGAAATTCACATGCGCTTCTCTGAAAGAGAAGCAGTCTGTTCCAACACTTCAATTCACTCTCCGAAGTGAATGGAGTGTTGCTTCACTTTCTAAATGCTCTCCTTTTAGAGAAAAGCACTCTCTTTTGAAACTGCCTTAAGCTACTTACAAGCATTCACAAGAAACTCACATCTGTTTCTCTGAAAGAGAAGCAGTCTGTTCCAACACTTCAATTCACTGTGCGAAGTGAATGGAGTGTTGCTTCACTTTCTAAAAGCTGTCCTTTCAGAGAAAATCACTTTGCTTTGAATATGCCTTAAGCTAATTACAGGCATTCACAAAAAACTCACATCTGTTTCACTGAAAGATAAGCAGTCTCTTCCAACACTTCAATTCACTGGGCGAAGTGAATGGAGTGTTGCTTCACTTTCTACATGCTCTCCTATGAGAGAAAATCACTCTTTTGAAAATGCCTTAAGCTACTTACAAGCATTCAGAAGAAACTCACATGCATTTTTCTGAAAGAGAAGCAGTCTGTTCCAACACTTCAATTCACTGTGCGAAGTGAATGGAGTGTTGCTTCACTTTCTAAATGCTGTCCTTTCAGAGAAAATCACTTTCCTTTGAAAGTGCCTTAAGCTACTTACAAGCATTCAACAGAAATTCACATGCATATCACTGAAAGAGAAGCAGTCTGTTCCAACACTTCAATTCACTGTGCGAAGTGAATGGAGTGTTGCTTCACTTTCTAAATGCTGTCCTCTCAGAGAAAATCACTTTCCTTTGAAAGTGCCTTAAGCTAATTACAAGCATCCACAAAAAACTCATATCTGTTTCTCTGAAAGAGAAGTAGTCTGTTCCAACACTTCAATTCACTGTGCGAAGTGAATGGAGTGTTGCTTCACTTTCTAAATGCTGTCCTCTCACAGAAAATCACTTTCCTTTGAAAGTGCCTTAAGCTACTTACAATCATTCACAAGAAACTTACATGCATATTTCTGAAAGAGAAGCAGTCTGTTCCAACACTTCAATTCACTGTGTGTAGTGAACGGAGTGTTGCTTTACTTTCTAAATGCTGTCCTTTCAGAGAAAATCACTTTACTTTGAAAGTGCCTTAAGCTACTTACAAGCATCCACAAGAAACTCACACGCATTTTTCTGAAAGAGAAGCAGTTTGTTCCAACACTTCAATTCACTGTGCGAAGTGAATGGAGTGTTGCTTCACTTTCTTTATGCTCTCCTTTTAGAGAAAATCACTCTCTTTTGAAACTGCCTTAAGCTACTTACAAGCATTCACAAGAAACACACATCTGTTTCTCTGAAAAAGAACCAGTCTGTTCCAACACTTCAATTCACTGTGCGAAGTGAATGGAGTGTTGCTTTACTTTCTAAAGGCTCTCCTTTTAGAGAAAAGCACTCTCTTTTGAAACTGCCTTAAACTACTTACAAGCATTCACAAGAAACTCACATCTGTTTCTCTGAAAGAGAAGCAGTCTGTTCCAACACTTCAATTCACTGTGCGAAGTGAATGGAGTGTTGCTTCACTTTCTAAATGCTGTCCTTTTAGAGAAAAGCACTCTCTTTTGAAACTGCCTTAAGCTACTTACAAGCATTCACAAGAAACTCACATCCGTTTCACTGAAAGAGAAGCAGTCTGTTCCAACACTTCAATTCACTGTGCGAAGTGAATGGAGTGTTGCTTCACTTTCTAAATGCTCTCCTTTTAGAGAAAAGCACTCTCTTTTGAAACTGCCTTAAGCTACTTACAATCATTCACAAAAAACTCACATCCGTTTCACTGAAAGAGAAGCAGTCTGTTCCAACACTTCAATTCACTGGGCGAAGTGAATGGAGTGCTGCTTCACTTTCTATATGCTCTCCTTTGAGAGAAAATCACTCTTTTGAAAATGCCTTAAGCTACTTACAAGCATTCAGAAGAAACTCACATGCATTTTTCTGAAAGAGAAGCAGTCTGTTCCAACACTTCAATTTACTGTGCGAAGTGAATGGAGTGTTGTTTCGCTTTCTAAATGCTGTCCTTTCAGAGAAAATCACTTTCCTTTGAAAGTGCCTTAAGCTACTTACAAGCATTCAAAAGAAACGCACATGCATTTTTCTGAAAGAGAAGCAGTCTGTTCCAACTCTTCAATTCACTGTGTGTAGTGAATGGAGTGTTTCTTCACTTTCTACATGCTCTCCTATGAGAGAAAATCACTCTTTTGAAAATGCCTTAAGCTACTTACAAGCATTCAGAAGAAACTCACATGCATTTTTCTGAAAGAGAAGCAGTCTGTTCCAACACTTCAATTCACTGTGCGAAGTGAATGGAGTGTTGCTTCACTTTCTAAATGCTGTCCTTTCAGAGAAAATCACTTTCCTTTGAAAGTGCCTTAAGCTACTTACAAGCATTCAACAGAAATTCACATGCATATCACTGAAAGAGAAGCAGTCTGTTCCAACACTTCAATTCACTGTGCGAAGTGAATGGAGTGTTGCTTCACTTTCTAAATGCTGTCCTCTCAGAGAAAATCACTTTCCTTTGAAAGTGCCTTAAGCTAATTACAAGCATCCACAAAAAACTCATATCTGTTTCTCTGAAAGAGAAGTAGTCTGTTCCAACACTTCAATTCACTGTGCGAAGTGAATGGAGTGTTGCTTCACTTTCTAAATGCTGTCCTCTCACAGAAAATCACTTTCCTTTGAAAGTGCCTTAAGCTACTTACAATCATTCACAAGAAACTTACATGCATATTTCTGAAAGAGAAGCAGTCTGTTCCAACACTTCAATTCACTGTGTGTAGTGAACGGAGTGTTGCTTTACTTTCTAAATGCTGTCCTTTCAGAGAAAATCACTTTACTTTGAAAGTGCCTTAAGCTACTTACAAGCATCCACAAGAAACTCACACGCATTTTTCTGAAAGAGAAGCAGTTTGTTCCAACACTTCAATTCACTGTGCGAAGTGAATGGAGTGTTGCTTCACTTTCTTTATGCTCTCCTTTTAGAGAAAATCACTCTCTTTTGAAACTGCCTTAAGCTACTTACAAGCATTCACAAGAAACACACATCTGTTTCTCTGAAAAAGAACCAGTCTGTTCCAACACTTCAATTCACTGTGCGAAGTGAATGGAGTGTTGCTTTACTTTCTAAAGGCTCTCCTTTTAGAGAAAAGCACTCTCTTTTGAAACTGCCTTAAACTACTTACAAGCATTCACAAGAAACTCACATCTGTTTCTCTGAAAGAGAAGCAGTCTGTTCCAACACTTCAATTCACTGTGCGAAGTGAATGGAGTGTTGCTTCACTTTCTAAATGCTGTCCTTTTAGAGAAAAGCACTCTCTTTTGAAACTGCCTTAAGCTACTTACAAGCATTCACAAGAAACTCACATCCGTTTCACTGAAAGAGAAGCAGTCTGTTCCAACACTTCAATTCACTGTGCGAAGTGAATGGAGTGTTGCTTCACTTTCTAAATGCTCTCCTTTTAGAGAAAAGCACTCTCTTTTGAAACTGCCTTAAGCTACTTACAATCATTCACAAAAAACTCACATCCGTTTCACTGAAAGAGAAGCAGTCTGTTCCAACACTTCAATTCACTGGGCGAAGTGAATGGAGTGCTGCTTCACTTTCTATATGCTCTCCTTTGAGAGAAAATCACTCTTTTGAAAATGCCTTAAGCTACTTACAAGCATTCAGAAGAAACTCACATGCATTTTTCTGAAAGAGAAGCAGTCTGTTCCAACACTTCAATTTACTGTGCGAAGTGAATGGAGTGTTGTTTCGCTTTCTAAATGCTGTCCTTTCAGAGAAAATCACTTTCCTTTGAAAGTGCCTTAAGCTACTTACAAGCATTCAAAAGAAACGCACATGCATTTTTCTGAAAGAGAAGCAGTCTGTTCCAACTCTTCAATTCACTGTGTGTAGTGAATGGAGTGTTTCTTCACTTTCTACATGCTCTCCTATGAGAGAAAATCACTCTTTTGAAAATGCCTTAAGCTACTTACAAGCATTCAGAAGAAACTCACATGCATTTTTCTGAAAGAGAAGCAGTCTGTTCCAACACTTCAATTCACTGTGCGAAGTGAATGGAGTGTTGCTTCACTTTCTAAATGCTGTCCTTTCAGAGAAAATCACTTTCCTTTGAAAGTGCCTTAAGCTACTTACAAGCATTCAACAGAAATTCACATGCATATCACTGAAAGAGAAGCAGTCTGTTCCAACACTTCAATTCACTGTGCGAAGTGAATGGAGTGTTGCTTCACTTTCTAAATGCTGTCCTCTCAGAGAAAATCACTTTCCTTTGAAAGTGCCTTAAGCTAATTACAAGCATCCACAAAAAACTCATATCTGTTTCTCTGAAAGAGAAGTAGTCTGTTCCAACACTTCAATTCACTGTGCGAAGTGAATGGAGTGTTGCTTCACTTTCTAAATGCTGTCCTCTCAGAGAAAATCACTTTCCTTTGAAAGTGCCTTAAGCTACTTACAATCATTCACAAGAAACTTACATGCATATTTCTGAAAGAGAAGCAGTCTGTTCCAACACTTCAATTCACTGTGTGTAGTGAACGGAGTGTTGCTTTACTTTCTAAATGCTGTCCTTTCAGAGAAAATCACTTTACTTTGAAAGTGCCTTAAGCTACTTACAAGCATCCACAAGAAACTCACACGCATTTTTCTGAAAGAGAAGCAGTTTGTTCCAACACTTCAATTCACTGTGCGAAGTGAATGGAGTGTTGCTTCACTTTCTTTATGCTCTCCTTTTAGAGAAAATCACTCTCTTTTGAAACTGCCTTAAGCTACTTACAAGCATTCACAAGAAACACACATCTGTTTCTCTGAAAAAGAACCAGTCTGTTCCAACACTTCAATTCACTGTGCGAAGTGAATGGAGTGTTGCTTTACTTTCTAAAGGCTCTCCTTTTAGAGAAAAGCACTCTCTTTTGAAACTGCCTTAAACTACTTACAAGCATTCACAAGAAACTCACATCTGTTTCTCTGAAAGAGAAGCAGTCTGTTCCAACACTTCAATTCACTGTGCGAAGTGAATGGAGTGTTGCTTCACTTTCTAAATGCTGTCCTTTTAGAGAAAAGCACTCTCTTTTGAAACTGCCTTAAGCTACTTACAAGCATTCACAAGAAACTCACATCCGTTTCACTGAAAGAGAAGCAGTCTGTTCCAACACTTCAATTCACTGTGCGAAGTGAATGGAGTGTTGCTTCACTTTCTAAATGCTCTCCTTTTAGAGAAAAGCACTCTCTTTTGAAACTGCCTTAAGCTACTTACAATCATTCACAAAAAACTCACATCCGTTTCACTGAAAGAGAAGCAGTCTGTTCCAACACTTCAATTCACTGGGCGAAGTGAATGGAGTGCTGCTTCACTTTCTATATGCTCTCCTTTGAGAGAAAATCACTCTTTTGAAAATGCCTTAAGCTACTTACAAGCATTCAGAAGAAACTCACATGCATTTTTCTGAAAGAGAAGCAGTCTGTTCCAACACTTCAATTTACTGTGCGAAGTGAATGGAGTGTTGTTTCGCTTTCTAAATGCTGTCCTTTCAGAGAAAATCACTTTCCTTTGAAAGTGCCTTAAGCTACTTACAAGCATTCAAAAGAAACGCACATGCATTTTTCTGAAAGAGAAGCAGTCTGTTCCAACTCTTCAATTCACTGTGTGTAGTGAATGGAGTGTTTCTTCACTTTCTAAATGATGTCCTTTCAGAGAAAATCACTTTCCTTTGAAAGTGCCTTAAGCTACTTACAAGAATTCACAAGAAACTCACATGCATTTTTCTGAAAGTGAAGCAGTTTGTTCCAACACTTCAATTCACTGTGCGAAGTGAATGGAGTGTTGCTTCACTTTCTATATGCTCTCCTTTTAGAGAAAATCACTCTCTTTTGAAACTGCCTTAAGCTACTTACAAGCATTCACAAGAAACTCACATCTGTTTCTCTGAAAGAGAAGCAGTCTGTTCCAACACTTCAATTCATTGTGCGAAGTGAATGGAGTGTTGCTTCACTTTCTAAATGCTGTCCTTTCAGAGAAAATCACTTTCCTTTGAAAGTGCCTTAAGCTACTTACAAGCATTCACAAGAAACTCACATGCATTTTTCTGAAAGAGAAGCAGTCTGTTCCAACACTTCAATTCATTGTGCGAAGTGAATGGAGTGTTGCTTCACTTTCTAAATGCTGTCCTTTCAGAGAAAATCACTTTCCTTTGAAAGTGCCTTAAGCTACTTACAAGCATTCACAAGAAACTCACATGCATTTTTCTGAAAGAGAAGCAGTCTGTTCCAACTCTTCAATTCACGGTGCGAAGTGAATGGAGTGTTGCTTCACTTTCTAAATGCTGTCCTTTCAGAGAAAATCACTTTCCTTTGAAAGTGCCTTAAGCTACTTACAAGCATTCAACAGAAATTCACATGCGTTTCTCTGAAAGAGAAGCAGTCTGTTCCAACACTTCAATTCACTTTGCGAAGAGAATGGAGTGTTGTTTCACTTTCTAAATGCTGTCCTTTCAGAGAAAATCACTTTCCTTTGAAAGTGCCTTAAGCTACTTACAAGCATTCACAGGAAACTCAAATGTGTTTCTATGAAAGAGAAGCTGTCTGTTCCAACACTTCAATTCACGGTGCGAAGTGAATGGAGTGTTTCTTCACTTTCTAAATGCTGTCCTTTCAGAGAAAATCACTTTCCTTTGAAAGTGCCTTAAGCTACTTACAAGCATTCAACAGAAATTCACATGCGTTTCTCTGAAAGAGAAGCAGTCTGTTCCAACACTTCAATTCACTTTGCGAAGAGAATGGAGTGTTGCTTCACTTTCTAAATGCTCTCCTTTTAGAGAAAATCACTCTCTTTTGAAACTGCCTTAAGCTACTTACATGCATTCACAAGAAACTCACATCTGTTTCTCTGAAAGAGAAGCAGTCTGTTCCAACACTTCAATTCACGGTGCTAAGTGAATGGAGTGTTGCTTCACTTTCTAAATGCTGTGCTTTCAGAGAAAATCACTTTCCTTTGAAAGTGCCTTAAGCTACTTACAAGCATTCAACAGAAAATCACATGCGTTTCTCTGAAAGAGAAGCAGTCTGTTCCAACACTTCAATTCACTGTGCGAAGTGAATGGAGTGTTGCGTCACTTTCTAAATGCTGTCCTTTCAGAGAAAATCACTTTCCTTTGAAAGTGCCTTAAGCTACTTACAAGCATTCAACAGAAATTCACATGCGTTTCTCTGAAAGAGAAGCAGTCTATTCCAACACTTCAATTCACTGTGCGAAGTGAATGGAGTGTTGCTTCACTTTCTAAATGCTGTCCTTTCAGAGAAAATCACTTTCCTTTGAGAGTGTCTTAAGCTACTTACAAGCAATCACAAGAAACTGAAATGCAATTCTCTGAAAGAGAAGTAGTCTGTTCCAACACTTCAATTCACTGTGCGAAGTGAATGGAGTGTTCCTTGACATTCTAAATGCTGTAGTTTCAGGGAAAATCACTTTCCTTTGAAAGTCCCTTAAGCTACTTTCAAGCATTCAACAGAAATTCACATGCGTTTCTCTGAAAGAGAAGCTGTCTGTTCCAACACTTCAGTTCACTTTGAGAAGAGAATGGAGTGTTGCTTCACTTTCTAAATGCTGTCCTTTCAGAGAAAATCACTTTCCTTTGAAAGTGCCTTAAGCTACTTACAAGCATTCACAAGAAACTCACATGCATTTTTCTGAAAGAGAAGCAGTCTGTTCCAACACTTCAATTCACGGTGCGAAGTGAATGGAGTGTTGCTTCACTTTCTAAATGCTGTCCTTTCAGAGAAAATCACTTTCCTTTGAAAGTGACTTAAGCTACTTACAAGCATTCAACAGAAATTCACATGCGTTTCTCTGAAAGAGAAGCAGTCTGTTCCAACACTTCAATTCACTTTGCGAAGAGAATGGAGTGTTGTTTCACTTTCTAAATGCTGTCCTTTCAGAGAAAATCACTTTCCTTTGAAAGTGAATTAAGCTACTTACAAGCATTCACAGGAAACTCAAATGTGTTTCTATGAAAGAGAAGCTGTCTGTTCCAACACTTCAATTCACGGTGCGAAGTGAATGGAGTGTTTCTTCACTTTCTAAATGCTGTCCTTTCAGAGAAAATCACTTTCCTTTGAAAGTGCCTTAAGCTACTTACAAGCATTCAACAGAAATTCACATGCGTTTCTCTGAAAGAGAAGCAGTCTGTTCCAACACTTCAATTCACTTTGCGAAGAGAATGGAGTGTTGCTTCACTTTCTAAATGCTCTCCTTTTAGAGAAAATCACTCTCTTTTGAAACTGCCTTAAGCTACTTACATGCATTCACAAGAAACTCACATCTGTTTCTCTGAAAGAGAAGCAGTGTGTTCCAACACTTCAATTCACGGTGCTAAGTGAATGGAGTGTTGCTTCACTTTCTAAATGCTGTGCTTTCAGAGAAAATCACTTTCCTTTGAAAGTGCCTTAAGCTACTTACAAGCATTCAACAGAAAATCACATGCGTTTCTCTGAAAGAGAAGCAGTCTGTTCCAAAACTTCAATTCACTGTGCGAAGTGAATGGAGTGTTGCGTCACTTTCTAAATGCTGTCCTTTCAGAGAAAATCACTTTCCTTTGAAAGTGCCTTAAGCTACTTACAAGCATTCAACAGAAATTCACATGCGTTTCTCTGAAAGAGAAGCAGTCTATTCCAACACTTCAATTCACTGTGCGAAGTGAATGGAGTGTTGCTTCACTTTCTAAATGCTGTCCTTTCAGAGAAAATCACTTTCCTTTGAGAGTGTCTTAAGCTACTTACAAGCAATCACAAGAAACTGAAATGCAATTCTCTGAAAGAGAAGTAGTCTGTTCCAACACTTCAATTCACTGTGCGAAGTGAATGGAGTGTTCCTTGACATTCTAAATGCTGTAGTTTCAGGGAAAATCACTTTCCTTTGAAAGTCCCTTAAGCTACTTTCAAGCATTCAACAGAAATTCACATGCCTTTCTCTGAAAGAGAAGCTGTCTGTTCCAACACTTCAGTTCACTTTGAGAAGAGAATGGAGTGTTGCTTCACTTTCTAAATGCTGTCCTTTCAGAGAAAATCACTTTCCTTTGAAAGTGCCTTAAGCTACTTAAAAGCATTAACAAGAAACTCACATGCATTTTTCTGAAAGAGAAGCAGTCTGTTCCAACACTTCAATTCACTGTGTGAAGTGAATGGAGTGTTGCTTCACTTTCTAAATGCTGTCCTTTCAGAGAAAATCACTTTCGTTTGAAAGTGCCTTAAGCTACTTACAATCATTCAACAGAAATTCACATGCGTTTCTCTGAAAGAAAAGCAGTCTGTTCCAACACTTCAATTCACTTTGCGAAGTGAATGGAGTGTTGCTTCACTTTCTACATGCTGTCCTTTCAGAGAAAATCACTTTCCTTTGAAAGTGCCTTAAGCTACTTACAAGCATTCACAAGAAACTCACATGCATTTTTCTGAAAGAGAAGCAGTCTGTTCCAACACTTCAATTTGCTGTGCGAAGAGAATGGAGTGTTGCTTCACTTTCTAAATGCTGTCCTTTCAGAGAAAATCACTTTCCTTTGAAAGTGCCTTAAGCTACTTACAAGCATTCACAGGAAACTCAAATGTGTTTCTATGAAAGGGAAGCTGTCTATTCCATCACTTCAATTCACGGTGCGAAGTGAATGGAGTGTTGCTTCACTTTCTAAATGCTGTCCTTTCAGAGAAAATCACTTTCCTTTGAAAGTGCCTTAAGCTACTTACAAGCATTCAACAGAAATTCACATGCGTTTCTCTGAAAGAGAAGCAGTCTGTTCCAACACTTCAATTCACTTTGCGAAGAGAATGGAGTGTTGCTTCACTTTCTACATGCTGTCCTTTCAGAGAAAATCACTTTCCTTTGAAAGTGCCTTAAGCTACTTACAAGCATTCACAGGAAACTCAAATGTGTTTCTATGAAAGAGAAGCTGTCTGTTCCAACACTTCAATTCACGGTGCGAAGTGAATGGAGTGTTGCTTCACTTTCTAAATGCTGTCCTTTCAGAGAAAATCACTTTCCTTTGAAAGTGCCTTTAGCTACTTACAAGCATTCAACAGAAATTCACATGCGTTTCTGTGAAAGAGAAGCAGTCTGTTCCAACACTTCAATTCACTGTGCGAAGAGAATGGAGTGTTGCTTCACTTTCTAAATGCTGTCCTTTCAGAGAAAATCACTCTCTTTTAAAACTGCCTTAAGCTACTTACAAGCATTCACAAGAAGCTCACATCTGTTTCTCTGAAAGAGAAGCAGTCTGTTCCAACACTTCAATTCACTGTGCGAAGTGAATGGAGTGTTGCTTCACTTTCTAAATGCTCTCCTTTTAGAGAAAATCACTCTCTTTTGAAACCGCCTTAAGCTACTTACATGCATTCACAAGAAACTCACATCTGTTTCTCTGAAAGAGAAGCAGTCTGTTCCAACACTTCAATTCACTGTGCGAAGTGAATGGAGTGTTCCTTGACATTCTAAATGCTGTAGTTTCAGAGAAAATTACTTTCCTTTGAAAGTGCCTTAATCTACTTACAAGCATTCAACAGAAATTCACATGCGTTTCTCTGAAAGAGAAGCAGTCTGTTCCAACACTTCAATTCACTGTCCGAAGTGAATGGAGTGTTACTTCACTTTCTAAATGCTGTCCTTACAGAGGAAATCACTCTCTTTTGAAACTGCCTTAAGCTACTTACAAGCATTCACAAGAAGCTCACATCTGTTTCTCTGAAAGAGAAGCAGTCTGTTCCAACACTTCAGTTCACTTTGAGAAGAGAATGGAGTGTTGCTTCACTTTCTAAATGCTGTCCTTTCAGAGAAAATCACTTTCCTTTGAAAGTGCCTTAAGCTACTTAAAAGCATTAACAAGAAACTCACATGCATTTTTCTGAAAGAGAAGCAGTCTGTTCCAACACTTCAATTCACTGTGCGAAGTGAATGTAGTGTTGCTTCACTTTCTAAATGCTGTCCTTTCAGAGAAAATCACTTTCGTTTGAAAGTGCCTTAAGCTACTTACAAGCATTCAACAGAAATTCACATGCGTTTCTCTGAAAGAGAAGCAGTCTGTTCCAACACTTCAATTCACTTTGCGAAGAGAATGGAGTGTTGCTTCACTTTCTAAATGCTGTCCTTTCAGAGAAAATCACTTTCCTTTGAAAGTGCATTAAGCTACTTACAAGCATTCACAAGAAACTCACATGCATTTTTCTGAAAGAGAAGCAGTCTGTTCCAACACTTCAATTCGCTGTGCGAAGTGAATGGAGTGTTGCTTCACTTTCTAAATGCTCTCCTTTTAGAGAAAATCACTTACCTTTGTAAGTGCCTTAAGCCACTTACATGCATTCACAGTAAACTCAAATGTGTTTCTATGAAAGAGAACCTGTCTGTTCCAACACTTCAATTCATGGTGCGAAGTGAATGGAGTGTTGCTTCACTTTCTAAATGCTGTCCTTTCAGAGAAAATCACTTTCCTTTGAAAGTGCCTTAATCTACTTACAAGCATTCAACAGAAATTCACATGCGTTTCCCTGAAAGAGAAGCAGTCTGTTCCAACACTTCAATTCACTGTGCGAAGTGAATGGAGTGTTGCTTCACTTTCTAAATGCTGTCCTTTCAGAGAAAATCACTTTCCTTTGAGAGTGTCTTAAGCTACTTACAAGCAATCACAAGAAACTGAAATGCAATTCTCTGAAAGAGAAGTAGTCTGTTCCAACACTTCAATTCACGGTGCGAAGTGAATGGAGTGTTGCTTCACTTTCTAAATGCTGTCCTTTCAGAGAAAATCACTTTCCTTTGAAAGTCCCTTAAGCTACTTACAAGCATTCACAAGAAACTCACATGCATTTTTCTGAAAGAGAAGCAGTCTGTTCCAACACTTCAATTCACGGAGCGAAGTGAATGGAGTGTTGCTTCACTTTCTAAATGCTGTACTTTCAGAGAAAATCACTTTCCTTTAAAAGTGCCTTAAGCTAGTTACAAGCATTCAACAGAAATTCACATGCGTTTCTCTGAAAGAGAAGCAGTCTGTTCCAACACTTCAATTCACTGTGCAAAGTGAATGGAGTGTTGCTTCACTTTCGAAATGCTGTCCTTACAGAGAAAATCACTTTCCTTTGAAAGTGCCTTAAGTTACTTACAAGCATTCAACAGAAATTCACATGCATTTCTCTGAAAGAGAAGCAGTCTGTTCCAACACTTCAATTCACTTTGCGAAGAGAATGGAGTGTTGCTTCACTTTCTAAATGCTGTTCTTTCAGAGAAAATCACTTTCCTTTGAAAGTGCCTTAAGCTACTTACAAGCATTCACAAGAAACTCACATGCATTTTTCTGAAAGAGAAGCAGTCTGTTCCAACACTTCAATTCACTGTTCGAGGTGAATTAAGTGTTGCTTAACTTTCTAAATGCTCTCCTTTTAGAGAAAATCACTTTCCTTTGAAAGTGCCTTAAGCTACTTACAAGCATTCACAGGAAACTCAAATTTGATTCTATGAAAGAGAAGCTGTCTGTTCCAACACTTCAATTCACGGTGCGAAGTGAATGGAGTGTTGCTACACTTTCTAAATGCTGTCCTTTCAGAGAAAATCACTTTCCTTTGAAAGTGCCTTAAGCTACTTACAAGCATTCAACAGAAATTCACATGCGTTTCTTTGAAAGAGAAGCAGTCTGTTCCAACACTTCAATTCACTGTGCGAAGTGAATGGAGTGTTGCTTCACTTTCTAAATGCTGTCCTTTCAGAGAAATTCACTTTCCTTTGAAAGTGCCTTAAGCTACTTACAAGCATTCACAGGAAACTCAAATGTGTTTCTATGAAAGAGAAGCTGCCTGTTCCAACACTTCAATTCACTTTGCGAAGAGAATGGAGTGTTGCTTCACTTTCTAAATGCTGTCCTTTCAGAGAAAATCACTTCCTTTGAAAGTGCCTTAAGCTACTTAAAAGCATTCAACAGAAATTCACATGCGTTTCTCTGAAAGAGAAGCAGTCTGTTCCAACACTTCAATTCACTTTGCGAAGAGAATAGAGTGTTGCTTCACTTTCTAAATGCTGTTTTTTCAGAGAAAATCACTTTCCTTTGAAAGTGCCTTAAGCTACTTACAAGCATTCACAAGAAACTCACATGCATTTTTCTGAAAGAGAAGCAGTCTGTTCCAACACTTCAATTCACGGTGCGAAGTGAATGGAGTGTTGCTTCACTTTCTAAATGCTGTCCTTTCAGAGAAATTCACTTTCCTTTGAAAGTGCCTTAAGCTACTTACAAGCCTTCACAGGAAACTCAAATGTGTTTCTATGAAAGAGAAGCTGTCTGTTCCAACACTTCAATTCACGGTGCGAAGTGAATGGAGTGTTGCTTCACTTTCTAAATGCTGTCCTTTCAGACAAAATCACTTTCCTTTGAAAGTGCCTTAAGCTACTTACAAGCATTCAACAGAAATTCACATGCGTTTCTCTGAAAGAGAAGCAGTCTGTTCCAACACTTCAATTCACTTTGCGAAGAGAATGGAGTGTTGCTTCACTTTCTAAATGCTGTCCTTTCAGACAAAATCACTTTCCTTTGAAAGTGCCTTAAGCTACTTACAAGCATTCACAGGAAACTCAAATGTGTTTCTATGAGAGAGAAGCTGTCTATTCCAACACTTCAATTCACGGTGAGAAGTGAATGGAGTGTTGCTTCACTTTCTTAATGCTGTCCTTTCCAAGAAAATCACTTTCCTTTGAAAGTGCCTTAAGCTACTTAAAAGCATTCACAAGAAACTCACATGCATTTTTCTGAAAGGGAAGCAGTCTGTTCCAACACTTAAATTCACTGTTCGAAGTGAATGGAGTGTTACTTCCCTTTCTAAATGCTCTCCTTTTAGTGAAAATCACTCTCTTTTGAAACTGCCTTAAGCTACTTACATGCATTCACAAGAAACTCACATCTGTTTCTCTGAAAGAGAAGCAGTCTGTTCCAACACTTCAATTCACGGTGCGAAGTGAATGGAGTGTTGCTTCACTTTCTAAATGCTGTCCTTTCAGAGAAAATCACTTTCCTTTGAAAGTGCCTTAAGCTACTTACAAGCATTCAACAGAAATTCACATGCGTTTCTCTGAAAGAGAAGCAGTCTGTTCCAACACTTCAATTCACTTTGCGAGGAGAATGGAGTGTTGCTTCTCTTTCTAAATGCTGTTCTTTCAGAGAAAATCACTTTCCTTTGAAAGTGCCTTAAGCTACTTACAAGCATTCACAAGAAACTCACATGCATTTTTTTGAAAGAGAAGCAGTCTGTTCCAACACTTCAATTCACTGTTCGAAGTGAATTGAGTGTTGCTTAACTTTCTAAATGCTCTCCTTTTAGAGAAAATCACTTTCCTTTGAAAGTGCCTTAAGCTACTTACAAGCATTCACAGGAAACTCAAATTTGATTCTATGAAAGAGAAGCTGTCTGTTCCAACACTTCAATTCATGGTGCGAAGTGAATGGAGTGTTGCTTCACTTTATAAATGCTGTCCTTTCAGAGAAAATCACTTTCCTTTGAAAGTGCCTTAAGCTACTTACAAGCCTTCAACAGAAATTCACATGCGTTTCTCTGAAAGAGAAGCAGTCTGTTCCAACACTTCAATTCACTTTGCGAAGAGAATGGAGTGTTGCTTCACTTTCTAAATGCTGTTCTTTCAGAGAAAATCACTTTCCTTTGAAAGTGCCTTAAGCTACTTCCAAGCATTCACAAGAAACTCACATGCATTTTTCTGAAAGAGAAGCAGTCTGTTCCAACACTTCAATTCACTGTTCGAAGTGAATTGAGTGTTGCTTAACTTTCTAAATCCTCTCCTTTTAGAGAAAATCACTTTCCTTTGAAAGTGCCTTAAGCTACTTACAAGCATTCACAGGAAACTCAAATTTGATTCTATGAAAGAGAAGCTGTCTGTTCCAACACTTCAATTCACGGTGCGAAGTGAATGGAGTGTTGCTTCACTTTCTAAATGCTGTCCTTTCAGAGAAAATCACTTTCCTTTGAAAGTGCCTTAAGCTACTTACAAGCATTCAACAGAAATTCACATGCGTTTCTCTGAAAGAGAAGCAGTCTGTTCCAACACTTCAATTCACTGTGAGAAGTGAATGGAGTGTTGCTTCACTTTCTAAATGCTGTCCTTTCAGAGAAAATCACTCTCTTTTGAAACTGCCTTAAGCTACTTACAAGCATTCACAAGAAGCTCACATCTGTTTCTCTGAAAGAGAAGCAGTCTGTTCCAACACTTCAATTCATTGTGCGAAGTGAATGGAGTGTTGCTTCACTTTCTAAATGCTCTCCTTTTACAGAAAATCACATTCTTTTGAAACTGACTTAAGCTACTTACATGCATTCACAAGAAACTCACATCTGTTTCTCTGAAAGAGAAGCAGTCTGTTCCAACACTTCAATTCACGGTGCGAAGTGAATGGAGTGTTGCTTCACTTTCTAAATGCTGTGCTTTCTGAGAAAATCACTTTCCTTTGAAAGTGCCTTAAGCTACTTACAAGCATTCAACAGAAATTCACATGCGTTTCTCTGAAAGAGAAGCTGTCTGTTCCAACACTTCAGTTCACTTTGAGAAGAGAATGGAGTGTTTCTTCACTTTCTAAATGCTGTCCTTTCAGAGAAAATCACTTTCCTTTGAAAATGCCTTAAGCTACTTACAAGCATTCACAAGAAACTCACATGCATTTTTCTGAAAGAGAAGCAGTCTGTTCCAACACTTCAATTCACTGTGCGAAGTGAATGGAGTGTTGCTTCACTTTCTAAATGCTGTAATTTCAGAGAAAATCACTTTCGTTTGAAAGTGCCTTAAGCTACTTACAAGCATTCAACAGAAATTCACATGCTATTCTCTGAAAGAGAAGCAGTCTGTTCCAACACTTCAATTCACTTTGCGAAGAGAATGGAGTGCTGCTTCACTTTCTAAATGCTGTCCTTTCAGAGAAAATCACTTTCCTTTGAAAGTGCCTTAAGCTACTTACAAGCATTCACAAGAAACTCACAGGCATTTTTCTGAAAGAGAAGCAGTCTGTTCCAACACTCCAATTCACTGTGCAAAGTGAATGGAGTGTTGCTTCACTTTCTAAATGCTCTCCTTTTAGAGAAAATCACTTTCCTTTGAAAGTGTCTTAAGCTACTTACAAGCATTCACAGGAAACTCAAATGTGTTTCTATGAAAGAGAAGCTGTCTGTTCCAACACTTCAATTCACGGAGCGAAGTGAATGGAGTGTTGCTTCACTTTCTACATGCTGTCCTTTCAGAGAAAATCACTTTCCTTTGAGAGTTTCTTAAGCTACTTACAAGCATTCACAAGAAACTGACATGCAATTCTCTGAAAGAGAAGTAGTCTGTTCCAACACTTCAATTCACTGTGCGAAGTGAATGGAGTGTTCCTTGACATTCTAAATGCTGCAGATTCAGGGAAAATCACTTTCCTTTGAAAGTGCCTTAAGCTACTTTCAAGCATTCAACAGAAATTCACATGCGTTTCTCTGAAAGAGAAGCTGTCTGTTCCAACACTTCAGTTCACTTTGAGAAGAGAATGGAGTGTTTTTTCACTTTCTAAATGCTGTCCTTTCAGAGAAAATCACTTTCCTTTGAAAGTGCCTTAAGCTACTTACAAGCATTCACAAGAAACTCACATGTATTTTTCTGAAAGAGAAGCAGTCTGTTCCAACACTTCAATTCACTGTGCGAAGCGAATCGAGTGTTGCTTCACGTTCTAAATGCTGTCCTTTCAGAGAAAATCACTTTCGTTTGAAAGTGCCTTAAGCTACTTACAAGCATTCAACAGAAATTCACATGCGTTTCTCTGAAAGAGAAGCAGTCTGTTCCAACACTTCAATTCACTTTGCGAAGAGAATGGAGTGTTGCTTCACTTTCTAAATGCTGTCCTTTCCGAGAAAATCACTTTCCTTTGAAAGTGCCTTAAGCTACTTACAAGCATTCACAAGAAACTCACATGCATTTTTCTGAAAGAGAAGCAGTCTGTTCCAACACTTCATTTCACTGTGCGAAGTGAATGGAGTCTTGCTTCACTTTCTAAATGCTCTCCTTTTAGAGAAAATCACTTTCCTTTGAAAGTGCCTTAAGCTACTTACAAGCATTCACAGGAAACTCAAATGTGTTTCTATGAAAGAGAAGCTGTCTGTTCCAACACTTCAATTCACGGTGCGAAGTGAATGGAGTGTTGCTTCACTTTCTAAATGCTGTCCTTTCAGAGAAAATCACTTTCCTTTGAAAGTGCCTTAAGCTACTTACAAGCATTCAACAGAAATTCACATGCGTTTCTCTGAAAGAGAAGCAGTCTCTTCCAACACTTCAATTCACTGTGCGAAGTGAATGGAGTGTTGCTTCACTTTTTAAATGCTCTCCTTTTAGAAAAAATCACTCTCTTTTGAAACCGCCTTAAGCTACTTATATGGATTCACAAGAAACTCACATCTGTTTCTCTGAAAGAGAAGCAGTCTGTTTCAACACTTCAATTCACTGTGCGAAGTGAATGGAGTGTTCCTTGACATTCTAAATGCTGTCCTTTCAGAGAAAATCACTTTCCTTTGAAAGTGCCTTAAGCTACTTTCAAGCTTTCAACAGAAATTCACATGTGTTTCTCTAAAAGAGAAGCAGTCTGTTCCAACACTTCAATTCACTGTGCGAAGTGAATGGAGTGTTGCTTCACTTTCTAAATGCTGTAATTTCAGAGAAAATCACTTTCCTTTGAAAGTGTCTTAAGCTACTTACATGCATTCACAAGAAACTCACATCTGTTTCTCTGAAAGAGAAGCAGTCTGTTCCAACACTTCAATTCACTGTGCGAAGTGATTGGAGTGTTCCTTGACATTCTAAATGCTGTAGATTCAGGGAAAATCACTTTCCTTTGAAAGTGCCTTAAGCTAATTTCAAGCATTCAACAGAAATTCACATGCGTTTCTCTGAAAGAGAAGCAGTCTTTTCCAACACTTCAATTCACTTTGCGAAGAGAATGGAGAGTTGCTTCACTTTCTAAATGCTGTCCTTTCCGAGAAAATCACTTTCCTTTGAAAGTGCCTTAAGCTACTTACAAGCATTCACAGGAAACTCAAATGTGTTTCTATGAAAGAGAAGCTGTCTGTTCCAACACTTCAATTCACGGTGCGAAGTGAATGAGTGTTGCTTCACTTTCTAAATGCTCTCCTTTTAGAGAATACACTCTCTTTTGAAACTGCGTTCAGCTACTTACAAGCATTCACAAGAAACTCACATCTGTTTCTCTGAAAGAGAAGCAGTCTGTTCCAACACTTCAATTCACTGTGCGAAGTGAATGGAGTGTTGCTTCACTTTCTAAATGCTGTCCTTTCAGAGAAAATCACTCTCTTTTGAAACTGCCTTAAGCTACTTACAAGCATTCACAAGAAGCTCACATCTGTTTCTCTGAAAGAGAAGCAGTCTGTTCCAACAATTCAATTCACGGTGCGAAGTGAATGGAGTGTTGCTTCACTTTCTAAATCCTGTACTTTCAGAGAAAATCACTTTCCTTTAAAAGTGCCTTAAGCTACTTACAAGCATTCAACAGAAATTCACATGCGTTTCTCTGAAAGAGAAGCAGCCTGTTCCAACACTTCAATTCACTGTGCAAAGTGAATGGAGTGTTGCTTCACTTTCTAAATGCTGTCCTTACAGAGAAAATCACTTTCCTTTGAAAGTGCCTTAAGCTACTTACAAGCATTCACAGGAAACTCAAATTTGATTCTATGAAAGAGAAGCTGTCTGTTCCAACACTTCAATTCACGGTGCGAAGTGAATGGAGTGTTGCTACACTTTCTAAATGCTGTCCTTTCAGAGAAAATCACTTTCCTTTGAAAGTGCCTTAAGCTACTTACAAGCATTCAACAGAAATTCACATGCGTTTCTTTGAAAGAGAAGCAGTCTGTTCCAACACTTCAATTCACTGTGCGAAGTGAATGGAGTGTTGCTTCACTTTCTAAATGCTGTCCTTTCAGAGAAAATCACTCTCTTTTGAAACTGCCTTAAGCTACTTACAAGCATTCACAAGAAGCTCACATCTGTTTCTCTGAAAGAGAAGCAGTCTGTTCCAACACTTCAATTCACTGTGCGAAGTGAATGGAGTGTTGCTTCACTTTCTAAATGCTCTCCTTTTAGAGAATACACTCTCTTTTGAAACTGCGTTCAGCTACTTACAAGCATTTACAAGAAACTCACATCTGTTTCTCTGAAAGAGAAGCAGTCTGTTCCAACACTTCAATTCACTGTGCGAAGTGAATGGAGTGTTGCTTCACCTTCTAAATGCTGTCCTTTCAGAGAAAATCACTCTCTTTTGAAACTGCCTTAAGATACTTATATGGATTCACAAGAAACTCACATCTGTTTCTCTGAAAGAGAAGCAGTCTGTTTCAACACTTCAATTCACTGTGCGAAGTGAATGGAGTGTTCCTTGACATTCTAAATGCTGTCCTTTCAGAGAAAATCACTTTCCTTTGAAAGTGCCTTAAGCTACTTTCAAGCTTTCAACAGAAATTCACATGTGTTTCTCTAAAAGAGAAGCAGTCTGTTCCAACACTTCAATTCACTGTGCGAAGTGAATGGAGTGTTGCTTCACTTTCTAAATGCTGTCCTTTCAGAGAAAATCACTTTCCTTTGAAAGTGTCTTAAGCTACTTACATGCATTCACAAGAAACTCACATCTGTTTCTCTGAAAGAGAAGCAGTCTGTTCCAACACTTCAATTCACTGTGCGAAGTGAATGGAGTGTTCCTTGACATTCTAAATGCTGTAGTTTCAGGGAAAATCTCTTTCCTTTGAAAGTGCCTTAAGCTACTTTCAAGCATTCAACAGAAATTCACATGCGTTTCTCTGAAAGAGAAGCAGTCTTTTCCAACACTTCAATTCACTTTGCGAAGAGAATGGAGAGTTGCTTCACTTTCTAAATGCTGTCCTTTCCGAGAAAATCACTTTCCTTTGAAAGTGCCTTAAGCTACTTACAAGCATTCACAGGAAACTCAAATGTGTTTCTATGAAAGAGAAGCTGTCTGTTCCAACACTTCAATTCACGGTGCGAAGTGAATGAGTGTTGCTTCACTTTCTAAATGCTCTCCTTTTAGAGAATACACTCTCTTTTGAAACTGCATTCAGCTACTTACAAGCATTCACATGAAACTCACATCTGTTTCTCTGAAAGAGAAGCAGTCTGTTCCAACACTTCAATTCACTGTGCGAAGTGAATGGAGTGTTGCTTCACTTTCTAAATGCTGTCCTTTCAGAGAAAATCACTCTCTTTTGAAACTGCCTTAAGCTACTTACAAGCATTCACAAGAAGCTCACATCTGTTTCTCTGAAAGAGAAGCAGTCTGTTCCAACACTTCAATTCACTGTGCGAAGTGAATGGAGTGTTGCTTCACTTTCTAAATGCTCTCCTTTTAGAGAAAATCACTCTCTTTTGAAACCGCCTAAAGCTACTTACATGCATTCACAAGAAACTCACATCTGTTTCTCTGAAAGAGAAGCAGTCTGTTTCAACACTTCAATTCACTGTTCGAAGTAAATGGAGTGTTCCTTGACATTCTAAATGCTGTAGTTTCAGAGAAAATTACTTTCCTTTGAAAGTGCCTTAATCTACTTACAAGCATTCAACAGAAAATCACATACGTTTCTCTGAAAGATAAGCAGTCTGTTCCAACACTTCAATTCACTTTTCGAAGAGAATGGAGTTTTGCTTCACTTTCTAAATGCTGTCCTTTCAGAGAAAATCACTTTCCTATGAAAGTGCCTTAAGCTACTTACAAGCATTCACAAGAAATTCACATGCATTTTTCTGAAAGAGAAGCAGTCTGTTCCAACACTTCAATTCACTGTGCGAAGTGAATGGAGTGTTGCTTCACTTTCTAAATGCTCTCCTTTTAGAGAAAATCACTCTCTTTTGAAACTGCCTTAAGCTACTTACATGCATTCACAAGAAACTCACATCTGTTTCTCTGAAAGAGAAGCAGTCTGTTCCAACACTTCAATTCACGGTGCGAAGTGAATGGAGTGTTGCTTCACTTTCTAAATGCTGTACTTTCAGAGAAAATCACTTTCCTTTAAAAGTGCCTTAAGCTTCTTACAAGCATTCAACAGAAATTCACATGCGTTTCTCTGAAAGAGAAGCAGTCTGTTCCAAAACTTCAATTCACTGTGCAAAGTGAATGGAGTGTTGCTTCACTTCCTAAATGCTGTCCTTACAGAGAAAATCACTTTCCTTTGAAAGTGCCTTAAGCTACTTACAAGCATTCAACAGAAATTCACATGCGTTTCTCTGAAAGAGAAGCAGTCTGTTCCAACACTTCAATTCACTTTGCGAAGAGAATGGAGTGTTGCTTCACTTTCTAAATGCTGTTCTTTCAGAGAAAATCACTTTCCTTTGAAAGTGCCTTAAGCTACTTACAAGCATTCACAAGAAACTCACATGCATTTTTCTGAAAGAGAAGCAGTCTGTTCCAACACTTCAATTCACTGTTCGAGGTAAATTAAGTGTTGCTTAACTTTCTAAATGCTCTCCTTTTAGAGAAAATCACATTCCTTTGAAAGTGCCTTAAGCTACTTACAAGCATTCACAGGAAACTCAAATTTGATTCTATGAAAGAGAAGCTGTCTGTTCCAACACTTCAATTCACGGTGCGAAGTGCATGGAGTGTTGCTACACTTTCTAAATGCTGTCCTTTCAGAGAAAATCACTTTCCTTTGAAAGTGCCTTAAGCTACTTACAAGCATTCAACAGAAATTCACATGCGTTTCTTTGAAAGAGAAGCAGTCTGTTCCAACACTTCAATTCACTGTGCGAAGTGAATGGAGTGTTGCTTCACTTTCTAAATGCTGTCCTTTCAGAGAAATTCACTTTCCTTTGAAAGTGCCTTAAGCTACTTACAAGCATTCACAGGAAACTCAAATGTGTTTCTATGAAAGAGAAGCTGCCTGTTCCAACACTTCAATTCACTTTGCGAAGAGAATGGAGTGTTGCTTCACTTTCTAAATGCTGTCCTTTCAGAGAAAATCACTTCCTTTGAAAGTGCCTTAAGCTACTTAAAAGCATTCAACAGAAATTCACATGCGTTTCTCTGAAAGAGAAGCAGTCTGTTCCAACACTTCAATTCACTGTGCGAAGTGAATAGAGTGTTGCTTCACTTTCTAAATGCTGTTCTTTCAGAGAAAATCACTTTCCTTTGAAAGTGCCTTAAGCTACTTAAAAGCATTCACAAGAAACTCACATGCATTTTTCTGAAAGAGAAGCAGTCTGTTCCAACACTTAAATTCACTGTTCGAAGTGAATGGAGTGTTGCTTCACTTTCTAAATGCTCTCCTTTTAGAGAAAATCACTCTCTTTTGAAACTGCCTTAAGCTACTTACATGCATTCACAAGAAACTCACATCTGTTTCTCTGAAAGAGAAGCAGTCTGTTCCAACACTTCAATTCACGGTGCGAAGTGAATGGAGTGTTGCTTCACTTTCTAAATGCTGTGCTTTCAGAGAAAATCACTTTCCTTTGAAAGTGCCTTAAGCTACTTACAAGCATTCAACAGAAATTCACATGCGTTTCTCTGAAAGAGAAGCAGTCTGTTCCAACACTTCAATTCACTGTGCGAGGTGAATAGAGTGTTGCTTCACTTTCTAAATGCTGTCCTTTCAGAGAAAATCACTTTCCTTTGAAAGTGCCTTAAGCTACTTACAAGCATTCACAAGAAACTCACATGCATTTTTCTGAAAGAGAAGCAGTCTGTTCCAACACTTCAATTCACGGTGCGAAGAGAATGGAGTGTTGCTTCACTTTCTAAATGCTGTCCTTTCAGAGAAAATCACTTTCCTTTGAAAGTGCCTTAAGCTACTTACAAGCATTCACAAGACACTCACATGTATTTTTCTGAAAGAGAAGCAGTCTGTTCCTACACTACAATTCACTGTGCGAAGTAAATGGAGTGTTGCTTCACTTTCTAAATGCTCCCCTTTTAGAGAAAATCACTCTCTTTTGAAACTGCGTTCAGCTACTTACAAGCATTCACAAGAAACTCACATCTGTTTCTCTGAAAGAGAAGCAGTCTGTTCCAACACTTCAGTTCACGGTGCGAAGTGAATGGAGTGTTGCTTCACTTTCTAAATGCTGTCCTTTCAGAGAAATTCACTTTCCTTTGAAAGTGCCTTAAGCTACTTACAAGCATTCACAGGAAACTCAAATGTGTTTCAATGAAAGAGAAGCTGTCTGTTCCAACACTTCAATTCACGGTGCGAAGTGAATGGAGTGTTGCTTCACTTTCTAAATGCTGTCCTTTCAGAGAAAATCACTTTCCTTTGAAAGTGCCTTAAGCTACTTACAAGCATTCAACAGAAATTCACATGCGTTACTCTGAAAGAGAAGCAGTCTGTTCCAACACTTCAATTCACATTGCGAAGAGAATGGAGTGTTGCTTCACTTTCTAAATGCTGTCCTTTCCAAGAAAATCACTTTCCTTTGAAAGTGCCTTAAGCTACTTACAAGCATTCACAAGAAACTCACATGCATTTTTCTGAAAGAGAAGCAGTCTGTTCCAACACTTCAATTCACTGTGCGAAGTGAATGGAGTGTTGCTTCACTTTCTAAATGCTCTCCTTTTAGAGAAAATCACTCTCTTTTGAAACTGCCTTAAGCTACTTACATGCATTCACAAGAAACTCACATCTGTTTCTCTGAAAGAGAAGCAGTCTGTTCCAACATTTCAATTCACGGTGCGAAGTGAATGGAGTGTTGCTTCACTTTCTAAATGCTGTGCTTTCAGAGAAAATCACTTTCCTTTGAAAGTGCCTTAAGCTACTTACAAGCATTCAACAGAAATTCACATGCCTTTCTCTGAAAGAGATGCAGTCTCTTCCAACACTTCAATTCACTGTGCAAAGTGAATGGAGTGTTGCTTCACTTTCTAAATGCTGTCCTTTCGGAGAAAATCACTTTCCTTTGAAAGTGCCTTAAGCTACTTACAAGCATTCAACAGAAATTCACATGCGTTTCTCTGAAAGAGAAGCAGTCTGTTCCAACACTTCAAATCACTGTGCGAAGTGAATGGAGTGTTGCTTCACTTTCTAAATGCTGTCCTTTCAGAGAAAATCACTTTCCTTTGAAAGTGTCTTAAGCTACTTACAAGCATTCACAAGAAACTGACATGCAATTCTCTGAAAGAGAAGTAGTCTGTTCCAACACTTCAATTCACTGTGCGAAGTGAATGGAGTGTTCCTTGACATTCTAAATGCTGTAGTTTCAGGGAAAATCACTTTCTTTTGAAAGTTCCTTAAGCTACTTACAAGCATCCAACAGAAATTCACATGCGTTTTTCTGAAAGAAAAGAAGTCTGTTCCAACACTTCAATTCACTGTGCAAAGTTAATGGAGTGTTGCTTCACTTTCTAAATGCTCTCCTTTTAGAGAAAATCACTTTCCTTTGAAAGTGCCTTAAGCTACTTACAAGCATTCACAAGAAACTCACATGCATTTTTCTGAAAGAGAAGCAGTCTGTTCCTACACTACAATTCACTGTGCGAAGTGAATGGAGTGTTGCTTCACTTTCTAAATGGTCTCCTTTTAGAGATAATCACTCTCTTTTGAAACTGCGTTCAGCTACTTACAAGCATTCACAAGAAACTCACATCTGTTTCTCTGAAAGAGAAGCAGTCTGTTCCAACACTTCAATTCACTGTGCGAAGTGAATTCAGTGTTCCTTGACATTCTAAATGCTGTAGTTTCAGAGAAAATCACTTTCCTTTGAAAGTGCCTTAAGCTACTTTCAAGCATTCAACAGAAATTCACATGCGTTTCTCTGAAAGAGAAGCAGTCTGTTCCAACACTTCAATTCACTTTGTGAAGTGAATGGAGTGTTGCTTCACTTTCTAAATGCTGTCCTTTCAGAGAAAATCACTTTCCTTTGAAAGTGCCTTAAGCTACTTACAAGCATTCAACAGAAATTCACATGCGTTTCTCTGAAAGAGAAGCAGTCTGTTCCAACACTTCAATTCACTTTGCGAAGAGAATGGAGTGTTGCTTCACTTTCTAAATGCTGTCCTTTCAGACAAAATCACTTTCCTTTGAAAGTGCCTTAAGCTACTTACAAGCATTCACAGGAAACTCAAATGTGTTTCTATGAGAGAGAAGCTGTCTATTCCAACACTTCAATTCACGGTGCAAAGTGAATGGAGTGTTGCTTCACTTTCTTAATGCTGTCCTTTCCGAGAAAATCACTTTCCTTTGAAAGTGCCTTAAGCTACTTAAAAGCATTCACAAGAAACTCACATGCATTTTTCTGAAAGAGAAGCAGTCTGTTCCAAAACTTAAATTCACTGTGCGAAGTGAATGGAGTGTTGCTTCACTTTCTAAATGCTCTCCTTTTAGAGAAAATCACTCTCTTTTGAAACTGCCTTAAGCTACTTACATGCATTCACAAGAAACTCACATCTGTTTCTCTGAAAGAGAAGCAGTCTGTTCCAACACTTCAATTCACGGTGCGAAGTGAATGGAGTGTTGCTTCACTTTCTAAATGCTGTGCTTTCAGAGAAAATCACTTTCCTTTGAAAGTGCCTTAAGCTACTTACAAGCATTCAACAGAAATTCACATGCGTTTCTCTGAAAGAGAAGCAGTCTGTTCCAACACTTCAATTCACTGTGCAAAGTGAATGGAGTGTTGCTTCACTTTCTAAATGCTGTCCTTTCAGAGAAAATCACTTTCCTTTGAAAGTGCCTTAAGCTACTTACAAGCATTCAACAGAAATTCACATGCGTTTCTCTGAAAGAGAAGCAGTCTGTTCCAACACTTCAATTCACTGTGCGAAGTGAATAGAGTGTTGCTTCACTTTCTAAATGCTGTCCTTTCAGAGAAAATCACTTTCCTTTGAAAGTGCCTTAAGCTACTTACAAGCATTCACAAGAAACTCACATGCATTTTTCTGAAAGAGAAGCAGTCTGTTCCAACACTTCAATTCACGGTGCGAAGAGAATGGAGTGTTGCTTCACTTTCTAAATGCTGTCCTTTCAGAGAAAATCACTTTCCTTTGAAAGTGCCTTAAGCTACTTACAAGCATTCACAAGACACTCACATGTATTTTTCTGAAAGAGAAGCAGTCTGTTCCTACACTACAATTCACTGTGCGGAGTAAATGGAGTGTTGCTTCACTTTCTAAATGCTCCCCTTTTAGAGAAAATCACTCTCTTTTGAAACTGCGTTCAGCTACTTACAAGCATTCACAAGAAACTCACATCTGTTTCTCTGAAAGAGAAGCAGTCTGTTCCAACACTTCAATTCACGGTGCGAAGTGAATGGAGTGTTGCTTCACTTTCTAAATGCTGTCCTTTCAGAGAAATTCACTTTCCTTTGAAAGTGCCTTAAGCTACTTACAAGCATTCACAGGAAACTCAAATGTGTTTCTATGAAAGAAAAGCTGTCTGTTCCAACACTTCAATTCACGGTGCGAAGTGAATGGAGTGTTGCTTCACTTTCTAAATGCTGTCCTTTCAGAGAAAATCACTTTCCTTTGAAAGTGCCTTAAGCTACTTACAAGCATTCAACAGAAATTCACATGCGTTACTCTGAAAGAGAAGCAGTCTGTTCCAACACTTCAATTCACTTTGCGAAGAGAATGGAGTGTTGCTTCACTTTCTAAATGCTGTCCTTTCCAAGAAAATCACTTTCCTTTGAAAGTGCCTTAAGCTACTTACAAGCATTCACAAGAAACTCACATGCATTTTTCTGAAAGAGAAGCAGTCTGTTCCAACACTTCAATTCACTGTGCAAAGTGAATGGAGTGTTGCTTCACTTTCTAAATGCTCTCCTTTTAGAGAAAATCACTCTCTTTTGAAACTGCCTTAAGCTACTTACATGCATTCACAAGAAACTCACATCTGTTTCTCTGAAAGAGAAGCAGTCTGTTGCAACATTTCAATTCACGGTGCGAAGTGAATGGAGTGTTGCTTCACTTTCTAAATGCTGTGCTTTCAGAGAAAATCACTTTCCTTTGAAAGTGCCTTAAGCTACTTACAAGCATTCAACAGAAATTCACATGACTTTCTCTGAAAGAGATGCAGTCTGTTCCAACACTTCAATTCACTGTGCAAATTGAATGGAGTGTTGCTTCACTTTCTAAATGCTGTCCTTTCGGAGAAAATCACTTTCCTTTGAAAGTGCCTTAAGCTACTTACAAGCATTCAACAGAAATTCACATGCGTTTCTCTGAAAGAGAAGCAGTCTGTTCCAACACTTCAATTCACTTTGTGAAGTGAATGGAGTGTTGTTTCACTTTCTAAATGTTGTCCTTTCAGAGAAAATCACTTTCCTTTGAAAGTGCCTTAAGCTACTTGCAAGCATTCACAAGAAACTCACATGCATTTTTTTGAAAGAGAAGCAGCCTGTTCCAACACTTCAATTCACTGTCCGAAGTGAATGGAGTGTTGCTTCACTTTCTAAATGCTGTCCTTACAGAGGAAATCACTCTCTTTTGAAACTGCCTTAAGCTACTTACAAGCATTCACAAGAAGCTCACATCTGTTTCTCTGAAAGAGAAGCAGTCTCTTCCAACACTTCAATTCACTGTGCGAAGTTAATGGAGTGTTCCTTGACATTCTAAATGCTGTAGTTTCAGAGAAAATCACTTTCCTTTGAAAGTGCCTTAAGCTACTTACAAGCATTCAACAGAAATTCACATGCGTTTTTCTGAAAGAAAAGAAGTCTGTTCCAACACTTCCATTCACTGTGCGAAGTTAATGGAGTGTTGCTTCACTTTCTAAATGCTCTCCTTTTAGAGAAAATCACTTTCCTTTGAAAGTGCCTTAAGCTACTTACAAGCATTCACAAGAAACTCACATGCATTTTTCTGAAAGAGAAGCAGTCTGTTCCAACACTTCAATTCACTGTTCGAAGTGAATGGAGTGTTGCTTCACTTTCTAAATGCTCTTCTTTTAGAGAAAATCACTTTCCTTTGAAAGTGCCTTAAGCTACTTACAAGCATTCACAGGAAACTCAAATGTGTTTCTATGAAAGAGAAGCTGTCTATTCCAACACTTCAATTCACGGTGCGAAGTGAATGGAGTGTTGCTTCACTTTCTAAATATTCTCCTTTCAGAGAAAATCACTTTCCTTTGAAAGTGCCTTAAGCTACTTACAAGCATTCAACAGAAATTCACATGCGTTTCTCTGAAAGAGAAGCAGTCTGTTCCAACACTTCAATTCACTTTGCGAAGAGAATGGAGTGTTGCTTCACTTTCTAAATGCTCTCCTTTTAGAGAAAATCACTCTCTTTTGAAACTGCCTTAAGCTACTTATATGCATTCACAAGAAACTCACATCTGTTTCTCTGAAAGAGAAGCAGTCTGTTCCAACACTTCAATTCACGGTGCGAAGTGAATGGAGTGTTGCTTCACTTTCTAAATGCTGTGCTTTCAGAGAAAATCACTTTCCTTTGAAAGTGCCTTAAGCTACTTACAAGCATTCAACAGAAATTCACATGCGTTTCTCTGAAAGAGAAGCAGTCTGTTCCAACACTTCAATTCACTGTGCAAAGTGAATGGAGTGTTGCTTCACTTTCTAAATGCTATCCTTTCAGAGAAAATCACTTTCCTTTGAAAGTGCCTTAAGCTACTTACAAGCATTCAACAGAAATTCACATGCGTTTTTCTGAAAGAAAAGAAGTCTGTTCCAACACTTCAATTCACTGTGCGAAGTGAATGCAGTGTTCCTTGACATTCTAAATGCTGTAGTTTCAGGGAAAATCACTTTCCTTTGAAAGTGCCTTAAGCTACTTACAAGCATTCACAAGAAACTAACATGCATTTTTCTGAAAGAGAAGCAGTCTGTTCCTACACTACAATTCACTGTGCGAAGTGAATGGAGTGTTGCTTCACTTTCTAAATGCTCTCCTTTTAGAGAAATTCACTTTCCTTTGAAAGTGCCTTAAGCTACTTACAAGCATTCACAGGAAACTCAAATGTGTTTCTGTGAAAGAGAAGCTGTCTGTTCCAACACTTCAATTCACGGTGCGAAGTGAATGGATTGTTGCTTCACTTTCTAAATGCTGTCCTTTCAGAGAAAATCACTTTCCTTTGAAAGTGCCTTAAGCTACTTACAAGCATTCAACAGAAATTCACATGCGTTTCTCTGAAAGAGAAGCAGTCTGTTCCAACACTTCAATTCACTTTGCGAAGAGAATGGAGTGTTGCTTCACTTTTTAAATGCTGTCCTTTCAGAGAAAATCACTTTCCTTTGAAAGTGCCTTAAGCTACTTACAAGCATTCACAAGAAACTCACATGCATTTTTCTGAAAGAGAAGCAGTCTGTTCCAACACTTCAATTCACTGTGCGAAGTGAATGGAGTGTTGCTTCACTTTCTAAATGCTGTCCTTTCAGAGAAAATCACTTTCCTTTGAAAGTGCCTTAAGGTACTCACAAGCATTCACAAGAAACTGACATGCAATTCTCTGAAAGAGAAGTAGTCTGTTCCAACACTTCAATTCACTGTGCGAAGTGAATGGAGTGTTCCTTGACATTCTAAATGCTGTAGTTTCAGGGAAAATCACTTTCCTTTGAAAGTTCCTTAAGCTACTTACAAGCATCCAACAGAAATTCACATGCGTTTTTCTGAAAGAAAAGAAGTCTGTTCCAACACTTCAATTCACTGTGCAAAGTTAATGGAGTGTTGCTTCACTTTCTAAATGCTCTCCTTTTAGAGAAAATCACTTTCCTTTGAAAGTGCCTTAAGCTACTTACAAGCATTCACAAGAAACTCACATGCATTTTTCTGAAAGAGAAGCAGTCTGTTCCTACACTACAATTCACTGTGCGAAGTGAATGGAGTGTTGCTTCACTTTCTAAATGGTCTCCTTTTAGAGATAATCACTCTCTTTTGAAACTGCGTTCAGCTACTTACAAGCATTCACAAGAAACTCACATCTGTTTCTCTGAAAGAGAAGCAGTCTGTTCCAACACTTCAATTCACTGTGCGAAGTGAATTCAGTGTTCCTTGACATTCTAAATGCTGTAGTTTCAGAGAAAATCACTTTCCTTTGAAAGTGCCTTAAGCTACTTTCAAGCATTCAACAGAAATTCACATGCGTTTCTCTGAAAGAGAAGCAGTCTGTTCCAACACTTCAATTCACTTTGTGAAGTGAATGGAGTGTTGTTTCACTTTCTAAATGTTGTCCTTTCAGAGAAAATCACTGTCCTTTTAAAGTGCCTTAAGCTACGTACAAGCATTCACAAGAAACTCACATGCATTTTTTTGAAAGAGAAGCAGCCTCTTCCAACACTTCAATTCACTGTCCGAAGTGAATGGAGTGTTGCTTCACTTTCTAAATGCTGTCCTTACAGAGGAAATCACTCTCTTTTGAAACTGCCTTAAGCTACTTACAAGCATTCACAAGAAGCTCACATCTGTTTCTTTGAAAGAGAAGCAGTCTGTTCCAACACTTCAATTCACTGTGCGAAGTTAATGGAGTGTTCCTTGACATTCTAAATGCTGTAGTTTCAGGGAAAATCACTTTCCTTTGAAAGTTCCTTAAGCTACTTACAAGCATTCAACAGAAATTCACATGCGTTTTTCTGAAAGAAAAGAAGTCTGTTCCAACACTTCAATTCACTGTGCGAAGTTAATGGAGTGTTGCTTCACTTTCTAAATGCTCTCCTTTTAGAGAAAATCACTTTCCTTTGAAAGTGCCTTAAGCTACTTACAAGTATTCACAAGAAACTCACATGCATTTTTCTGAAAGAGAAGCAGTCTGTTCCAACACTTCAATTCACTGTTCGAAGTGAATGGAGTGTTGCTTCACTTTCTAAATGCTGTCCTTTCAGAGAAATTCACTTTCCTTTGAAAGTGCCTTAAGCTACTTACAAGCATTCACAGGAAACTCAAATGTGTTTCTGTGAAAGAGAAGCTGTCTGTTCCAACACTTCAATTCACGGTGCGAAGTGAATGGATTGTTGCTTCACTTTCTAAATGCTGTCCTTTCAGAGAAAATCACTTTCCTTTGAAAGTGCCTTAAGCTACTTACAAGCATTCAACAGAAATTCACATGCGTTTCTCTGAAAGAGAAGCAGTCTGTTCCAACACTTCAATTCACTTTGCGAAGAGAATGGAGTGTTGCTTCACTTTTTAAATGCTGTCCTTTCAGAGAAAATCACTTTCCTTTGAAAGTGCCTTAAGCTACTTACAAGCATTCACAAGAAACTCACATGCATTTTTCTGAAAGGGAAGCAGTCTGTTCCAACACTTCAATTCACTGTGCTAAGTGAATGGAGTGTTGCTTCACTTTCCAAATGCTGTCCTTTCAGAGAAAATCACTTTCCTTTGAAAGTGCCTTAAGGTACTCACAAGCATTCACAAGAAACTGACATGCAATTCTCTGAAAGAGAAGTAGTCTGTTCCAACACTTCAATTCACTGTGCGAAGTGAATGGAGTGTTCCTTGACATTCTAAATGCTGTAGTTTCAGGGAAAATCACTTTCCTTTGAAAGTTCCTTAAGCTACTTACAAGCATCCAACAGAAATTCACATGCGTTTTTCTGAAAGAAAAGAAGTCTGTTCCAACACTTCAATTCACTGTGCAAAGTTAATGGAGTGTTGCTTCACTTTCTAAATGCTCTCCTTTTAGAGAAAATCACTTTCCTTTGAAAGTGCCTTAAGCTACTTACAAGCATTCACAAGAAACTCACATGCATTTTTCTGAAAGAGAAGCAGTCTGTTCCTACACTACAATTCACTGTGCGAAGTGAATGGAGTGTTGCTTCACTTTCTAAATGGTCTCCTTTTAGAGATAATCACTCTCTTTTGAAACTGCGTTCAGCTACTTACAAGCATTCACAAGAAACTCACATCTGTTTCTCTGAAAGAGAAGCAGTCTGTTCCAACACTTCAATTCACTGTGCGAAGTGAATTCAGTGTTCCTTGACATTCTAAATGCTGTAGTTTCAGAGAAAATCACTTTCCTTTGAAAGTGCCTTAAGCTACTTTCAAACATTCAACAGAAATTCACATGCGTTTCTCTGAAAGAGAAGCAGTCTGTTCCAACACTTCAATTCACTTTGTGAAGTGAATGGAGTGTTGTTTCACTTTCTAAATGTTGTCCTTTCAGAGAAAATCACTGTCCTTTTAAAGTGCCTTAAGCTACGTACAAGCATTCACAAGAAACTCACATGCATTTTTTTGAAAGAGAAGCAGCCTCTTCCAACACTTCAATTCACTGTCCGAAGTGAATGGAGTGTTGCTTCACTTTCTAAATGCTGTCCTTACAGAGGAAATCACTCTCTTTTGAAACTGCCTTAAGCTACTTACAAGCATTCACAAGAAGCTCACATCTGTTTCTCTGAAAGAGAAGCAGTCTGTTCCAACACTTCAATTCACTGTGCGAAGTTAATGGAGTGTTCCTTGACATTCTAAATGCTGTAGTTTCAGGGAAAATCACTTTCCTTTGAAAGTTCCTTAAGCTACTTACAAGCATTCAACAGAAATTCACATGCGTTTTTCTGAAAGAAAAGAAGTCTGTTCCAACACTTCAATTCACTGTGCGAAGTTAATGGAGTGTTGCTTCACTTTCTAAATGCTCTCCTTTTAGAGAAAATCACTTTCCTTTGAAAGTGCGTTAAGCTACTTACAAGTATTCACAAGAAACTCACATGCATTTTTCTGAAAGAGAAGCAGTCTGTTCCAACACTTCAATTCACTGTTCGAAGTGAATGGAGTGTTGCTTCACTTTCTAAATGCTGTCCTTTCAGAGAAATTCACTTTCCTTTGAAAGTGCCTTAAGCTACTTACAAGCATTCACAGGAAACTCAAATGTGTTTCTGTGAAAGAGAAGCTGTCTGTTCCAACACTTCAATTCACGGTGCGAAGTGAATGGATTGTTGCTTCACTTTCTAAATGCTGTCCTTTCAGAGAAAATCACTTTCCTTTGAAAGTGCCTTAAGCTACTTACAAGCATTCAACAGAAATTCACATGCGTTTCTCTGAAAGAGAAGCAGTCTGTTCCAACACTTCAATTCACTTTGCGAAGAGAATGGAGTGTTGCTTCACTTTTTAAATGCTGTCCTTTCAGAGAAAATCACTTTCCTTTGAAAGTGCCTTAAGCTACTTACAAGCATTCACAAGAAACTCACATGCATTTTTCTGAAAGGGAAGCAGTCTGTTCCAACACTTCAATTCACTGTGCTAAGTGAATGGAGTGTTGCTTCACTTTCCAAATGCTGTCCTTTCAGAGAAAATCACTTTCCTTTGAAAGTGCCTTAAGGTACTCACAAGCATTCACAAGAAACTGACATGCAATTCTCTGAAAGAGAAGTAGTCTGTTCCAACACTTCAATTCACTGTGCGAAGTGAATGGAGTGTTCCTTGACATTCTAAATGCTGTAGTTTCAGGGAAAATCACTTTCCTTTGAAAGTTCCTTAAGCTACTTACAAGCATCCAACAGAAATTCACATGCGTTTTTCTGAAAGAAAAGAAGTCTGTTCCAACACTTCAATTCACTGTGCAAAGTTAATGGAGTGTTGCTTCACTTTCTAAATGCTCTCCTTTTAGAGAAAATCACTTTCCTTTGAAAGTGCCTTAAGCTACTTACAAGCATTCACAAGAAACTCACATGCATTTTTCTGAAAGAGAAGCAGTCTGTTCCTACACTACAATTCACTGTGCGAAGTGAATGGAGTGTTGCTTCACTTTCTAAATGGTCTCCTTTTAGAGATAATCACTCTCTTTTGAAACTGCGTTCAGCTACTTACAAGCATTCACAAGAAACTCACATCTGTTTCTCTGAAAGAGAAGCAGTCTGTTCCAACACTTCAATTCACTGTGCGAAGTGAATTCAGTGTTCCTTGACATTCTAAATGCTGTAGTTTCAGAGAAAATCACTTTCCTTTGAAAGTGCCTTAAGCTACTTTCAAGCATTCAACAGAAATTCACATGCGTTTCTCTGAAAGAGAAGCAGTCTGTTCCAACACTTCAATTCACTTTGTGAAGTGAATGGAGTGTTGTTTCACTTTCTAAATGTTGTCCTTTCAGAGAAAATCACTTTCCTTTTAAAGTGCCTTAAGCTACTTACAAGATTTCACAAGAAACTCACATGCATTTTTTTGAAAGAGAAGCAGCCTGTTCCAACACTTCAATTCACTGTCCGAAGTGAATGGAGTGTTGCTTCACTTTCTAAATGCTGTTCTTACAGAGGAAATCACTCTCTTTTGAAACTGCCTTAAGCTACTTACAAGCATTCACAAGAAGCTCACATCTGTTTCTCTGAAAGAGAAGCAGTCTGTTCCAACACTTCAATTCACTGTGCGAAGTTAATGGAGTGTTCCTTGACATTCTAAATGCTGTAGTTTCAGGGAAAATCACTTTCCTTTGAAAGTTCCTTAAGCTACTTACAAGCATTCAACAGAAATTCACATGCGTTTTTCTGAAAGAAAAGAAGTCTGTTCCAACACTTCAATTCACTGTGCGAAGTTAATGGAGTGTTGCTTCACTTTCTAAATGCTCTCCTTTTAGAGAAAATCACTTTCCTTTGAAAGTGCCTTAAGCTACTTACAAGCATTCACAAGAAACTCACATGCATTTTTCTGAAAGAGAAGCAGTCTGTTCCAACACTTCAATTCATTGTTCGAAGTGAATGGAGTGTTGCTTCACTTTCTAAATGCTCTCCTTTTAGAGAAAATCACTTTCCTTTGAAAGTGCCTTAAGCTACTTACAAGCATTCACAGGAAACTCAAATGTGTTTCTATGAAAGAGAAGCTGTCTGTTCCAACACTTCAATTCACGGTGCGAAGTGAATGGAGTGTTACTTCACTTACTAAATGCTCTCCTTTTAGAGAAAATCACTCTCTTTTGAAACTGCCTTAAGCTACTTACATGCATTCACAAGAAACTCACATCTGTTTCTCTGAAAGAGAAGCAGTCTCTTCCAACACTTCAATTCACGGTGCGAAGTGAATGGAGTGTTGCTTCACTTTCTAAATGCTGTGCTTTCAGAGAAAATCACTTTCCTTTGAAAGTGCCTTATGCTACTTACAAGCATTCAACAGAAATTCACATGCGTTTCTCTGAAAGAGAAGCAGTCTGTTCCAACACTTCAATTCACTGTGCAAAGTGAATGGAGTGTTGCTTCACTTTCTAAATGCTGTCCTTTCAGAAAATATCACTTTCCTTTGAAAGTGCCTTAAGCTACTTACAAGCATTCAACAGAAATTCACATGCGTTTTTCTGAAAGAAAAGAAGTCTGTTCCAACACTTCAATTCACTGTGCGAAGTGAATGCAGTGTTCCTTGACATTCTAAATGCTGTAGTTTCAGGGAAAATCACTTTCCTTTGAAAGTGCCTTAAGCTACATACAACCATTCAACAGAAATTCACATGCGTTTTTCTGAAAGAAAAGAAGTCTGTTCCAACACTTCAATTCACTGTGCGAAGTTAATGGAGTGTTGCTTCACTTTCTAAATGCTCTCCTTTTAGAGAAAATCACTTTCCTTTGAAAGTGCCTTAAGCTACTTACAAGCATTCACAAGAAACTCACATGCATTTTTCTGAAAGAGAAGCAGTCTGTTCCAACACTTCAATTCACTGTTCGAAGTGAATGGAGTGTTGCTTCACTTTCTAAATGCTGTCCTTTCAGAGAAATTCACTTTCCTTTGAAAGTGCCTTAAGCTACTTACAAGCATTCACAGGAAACTCAAATGTGTTTCTGTGAAAGAGAAGCTGTCTGTTCCAACACTTCAATTCACGGTGCGAAGTGAATGGATTGTTGCTTCACTTTCTAAATGCTGTCCTTTCAGAGAAAATCACTTTCCTTTGAAAGTGCCTTAAGCTACTTACAAGCATTCAACAGAAATTCACATGCGTTTCTCTGAAAGAGAAGCAGTCTGTTCCAACACTTCAATTCACTTTGCGAAAAGAATGGAGTGTTGCTTCACTTTTTAAATGCTGTCCTTTCAGAGAAAATCACTTTCCTTTGAAAGTGCCTTAAGCTACTTACAAGCATTCACAAGAAACTCACATGCATTTTTCTGAAAGGGAAGCAGTCTGTTCCAACACTTCAATTCACTGTGCGAAGAGAATGGAGTGTTGCTTCACTTTCCAAATGCTGTCCTTTCAGAGAAAATCACTTTCCTTTGAAAGTGCCTTAAGGTACTCACAAGCATTCACAAGAAACTGACATGCAATTCTCTGAAAGAGAAGTAGTCTGTTCCAACACTTTAATTCACTGTGCGAAGTGAATGGAGTGTTCCTTGACATTCTAAATGCTGTAGTTTCAGGGAAAATCACTTTCCTTTGAAAGTTCCTTAAGCTACTTACAAGCATCCAACAGAAATTCACATGTGTTTTTTTGAAAGAGAAGCAGTCTGTTCCAACACTTCAATTCACTGTGCGAAGTGAATGGAGTGTTGCTTCACTTTCTAAATGCTCTCCTTTTAGAGAAAATCACTCTGTTTTGAAACTGCCTTAAGCTACTTACATGCATTCACAAGAAACTCACATCTGTTTCTCTGAAAGAGAAGCAGTCTGTTCCAACATTTCAATTCACGGTGCGAAGTGAATGGAGTGTTGCTTCACTTTCTAAATGCTGTGCTTTCAGAGAAAATCACTTTCCTTTGAAAGTGCCTTAAGCTACTTACAAGCATTCAACAGAAATTCACATGCCTTTCTCTGAAAGAGATGCAGTCTGTTCCAACACTTCAATTCACTGTGCAAATTGAATGGAGTGTTGCTTCACTTTCTAAATGCTGTCCTTTCGGAGAAAATCACTTTCCTTTGAAAGTGCCTAAAGCTACTTACAAGCATTCAACAGAAATTCACATGCGTTTCTCTGAAAGAGAAGCAGTCTGTTCCAACACTTCAATTCACTTTGTGAAGTGAATGGAGTGTTGTTTCACTTTCTAAATGTTGTCCTTTCAGAGAAAATCACTTTCCTTTTAAAGTGCCTTAAGCTTCTTACAAGCATTCACAAGAAACTCACATGCATTTTTTTGAAAGAGAAGCAGCCTGTTCCAACACTTCAATTCACTGTCCGAAGTGAATGGAGTATTGCTTCACTTTCTAAATGCTGTCCTTACAGAGGAAATCACTCTCTTTTGAAACTGCCTTAAGCTACTTACAAGCATTCACAAGAAGCTCACATCTGTTTCTCTGAAAGAGAAGCAGTCTGTTCCAACACTTCAATTCACTGTGCGAAGTTAATGGAGTGTTCCTTGACATTCTAAATGCTGTAGTTTCAGAGAAAATCACTTTCCTTTGAAAGTGCCTTAAGCTACATACAAGCATTCAACAGAAATTCACATGCGTTTTTCTGAAAGAAAAGAAGTCTGTTCCAACACTTCAATTCACTGTGCGAAGTTAATGGAGTGTTGCTTCACTTTCTAAATGCTCTCCTTTTAGAGAAAATCACTTTCCTTTGAAAGTGCCTTAAGCTACTTACAAGCATTCACAAGAAACTCACATGCATTTTTCTGAAAGAGAAGCAGTCTGTTCCAACACTTCAATTCACTGTTCGAAGTGAATGGAGTGTTGCTTCACTTTCTAAATGCTCTCCTTTTAGAGAAAATCACTTTCCTTTGAAAGTGCCTTAAGCTACTTACAAGCATTCACAGGAAACTCAAATGTGTTTCTATGAAAGAGAAGCTGTCTATTCCAACACTTCAATTCACGGTGCGAAGTGAATGGAGTGTTGCTTCACTTTCTAAATATTCTCCTTTCAGAGAAAATCACTTTCCTTTGAAAGTGCCTTAAGCTACTTACAAGCATTCAACAGAAATTCACATGCGTTTCTCTGAAAGAGAAGCAGTCTGTTCCAACACTTCAATTCACTTTGCGAAGAGAATGGAGTGTTGCTTCACTTTCTAAATGCTCTCCTTTTAGAGAAAATCACTCTCTTTTGAAACTGCCTTAAGCTACTTATATGCATTCACAAGAAACTCACATCTGTTTCTCTGAAAGAGAAGCAGTCTGTTCCAACACTTCAATTCACGGTGCGAAGTGAATGGAGTGTTGCTTCACTTTCTAAATGCTGTGCTTTCAGAGAAAATCACTTTCCTTTGAAAGTGCCTTAAGCTACTTACAAGCATTCAACAGAAATTCACATGCGTTTCTCTGAAAGAGAAGCAGTCTGTTCCAACACTTCAATTCACTGTGCAAAGTGAATGGAGTGTTGCTTCACTTTCAAAATGCTGTCCTTTCAGAGAAAATCACTTTCCTTTGAAAGTGCCTTAAGCTACTTACAAGCATTCAACAGAAATTCACATGCGTTTTTCTGAAAGAAAAGAAGTCTGTTCCAACACTTCAATTCACTGTGCGAAGTGAATGCAGTGTTCCTTGACATTCTAAATGCTGTAGTTTCAGGGAAAATCACTTTCCTTTGAAAGTGCCTTAAGCTACTTACAAGCATTCACAAGAAACTAACATGCATTTTTCTGAAAGAGAAGCAGTCTTTTCCTACACTACAATTCACTGTGCGAAGTGAATGGAGTGTTGCTTCACTTTCTAAATGCTCTCCTTTTAGAGAAATTCACTTTCCTTTGAAAGTGCCTTAAGCTACTTACAAGCATTCAACAGAAATTCACATGCGTTTCTCTGAAAGAGAAGCAGTCTGTTCCAACACTTCAATTCACTTTGCGAAGAGAATGGAGTGTTGCTTCACTTTTTAAATGCTGTCCTTTCAGAGAAAATCACTTTCCTTTGAAAGTGCCTTAAGGTACTCACAAGCATTCACAAGAAACTGACATGCAATTCTCTGAAAGAGAAGTAGTCTGTTCCAACACTTCAATTCACTGTGCGAAGTGAATGGAGTGTTCCTTGACATTCTAAATGCTGTAGTTTCAGGGAAAATCACTTTCCTTTGAAAGTTCCTTAAGCTACTTACAAGCATCCAACAGAAATTCACATGCGTTTTTCTGAAAGAAAAGAAGTCTGTTTCAACACTTCAATTCACTGTGCAAAGTTAATGGAGTGTTGCTTCACTTTCTAAATGCTCTCCTTTTAGAGAAAATCACTTTCCTTTGAAAGTGCCTTAAGCTACTTACAAGCATTCACAAGAAACTCACATGCATTTTTCTGAAAGAGAAGCAGTCTGTTCCTACACTACAATTCACTGTGCGAAGTGAATGGAGTTTTGCTTCACTTTCTAAATGGTCTCTTTTTAGAGATAATCACTCTCTTTTGAAACTGCGTTCAGCTACTTACAAGCATTCACAAGAAACTCACATCTGTTTCTCTGAAAGAGAAGCAGTCTGTTCCAACACTTCAATTCACTGTGCGAAGTGAATTCAGTGTTCCTTGACATTCTAAATGCTGTAGTTTCAGAGAAAATCACTTTCCTTTGAAAGTGCCTTAAGCTACTTTCAAGCATTCAACAGAAATTCACATGCGTTTCTCTGAAAGAGAAGCAGTCTGTTCCAACACTTCAATTCACTTTGTGAAGTGAATGGAGTGTTGTTTCACTTTCTAAATGTTGTCCTTTCAGAGAAAATCACTTTCCTTTTAAAGTGCCTTAAGCTACTTACAAGCATTCACAAGAAACTCACATGCATTTTTTTGAAAGAGAAGCAGCCTGTTCCAACACTTCAATTCACTGTCCGAAGTGAATGGAGTGTTGCTTCACTTTCTAAATGCTGTCCTTACAGAGGAAATCACTCTCATTTGAAACTGCCTTAAGCTACTTACAAGCATTCACAAGAAGCTCACATCTGTTTCTCTGAAAGAGAAGCAGTCTGTTCCAACACTTCAATTCACTGTGCGAAGTTAATGGAGTGTTCCTTGACATTCTAAATGCTGTAGTTTCAGGGAAAATCACTTTCCTTTGAAAGTTCCTTAAGCTACTTACAAGCATTCAACAGAAATTCACATGCGTTTTTCTGAAAGAAAAGAAGTCTGTTCCAACACTTCAATTCACTGTGCGAAGTTAATGGAGTGTTGCTTCACTTTCTAAATGCTCTCCTTTTAGAGAAAATCACTTTCCTTTGAAAGTGCCTTAAGCTACTTACAAGCATTCACAAGAAACTCACATGCATTTTTCTGAAAGAGAAGCAGTCTGTTCCAACACTTCAATTCACTGTTCGAAGTGAATGGAGTGTTGCTTCACTTTCTAAATGCTGTCCTTTCAGAGAAATTCACTTTCCTTTGAAAGTGCCTTAAGCTACTTACAAGCATTCACAGGAAACTCAAATGTGTTTCTGTGAAAGAGAAGCTGTCTGTTCCAACATTCAATTCACGGTGCGAAGTGAATGGATTGTTGCTTCACTTTCTAAATGCTGTCCTTTCAGAGAAAATCACTTTCCTTTGAAAGTGCCTTAAGCTACTTACAAGCATTCAACAGAAATTCACATGCGTTTCTCTGAAAGAGAAGCAGTCTGTTCCAACACTTCAATTCACTTTGCGAAGAGAATGGAGTGTTGCTTCACTTTTTAAATGCTGTCCTTTCAGAGAAAATCACTTTCCTTTGAAAGTGCCTTCAGCTACTTACAAGCATTCACAAGAAACTCACATGCATTTTTCTGAAAGGGAAGCAGTCTGTTCCAACACTTCAATTCACTGTGCTAAGTGAATGGAGTGTTGCTTCACTTTCCAAATGCTGTCCTTTCAGAGAAAATCACTTTCCTTTGAAAGTGCCTTAAGGTACTCACAAGCATTCACAAGAAACTGAAATGCAATTCTCTGAAAGAGAAGTAGTCTGTTCCAACACTTCAATTCACTGTGCGAAGTGAATGGAGTGTTCCTTGACATTCTAAATGCTGTAGTTTCAGGGAAAATCACTTTCCTTTGAAAGTTCCTTAAGCTACTTACAAGCATCCAACAGAAATTCACATGCGTTTTTCTGAAAGAAAAGAAGTCTGTTCCAACACTTCAATTCACTGTGCAAAGTTAATGGAGTGTTGCTTCACTTTCTAAATGCTCTCCTTTTAGAGAAAATCACTTTCCTTTGAAAGTGCCTTAAGCTACTTACAAGCATTCACAAGAAACTCACATGCATTTTTCTGAAAGAGAAGCAGTCTGTTCCTACACTACAATTCACTGTGCGAAGTGAATGGAGTGTTGCTTCACTTTCTAAATGGTCTCCTTTTAGAGTTAATCACTCTCTTTTGAAACTGCGTTCAGCTACTTACAAGCATTCACAAGAAACTCACATCTGTTTCTCTGAAAGAGAAGCAGTCTGTTCCAACACTTCAATTCACTGTGCGAAGTGAATTCAGTGTTTCTTGACATTCTAAATGCTGTTGTTTCAGAGAAAATCACTTTCCTTTGAAAGTGCCTTAAGCTACTTTCAAGCATTCAACAGAAATTCACATGCGTTTCTCTGAAAGAGAAGCAGTCTGTTCCAACACTTCAATTCACTTTGTGAAGTGAATGGAGTGTTGTTTCACTTTCTAAATGTTGTCCTTTCAGAGAAAATCACTTTCCTTTTAAAGTGCCTTAAGCTACTTACAAGCATTCACAAGAAACTCACATGCATTTTTTTGAAAGAGAAGCAGCCTGTTCCAACACTTCAATTCACTGTCCGAAGTGAATGGAGTGTTGCTTCACTTTCTAAATGCTGTCCTTACAGAGGAAATCACTCTCTTTTGAAACTGCCTTAAGCTACTTACAAGCATTCACAAGAAGCTCACATCTGTTTCTCTGAAAGAGAAGCAGTCTGTTCCAACACTTCAATTCACTGTGCGAAGTTAATGGAGTGTTCCTTGACATTCTAAATGCTGTAGTTTCAGGGAAAATCACTTTCCTTTGAAAGTTCCTTAAGCTACTTACAAGCATTCAACAGAAATTCACATGCGTTTTTCTGAAAGAAAAGAAGTCTGTTCCAACAATTCAATTCACTGTGCGAAGTGAATGGAGTGTTGCTTCACTTTCTAAATGCTGTAATTTCAGAGAAAATCACTTTCCTTTGAAAGTGCCTTAAGCTACTTACATGCATTCACAAGAAACTCACACCTGTTTCTCTGAAAGAGAAGCAGTCTGTTCCAAAACTTCAATTCACTGTGCGAAGTGAATGGAGTGTTCCTTGACATTCTAAATGCTGTAGTTTCAGGGAAAATCACTTTCCTTTGAAAGTGCCTTAAGCTACTTTCAAGCATTCAACAGAAATTCACATGCGTTTCTCTGAAAGAGAAGCAGTCTTTTCCAACACTTCAATTCACTTTGCGAAGAGAATGGAGAGTTGCTTCACTTTCTAAATGCTGTCCTTTCCGAGAAAATCACTTTCCTTTGAAAGTGCCTTAAGCTACTTACAAGCATTCACAGGAAACTCAAATGTGTTTCTATGAAAGAGAAGCTGTCTGTTCCAACACTTCAATTCACGGTGCAAAGTGAATGAGTGTTGCTTCACTTTCTAAATGCTCTCCTTTTAGAGAATACACTCTCTTTTGAAACTGCATTCAGCTACTTACAAGCATTCACAAGAAACTCACATCTGTTTCTCTGAAAGAGAAGCAGTCTGTTCCAACACTTAAATTCACTGTGCGAAGTGAATGGAGTGTTGCTTCACTTTCTAAATGCTGTCCTTTCAGAGAAAATCACTCTCTTTTGAAACTGCCTTAAGCTACTTACAAGCATTCACAAGAAGCTCACATCTGTTTCTCTGAAAGAGAAGCAGTCTGTTCCAACACTTCAATTCACTGTGCGAAGTGAATGGAGTGTTGCTTCACTTTCTAAATGCTCTCCTTTTAGAGAAAATCACTCTCTTTTGAAACCGCCTAAAGCTACTTACATGCATTCACAAGAAACTCACATCTGTTTCTCTGAAAGAGAAGCAGTCTGTTTCAACACTTCAATTCACTGTTCGAAGTAAATGGAGTGTTCCTTGACATTCTAAATGCTGTAGTTTCAGAGAAAATTACTTTCCTTTGAAAGTGCCTTAATCTACTTACAAGCATTCAACAGAAAATCACATACGTTTCTCTGAAAGATAAGCAGTCTGTTCCAACACTTCAATTCACTTTTCGAAGAGAATGGAGTGTTGCTTCACTTTCTAAATGCTGTCCTTTCAGAGAAAATCACTTTCCTATGAAAGTGCCTTACGCTACTTACAAGCATTCACAAGAAATTCACATGCATTTTTCTGAAAGAGAAGCAGTCTGTTCCAACACTTCAATTCACTGTGCGAAGTGAATGGAGTGTTGCTTCACTTTCTAAATGCTCTCCTTTTAGAGAAAATCACTCTCTTTTGAAACTGCCTTAAGCTACTTACATGCATTCACAAGAAACTGACATCTGTTTCTCTGAAAGAGAAGCAGTCTGTTCCAACACTTCAATTCACGGTGCGAAGTGAATGGAGTGTTGCTTCACTTTCTAAATGCTGTACTTTCAGAGAAAATCACTTTCCTTTAAAAGTGCCTTAAGCTACTTACAAGCATTCAACAGAAATTCACATGCGTTTCTCTGAAAGAGAAGCAGTCTGTTCCAACACTTCAATTCACTGTGCAAAGTGAATGGAGTGTTGCTTCACTTCCTAAATGCTGTCCTTACAGAGAAAATCACTTTCCTTTGAAAGTGCCTTAAGCTACTTACAAGCATTCAACAGAAATTCACATGCGTTTCTCTGAAAGAGAAGCAGTCTGTTCCAACACTTCAATTCACTTTGCGAAGAGAATGGAGTGTTGCTTCACTTTCTAAATGCTGTTCTTTCAGAGAAAATCACTTTCCTTTGAAAGTGCCTTAAGCTACTTACAAGCATTCACAAGAAACTCACATGCATTTTTCTGAAAGAGAAGCAGTCTGTTCCAACACTTCAATTCACTGTTCGAGGTAAATTAAGTGTTGCTTAACTTTCTAAATGCTCTCCTTTTAGAGAAAATCACTTTCCTTTGAAAGTGCCTTAAGCTACTTACAAGCATTCACAGGAAACTCAAATTTGATTCTATGAAAGAGAAGCTGTCTGTTCCAACACTTCAATTCACGGTGCGAAGTGAATGGAGTGTTGCTACACTTTCTAAATGCTGTCCTTTCAGAGAAAATCACTTTCCTTTGAAAGTGCCTTAAGCTACTTACAAGCATTCAACAGAAATTCACATGCGTTTCTTTGAAAGAGAAGCAGTCTGTTCCAACACTTCAATTCACTGTGCGAAGTGAATGGAGTGTTGCTTCACTTTCTAAATGCTGTCCTTTCAGAGAAATTCACTTTCCTTTGAAAGTGCCTTAAGCTACTTACAAGCATTCACAGGAAACTCAAATGTGTTTCTATGAAAGAGAAGCTGCCTGTTCCAACACTTCAATTCACTTTGCGAAGAGAATGGAGTGTTGCTTCACTTTCTAAATGCTGTCCTTTCAGAGAAAATCACTTCCTTTGAAAGTGCCTTAAGCTACTTAAAAGCATTCAACAGAAATTCACATGCGTTTCTCTGAAAGAGAAGCAGTCTGTTCCAACACTTCAATTCACTGTGCGAAGTGAATAGAGTGTTGCTTCACTTTCTAAATGCTGTTTTTTCAGAGAAAATCACTTTCCTTTGAAAGTGCCTTAAGCTACTTACAAGCATTCACAAGAAACTCACATGCATTTTTCTGAAAGAGAAGCAGTCTGTTCCAACACTTCAATTCACGGTGCGAAGAGAATGGAGTGTTGCTTCACTTTCTAAATGCTGTCCTTTCAGAGAAAATCACTTTCCTTTGAAAGTGCCTTAAGCTACTTACAAGCATTCACAAGAAACTCACATGCATTTTTCTGAAAGAGAAGCAGTCTGTTCCTACACTACAATTCACTTTGCGAAGTGAATGGAGTGTTGCTTCACTTTCTAAATGCTCTCCTTTTAGAGAAAATCACTCTCTTTTGAAACTGCGTTCAGCTACTTACAAGCATTCACAAGAAACTCACATCTGTTTCTCTGAAAGAGAAGCAGTCTGTTCCAACACTTCAATTCACGGTGCGAAGTGAATGGAGTGTTGCTTCACTTTCTAAATGCTGTCCTTTCAGAGAAATTCACTTTCCTTTGAAAGTGCCTTAAGCTACTTACAAGCCTTCACAGGAAACTCAAATGTGTTTCTATGAAAGAGAAGCTGTCTGTTCCAACACTTCAATTCACGGTGCGAAGTGAATGGAGTGTTGCTTCACTTTCTAAATGCTGTCCTTTCAGAGAAAATCACTTTCCTTTGAAAGTGCCTTAAGCTACTTACAAGCATTCAACAGAAATTCACATGCGTTTCTCTGAAAGAGAAGCAGTCTGATCCAACACTTCAATTCACTTTGCGAAGAGAATGGAGTGTTGCTTCACTTTCTAAATGCTGTCCTTTCAGACAAAATCACTTTCCTTTGAAAGTGCCTTAAGCTACTTACAAGCATTCACAGGAAACTCAAATGTGTTTCTATGAGAGAGAAGCTGTCTATTCCAACACTTCAATTCACGGTGCGAAGTGAATGGAGTGTTGCTTCACTTTCTTAATGCTGTCCTTTCCGAGAAAATCACTTTCCTTTGAAAGTGCCTTAAGCTACTTACAAGCATTCAACAGAAATTCACATGCGTTTCTCTGAAAGAGAAGCAGTCTGTTCCAACACTTCAATTCACTGTGCGAGGTGAATAGAGTGTTGCTTCACTTTCTAAATGCTGTCCTTTCAGAGAAAATCACTTTCCTTTGAAAGTGCCTTAAGCTACTTACAAGCATTCACAAGAAACTCACATGCATTTTTCTGAAAGAGAAGCAGTCTGTTCCAACACTTCAATTCACGGTGCGAAGAGAATGGAGTGTTGCTTCACTTTCTAAATGATGTCCTTTCAGAGAAAATCACTTTCCTTTGAAAGTGCCTTAAGCTACTTACAAGCATTCACAAGACACTCACATGTATTTTTCTGAAAGAGAAGCAGTCTGTTCCTACACTACAATTCACTGTGCGAAGTAAATGGAGTGTTGCTTCACTTTCTAAATGCTCCCCTTTTAGAGAAAATCACTCTCTTTTGAAACTGCGTTCAGCTACTTACAAGCATTCACAAGAAACTCACATCTGTTTCTCTGAAAGAGAAGCAGTCTGTTCCAACACTTCAGTTCACGGTGCGAAGTGAATGGAGTGTTGCTTCACTTTCTAAATGCTGTCCTTTCAGAGAAATTCACTTTCCTTTGAAAGTGCCTTAAGCTACTTACAAGCATTCACAGGAAACTCAAATGTGTTTCAATGAAAGAGAAGCTGTCTGTTCCAACACTTCAATTCACATTGCGAAGAGAATGGAGTGTTGCTTCACTTTCTAAATGCTGTCCTTTCCAAGAAAATCACTTTCCTTTGAAAGTGCCTTAAGCTACTTACAAGCATTCACAAGAAACTCACATGCATTTTTCTGAAAGAGAAGCAGTCTGTTCCAACACTTCAATTCACTGTGCGAAGTGAATGGAGTGTTGCTTCACTTTCTAAATGCTCTCCTTTTAGAGAAAATCACTCTCTTTTGAAACTGCCTTAAGCTACTTACATGCATTCACAAGAAACTCACATCTGTTTCTCTGAAAGAGAAGCAGACTGTTCCAACATTTCAATTCATGGTGCGAAGTGAATGGAGTGTTGCTTCACTTTCTAAATGCTGTGCTTTCAGAGAAAATCACTTTCCTTTGAAAGTGCCTTAAGCTACTTACAAGCATTCAACAGAAATTCACATGCCTTTCTCTGAAAGAGATGCAGTCTGTTCCAACACTTCAATTCACTGTGCAAAGTGAATGGAGTGTTGCTTCACTTTCTAAATGCTGTCCTTTCGGAGAAAATCACTTTCCTTTGAAAGTGCCTTAAGCTACTTACAAGCATTCAACAGAAATTCACATGAGTTTCTCTGAAAGAGAAGCAGTCTGTTCCAACACTTCAAATCACTGTGCGAAGTGAATGGAGTGTTGCTTCACTTTCTAAATGCTGTCCTTTCAGAGAAAATCACTTTCCTTTGAAAGTGTCTTAAGCTACTTACAAGCATTCACAAGAAACTGACATGCAATTCTCTGAAAGAGAAGTAGTCTGTTCCAACACTTCAATTCACTGTGCGAAGTGAATGGAGTGTTCCTTGACATTCTAAATGCTGTAGTTTCAGGGAAAATCACTTTCTTTTGAAAGTTCCTTAAGCTACTTACAAGCATCCAACAGAAATTCACATGCGTTTTTCTGAAAGAAAAGAAGTCTGTTCCAACACTTCAATTCACTGTGCAAAGTTAATGGAGTGTTGCTTCACTTTCTAAATGCTCTCCTTTTAGAGAAAATCACTTTCCTTTGAAAGTGCCTTAAGCTACTTACAAGCATTCACAAGAAACTCACATGCATTTTTCTGAAAGAGAAGCAGTCTGTTCCTACACTACAATTCACTGTGCGAAGTGAATGGAGTGTTGCTTCACTTTCTAAATGGTCTCCTTTTAGAGATAATCACTCTCTTTTGAAACTGCGTTCAGCTACTTACAAGCATTCACAAGAAACTCACATCTGTTTCTCTGAAAGAGAAGCAGTCTGTTCCAACACTTCAATTCACTGTGCGAAGTGAATTCAGTGTTCCTTGACATTCTAAATGCTGTAGTTTCAGAGAAAATCACTTTCCTTTGAAAGTGCCTTAAGCTACTTTCAAGCATTCAACAGAAATTCACATGCGTTTCTCTGAAAGAGAAGCAGTCTGTTCCAACACTTCAATTCACTTTGTGAAGTGAATGGAGTGTTGCTTCACTTTCTAAATGCTGTCCTTTCAGAGAAAATCACTTTCCTTTGAAAGTGCCTTAAGCTACTTACAAGCATTCAACAGAAATTCACATGCGTTTCTCTGAAAGAGAAGCAGTCTGTTCCAACACTTCAATTCACTTTGCGAAGAGAATGGAGTGTTGCTTCACTTTCTAAATGCTGTCCTTTCAGACAAAATCACTTTCCTTTGAAAGTGCCTTAAGCTACTTACAAGCATTCACAGGAAACTCAAATGTGTTTCTATGAGAGAGAAGCTGTCTATTCCAACACTTCAATTCACGGTGCAAAGTGAATGGAGTGTTGCTTCACTTTCTTAATGCTGTCCTTTCCGAGAAAATCACTTTCCTTTGAAAGTACCTTAAGCTACTTAAAAGCATTCACAAGAAACTCACATGCATTTTTCTGAAAGAGAAGCAGTCTGTTCCAAAACTTAAATTCACTGTTCGAAGTGAATGGAGTGTTGCTTCACTTTCTAAATGCTCTCCTTTTAGAGAAAATCACTCTCTTTTGAAACTGCCTTAAGCTACTTACATGCATTCACAAGAAACTCACATCTGTTTCTCTGAAAGAGAAGCAGTCTGTTCCAACACTTCAATTCACGGTGCGAAGTGAATGGAGTGTTGCTTCACTTTCTAAATGCTGTGCTTTCAGAGAAAATCACTTTCCTTTGAAAGTGCCTTAAGCTACTTACAAGCATTCAACAGAAATTCACATGCGTTTCTCTGAAAGAGAAGCAGTCTGTTCCAACACTTCAATTCACTGTGCAAAGTGAATGGAGTGTTGCTTCACTTTCTAAATGCTGTCCTTTCAGAGAAAATCACTTTCCTTTGAAAGTGCCTTAAGCTACTTACAAGCATTCAACAGAAATTCACATGCGTTTCTCTGAAAGAGAAGCAGTCTGTTCCAACACTTCAATTCACTGTGCGAAGTGAATAGAGTGTTGCTTCACTTTCTAAATGCTGTCCTTTCAGAGAAAATCACTTTCCTTTGAAAGTGCCTTAAGCTACTTACAAGCATTCACAAGAAACTCACATGCATTTTTCTGAAAGAGAAGCAGTCTGTTCCAACACTTCAATTCACGGTGCGAAGAGAATGGAGTGTTGCTTCACTTTCTAAATGCTGTCCTTTCAGAGAAAATCACTTTCCTTTGAAAGTGCCTTAAGCTACTTACAAGCATTCACAAGAAACTCACATGTATTTTTCTGAAAGAGAAGGAGTCTGTTCCTACACTACAATTCACTGTGCGAAGTAAATGGAGTGTTGCTTCACTTTCTAAATGCTCCCCTTTTAGAGAAAATCACTCTCTTTTGAAACTGCATTCAGCTACTTACAAGCATTCACAAGAAACTCACATCTGTTTCTCTGAAAGAGAAGCAGTCTGTTCCAACACTTCAATTCACGGTGCGAAGTGAATGGAGTGTTGCTTCACTTTCTAAATGCTGTCCTTTCAGAGAAATTCACTTTCCTTTGAAAGTGTCTTAAGCTACTTACAAGCATTCACAGGAAACTCAAATGTGTTTCTATGAAAGAGAAGCTGTCTGTTCCAACACTTCAATTCACGGTGCGAAGTGAATGGAGTGTTGCTTCACTTTCTAAATGCTGTCCTTTCAGAGAAAATCACTTTCCTTTGAAAGTGCCTTAAGCTACTTACAAGCATTCAACAGAAATTCACATGCGTTACTCTGAAAGAGAAGCAGTCTGTTCCAACACTTCAATTCAATTTGCGAAGAGAATGGAGTGTTGCTTCACTTTCTAAATGCTGTCCTTTCCAAGAAAATCACTTTCCTTTGAAAGTGCCTTAAGCTACTTACAAGCATTCACAAGAAACTCACATGCATTTTTCTGAAAGAGAAGCAGTCTGTTCCAACACTTCAATTCACTGTGCAAAGTGAATGGAGTGTTGCTTCACTTTCTAAATGCTCTCCTTTTAGAGAAAATCACTCTCTTTTGAAACTGCCTTAAGCTACTTACATGCATTCACAAGAAACTCACATCTGTTTCTCTGAAAGAGAAGCAGTCTGTTCCAACATTTCAATTCACGGTGCGAAGTGAATGGAGTGTTGCTTCACTTTCTAAATGCTGTTCTTACAGAGGAAATCACTCTCTTTTGAAACTGCCTTAAGCTACTTACAAGCATTCACAAGAAGCTCACATCTGTTTCTCTGAAAGAGAAGCAGTCTGTTCCAACACTTCAATTCACTGTGCGAAGTTAATGGAGTGTTCCTTGACATTCTAAATGCTGTAGTTTCAGGGAAAATCACTTTCCTTTGAAAGTTCCTTAAGCTACTTACAAGCATTCAACAGAAATTCACATGCGTTTTTCTGAAAGAAAAGAAGTCTGTTCCAACACTTCAATTCACTGTGCGAAGTTAATGGAGTGTTGCTTCACTTTCTAAATGCTCTCCTTTTAGAGAAAATCACTTTCCTTTGAAAGTGCCTTAAGCTACTTACAAGCATTCACAAGAAACTCACATGCATTTTTCTGAAAGAGAAGCAGTCTGTTCCAACACTTCAATTCACGGTGCGAAGTGAATGGAGTGTTACTTCACTTACTAAATGCTCTCCTTTTAGAGAAAATCACTCTCTTTTGAAACTGCCTTAAGCTACTTACATGCATTCACAAGAAACTCACATCTGTTTCTCTGAAAGAGAAGCAGTCTCTTCCAACACTTCAATTCACGGTGCGAAGTGAATGGAGTGTTGCTTCACTTTCTAAATGCTGTGCTTTCAGAGAAAATCACTTTCCTTTGAAAGTGCCTTATGCTACTTACAAGCATTCAACAGAAATTCACATGCGTTTCTCTGAAAGAGAAGCAGTCTGTTCCAACACTTCAATTCACTGTGCAAAGTGAATGGAGTGTTGCTTCACTTTCTAAATGCTGTCCTTTCAGAAAATATCACTTTCCTTTGAAAGTGCCTTAAGCTACTTACAAGCATTCAACAGAAATTCACATGCGTTTTTCTGAAAGAAAAGAAGTCTGTTCCAACACTTCAATTCACTGTGCGAAGTGAATGCAGTGTTCCTTGACATTCTAAATGCTGTAGTTTCAGGGAAAATCACTTTCCTTTGAAAGTGCCTTAAGCTACTTACAACCATTCAACAGAAATTCACATGCGTTTTTCTGAAAGAAAAGAAGTCTGTTCCAACACTTCAATTCACTGTGCGAAGTTAATGGAGTGTTGCTTCACTTTCTAAATGCTCTCCTTTTAGAGAAAATCACTTTCCTTTGAAAGTGCCTTAAGCTACTTACAAGCATTCACAAGAAACTCACATGCATTTTTCTGAAAGAGAAGCAGTCTGTTCCAACACTTCAATTCACTGTTCGAAGTGAATGGAGTGTTGCTTCACTTTCTAAATGCTGTCCTTTCAGAGAAATTCACTTTCCTTTGAAAGTGCCTTAAGCTACTTACAAGCATTCACAGGAAACTCAAATGTGTTTCTGTGAAAGAGAAGCTGTCTGTTCCAACACTTCAATTCACGGTGCGAAGTGAATGGATTGTTGCTTCACTTTCTAAATGCTGTCCTTTCAGAGAAAATCACTTTCCTTTGAAAGTGCCTTAAGCTACTTACAAGCATTCAACAGAAATTCACATGCGTTTCTCTGAAAGAGAAGCAGTCTGTTCCAACACTTCAATTCACTTTGCGAAAAGAATGGAGTGTTGCTTCACTTTTTAAATGCTGTCCTTTCAGAAAATCACTTTCCTTTGAAAGTGCCTTAAGCTACTTACAAGCATTCACAAGAAACTCACATGCATTTTTCTGAAAGGGAAGCAGTCTGTTCCAACACTTCAATTCACTGTGCGAAGAGAATGGAGTGTTGCTTCACTTTCCAAATGCTGTCCTTTCAGAGAAAATCACTTTCCTTTGAAAGTGCCTTAAGGTACTCACAAGCATTCACAAGAAACTGACATGCAATTCTCTGAAAGAGAAGTAGTCTGTTCCAACACTTTAATTCACTGTGCGAAGTGAATGGAGTGTTCCTTGACATTCTAAATGCTGTAGTTTCAGGGAAAATCACTTTCCTTTGAAAGTTCCTTAAGCTACTTACAAGCATCCAACAGAAATTCACATGCGTTTTTTTGAAAGAGAAGCAGTCTGTTCCAACACTTCAATTCACTGTGCGAGGTGAATGGAGTGTTGCTTCACTTTCTAAATGCTCTCCTTTTAGAGAAAATCACTCTGTTTTGAAACTGCCTTAAGCTACTTACATGCATTCACAAGAAACTCACATCTGTTTCTCTGAAAGAGAAGCAGTCTGTTCCAACATTTCAATTCACGGTGCGAAGTGAATGGAGTGTTGCTTCACTTTCTAAATGCTGTGCTTTCAGAGAAAATCACTTTCCTTTGAAAGTGCCTTAAGCTACTTACAAGCATTCAACAGAAATTCACATGCCTTTCTCTGAAAGAGATGCAGTCTGTTCCAACACTTCAATTCACTGTGCAAATTGAATGGAGTGTTGCTTCACTTTCTAAATGCTGTCCTTTCGGAGAAAATCACTTTCCTTTGAAAGTGCCTAAAGCTACTTACAAGCATTCAACAGAAATTCACATGCGTTTCTCTGAAAGAGAAGCAGTCTGTTCCAACACTTCAATTCACTTTGTGAAGTGAATGGAGTGTTGTTTCACTTTCTAAATGTTGTCCTTTCAGAGAAAATCACTTTCCTTTTAAAGTGCCTTAAGCTTCTTACAAGCATTCACAAGAAACTCACATGCATTTTTTTGAAAGAGAAGCAGCCTGTTACAACACTTCAATTCACTGTCCGAAGTGAATGGAGTATTGCTTCACTTTCTAAATGCTGTCCTTACAGAGGAAATCACTCTCTTTTGAAACTGCCTTAAGCTACTTACAAGCATTCACAAGAAGCTCACATCTGTTTCTCTGAAAGAGAAGCAGTCTGTTCCAACACTTCAATTCACTGTGCGAAGTTAATGGAGTGTTCCTTGACATTCTAAATGCTGTAGTTTCAGAGAAAATCACTTTCCTTTGAAAGTGCCTTAAGCTACTTACAAGCATTCAACAGAAATTCACATGCGTTTTTCTGAAAGAAAAGAAGTCTGTTCCAACACTTCAATTCACTGTGCGAAGTTAATGGAGTGTTGCTTCACTTTCTAAATGCTCTCCTTTTAGAGAAAATCACTTTCCTTTGAAAGTGCCTTAAGCTACTTACAAGCATTCACAAGAAACTCACATGCATTTTTCTGAAAGAGAAGCAGTCTGTTCCAACACTTCAATTCACTGTTCGAAGTGAATGGAGTGTTGCTTCACTTTCTAAATGCTCTCCTTTTAGAGAAAATCACGTTCCTTTGAAAGTGCCTTAAGCTACTTACAAGCATTCACAGGAAACTCAAATGTGTTTCTATGAAAGAGAAGCTGTCTATTCCAACACTTCAATTCACGGTGCGAAGTGAATGGAGTGTTGCTTCACTTTCTAAATATTCTCCTTTCAGAGAAAATCACTTTCCTTTGAAAGTGCCTTAAGCTACTTACAAGCATTCAACAGAAATTCACATGCGTTTCTCTGAAAGAGAAGCAGTCTGTTCCTACACTTCAATTCACTTTGCGAAGAGAATGGAGTGTTGCTTCACTTTCTAAATGCTCTCCTTTTAGAGAAAATCACTCTCTTTTGAAACTGCCTTAAGCTACTTATATGCATTCACAAGAAACTCACATCTGTTTCTCTGAAAGAGAAGCAGTCTGTTCCAACACTTCAATTCACGGTGCGAAGTGAATGGAGTGTTGCTTCACTTTCTAAATGCTGTGCTTTCAGAGAAAATCACTTTCCTTTGAAAGTGCCTTAAGCTACTTACAAGCATTCAACAGAAATTCACATGCGTTTCTCTGAAAGAGAAGCAGTCTGTTCCAACACTTCAATTCACTGTGCAAAGTGAATGGAGTGTTGCTTCACTTTCTAAATGCTATCCTTTCAGAGAAAATCACTTTCCTTTGAAAGTGCCTTAAGCTACTTACAAGCATTCAACAGAAATTCACATGCGTTTTTCTGAAAGAAAAGAAGTCTGTTCCAACACTTCAATTCACTGTGCGAAGTGAATGCAGTGTTCCTTGACATTCTAAATGCTGTAGTTTCAGGGAAAATCACTTTCCTTTGAAAGTGCCTTAAGCTACTTACAAGCATTCACAAGAAACTAACATGCATTTTTCTGAAAGAGAAGCAGTCTGTTCCTACACTACAATTCACTGTGCGAAGTGAATGGAGTGTTGCTTCACTTTCTAAATGCTCTCCTTTTAGAGAAATTCACTTTCCTTTGAAAGTGCCTTAAGCTACTTACAAGCATTCAACAGAAATTCACATGCGTTTCTCTGAAAGAGAAGCAGTCTGTTCCAACACTTCAATTCACTTTGCGAAGAGAATGGAGTGTTGCTTCACTTTTTAAATGCTGTCCTTTCAGAGAAAATCACTTTCCTTTGAAAGTGCCTTAAGGTACTCACAAGCATTCACAAGAAACTGACATGCAATTCTCTGAAAGAGAAGTAGTCTGTTCCAACACTTCAATTCACTGTGCGAAGTGAATGGAGTGTTCCTTGACATTCTAAATGCTGTAGTTTCAGGGAAAATCACTTTCCTTTGAAAGTTCCTTAAGCTACTTACAAGCATCCAACAGAAATTCACATGCGTTTTTCTGAAAGAAAAGAAGTCTGTTTCAACACTTCAATTCACTGTGCAAAGTTAATGGAGTGTTCCTTCACTTTCTAAATGCTCTCCTTTTAGAGAAAATCACTTTCCTTTGAAAGTGCCTTAAGCTACTTACAAGCATTCACAAGAAACTCACATGCATTTTTCTGAAAGAGAAGTAGTCTGTTCCTACACTACAATTCACTGTGCGAAGTGAATGGAGTGTTGCTTCACTTTCTAAATGGTCTCTTTTTAGAGATAATCACTCTCTTTTGAAACTGCGTTCAGCTACTTACAAGCATTCACAAGAAACTCACATCTGTTTCTCTGAAAGAGAAGCAGTCTGTTCCAACACTTCAATTCACTGTGCGAAGTGAATTCAGTGTTCCTTGACATTCTAAATGCTGTAGTTTCAGAGAAAATCACTTTCCTTTGAAAGTGCCTTAAGCTACTTTCAAGCATTCAACAGAAATTCACATGCGTTTCTCTGAAAGAGAAGCAGTCTGTTCCAACACTTCAATTCACTTTGTGAAGTGAATGGAGTGTTGTTTCACTTTCTAAATGTTGTCCTTTCAGAGAAAATCACTTTCCTTTTAAAGTGCCTTAAGCTACTTACAAGCATTCACAAGAAACTCACATGCATTTTTTTGAAAGAGAAGCAGCCTGTTCCAACACTTCAATTCACTGTCCGAAGTGAATGGAGTGTTGCTTCACTTTCTAAATGCTGTCCTTACAGAGGAAATCACTCTCTTTTGAAACTGCCTTAAGCTACTTACAAGCATTCACAAGAAGCTCACATCTGTTTCTCTGAAAGAGAAGCAGTCTGTTCCAACACTTCAATTCACTGTGCGAAGTTAATGGAGTGTTCCTTGACATTCTAAATGCTGTAGTTTCAGGGAAAATCACTTTCCTTTGAAAGTTCCTTAAGCTACTTACAAGCATTCAACAGAAATTCACATGCGTTTTTCTGAAAGAAAAGAAGTCTGTTCCAACACTTCAATTCACTGTGCGAAGTTAATGGAGTGTTGCTTCACTTTCTAAATGCTCTCCTTTTAGAGAAAATCACTTTCCTTTGAAAGTGCCTTAAGCTACTTACAAGCATTCACAAGAAACTCACATGCATTTTTCTGAAAGAGAAGCAGTCTGTTCCAACACTTCAATTCACTGTTCGAAGTGAATGGAGTGTTGCTTCACTTTCTAAATGCTGTCCTTTCAGAGAAATTCACTTTCCTTTGAAAGTGCCTTAAGCTACTTACAAGCATTCACAGGAAACTCAAATGTGTTTCTGTGAAAGAGAAGCTGTCTGTTCCAACATTCAATTCACGGTGCGAAGTGAATGGATTGTTGCTTCACTTTCTAAATGCTGTCCTTTCAGAGAAAATCACTTTCCTTTGAAAGTGCCTTAAGCTACTTACAAGCATTCAACAGAAATTCACATGCGTTTCTCTGAAAGAGAAGCAGTCTGTTCCAACACTTCAATTCACTTTGCGAAGAGAATGGAGTGTTGCTTCACTTTTTAAATGCTGTCCTTTCAGAGAAAATCACTTTCCTTTGAAAGTGCCTTAAGCTACTTACAAGCATTCACAAGAAACTCACATGCATTTTTCTGAAAGGGAAGCAGTCTGTTCCAACACTTCAATTCACTGTGCTAAGTGAATGGAGTGTTGCTTCACTTTCCAAATGCTGTCCTTTCAGAGAAAATCACTTTCCTTTGAAAGTGCCTTAAGGTACTCACAAGCATTCACAAGAAACTGACATGCAATTCTCTGAAAGAGAAGTAGTCTGTTCCAACACTTCAATTCACTGTGCGAAGTGAATGGAGTGTTCCTTGACATTCTAAATGCTGTAGTTTCAGGGAAAATCACTTTCCTTTGAAAGTTCCTTAAGCTACTTACAAGCATCCAACAGAAATTCACATGCATTTTTCTGAAAGAAAAGAAGTCTGTTCCAACACTTCAATTCACTGTGCAAAGTTAATGGAGTGTTGCTTCACTTTCTAAATGCTCTCCTTTTAGAGAAAATCACTTTCCTTTGAAAGTGCCTTAAGCTACTTACAAGCATTCACAAGAAACTCACATGCATTTTTCTGAAAGAGAAGCAGTCTGTTCCTACACTACAATTCACTGTGCGAAGTGAATGGAGTGGTGCTTCACTTTCTAAATGGTCTCCTTTTAGAGTTAATCACTCTCTTTTGAAACTGCGTTCAGCTACTTACAAGCATTCACAAGAAACTCACATCTGTTTCTCTGAAAGAGAAGCAGTCTGTTCCAACACTTCAATTCACTATGCGAAGTGAATTCAGTGTTTCTTGACATTCTAAATGCTGTAGTTTCAGAGAAAATCACTTTCCTTTGAAAGTGCCTTAAGCTACTTTCAAGCATTCAACAGAAATTCACATGCGTTTCTCTGAAAGAGAAGCAGTCTGTTCCAACACTTCAATTCACTTTGTGAAGTGAATGGAGTGTTGTTTCACTTTCTAAATGTTGTCCTTTCAGAGAAAATCACTTTCCTTTTAAAGTGCCTTAAGCTACTTACAAGCATTCACAAGAAACTCACATGCATTTTTTTGAAAGAGAAGCAGCCTGTTCCAACACTTCAATTCACTGTCCGAAGTGAATGGAGTGTTGCTTCACTTTCTAAATGCTGTCCTTACAGAGGAAATCACTCTCTTTTGAAACTGCCTTAAGCTACTTACAAGCATTCACAAGAAGCTCACATCTGTTTCTCTGAAAGAGAAGCAGTCTGTTCCAACACTTCAATTCACTGTGCGAAGTTAATGGAGTGTTCCTTGACATTCTAAATGCTGTAGTTTCAGGGAAAATCAGTTTCCTTTGAAGGTTCCTTAAGCTACTTACAAGCATTCAACAGAAATTCACATGCGTTTTTCTGAAAGAAAAGAAGTCTGTTCCAACACTTCAATTCACTGTGCGAAGTGAATGGAGTGTTGCTTCACTTTCTAAATGCTCTCCTTTTAGAGAAAATCACTTTCCTTTGAAAGTGCCTTAAGCTACTTACAAGCATTCACAAGAAACTCACATGCATTTTTCTGAAAGAGAAGCAGTCTGTTCCAATACTTCATTCACTGTTCGAAGTGAATGGAGTGTTGCTTCACTTTCTAAATGATCTCCTTTTAGAGAAAATCACTTTCCTTTGAAAGTGCCTTAAGCTACTTACAAGCATTCACAGGAAACTCAAATGTGTTTCTATGAAAGAGAAGCTGTCTATTCAAACACTTCAATTCACGGTGCGAAGTGAATGGAGTGTTGCTTCACTTTCTAAATGTTCTCCTTTCAGAGAAAATCACTTTCCTTTGAAAGTGCCTTAAGCTACTTACAAGCATTCAACAGAAATTCACATGCGTTTCTCTGAAAGAGAAGCAGTCTGTTCCAACACTTCAATTCACTTTGCGAAGAGAATGGAGTGTTACTTCACTTTCTAAATGCTCTCCTTTTAGAGAAAATCACTCTCTTTTGAAACTGCCTTAAGCTACTTACATGCATTCACAAGAAACTCACATCTGTTTCTCTGAAAGAAAAGCAGTCTCTTCCAACACTTCAATTCACGGTGCGAAGTGAATGGAGTGTTGCTTCACTTTCTAAATGCTGTCCTTTCAGAGAAAATCACTTTCCTTTGAAAGTGCCTTACGCTACTTACAAGCATTCAACAGAAATTCACATGCGTTTCTCTGAAAGAGAAGCAGTCTGTTCCAACACTTCAATTCACTGTGCAAAGTGAATGGAGTGTTGCTTCACTTTCTAAATGCTCTCCTTTTAGAGAAATTCACTTTCCTTTGAAAGTGCCTTAAGCTACTTACAAGCATTCAACAGAAATTCACATGCGTTTCTCTGAAAGAGAAGCAGTCTGTTCCAACACTTCAATTCACTTTGCGAAGAGAATGGAGTGTTGCTTCACTTTTTAAATGCTGTCCTTTCAGAGAAAATCACTTTCCTTTGAAAGTGCCTTAAGGTACTCACAAGCATTCACAAGAAACTGACATGCAATTCTCTGAAAGAGAAGTAGTCTGTTCCAACACTTCAATTCACTGTGCGAAGTGAATGGAGTGTTCCTTGACATTCTAAATGCTGTAGTTTCAGGGAAAATCACTTTCCTTTGAAAGTTCCTTAAGCTACTTACAAGCATCCAACAGAAATTCACATGCGTTTTTCTGAAAGAAAAGAAGTCTGTTTCAACACTTCAATTCACTGTGCAAAGTTAATGGAGTGTTCCTTCACTTTCTAAATGCTCTCCTTTTAGAGAAAATCACTTTCCTTTGAAAGTGCCTTAAGCTACTTACAAGCATTCACAAGAAACTCACATGCATTTTTCTGAAAGAGAAGTAGTCTGTTCCTACACTACAATTCACTGTGCGAAGTGAATGGAGTGTTGCTTCACTTTCTAAATGGTCTCTTTTTAGAGATAATCACTCTCTTTTGAAACTGCGTTCAGCTACTTACAAGCATTCACAAGAAACTCACATCTGTTTCTCTGAAAGAGAAGCAGTCTGTTCCAACACTTCAATTCACTGTGCGAAGTGAATTCAGTGTTCCTTGACATTCTAAATGCTGTAGTTTCAGAGAAAATCACTTTCCTTTGAAAGTGCCTTAAGCTACTTTCAAGCATTCAACAGAAATTCACATGCGTTTCTCTGAAAGAGAAGCAGTCTGTTCCAACACTTCAATTCACTTTGTGAAGTGAATGGAGTGTTGTTTCACTTTCTAAATGTTGTCCTTTCAGAGAAAATCACTTTCCTTTTAAAGTGCCTTAAGCTACTTACAAGCATTCACAAGAAACTCACATGCATTTTTTTGAAAGAGAAGCAGCCTGTTCCAACACTTCAATTCACTGTCCGAAGTGAATGGAGTGTTGCTTCACTTTCTAAATGCTGTCCTTACAGAGGAAATCACTCTCTTTTGAAACTGCCTTAAGCTACTTACAAGCATTCACAAGAAGCTCACATCTGTTTCTCTGAAAGAGAAGCAGTCTGTTCCAACACTTCAATTCACTGTGCGAAGTTAATGGAGTGTTCCTTGACATTCTAAATGCTGTAGTTTCAGGGAAAATCACTTTCCTTTGAAAGTTCCTTAAGCTACTTACAAGCATTCAACAGAAATTCACATGCGTTTTTCTGAAAGAAAAGAAGTCTGTTCCAACACTTCAATTCACTGTGCGAAGTTAATGGAGTGTTGCTTCACTTTCTAAATGCTCTCCTTTTAGAGAAAATCACTTTCCTTTGAAAGTGCCTTAAGCTACTTACAAGCATTCACAAGAAACTCACATGCATTTTTCTGAAAGAGAAGCAGTCTGTTCCAACACTTCAATTCACTGTTCGAAGTGAATGGAGTGTTGCTTCACTTTCTAAATGCTGTCCTTTCAGAGAAATTCACTTTCCTTTGAAAGTGCCTTAAGCTACTTACAAGCATTCACAGGAAACTCAAATGTGTTTCTGTGAAAGAGAAGCTGTCTGTTCCAACATTCAATTCACGGTGCGAAGTGAATGGATTGTTGCTTCACTTTCTAAATGCTGTCCTTTCAGAGAAAATCACTTTCCTTTGAAAGTGCCTTAAGCTACTTACAAGCATTCAACAGAAATTCACATGCGTTTCTCTGAAAGAGAAGCAGTCTGTTCCAACACTTCAATTCACTTTGCGAAGAGAATGGAGTGTTGCTTCACTTTTTAAATGCTGTCCTTTCAGAGAAAATCACTTTCCTTTGAAAGTGCCTTAAGCTACTTACAAGCATTCACAAGAAACTCACATGCATTTTTCTGAAAGGGAAGCAGTCTGTTCCAACACTTCAATTCACTGTGCTAAGTGAATGGAGTGTTGCTTCACTTTCCAAATGCTGTCCTTTCAGAGAAAATCACTTTCCTTTGAAAGTGCCTTAAGGTACTCACAAGCATTCACAAGAAACTGACATGCAATTCTCTGAAAGAGAAGTAGTCTGTTCCAACACTTCAATTCACTGTGCGAAGTGAATGGAGTGTTCCTTGACATTCTAAATGCTGTAGTTTCAGGGAAAATCACTTTCCTTTGAAAGTTCCTTAAGCTACTTACAAGCATCCAACAGAAATTCACATGCATTTTTCTGAAAGAAAAGAAGTCTGTTCCAACACTTCAATTCACTGTGCAAAGTTAATGGAGTGTTGCTTCACTTTCTAAATGCTCTCCTTTTAGAGAAAATCACTTTCCTTTGAAAGTGCCTTAAGCTACTTACAAGCATTCACAAGAAACTCACATGCATTTTTCTGAAAGAGAAGCAGTCTGTTCCTACACTACAATTCACTGTGCGAAGTGAATGGAGTGGTGCTTCACTTTCTAAATGGTCTCCTTTTAGAGTTAATCACTCTCTTTTGAAACTGCGTTCAGCTACTTACAAGCATTCACAAGAAACTCACATCTGTTTCTCTGAAAGAGAAGCAGTCTGTTCCAACACTTCAATTCACTATGCGAAGTGAATTCAGTGTTTCTTGACATTCTAAATGCTGTAGTTTCAGAGAAAATCACTTTCCTTTGAAAGTGCCTTAAGCTACTTTCAAGCATTCAACAGAAATTCACATGCGTTTCTCTGAAAGAGAAGCAGTCTGTTCCAACACTTCAATTCACTTTGTGAAGTGAATGGAGTGTTGTTTCACTTTCTAAATGTTGTCCTTTCAGAGAAAATCACTTTCCTTTTAAAGTGCCTTAAGCTACTTACAAGCATTCACAAGAAACTCACATGCATTTTTTTGAAAGAGAAGCAGCCTGTTCCAACACTTCAATTCACTGTCCGAAGTGAATGGAGTGTTGCTTCACTTTCTAAATGCTGTCCTTACAGAGGAAATCACTCTCTTTTGAAACTGCCTTAAGCTACTTACAAGCATTCACAAGAAGCTCACATCTGTTTCTCTGAAAGAGAAGCAGTCTGTTCCAACACTTCAATTCACTGTGCGAAGTTAATGGAGTGTTCCTTGACATTCTAAATGCTGTAGTTTCAGGGAAAATCAGTTTCCTTTGAAGGTTCCTTAAGCTACTTACAAGCATTCAACAGAAATTCACATGCGTTTTTCTGAAAGAAAAGAAGTCTGTTCCAACACTTCAATTCACTGTGCGAAGTGAATGGAGTGTTGCTTCACTTTCTAAATGCTCTCCTTTTAGAGAAAATCACTTTCCTTTGAAAGTGCCTTAAGCTACTTACAAGCATTCACAAGAAACTCACATGCATTTTTCTGAAAGAGAAGCAGTCTGTTCCAATACTTCATTCACTGTTAGAAGTGAATGGAGTGTTGCTTCACTTTCTAAATGATCTCCTTTTAGAGAAAATCACTTTCCTTTGAAAGTGCCTTAAGCTACTTACAAGCATTCACAGGAAACTCAAATGTGTTTCTATGAAAGAGAAGCTGTCTATTCAAACACTTCAATTCACGGTGCGAAGTGAATGGAGTGTTGCTTCACTTTCTAAATGTTCTCCTTTCAGAGAAAATCACTTTCCTTTGAAAGTGCCTTAAGCTACTTACAAGCATTCAACAGAAATTCACATGCGTTTCTCTGAAAGAGAAGCAGTCTGTTCCAACACTTCAATTCACTTTGCGAAGAGAATGGAGTGTTACTTCACTTTCTAAATGCTCTCCTTTTAGAGAAAATCACTCTCTTTTGAAACTGCCTTAAGCTACTTACATGCATTCACAAGAAACTCACATCTGTTTCTCTGAAAGAAAAGCAGTCTCTTCCAACACTTCAATTCACGGTGCGAAGTGAATGGAGTGTTGCTTCACTTTCTAAATGCTGTCCTTTCAGAGAAAATCACTTTCCTTTGAAAGTGCCTTACGCTACTTACAAGCATTCAACAGAAATTCACATGCGTTTCTCTGAAAGAGAAGCAGTCTGTTCCAACACTTCAATTCACTGTGCAAAGTGAATGGAGTGTTGCTTCACTTTCTAAATGCTCTCCTTTTAGAGAAATTCACTTTCCTTTGAAAGTGCCTTAAGCTACTTACAAGCATTCAACAGAAATTCACATGCGTTTCTCTGAAAGAGAAGCAGTCTGTTCCAACACTTCAATTCACTTTGCGAAGAGAATGGAGTGTTGCTTCACTTTTTAAATGCTGTCCTTTCAGAGAAAATCACTTTCCTTTGAAAGTGCCTTAAGGTACTCACAAGCATTCACAAGAAACTGACATGCAATTCTCTGAAAGAGAAGTAGTCTGTTCCAACACTTCAATTCACTGTGCGAAGTGAATGGAGTGTTCCTTGACATTCTAAATGCTGTAGTTTCAGGGAAAATCACTTTCCTTTGAAAGTTCCTTAAGCTACTTACAAGCATCCAACAGAAATTCACATGCGTTTTTCTGAAAGAAAAGAAGTCTGTTTCAACACTTCAATTCACTGTGCAAAGTTAATGGAGTGTTGCTTCACTTTCTAAATGCTCTCCTTTTAGAGAAAATCACTTTCCTTTGAAAGTGCCTTAAGCTACTTACAAGCATTCACAAGAAACTCACATGCATATTTCTGAAAGAGAAGCAGTCTGTTCCTACACTACAATTCACTGTGCGAAGTGAATGGAGTGTTGCTTCACTTTCTAAATGGTCTCTTTTTAGAGATAATCACTCTCTTTTGAAACTGCGTTCAGCTACTTACAAGCATTCACAAGAAACTCACATCTGTTTCTCTGAAAGAGAAGCAGTCTGTTCCAACACTTCAATTCACTGTGCGAAGTGAATTCAGTGTTCCTTGACATTCTAAATGCTGTAGTTTCAGAGAAAATCACTTTCCTTTGAAAGTGCCTTAAGCTACTTTCAAGCATTCAACAGAAATTCACATGCGTTTCTCTGAAAGAGAAGCAGTCTGTTCCAACACTTCAATTCACTTTGTGAAGTGAATGGAGTGTTGTTTCACTTTCTAAATGTTGTCCTTTCAGAGAAAATCACTTTCCTTTTAAAGTGCCTTAAGCTACTTACAAGCATTCACAAGAAACTCACATGCATTTTTTTGAAAGAGAAGCAGCCTGTTCCAACACTTCAATTCACTGTCCGAAGTGAATGGAGTGTTGCTTCACTTTCTAAATGCTGTCCTTACAGAGGAAATCACTCTCTTTTGAAACTGCCTTAAGCTACTTACAAGCATTCACAAGAAGCTCACATCTGTTTCTCTGAAAGAGAAGCAGTCTGTTCCAACACTTCAATTCACTGTGCGAAGTTAATGGAGTGTTCCTTGACATTCTAAATGCTGTAGTTTCAGGGAAAATCACTTTCCTTTGAAAGTGCCTTAAGCTACTTACAAGCATTCAACAGAAATTCACATGCGTTTTTCTGAAAGAAAAGAAGTCTGTTCCAACACTTCAATTCACTGTGCGAAGTTAATGGAGTGTTGCTTCACTTTCTAAATGCTCTCCTTTTAGAGAAAATCACTTTCCTTTGAAAGTGCCTTAAGCTACTTACAAGCATTCACAAGAAACTCACATGCATTTTTCTGAAAGAGAAGCAGTCTGTTCCAACACTTCAATTCACTGTTCGAAGTGAATGGATTGTTGCTTCACTTTCTAAATGCTGTCCTTTCAGAGAAAATCACTTTCCTTTGAAAGTGCCTTAAGCTACTTACAAGCATTCAACATAAATTCACATGCGTTTCTCTGAAAGAGAAGCAGTCTGTTCCAACACTTCAATTCACTTTGCGAAGAGAATGGAGTGTTGCTTCACTTTTTAAATGCTGTCCTTTCAGAGAAAATCACTTTCCTTTGAAAGTGCCTTAAGCTACTTACAAGCATTCACAAGAAACTCACATGCATTTTTCTGAAAGGGAAGCAGTCTGTTCCAACACTTCAATTCACTGTGCGAAGTGAATGGAGTGTTGCTTCACTTTCCAAATGCTGTCCTTTCAGAGAAAATCACTTTCCTTTGAAAGTGCCTTAAGGTACTCACAAGCATTCACAAGAAACTGACATGCAATTCTCTGAAAGAGAAGTAGTCTGTTCCAACACTTCAATTCACTGTGCGAAGTGAATGGAGTGTTCCTTGACATTCTAAATGCTGTAGTTTCAGGGAAAATCACTTTCCTTTGAAAGTTCCTTAAGCTACTTACAAGCATCCAACAGAAATTCACATGCGTTTTTCTGAAAGAAAAGAAGTCTGTTCCAACACTTCAATTCACTGTGCAAAGTTAATGGAGTGTTGCTTCACTTTCTAAATGCTCTCCTTTTAGAGAAAATCACTTTCCTTTGAAAGTGCCTTAAGCTACTTACAAGCATTCACAAGAAACTCACATGCATTTTTCTGAAAGAGAAGCAGTCTGTTCCTACACTACAATTCACTGTGCGAAGTGAATGGAGTGTTGCTTCACTTTCTAAATGGTCTCCTTTTAGAGATAATCACTCTCTTTTGAAACTGCGTTCAGCTACTTACAAGCATTCACAAGAAACTCACATCTGTTTCTCTGAAAGAGAAGTAGTCTGTTCCAACACTTCAATTCACTGTGCGAAGTGAATTCAGTGTTCCTTGACATTCTAAATGCTGTAGTTTCAGAGAAAATCACTTTCCTTTGAAAGTGCCTTAAGCTACTTTCAAGCATTCAACAGAAATTCACATGCGTTTCTCTGAAAGAGAAGCAGTCTGTTCCAACACTTCAATTCACTTTGTGAAGTGAATGGAGTGTTGTTTCACTTTCTAAATGTTGTCCTTTCAGAGAAAATCACTTTCCTTTTAAAGTGCCTAAAGCTACTTACAAGCATTCACAAGAAACTCACATGCATTTTTTTGAAAGAGAAGCAGCCTGTTCCAACACTTCAATTCACTGTCCGAAGTGAATGGAGTGTTGCTTCACTTTCTAAATGCTGTCCTTACAGAGGAAATCACTCTCTTTTGAAACTGCCTTAAGCTACTTACAAGCATTCACAAGAAGCTCACATCTGTTTCTCTGAAAGAGAAGCAGTCTGTTCCAACACTTCAATTCACTGAGCGAAGTGAATGGAGTGTTGCTTCACTTTCTAAATGGTCTCCTTTTAGAGATAATCACTCTCTTTTGAAACTGCGTTCAGCTACTTACAAGCATTCACAAGAAACTCACATCTGTTTCTCTGAAAGAGAAGTAGTCTGTTCCAACACTTCAATTCACTGTGCGAAGTGAATGCAGTGTTCCTTGACATTCTAAATGCTGTAGTTTCAGGGAAAATCACTTTCCTTTGAAAGTGCCTTAAGCTACTTACAAGCATTCACAAGAAACTCACATGCATTTTTCTGAAAGAGAAGCAGTCTGTTCCTACACTACAATTCACTGTGCGAAGTGAATGGAGTGTTGCTTCACTTTCTAAATGCTCTCCTTTTAGAGAAAATCACTCTCTTTTGAAACTGCGTTCATCTACTTACAAGCATTCACAAGAAACTCACATCTGTTTCTCTGAAAGAGAAGCAGTCTGTTCCAACACTTCAATTCACTGTGCGAAGTGAATGGAGTGTTGCTTCACTTTCTAAATGCTGTCCTTTCAGAGAAATTCACTTTCCTTTGAAAGTGCCTTAAGCTACTTACAAGCATTCACAGGAAACTCAAATGTGTTTCTGTGAAAGAGAAGCTGTCTGTTCCAACACTTCAATTCACGGTGCGAATTGAATGGATTGTTGCTTCACTTTCTAAATGCTGTCCTTTCAGAGAAAATCACTTTCCTTTGAAAGTGCCTTAAGCTACTTACAAGCATTCAACAGAAATTCACATGCGTTTCTCTGAAAGAGAAGCAGTCTGTTCCAACACTTCAATTCACTTTGCGAAGAGAATGGAGTGTTGCTTCACTTTTTAAATGCTGTCCTTTCAGAGAAAATCACTTTCCTTTGAAAGTGCCTTAAGCTACTTACAAGCATTCACAAGAAACTCACATGCATTTTTCTGAAAGAGAAGCAGTCTGTTCCAACACTTCAATTCACTGTGCGAAGTGAATGGAGTGTTGCTTCACTTTCTAAATGCTGTCCTTTCAGAGAAAATCACTTTCCTTTGAAAGTGCCTTAAGGTACTCACAAGCATTCACAAGAAACTGACATGCAATTCTCTGAAAGAGAAGTAGTCTGTTCCAACACTTCAATTCACTGTGCGAAGTGAATGGAGTGTTCCTTGACATTCTAAATGCTGTAGTTTCAGGGAAAATCACTTTCCTTTGAAAGTTCCTTAAGCTACTTACAAGCATCCAACAGAAATTCACATGTGTTTTTCTGAAAGAAAAGAAGTCTGTTCCAACACTTCAATTCACTGTGCAAAGTTAATGGAGTGTGGCTTCACTTTCTAAATGCTCTCCTTTTAGAGAAAATCACTTTCCTTTGAAAGTGCCTTAAGCTACTTACAAGCATTCACAAGAAACTCACATGCATTTTTCTGAAAGAGAAGCAGTCTGTTCCTACACTACAATTCACTGTGCGAAGTGAATGGAGTGTTGCTTCACTTTCTAAATGGTCTCCTTTTAGAGATAATCACTCTCTTTTGAAACTGCGTTCAGCTACTTACAAGCATTCACAAGAAACTCACATCTGTTTCTCTGAAAGAGAAGCAGTCTGTTCCAACACTTCAATTCACTGTGCGAAGTGAATTCAGTGTTCCTTGACATTCTAAATGCTGTAGTTTCAGAGAAAATCACTTTCCTTTGAAAGTGCCTTAAGCTACTTACAAGCATTCACAGGAAACTCAAATGTGTTTCTGTGAAAGAGAAGCTGTCTGTTCCAACACTTCAATTCACGGTGCGAATTGAATGGATTGTTGCTTCACTTTCTAAATGCTGTCCTTTCAGAGAAAATCACTTTCCTTTGAAAGTGCCTTAAGCTACTTACAAGCATTCAACAGAAATTCACATGCGTTTCTCTGAAAGAGAAGCAGTCTGTTCCAACACTTCAATTCACTTTGCGAAGAGAATGGAGTGTTGCTTCACTTTTTAAATGCTGTCCTTTCAGAGAAAATCACTTTCCTTTGAAAGTGCCTTAAGCTACTTACAAGCATTCACAAGAAACTCACATGCATTTTTCTGAAAGAGAAGCAGTCTGTTCCAACACTTCAATTCACTGTGCGAAGTGAATGGAGTGTTGCTTCACTTTCTAAATGCTGTCCTTTCAGAGAAAATCACTTTCCTTTGAAAGTGCCTTAAGGTACTCACAAGCATTCACAAGAAACTGACATGCAATTCTCTGAAAGAGAAGTAGTCTGTTCCAACACTTCAATTCACTGTGCGAAGTGAATGGAGTGTTCCTTGACATTCTAAATGCTGTAGTTTCAGGGAAAATCACTTTCCTTTGAAAGTTCCTTAAGCTACTTACAAGCATCCAACAGAAATTCACATGTGTTTTTCTGAAAGAAAAGAAGTCTGTTCCAACACTTCAATTCACTGTGCAAAGTTAATGGAGTGTGGCTTCACTTTCTAAATGCTCTCCTTTTAGAGAAAATCACTTTCCTTTGAAAGTGCCTTAAGCTACTTACAAGCATTCACAAGAAACTCACATGCATTTTTCTGAAAGAGAAGCAGTCTGTTCCTACACTACAATTCACTGTGCGAAGTGAATGGAGTGTTGCTTCACTTTCTAAATGGTCTCCTTTTAGAGATAATCACTCTCTTTTGAAACTGCGTTCAGCTACTTACAAGCATTCACAAGAAACTCACATCTGTTTCTCTGAAAGAGAAGCAGTCTGTTCCAACACTTCAATTCACTGTGCGAAGTGAATTCAGTGTTCCTTGACATTCTAAATGCTGTAGTTTCAGAGAAAATCACTTTCCTTTGAAAGTGCCTTAAGCTACTTTCAAGCATTCAACAGAAATTCACATGCGTTTCTCTGAAAGAGAAGCAGTCTGTTCCAACACTTCAATTCACTTTGTGAAGTTAATGGAGTGTTGTTTCACTTTCTAAATGTTGTCCTTTCAGAGAAAATCACTTTCCTTTTAAAGTGCCTTAAGCTACTTACAAGCATTCACAAAAAACTCACATGCATTTTTTTGAAAGAGAAGCAGCCTGTTCCAACACTTCAATTCACTGTCCGAAGTGAATGGAGTGTTGCTTCACTTTCTAAATGCTGTCCTTACAGAGGAAATCACTCTCTTTTGAAACTGCCTTAAGCTACTTACAAGCATTCACAAGAAGCTCACATCTGTTTCTCTGAAAGAGAAGCAGTCTGTTCCAACACTTCAATTCACTGTGCGAAGTTAATGGAGTGTTCCTTGACATTCTAAATGCTGTAGTTTCAGGGAAAATCACTTTCCTTTGAAAGTTCCTTAAGCTACTTACAAGCATTCAACAGAAATTCACATGCGTTTTTCTGAAAGAAAAGAAGTCTGTTCCAACACTTCAATTCACTGTGCGAAGTTAATGGAGTGTTGCTTCACTTTCTAAATGCTCTCCTTTTAGAGAAAATCACTTTCCTTTGAAAGTGCCTTAAGCTACTTACAAGCATTCACAAGAAACTCACATGCATTTTTCTGAAAGGGAAGCAGTCTGTTCCAACACTTCAATTCACTGTGCGAAGTGAATGGAGTGTTGCTTCACTTTCCAAATGCTGTCCTTTCAGAAAAAATCACTTTCCTTTGAAAGTGCCTTAAGGTACTCACAAGCATTCACAAGAAACTGACATGCAATTCTCTGAAAGAGAAGTAGTCTGTTCCAACACTTCAATTCACTGTGCGAAGTGAATGGAGTGTTCCTTGACATTCTAAATGCTGTAGTTTCAGGGAAAAACACTTTCCTTTGAAAGTTCCTTAAGCTACTTACAAGCATCCAACAGAAATTCACATGCGTTTTTCTGAAAGAAAAGAAGTCTGTTCCAACACTTCAATTCACTGTGCAAAGTTAATGGAGTGTTGCTTCACTTTCTAAATGCTCTCCTTTTAGAGAAAATCACTTTCCTTTGAAAGTGCCTTAAGCTACTTACAAGCATTCACAAGAAACTCACATGCATTTTTCTGAAAGAGAAGCAGTCTGTTCCTACACTACAATTCACTGTGCGAAGTGAATGGAGTGTTGCTTCACTTTCTAAATGGTCTCCTTTTAGAGTTAATCACTCTCTTTTGAAACTGCGTTCAGCTACTTACAAGCATTCACAAGAAACTCACATCTGTTTCTCTGAAAGAGAAGCAATCTGTTCCAACACTTCAATTCACTGTGCGAAGTGAATTCAGTGTTCCTTGACATTCTAAATGCTGTAGTTTCAGAGAAAATCACGTTCCTTTGAAAGTGCCTTAAGCTACTTTCAAGCATTCAACAGAAATTCACATGCGTTTCTCTGAAAGAGAAGCAGTCTGTTCCAACACTTCAATTCACTTTGTGAAGTGAATGGAGTGTTGTTTCACTTTCTAAATGTTGTCCTTGCAGAGAAAATCACTTTCCTTTTAAAGTGCCTTAAGCTACTTACAAGCATTCACAAGAAACTCACATGCATTTTTTTGAAAGAGAAGCAGCCTGTTCCAACACTTCAATTCACTGTCCGAAGTGAATGGAGTGTTGCTTCAGTTTCTAAATGCTGTCCTTACAGAGGAAATCACTCTCTTTTGAAACTGCCTTAAGCTACTTACAAGCATTCACAAGAAGCTCACATCTGTTTCTCTGAAAGAGAAGCAGTCTGTTCCAACACTTCAATTCAATGTGCGAAGTTAATGGAGTGTTCCTTGACATTCTAAATGCTGTAGTTTCAGGGAAAATCATTTTCCTTTGAAAGTTCCTTAAGCTACTTACAAGCATTCAACAGAAATTCACATGCGTTTTTCTGAAAGAAAAGAAGTCTGTTCCAACACTTCAATTCACTGTGCGAAGTTAATGGAGTGTTGCTTCACTTTCTAAATGCTCTCCTTTTAGAGAAAATCACTTTCCTTTGAAAGTGCCTTAAGCTACTTACAAGCATTCACAAGAAACTCACATGCATTTTTCTGAAAGAGAAGCAGTCTGTTCCAATACTTCAATTCACTGTTCGAAGTGAATGGAGTGTTGCTTCACTTTCTAAATGCTCTCCTTTTAGAGAAAATCACTTTCCTTTGAAAGTGCCTTAAGCTACTTACAAGCATTCACAGGAAACTCAAATGTGTTTCTATGAAAGAGAAGCTGTCTATTCAAACACTTCAATTCACGGTGCGAAGTGAATGGAGTGTTGCTTCACTTTCTAAATGTTCTCCTTTCAGAGAAAATCACTTTCCTTTGAAAGTGCCTTAAGCTACTTACAAGCATTCAACAGAAATTCACATGGGTTTCTCTGAAAGAGAAGCAGTCTGTACCAACACTTCAATTCACTTTGCGAAGAGAATGGAGTGTTACTTCACTTTCTTAATGCTCTCCTTTTAGAGAAAATCACTCTCTTTTGAAACTGCCTTAAGCTACTTACATGCATTCACAAGAAACTCACATCTGTTTCTCTGAAAGAAAAGCAGTCTCTTCCAACACTTCAATTCACGGTGCGAAGTGAATGGAGTGTTGCTTCACTTTCTAAATGCTGTCCTTTCAGAGAAAATCACTTTCCTTTGAAAGTGCCTTACGCTACTTACAAGCATTCAAAAGAAATTCACATGCGTTTCTCTGAAAGAGAAGCAGTCTGTTCCAACACTTCAATTCACTGTGCAAAGTGAATGGAGTGTTGCTTCACTTTCTAAATGCTCTCCTTTTAGAGAAATTCACTTTCCTTTGAAAGTGCCTTAAGCTACTTACAAGCATTCAACAGAAATTCACATGCGTTTCTCTGAAAGAGAAGCAGTCTGTTCCAACACTTCAATTCACTTTGCGAAGAGAATGGAGTGTTGCTTCACTTTTTAAATGCTGTCCTTTCAGAGAAAATCACTTTCCTTTGAAAGTGCCTTAAGGTACTCACAAGCATTCACAAGAAACTGACATGCAATTCTCTGAAAGAGAAGTAGTCTGTTCCAACACTTCAATTCACTGTGCGAAGTGAATGGAGTGATCCTTGACATTCTAAATGCTGTACTTTCAGGGAAAATCACTTTCCTTTGAAAGTTCCTTAAGCTACTTTCAAGCATTCAACAGAAATTCACATGCGTTTTTCTGAAAGAAAAGAAGTCTGTTCCAACAATTCAATTCACTGTGCGAAGTTAATGGAGTGTTGCTTCACTTTCTAAATGCTCTCCTTTTAGAGAAAATCACTTTCCTTTGAAAGTGCCTTAAGCTACTTACAAGCATTCACAAGAAACTCACATGCATTTTTCTGAAAGAGAAGCAGTCTGTTCCTACACTACAATGCACTGTGCGAAGTGAATGGAGTGTTGCTTCACTTTCTAAATGGTCTCTTTTTAGAGATAATCACTCTCTTTTGAAACTGCGTTCAGCTACTTACAAGCATTCACAAGAAACTCACATCTGTTTCTCTGAAAGAGAAGCAGTCTGTTCCAACACTTCAATTCACTGTGCGAAGTGAATTCAGTGTTCCTTGACATTCTAAATGCTGTAGTTTCAGAGAAAATCACTTTCCTTTGAAAGTGCCTTAAGCTACTTTCAAGCATTCAACAGAAATTCACATGCGTTTCTCTGAAAGAGAAGCAGTCTGTTCCAACACTTCAATTCACTTTGTGAAGTGAATGGAGTGTTGTTTCACTTTCTAAATGTTGTCCTTTCAGAGAAAATCACTTTCCTTTGAACGTGCCTTAAGCTACTTACAAGCATTCACAAGAAACTCACATGCATTTTTTTGAAAGAGAAGGAGCCTGTTCCAACACTTCAATTCACTGTCCGAAGTGAATGGAGTGTTGCTTCACTTTCTAAATGCTGTCCTTACAGAGGAAATCACTCTCTTTTGAAACTGCCTTAAGCTACTTACAAGCATTCACAAGAAGCTCACATCTGTTTCTCTGAAAGAGAAGCAGTCTGTTCCAACACTTCAATTCACTGTGCGAAGTGAATGGAGTGTTCCTTGACATTCTAAATGCTGTAGTTTCAGGGAAAATCACTTTCCTTTGAAAGTTCCTTAAGCTACTTACAAGCATTCAACAGAAATTCACATGCGTTTTTCTGAAAGAAAAGAAGTCTGTTCCAACACTTCAATTCACTGTGCGAAGTTAATGGAGTGTTGCTTCACTTTCTAAATGCTCTCCTTTTAGAGAAAATCACTTTCCTTTGAAAGTGCCTTAAGCTACTTACAAGCATTCACAAGAAACTCACATGCATTTTTCTGAAAGAGAAGCAGTCTGTTCCAACACTTCAATTCACTGTTCGAAGTGAATGGAGTGTTGCTTCACTTTCTAAATGCTGTCCTTTCAGAGAAATTCACTTTCCTTTGAAAGTGCCTTAAGCTACTTACAAGCATTCACAGGAAACTCAAATGTGTTTCTGTGAAAGAGAAGCTGTCTGTTCCAACACTTCAATTCACGGTGCGAAGTGAATGGATTGTTGCTTCACTTTCTAAATGCTGTCCTTTCAGAGAAAATCACTTTCCTTTGAAAGTGCCTTAAGCTACTTACAAGCATTCAACAGAAATTCACATGCGTTTCTCTGAAAGAGAAGCAGTCTGTTCCAACACTTCAATTCACTTTGCGAAGAGAATGGAGTGTTGCTTCACTTTTTAAATGCTGTCCTTTCAGAGAAAATCACTTTCCTTTGAAAGTGCCTTAAGCTACTTACAAGCATTCACAAGAAACTCACATGCATTTTTCTGAAAGGGAAGCAGTCTGTTCCAACACTTCAATTCACTGTGCGAAGAGAATGGAGTGTTGCTTCACTTTCCAAATGCTGTCCTTTCAGAGAAAATCACTTTCCTTTGAAAGTGCCTTAAGGTACTCACAAGCATTCACAAGAAACTGACATGCAATTCTCTGAAAGAGAAGTAGTCTGTTCCAACACTTCAATTCACTGTGCGAAGTGAATGGAGTGTTCCTTGACATTCTAAATGCTGTAGTTTCAGGGAAAATCACTTTCCTTTGAAAGTTCCTTAAGCTACTTACAAGCATCCAACAGAAATTCACATGCGTTTTTCTGAAAGAAAAGCAGTCTGTTCCAACACTTCAATTCACTGTGCGAAGTGAATGGAGTGTTGCTTCACTTTCTAAATGCTCTCCTTTTAGAGAAAATCACTCTGTTTTGAAACTGCCTTAAGCTACTTACATGCATTCACAAGAAACTCACATCTGTTTCTCTGAAAGAGAAGCAGTCTGTTCCAACATTTCAATTCACGGTGCGAAGTGAATGGAGTGTTGCTTCACTTTCTAAATGCTGTGCTTTCAGAGAAAATCACTTTCCTTTGAAAGTGCCTTAAGCTACTTACAAGCATTCAACAGAAATTCACATGCCTTTCTCTGAAAGAGATGCAGTCTGTTCCAACACTTCAATTCACTGTGCAAATTGAATGGAGTGTTGCTTCACTTTCTAAATGCTGTCCTTTCGGAGAAAATCACTTTCCTTTGAAAGTGCCTAAAGCTACTTACAAGCATTCAACAGAAATTCACATGCGTTTCTCTGAAAGAGAAGCAGTCTGTTCCAACACTTCAATTCACTTTGTGAAGTGAATGGAGTGTTGTTTCACTTTCTAAATGTTGTCCTTTCAGAGAAAATCACTTTCCTTTTAAAGTGCCTTAAGCTTCTTACAAGCATTCACAAGAAACTCACATGCATTTTTTTGAAAGAGAAGCAGCCTGTTCCAACACTTCAATTCACTGTCCGAAGTGAATGGAGTGTTGCTCTACTTTCTAAATGCTGTCCTTACAGAGGAAATCACTCTCTTTTGAAACTGCCTTAAGCTACTTACAAGCATTCACAAGAAGCTCACATCTGTTTCTCTGAAAGAGAAGCAGTCTGTTCCAACACTTCAATTCACTGTGCGAAGTTAATGGAGTGTTCCTTGACATTCTAAATGCTGTAGTTTCAGAGAAAATCACTTTCCTTTGAAAGTGCCTTAAGCTACTTACAAGCATTCAACAGAAATTCACATGCGTTTTTCTGAAAGAAAAGAAGTCTGTTCCAACACTTCAATTCACTTTGCGAAGAGAATGGAGTGTTGCTTCACTTTCTAAATGCTCTCCTTTTAGAGAAAATCACTCTCTTTTGAAACTGCCTTAAGCTACTTATATGCATTCACAAGAAACTCACATCTGTTTCTCTGAAAGAGAAGCAGTCTGTTCCAACACTTCAATTCACGGTGCGAAGTGAATGGAGTGTTGCTTCACTTTCTAAATGCTGTGCTTTCAGAGAAAATCACTTTCCTTTGAAAGTGCCTTAAGCTACTTACAAGCATTCAACAGAAATTCACATGCGTTTCTCTGAAAGAGAAGCAGTCTGTTCCAACACTTCAATTCACTGTGCAAAGTGAATGGAGTGTTGCTTCACTTTCTAAATGCTGTCCTTTCAGAGAAAATCACTTTCCTTTGAAAGTGCCTTAAGCTACTTACAAGCATTCAACAGAAATTCACATGCGTTTTTCTGAAAGAAAAGAAGTCTGTTCCAACACTTCAATTCACTGTGCGAAGTGAATGCAGTGTTCCTTGACATTCTAAATGCTGTAGTTTCAGGGAAAATCACTTTCCTTTGAAAGTGCCTTAAGCTACTTACAAGCATTCACAAGAAACTAACATGCATTTTTCTGAAAGAGAAGCAGTCTGTTCCTACACTACAATTCACTGTGCGAAGTGAATGGAGTGTTGCTTCACTTTCTAAATGCTCTCCTTTTAGAGAAATTCACTTTCCTTTGAAAGTGCCTTAAGCTACTTACAAGCATTCAACAGAAATTCACATGCGTTTCTCTGAAAGAGAAGCAGTCTGTTCCAACACTTCAATTCACTTTGCGAAGAGAATGGAGTGTTGCTTCACTTTTTAAATGCTGTCCTTTCAAAGAAAATCACTTTCCTTTGAAAGTGCCTTAAGGTACTCACAAGCATTCACAAGAAACTGACATGCAATTCTCTGAAAGAGAAGTAGTCTGTTCCAACACTTCAATTCACTGTGCGAAGTGAATGGAGTGTTCCTTGACATTCTAAATGCTGTAGTTTCAGGGAAAATCACTTTCCTTTGAAAGTTCCTTAAGCTACTTACAAGCATCCAACAGAAATTCACATGCGTTTTTCTGAATGAAAAGAAGTCTGTTCCAACACTTCAATTCACTGTGCAAAGTTAATGGAGTGTTGCTTCACTTTCTAAATGCTCTCCTTTTAGAGAAAATCACTTTCCTTTGAAAGTGCCTTAAGCTACTTACAAGCATTCACAAGAAACTCACATGCATTTTTCTGAAAGAGAAGCAGTCTGTTCCTACACTACAATTCACTGTGCGAAGTGAATGGAGTGTTGCTTCACTTTCTAAATGGTCTCTTTTTAGAGATAATCACTCTCTTTTGAAACTGCGTTCAGCTACTTACAAGCATTCACAAGAAACTCACATCTGTTTCTCTGAAAGAGAAGCAGTCTGTTCCAACACTTCAATTCACTGTGCGAAGTGAATTCAGTGTTCCTTGACATTCTAAATGCTGTAGTTTCAGAGAAAATCACTTTCCTTTGAAAGTGCCTTAAGCTACTTTCAAGCATTCAACAGAAATTCACATGCGTTTCTCTGAAAGAGAAGGAGTCAGTTCCAACACTTCAATTCACTTTGTGAAGTGAATGGAGTGTTGTTTCACTTTCTAAATGTTGTCCTTTCAGAGAAAATCACTTTCCTTTTAAAGTGCCTTAAGCTACTTACAAGCATTCACAAGAAACTCACATGCATTTTTTTGAAAGAGAAGCAGCCTGTTCCAACACTTCAATTCACTGTCCGAAGTGAATGGAGTGTTGCTTCACTTTCTAAATGCTGTCCTTACAGAGGAAATCACTCTCTTTTGAAACTGCCTTAAGCTACTTACAAGCATTCACAAGAAGCTCACATCTGTTTCTCTGAAAGAGAAGCAGTCTGTTCCAACACTTCAATTCACTGTGCGAAGTTAATGGAGTGTTCCTTGACATTCTAAATGCTGTAGTTTCAGGGAAAATCACTTTCCTTTGAAAGTTCCTTAAGCTACTTACAAGCATTCAACAGAAATTCACATGCGTTTTTCTGAAAGAAAAGAAGTCTGTTCCAACACTTCAATTCACTGTGCGAAGTTAATGGAGTGTTGCTTCACTTTCTAAATGCTCTCCTTTTAGAGAAAATCACTTTCCTTTGAAAGTGCCTTAAGCTACTTACAAGCATTCACAAGAAACTCACATGCATTTTTCTGAAAGAGAAGCAGTCTATTCCAATACTTCAATTCACTGTTCGAAGTGAATGGAGTGTTGCTTCACTTTCTAAATGCTCTCCTTTTAGAGAAAATCACTTTCCTTTGAAAGTGCCTTAAGCTACTTACAAGCATTCACAGGAAACTCAAATGTGTTTCTATGAAAGAGAAGCTGTCTATTCAAACACTTCAATTCACGGTGCGAAGTGAATGGAGTGTTGCTTCACTTTCTAAATGTTCTCCTTTCAGAGAAAATCACTTTCCTTTGAAAGTGCCTTAAGCTACTTACAAGCATTCAACAGAAATTCACATGCGTTTCTCTGAAAGAGAAGCAGTCTGTTCCAACACTTCAATTCACTTTGCGAAGAGAATGGAGTGTTACTTCACTTTCTAAATGCTCTCCTTTTAGAGAAAATCACTCTCTTTTGAAACTGCCTTAAGCTACTTACATGCATTCACAAGAAACTCACATCTGTTTCTCTGAAAGAAAAGCAGTCTCTTCCAACACTTCAATTCACGGTGCGAAGTGAATGGAGTGTTGCTTCACTTTCTAAATGCTGTCCTTTCAGAGAAAATCACTTTCCTTTGAAAGTGCCTTACGCTACTTACAAGCATTCAACAGAAATTCACATGCGTTTCTCTGAAAGAGAAGCAGTCTGTTCCAACACTTCAATTCACTGTGCAAAGTGAATGGAGTGTTGCTTCACTTTTTAAATGCTGTCCTTTCAGAGAAAATCACTTTCCTTTGAAAGTGCCTTAAGGTACTCACAAGCATTCACAAGAAACTGACATGCAATTCTCTGAAAGAGAAGTAGTCTGTTCCAACACTTCAATTCACTGTGCGAAGTGAATGGAGTGTTCCTTGACATTCTAAATGCTGTAGTTTCAGGGAAAATCACTTTCCTTTGAAAGTTCATTAAGCTACTTACAAGCATCCAACAGAAATTCACATGCGTTTTTCTGAAAGAAAAGAAGTCTGTTTCAACACTTCAATTCACTGTGCAAAGTTAATGGAGTGTTGCTTCACTTTCTAAATGCTCTCCTTTTAGAGAAAATCACTTTCCTTTGAAAGTGCCTTAAGCTACTTACAAGCATTCACAAGAAACTCACATGCATTTTTCTGAAAGAGAAGCAGTCTGTTCCTACACTACAATTCACTGTGCGAAGTGAATGGAGTGTTGCTTCACTTTCTAAATGGTCTCTTTTTAGAGATAATCACTCTCTTTTGAAACTGCGTTCAGCTACTTACAAGCATTCACAAGAAACTCACATCTGTTTCTCTGAAAGAGAAGCAGTCTGTTCCAACACTTCAATTCACTGTGCGAAGTGAATTCAGTGTTCCTTGACATTCTAAATGCTGTAGTTTCAGAGAAAATCACTTTCCTTTGAAAGTGCCTTAAGCTACTTTCAAGCATTCAACAGAAATTCACATGCGTTTCTCTGAAAGAGAAGCAGTCTGTTCCAACACTTCAATTCACTTTGCGAAGAGAATGGAGTGTTGCTTCACTTTTTAAATGCTGTCCTTTCAGAGAAAATCACTTTCCTTTGAAAGTGCCTTAAGCTACTTACAAGCATTCACAAGAAACTCACATGCATTTTTCTGAAAGGGAAGCAGTCTGTTCCAACACTTCAATTCACTGTGCGAAGTGAATGGAGTGTTGCTTCACTTTCCAAATGCTGTCCTTTCAGAGAAAATCACTTTCCTTTGAAAGTGCCTTAAGGTACTCACAAGCATTCACAAGAAACTGACATGCAATTCTCTGAAAGAGAAGTAGTCTGTTCCAACACTTCAATTCACTGTGCGAAGTGAATGGAGTGTTCCTTGACATTCTAAATGCTGTAGTTTCAGGGAAAATCACTTTCCTTTGAAAGTTCCTTAAGCTACTTACAAGCATCCAACAGAAATTCACATGCGTTTTTCTGAAAGAAAAGAAGTCTGTTCCAACACTTCAATTCACTGTGCAAAGTTAATGGAGTGTTGCTTCACTTTCTAAATGCTCTCCTTTTAGAGAAAATCACTTTCCTTTGAAAGTGCCTTAAGCTACTTACAAGCATTCACAAGAAACTCACATGCATTTTTCTGAAAGAGAAGCAGTCTGTTCCTACACTACAATTCACTGTGCGAAGTGAATGGAGTGTTGCTTCACTTTCTAAATGGTCTCCTTTTAGAGATAATCACTCTCTTTTGAAACTGCGTTCAGCTACTTACAAGCATTCACAAGAAACTCACATCTGTTTCTCTGAAAGAGAAGCAGTCTGTTCCAACACTTCAATTCACTGTGCGAAGTGAATTCAGTGTTCCTTGACATTCTAAATGCTGTAGTTTCAGAGAAAATCACTTTCCTTTGAAAGTGCCTTAAGCTACTTTCAAGCATTCAACAGAAATTCACATGCGTTTCTCTGAAAGAGAAGCAGTCTGTTCCAACACTTCAATTCACTTTGTGAAGTGAATGGAGTGTTGTTTCACTTTCTAAATGTTGTCCTTTCAGAGAAAATCACTTTCCTTTTAAAGTGCCTTAAGCTACTTACAAGCATTCACAAGAAACTCAAATGCATTTTTTTGAAAGAGAAGCAGCCTGTTCCAACACTTCAATTCACTGTCCGAAGTGAATGGAGTGTTGCTTCACTTTCTAAATGCTGTCCTTACAGAGGAAATCACTCTCTTTTGAAACTGCCTTAAGCTTCTTACAAGCATTCACAAGAAGCTCACATCTGTTTCTCTGAAAGAGAAGCAGTCTGTTCCAACACTTCAATTCACTGTGCGAAGTTAATGGAGTGTTCCTTGACATTCTAAATGCTGTAGTTTCAGGGAAAATCACTTTCCTTTGAAAGTTCCTTAAGCTACTTACAAGCATTCAACAGAAATTCACATGCGTTTTTCTGAAAGAAAAGAAGTCTGTTCCAACACTTCAATTCACTGTGCGAAGTTAATGGAGTGTTGCTTCACTTTCTAAATGCTCTCCTTTTAGAGAAAATCACTTTCCTTTGAAAGTGCCTTAAGCTACTTACAAGCATTCACAAGAAACTCACATGCATTTTTCTGAAAGAGAAGCAGTCTGTTCCAACACTTCAATTCACTGTTCGAAGTGAATGGAGTGTTGCTTCACTTTCTAAATGCTGTCCTTTCAGAGAAATTCACTTTCCTTTGAAAGTGCCTTAAGCTACTTACAAGCATTCACAGGAAACTCAAATGTGTTTCTGTGAAAGAGAAGCTGTCTGTTCCAACACTTCAATTCACGGTGCGAAGTGAATGGATTGTTGCTTCACTTTCTAAATGCTGTCCTTTCAGAGAAAATCACTTTCCTTTGAAAGTGCCTTAAGCTACTTACAAGCATTCAACAGAAATTCACATGCGTTTCTCTGAAAGAGAAGCAGTCTGTTCCAACACTTCAATTCACTGTTCGAAGTGCATGGAGTGTTCCTTGACATTCTAAATGCTGTAGTTTCAGGGAAAATCACTTTCCTTTGAAAGTTCCTTAAGCTACTTACAAGCATCCAACAGAAATTCACATGCGTTTTTCTGAAAGAAAAGAAGTCTGTTCCAACACTTCAATTCACTGTGCAAAGTTAATGGAGTGTTGCTTCACTTTCTAAATGCTCTCCTTTTAGAGAAAATCACTTTCCTTTGAAAGTGCCTTAAGCTACTTACAAGCATTCACAAGAAACTCACATGCATTTTTCTGAAAGAGAAGCAGTCTGTTCCTAAACTACAATTCACTGTGCGAAGTGAATGGAGTGTTGCTTCACTTTCTAAATGGTCTCCTTTTAGAGATAATCACTCTCTTTTGAAACTGCGTTCAGCTACTTACAAGCATTCACAAGAAACTCACATCTGTTTCTCTGAAAGAGAAGCAGTCTGTTCCAACACTTCAATTCACTGTGCGAAGTGAATTCAGTGTTCCTTGACATTCTAAATGCTGTAGTTTCAGAGAAAATCACTTTCCTTTGAAAGTGCCTTAAGCTACTTTCAAGCATTCAACAGAAATTCACATGCGTTTCTCTGAAAGAGAAGCAGTCTGTTCCAACACTTCAATTCACTTTGTGAAGTGAATGGAGTGTTGTTTCACTTTCTAAATGTTGTCCTTTCAGAGAAAATCACTTTCCTTTTAAAGTGCCTTAAGCTACTTACAAGCATTCACAAGAAACTCACATGCATTTTTTTGAAAGAGAAGCAGCCTGTTCCAACACTTCAATTCACTGTCCGAAGTGAATGGAGTGTTGCTTCACTTTCTAAATGCTGTCCTTTCAGAAAATATCACTTTCCTTTGAAAGTGCCTTAAGCTACTTACAAGCATTCAACAGAAATTCACATGCGTTTTTCTGAAAGAAAAGAAGTCTGTTCCAACACTTCAATTCACTGTGCGAAGTGAATGCAGTGTTCCTTGACATTCTAAATGCTGTAGTTTCAGGGAAAATCACTTTCCTTTGAAAGTGCCTTAAGCTACTTACAAGCATTCACAAGAAACTCACATGCATTTTTCTGAAAGAGAAGCAGTCTGTTCCAACACTTCAATTCACTGTGCGAAGTTAATGGAGTGTTGCTTCACTTTCTAAATGCTCTCCTTTTAGAGAAAATCACTTTCCTTTGAAAGTGCCTTAAGCTACTTACAAGCATTCACAAGAAACTCACATGCATTTTTCTGAAAGAGAAGCAGTCTGTTCCAATACTTCAATTCACTGTTCGAAGTGAATGGAGTGTTGCTTCACTTTCTAAATGCTCTCCTTTTAGAGAAAATCACTTTCCTTTGAAAGTGCCTTAAGCTACTTACAAGCATTCACAGGAAACTCAAATGTGTTTCTAGGAAAGAGAAGCTGTCTATTCAAACACTTCAATTCACGGTGCGAAGTGAATGGAGTGTTGCTTCACTTTCTAAATGTTCTCCTTTCAGAGAAAATCACTTTCCTTTGAAAGTGCCTTAAGCTACTTACAAGCATTCAACAGAAATTCACATGCGTTTCTCTGAAAGAGAAGCAGTCTGTTCCAACACTTCAATTCACTTTGCGAAGAGAATGGAGTGTTACTTCACTTTCTAAATGCTCTCCTTTTAGAGAAAATCACTCTCTTTGAAACTGCCTTAAGCTACTTACATGCATTCACAAGAAACTCACATCTGTTTCTCTGAAAGAAAAGCAGTCTCTTCCAACACTTCAATTCACGGTGCGAAGTGAATGGAGTGTTGCTTCACTTTCTCAATGCTGTCCTTTCAGAGAAAATCACTTTCCTTTGAAAGTGCCTTACGCTACTTACAAGCATTCAACAGAAATTCACATGCGTTTCTCTGAAAGAGAAGCAGTCTGTTCCAACACTTCAATTCACTGTGCAAAGTGAATGGAGTGTTGCTTCACTTTCTAAATGCTCTCCTTTTAGAGAAATTCACTTTCCTTTGAAAGTGCCTTAAGCTACTTACAAGCATTCAACAGAAATTCACATGCGTTTCTCTGAAAGAGAAGCAGTCTGTTCCAACACTTCAATTCACTTTGCGAAGAGAATGGAGTGTTGCTTCACTTTTTAAATGCTGTCCTTTCAGAGAAAATCACTTTCCTTTGAAAGTGCCTTAAGGTACTCACAAGCATTCACAAGAAACTGACATGCAATTCTCTGAAAGAGAAGTAGTCTGTTCCAACACTTCAATTCACTGTGCGAAGTGAATGGAGTGTTCCTTGACATTCTAAATGCTGTAGTTTCAGGGAAAATCACTTTCCTTTGAAAGTTCCTTAAGCTACTTACTAGCATCCAACAGAAATTCACATGCGTTTTTCTGAAAGAAAAGAAGTCTGTTTCAACACTTCAATTCACTGTGCAAAGTTAATGGAGTGTTGCTTCACTTTCTAAATGCTCTCCTTTTAGAGAAAATCACTTTCCTTTGAAAGTGCCTTAAGCTACTTACAAGCATTCACAAGAAACTCACATGCATTTTTCTGAAAGAGAAGCAGTCTGTTCCTACACTACAATTCACTGTGCGAAGTGAATGGAGTGTTGCTTCACTTTCTAAATGGTCTCTTTTTAGAGATAATCACTCTCTTTTGAAACTGCGTTCAGCTACTTACAAGCAGTCACAAGAAACTCACATCTGTTTCTCTGAAAGAGAAGCAGTCTGTTCCAACACTTCAATTCACTGTGCGAAGTGAATTCAGTGTTCCTTGACATTCTAAATGCTGTAGTTTCAGAGAAAATCACTTTCCTTTGAAAGTGCCTTAAGCTACTTTCAAGCATTCAACAGAAATTCACATGCGTTTCTCTGAAAGAGAAGCAGTCTGTTCCAACACTTCAATTCACTTTGTGAAGTGAATGGAGTGTTGTTTCACTTTCTAAATGTTGTCCTTTCAGAGAAAATCACTTTCCTTTGAACGTGCCTTAAGCTACTTACAAGCATTCACAAGAAACTCACATGCATTTTTTTGAAAGAGAAGCAGCCTGTTCCAACACTTCAATTCACTGTCCGAAGTGAATGGAGTGTTGCTTCACTTTCTAAATGCTGTCCTTACAGAGGAAATCACTCTCTTTTGAAACTGCCTTAAGCTACTTACAAGCATTCACAAGAAGCTCACATCTGTTTCTCTGAAAGAGAAGCAGTCTGTTCCAACACTTCAATTCACTGTGCGAAGTTAATGGAGTGTTCCTTGACATTCTAAATGCTGTAGTTTCAGGGAAAATCACTTTCCTTTGAAAGTTCCTTAAGCTACTTACAAGCATTCAACAGAAATTCACATGCGTTTTTCTGAAAGAAAAGAAGTCTGTTCCAACACTTCAATTCACTGTGCGAAGTTAATGGAGTGTTGCTTCACTTTCTAAATGCTCTCCTTTTAGAGAAAATCACTTTCCTTTGAAAGTGCCTTAAGCTACTTACAAGCATTCACAAGAAACTCACATGCATTTTTCTGAAAGAGAAGCAGTCTGTTCCAACACTTCAATTCACTGTTCGAAGTGAATGGAGTGTTGCTTTACTTTCTAAATGCTGTCCTTTCAGAGAAATTCACTTTCCTTTGAAAGTGCCTTAAGCTACTTACAAGCATTCACAGGAAACTCAAATGTGTTTCTGTGAAAGAGAAGCTGTCTGTTCCAACACTTCAATTCACGGTGCGAAGTGAATGGATTGTTGCTTCACTTTCTAAATGCTGTCCTTTCAGAGAAAATCACTTTCCTTTGAAAGTGCCTTAAGCTACTTACAAGCATTCAACAGAAATTCACATGCGTTTCTCTGAAAGAGAAGCAGTCTGTTCCAACACTTCAATTCACTTTGCGAAGAGAATGGAGTGTTGCTTCACTTTTTAAATGCTGTCCTTTCAGAGAAAATCACTTTCCTTTGAAAGTGCCTTAAGCTACTTACAAGCATTCACAAGAAACTCACATGCATTTTTCTGAAAGGGAAGCAGTCTGTTCCAACACTTCAATTCACTGTGCGAAGTGAATGGAGTGTTGCTTCACTTTCCAAATGCTGTCCTTTCAGAGAAAATCACTTTCCTTTGAAAGTGCCTTAAGGTACTCACAAGCATTCACAAGAAACTGACATGCAATTCTCTGAAAGAGAAGTAGTCTGTTCCAACACTTCGATTCACTGTGCGAAGTGAATGGAGTGTTCCTTGACATTCTAAATGCTGTAGTTTCAGGGAAAATCACTTTCCTTTGAAAGTTCCTTAAGCTACTTACAAGCATCCAACAGAAATTCACATGCGTTTTTCTGAAAGAAAAGAAGTCTGTTCCAACACTTCAATTCACTGTGCAAAGTTAATGGAGTGTTGCTTCACTTTCTAAATGCTCTCCTTTTAGAGAAAATCACTTTCCTTTGAAAGTGCCTTAAGCTACTTACAAGCATTCACAAGAAACTCACATGCATTTTTCTGAAAGAGAAGCAGTCTGTTCCTACACTACAATTCACTGTGCGAAGTGAATGGAGTGTTGCTTCACTTTCTAAATGGTCTCCTTTTAGAGATAATCACTCTCTTTTGAAACTGCGTTCAGCTACTTACAAGCAACACAAGAAACTCACATCTGTTTCTCTGAAAGAGAAGCAGTCTGTTCCAACACTTCAATTCACTGTGCGAAGTGAATTCAGTGTTCCTTGACATTCTAAATGCTGTAGTTTCAGAGAAAATCACTTTCCTTTGAAAGTGCCTTAAGCTACTTTCAAGCATTCAACAGAAATTCACATGCGTTTCTCTGAAAGAGAAGCAGTCTGTTCCAACACTTCAATTCACTTTGTGAAGTGAATGGAGTGTTGTTTCACTTTCTAAATGTTGTCCTTTCAGAGAAAATCACTTTCCTTTGAAAGTGCCTTAAGCTACTTACAAGCATTCACAAAAAACTCACATGCATTTTTTTGAAAGAGAAGCAGCCTGTTCCAACACTTCAATTCACTGTCCGAAGTGAATGGAGTGTTGCTTCACTTTCTAAATGCTGTCCTTACAGAGGAAATCACTCTCTTTTGAAACTGCCTTAAGCTACTTACAAGCATTCACAAGAAGCTCACATCTGTTTCTCTGAAAGAGAAGCAGTCTGTTCCAACACTTCAATTCACTGTGCGAAGTTAATGGAGTGTTCCTTGACATTCTAAATGCTGTAGTTTCAGGGAAAATCACTTTCCTTTGAAAGTTCCTTAAGCTACTTACAAGCATTCAACAGAAATTCACATGCGTTTTTCTGAAAGAAAAGAAGTCTGTTCCAACACTTCAATTCACTGTGCGAAGTTAATGGAGTGTTGCTTCACTTTCTAAATGCTCTCCTTTTAGAGAAAATCACTTTCCTTTGAAAGTGCCTTAAGCTACTTACAAGCATTCACAAGAAACTCACATGCATTTTTCTGAAAGAGAAGCAGTCTGTTCCAATACTTCAATTCACTGTTCGAAGTGAATGGAGTGTTGCTTCACTTTCTAAATGCTCTCCTTTTAGAGAAAATCACTTTCCTTTGAAAGTGCCTTAAGCTACTTACAAGCATTCACAGGAAACTCAAATGTGTTTCTATGAAAGAGAAGCTGTCTATTCAAACACTTCAATTCACGGTGCGAAGTGAATGGAGTGTTGCTTCACTTTCTAAATGCTGTGCTTTCAGAGAAAATCACTTTCCTTTGAAAGTGCCTTAAGCTACTTACAAGCATTCAACAGAAATTCACATGCGTTTCTCTGAAAGAGAAGCAGTCTGTTCCAACACTTCAATTCACTTTGCGAAGAGAATGGAGTGTTACTTCACTTTCTAAATGCTCTGCTTTTAGAGAAAATCACTCTCTTTTGAAACTGCCTTAAGCTACTTACATGCATTCACAAGAAACTCACATCTGTTTCTCTGAAAGAAAAGCAGTCTCTTCCAACACTTCAATTCACGGTGCGAAGTGAATGGAGTGTTGCTTCACTTTCTAAATGCTGTCCTTTCAGAGAAAATCACTTTCCTTTGAAAGTGCCTTACGCTACTTACAAGCATTCAACAGAAATTCACATGCGTTTCTCTGAAAGAGAAGCAGTCTGTTCCAACACTTCAATTCACTGTGCAAAGTGAATGGAGTGTTGCTTCACTTTCTAAATGCTGTCCTTTCAGAAAATATCACTTTCCTTTGAAAGTGCCTTAAGCTACTTACAAGCATTCAACAGAAATTCACATGCGTTTTTCTGAAAGAAAAGAAGTCTGTTCCAACATTTCAATTCACTGTGCGAAGTGAATGCAGTGTTCCTTGACATTCTAAATGCTGTAGTTTCAGGGAAAATCACTTTCCTTTGAAAGTGCCTTAAGCTACTTACAAGCATTCACAAGAAACTCACATGCATTTTTCTGAAAGAGAAGCAGTCTGTTCCTACACTACAATTCACTCTGCGAAGTGAATGGAGTGTTGCTTCACTTTCTAAATGCTCTCCTTTTAGAGAAAATCACTCTCTTTTGAAACTGCGTTCAGCTACTTACAAGCATTCACAAGAAACTCACATCTGTTTCTCTGAAAGAGAAGCAGTCTGTTCCAACACTTCAATTCACTGTGCGAAGTGAATGGAGTGTTGCTTCACTTTCTAAATGCTGTCCTTTCAGAGAAATTCACTTTCCTTTGAAAGTGCCTTAAGCTACTTACAAGCATTCACAGGAAACTCAAATGTGTTTCTGTGAAAGAGAAGCTGTCTGTTCCAACACTTCAATTCACGGTGCGAATTGAATGGATTGTTGCTTCACTTTCTAAATGCTGTCCTTTCAGAGAAAATCACTTTCCTTTGAAAGTGCCTTAAGCTACTTACAAGCATTCAACAGAAATTCACATGCGTTTCTCTGAAAGAGAAGCAGTCTGTTCCAACACTTCAATTCACTTTGCGAAGAGAATGGAGTGTTGCTTCACTTTTTAAATGCTGTCCTATCAGAGAAAATCACTTTCCTTTGAAAGTGCCTTAAGCTACTTACAAGCATTCAACAGAAATTCACATGCGTTTTTCTGAAAGAAAAGAAGTCTGTTCCAACACTTCAATTCACTGTGCGAAGTGAATGCAGTGTTCCTTGACATTCTAAATGCTGTAGTTTCAGGGAAAATCACTTTCCTTTGAAAGTGCCTTAAGCTACTTACAAGCATTCACAAGAAACTCACATGCATTTTTCTGAAAGAGAAGCAGTCTGTTCCTACACTACAATTCACTGTGCGAAGTGAATGGAGTGTTGCTTCACTTTCTAAATGCTCTCCTTTTAGAGAAAATCACTCTCTTTTGAAACTGCGTTCAGCTACTTACAAGCATTCACAAGAAACTCACATCTGTTTCTCTGAAAGAGAAGCAGTCTGTTCCAACACTTCAATTCACTGTGCGAAGTGAATGGAGTGTTGCTTCACTTTCTAAATGCTGTCCTTTCAGAGAAATTCACTTTCCTTTGAAAGTGCCTTAAGCTACTTACAAGCATTCACAGGAAACTCAAATGTGTTTCTATGAAAGAGAAGCTGTCTATTCAAACACTTCAATTCACGGTGCGAAGTGAATGGAGTGTTGCTTCACTTTCTAAATGCTGTGCTTTCAGAGAAAATCACTTTCCTTTGAAAGTGCCTTACGCTACTTACAAGCATTCAACAGAAATTCACATGCGTTTCTCTGAAAGAGAAGCAGTCTGTTCCAACACTTCAATTCACTTTGCGAAGAGAATGGAGTGTTACTTCACTTTCTAAATGCTCTCCTTTTAGAGAAAATCACTCTCTTTTGAAACTGCCTTAAGCTACTTACATGCATTCACAAGAAACTCACATCTGTTTCTCTGAAAGAGAAGCAGTCTCTTCCAACACTTCAATTCACGGTGCGAAGTGAATGGAGTGTTGCTTCACTTTCTAAATGCTGTGCTTTCAGAGAAAATCACTTTCCTTTGAAAGTGCCTTACGCTACTTACAAGCATTCAACAGAAATTCACATGCGTTTCTCTGAAAGAGAAGCAGTCTGTTCCAACACTTCAATTCATTGTGCGATGTGAATGGAGTGTTGCTTCACTTTCTAAATGCTGTCCTTTCAGAGAAAATCACTTTCCTTTGAAAGTGCCTTAATCTACTTACAAGCATTCACAAGAAACTCACATGCATTTTTCTGAAAGAGAAGCAGTCTGTTCCAACACTTCAATTCACGGTGCGAAGAGAATGGAGTGTTGCTTCACATTCTAAATGCTGTCCTTTCAGAGAAAATCACTTTCCTTTGAAAGTGCCTTAAGCTACTTACAAGCATTCAACAGAAATTCACATGCGTTTCTCTGAAAGAGAAGCAGTCTGTTCCAACACTTCAATTCACTATGCGAAGTGAACGGAGTGTTGCTTCACTTTCTAAATGCTGTCCTTTCAGAGAAAATCACTCTCTTTTGAAACTGCCTTAAGCTACTTACAAGCATTCACAAGAAGCTCACATCTCTTTCTCTGAAAGAGAAGCAGTCTGTTCCAACACTTCAATTCACGGTGCGAAGTGAATGGAGTGTTGCTTCACTTTCTAAATGCTCTCCTTTTAGAGAAAATCACTCTCTTTTGAAACCGCCTTAAGCTACTTACATGCATTCACAAGAAACTCACATCTGTTTCTCTGAAAGAGAGGCAGTCTGTTCCAACACTTCATTTCACTGTGCGAAGTGAATTCAGTGTTCCTTGACATTCTAAATGCTGTAGTTTCAGAGAAAATCACTTTCCTTTGAAAGTGCCTTAAGCTACTTTCAAGCATTCAACAGAAATTCATACGTGTTTCTCTGAAAGAGAAGCAGTCTGTTCCAACACTTCAATTCACTTTGTGAAGTGAAAGGAGTGTTGTTTCACTTTCTAAATGTTGTCCTTTCAGAGAAAATCACTTTCCTTTTAAAGTGCCTTAAGCTACTTACAAGCATTCACAAGAAACTCACATGCATTTTTCTGAAAGAGAAGCAGCCTGTTCCAACACTTCAATTCACTGTCCGAAGTGAATGGAGTGTTGCTTCACTTTCTAAATGCTGTCCTTACAGAGGAAATCACTCTCTTTTGAAACTGCCTTAAACTACTTACAAGCATTCACAAGAAGCTCACATCTGTTTCTCTGAAAGAGAAGCAGTCTGTTCCAACACTTCAATCCACTGTGCGAAGTGAATGGAGTGTTCCTTGACATTCTAAATGCTGTAGTTTCAGAGAAAATCACTTTCCTTTGAAAGTTCCTTAAGCTACTTACAAGCATTCAACAGAAATTCACATGCGTTTTTCTGAAAGAAAAGAAGTCTGTTCCAACACTTCAATTCACTGTGCGAAGTGAATGGAGTGTTGCTTCACTTTCTAAATGGAGTCCTTTCAGAGAAATTCACTTTCCTTCGAAAGTGCCTTAAGCTACTTAGAAGCATTCATAGGAAACTAACATGCATTTTTCTGAAAGAGAAGCAGTCTGTTCCTACACTACAATTCACTGTGCGAAGTGAATGGAGTGTTGCTTCACTTACTAAATGCTCTCCTTTTAGAGAAAATCACTCTCTTTTGAAACTGCGTTCAGCTACTTACAAGCATTCACAAGAAACTCACATCTGTTTCTCTGAAAGAGAAGCAGTCTGTTCCAACACTTCAATTCACTGTGCGAAGTGAATGGAGTGTTGCTTCACTTTCTAAATGCTGTCCTTTCAGAGAAATTCACTTTCCTTTGAAAGTGCCTTAAGCTACTTACAAGCATTCACAGGAAACTCAAATGTGTTTCTGTGAAAGAGAAGCTGTCTGTTCCAACACTTCAATTCACGGTGCGAAGTGAATGGATTGTTGCTTCACTTTCTAAATACTGTCCTTTCAGAGAAAATCACTTTCCTTTGAAAGTGCCTTAAGCTACTTACAAGCATTCAAAAGAAATTCACATGCGTTTCTCTGAAATAGAAGCAGTCTGTTCCAACACTTCAATTCACTTTGCGAAGAGAATGGAGTGTTGCTTCACTTTTTAAATGCTGTCCTTTCAGAGAAAATCACTTTCCTTTGAAAGTGCCTTAAGCTACTTACAAGCATTCACAAGAAACTCACATGCATTTTTCTGAAAGAGAAGCAGTCTGTTCCAACACTTCAATTCACTGTGCAAAGTGAATGGAGTGTTGCTTCACTTTCTAAATCCTGTCCTTTCAGAGAAAATCACTTTCCTTTGAAAGTGTCTTAAGCTACTTACAAGCATTCACAAGAAGCTCACATGCAATTCTCTGAAAGAGAAGTAGTCTGTTCCAGCACTTCAATTCACTGTGCGAAGTGAATGTAGTGTTCCTTGACATTCTACATGCTGTAGTTTCAGGAAAAATCACTTTCCTTTGAAAGTGCCTTAAGCTACTTTCAAGCATTCAACAGAAATTCACATGCGTTTCTCTGAAAGAGAAGCAGTCTGTTCCAACACTTCAATTCACTTTGCGAAGAGAATGGAGTGTTGCTTCACTTTCTAAATGCTGTGCTTTCAGAGAAAATCACTTTCCTTTGAAAGTGCCTTAAGCTACTTACAAGCATTCAACAGAAATTCACATGCGTTTCTCTGAAAGAGAAGCCGTCTGTTCCAACACTTCAATTCACTGTGCGAAGTGAATGGAGTGTTGCTTCACTTTCTAAATGCTGTCCTTTCAGAGAAAATCACTTTCCTTTGAAAGTGCCTTAAACTACTTACAAGCATTCACAAGAAACTCACATGCATTTTTCTGAAAGAGAAGCAGTCTGTTCCAACACTTCAATTCACGGTGCGAAGAGAATGGAGTGTTGCTTCACTTTCTAAATGCTGTCCTTTCAGAGAAAATCACTTTCCTTTGAAAGTGCCTTAAGCTACTTACAAGCATTCGACAGAAATTCACATGCGTTTCTCTGAAAGAGAAGCAGTCTGTTCCAACACTTCAATTTACTTTGCGAAGTGAATGGAGTGTTGCTTCACTTTCTAAATGCTGTTCTTTCAGAGAAAATCACTTTCCTTTGAAAGTGCCTTAAGCTACTTACAAGCATTCAACAGAAATTCACATGCGTTTCTCTGAAAGAGAAGCAGTCTGTTCCAACACTTCAATTCACTGTGAGAAGTGAATGGAGTGTTGCTTCACTTTCTAAATGCTGTCCTTTCAGAGAAAATCACTCTCTTTTGAAACTGCCTTAAGCTACTTACAAGCATTCACAAGAAGCTCACATCTCTTTCTCTGAAAGAGAAGCAGTCTGTTCCAACACTTCAATTCACGGTGCGAAGTGAATGGAGTGTTGCTTCACTTTCTAAATGCTCTCCTTTTAGAGAAAATCACTCTCTTTTGAAACCGCCTTAAGCTACTTACATGCATTCACAAGAAACTCACATCTGTTTCTCTGAAAGAGAGGCAGTCTGTTCCAAAACTTCATTTCACTGTGCAAAGTGAATTCAGTGTTCCTTGACATTCTAAATGCTGTAGTTTCAGAGAAAATCACTTTCCTTTGAAAGTGCCTTAAGCTACTTACAAGCATTCAACAGAAATTCATATGCGTTTCTCTGAAAGAGAAGCAGTCTATTCCAACACTTCAATTCACTTTGTGAAGTGAATGGAGTGTTGTTTCACTTTCTAAATGTTGTCCTTTCAGAGAAAATCACTTTCCTTTTAAAGTGCCTTAAGCTACTTACAAGCATTCACAAGAAACTCACATGCATTTTTCTGAAAGAGAAGCATCCTGTTCCAACACTTCAATTCACTGTCCGAAGTGAATGGAGTGTTGCTTCACTTTCTAAATGTGTCCTTACAGAGGAAATCACTCTCTTTTGAAACTGCCTTAAACTACTTACAAGCATTCACAAGAACCTCACATCTGTTTCTCTGAAAGAGAAGCAGTCTGTTCCAACACTTCAATCCACTGTGCGAAGTGAATGGAGTGTTCCTTGACATTCTAAATGCTGTAGTTTCAGAGAAAATCACTTTCCTTTGAAAGTTCCTTAAGCTACTTACAAGCATTCAACAGAAATTCACATGCGTTTTTCTGAAAGAAAAGAAGTCAGTTCCAACACTTCAATTCGCTGTGCGAAGTGAATGGAGTGTTGCTTAACTTTCTAAATGCAGTCCTTTCAGAGAAATTCAATTTCCTTTGAAAGTGCCTTAAGCTACTTACAAGCATTCACTGGAAACTCAAATGTGTTTCTATGAAAGAGAAGCTGTCTGTTCCAACACTTCAATTCACTTTGCGAAGAGAATGGAGTGTTGCTTCACTTTCTAAATGCTCTCCTTTTAGAGAAAATCACTTTCCTTTGAAAGAGCCTTAAGCTACTTACAAGCATTCACAAGAAACTCACATGCATTTTTCTGAAAGAGAAGCAGTCTGTTCCTACACTACAATTCACTGTGTGAAGTGAATGGAGTGTTGCTTCACTTTCTAAATGCTCTCCTTTTAGAGAAAATCACTCTCTTTTGAAACTGCGTTCAGCTACTTACAAGCATTCACAAGAAACTCACATCTGTTTCTCTGAAAGAGAAGCAGTCTGTTCCAACACTTCAATTCACTGTGCGAAGTGAATGGAGTGTTGCTTCACTTTCTAAATGCTGTCCTTTCAGAGAAATTCACTTTCCTTTGAAAGTGCCTTAAGCTACTTACAAGAATTCACAAGAAACTCAAATGTGTTTCTATGAAAGAGAAGCTGTCTGTTCCAACAATTCAATTCACGGTGCGAAGTGAATGAATTGTTGATTCACTTTCTAAATGCTGTCCTTTCAGAGAAAATCACTTTCCTTTGAAAGTGCCTTAAGCTACTTACAAGCATTCAACAGAAATTCACATGCGTTTCTCTGAAAGAGAAGCAGCCTGTTCCAACACTTCAATTCACTGTGCGAAGTGAAGGGAGTGTTGCTTCACTTTCTAAATGCTGTCCTTTCCAAGAAAATCACTTTCCTTTGAAAGTGCCTTAAGCTACTTACAAACATTCACAAGAAACTCACATGCATTTTTCTGAAAGAGAAGCAGTCTGTTCCAACACTTCAATTCACTGTGCGAAGTGAATGGAGTGTTGCTTCACTTTCTAAATGCTCTCCTTTTAGAGAAAATCACTCTCTTTTGAAACTGCCTTGAGCTACTTACATGCATTCACAAGAAACTCACATCTGTTTCTCTGAAAGAGAAGCAGTCTGTTCCAACACTTCAATTCACGGTGCGAAGTGAATGGAGTGTTGCTTCACTTTCTAAATGCTCTGCTTTCAGAGAAAATCACTTTCCTTTGAAAGTGCCTTAAGCTACTTACAAGCATTCAACAGAAATTCACATGCCTTTCTCTGAAAGAGAAGCAGTCTGCTCCAACACTTCAATTCACTGTGCAAAGTGAATGGAGTGTTGCTTCACTTTCTAAATGCTGTCCTTTCGGAGAAAATCACTTTCCTTTGAAAGTGCCTTAAGCTACTTACAAGCATTCAACAGAAATTCACATGCGTTTCTCTGAAAGAGAATCAGTCTGTTCCAACACTTCAATTCACTGTGCGAAATGAATGGAGTATTGCTTCACTTTCTAAATGCTGTCCTTTCAGAGAAAATCACTTTCCTTTGAAAGTGTCTTAAGCTACTTACAAGCATTCACAAGTAACTGACATGCAATTCTCTGAAAGAGAAGCAGTCTGTTCCAACACTTCAATTCACTGTGCGAAGTGAATGGAGTGTTCCTTGACATTCTACATGCTGTAGATTCAGGGAAAATCACTTTCCTTTGAAAGTTCCTTAAGCTACTTACAAGCATTCAACAGAAATTCACGTGCGTTTTTCTGAAAGAAAAGAAGTCTGTTCCAACACTTCAATTCACTGTGCGAAGTGAATTCAGTGTTCCTTGACATTCTAAATGCTGTAGTTTCAGAGAAAATCACTTTCCTTTGAAAGTGCCTTAAGCTACTTTCAAGCATTCAACAGAAATTCACATGCGTTTCTCTGAAAGAGAAGCAGTCTGTTCCAACACTTCAATTCACTTTGTGAAGTGAATGGAGTGTTGTTTCACTTTCTAAATGTTGTCCTTTCAGAGAAAATCACTTTCCTTTTAAAGTGCCTTAAGCTACTTACAAGCATTCACAAGAAACTCACATGCATTTTTTTGAAAGAGAAGCAGCCTGTTCCAACACTTCAATTCACTGTCCGAAGTGAATGGATTGTTGCTTCACTTTCTAAATGCTGTCCTTACAGAGGAAATCACTCTCTTTTGAAACTGCCTTAAGCTACTTACAAGCATTCACAAGAAGCTCACATCTGTTTCTCTGAAAGAGAAGCAGTCTGTTCCAACACTTCAATTCACTGTGCGAAGTTAATGGAGTGTTCCTTGACATTCTAAATGCTGTAGTTTCAGGGAAAATCACTTTCCTTTGAAAGTTTCTTAAGCTACTTACAAGCATTCAACAGAAATTCACATGCGTTTTTCTGAAAGAAAAGAAGTCTGTTCCAACACTTCAATTCACTGTGCGAAGTTAATGGAGTGTTGCTTCACTTTCTAAATGCTCTCCTTTTAGAGAAAATCACTTTCCTTTGAAAGTCCCTTAAGCTACTTACAAGCATTCACAAGAAACTCACATGCATTTTTCTGAAAGAGAAGCAGTCTGTTCCAACACTTCAATTCACTGTTCGAAGTGAATGGAGTGTTGCTTCACTTTCTAAATGCTCTCCTATTAGAGAAAATCACTTTCCTTTGAAAGTGCCTTAAGCTACTTACAAGCATTCACAGGAAACTCAAATGTGTTTCTATGAAAGAGAAGCTGTCTATTCAAACACTTCAATTCACGGTGCGAAGTGAATGGAGTGTTGCTTCACTTTTTAAATGCTGTGCTTTCAGAGAAAATCACTTTCCTTTGAAAGTGCCTTACGCTACTTACAAGCATTCAACAGAAATTCACATGCGTTTCTCTGAAAGAGAAGCAGTCTGTTCCAACACTTCAATTCACTTTGCGAAGAGAATGGAGTGTTACTTCACTTTCTAAATGCTCTCCTTTTAGAGAAAATCACTCTCTTTTGAAACTGCCTTAAGCTACTTACATGCATTCACAAGAAACTCACATCTGTTTCTCTGAAAGAGAAGCAGTCTCTTCCAACACTTCAATTCACGGTGCGAAGTGAATGGAGTGTTGCTTCACTTTCTAAATGCTGTGCTTTCAGAGAAAATCACTTTCCTTTGAAAGTGCCTTACGCTACTTACAAGCATTCAACAGAAATTCACATGCGTTTCTCTGAAAGAGAAGCAGTCTGTTCCAACACTTCAATTCATTGTGCGATGTGAATGGAGTGTTGCTTCACTTTCTAAATGCTGTCCTTTCAGAGAAAATCACTTTCCTTTGAAAGTGCCTTAATCTACTTACAAGCATTCACAAGAAACTCACATGCATTTTTCTGAAAGAGAAGCAGTCTGTTCCAACACTTCAATTCACGGTGCGAAGAGAATGGAGTGTTGCTTCACATTCTAAATGCTGTCCTTTCAGAGAAAATCACTTTCCTTTGAAAGTGCCTTAAGCTACTTACAAGCATTCAACAGAAATTCACATGCGTTTCTCTGAAAGAGAAGCAGTCTGTTCCAACACTTCAATTCACTATGCGAAGTGAACGGAGTGTTGCTTCACTTTCTAAATGCTGTCCTTTCAGAGAAAATCACTCTCTTTTGAAACTGCCTTAAGCTACTTACAAGCATTCACAAGAAGCTCACATCTCTTTCTCTGAAAGAGAAGCAGTCTGTTCCAACACTTCAATTCACGGTGCGAAGTGAATGGAGTGTTGCTTCACTTTCTAAATGCTCTCCTTTTAGAGAAAATCACTCTCTTTTGAAACCGCCTTAAGCTACTTACATGCATTCACAAGAAACTCACATCTGTTTCTCTGAAAGAGAGGCAGTCTGTTCCAACACTTCATTTCACTGTGCGAAGTGAATTCAGTGTTCCTTGACATTCTAAATGCTGTAGTTTCAGAGAAAATCACTTTCCTTTGAAAGTGCCTTAAGCTACTTTCAAGCATTCAACAGAAATTCATACGCGTTTCTCTGAAAGAGAAGAAGTCTGTTCCAACACTTCAATTCACTGTGCGAAGTGAATGGAGTGTTGCTTCACTTTCTAAATGGAGTCCTTTCAGAGAAATTCACTTTCCTTCGAAAGTGCCTTAAGCTACTTAGAAGCATTCATAGGAAACTAACATGCATTTTTCTGAAAGAGAAGCAGTCTGTTCATACACTACAATTCACTGTGCGAAGTGAATGGAGTGTTGCTTCACTTACTAAATGCTCTCCTTTTAGAGAAAATCACTCTCTTTTGAAACTGCGTTCAGCTACTTACAAGCATTCACAAGAAACTCACATCTGTTTCTCTGAAAGAGAAGCAGTCTGTTCCAACACTTCAATTCACTGTGCGAAGTGAATGGAGTGTTGCTTCACTTTCTAAATGCTGTCCTTTCAGAGAAATTCACTTTCCTTTGAAAGTGCCTTAAGCTACTTACAAGCATTCACAGGAAACTCAAATGTGTTTCTGTGAAAGAGAAGCTGTCTGTTCCAACACTTCAATTCACGGTGCGAAGTGAATGGATTGTTGCTTCACTTTCTAAATACTGTCCTTTCAGAGAAAATCACTTTCCTTTGAAAGTGCCTTAAGCTACTTACAAGCATTCAAAAGAAATTCACATGCGTTTCTCTGAAATAGAAGCAGTCTGTTCCAACACTTCAATTCACTTTGCGAAGAGAATGGAGTGTTGCTTCACTTTTTAAATGCTGTCCTTTCAGAGAAAATCACTTTCCTTTGAAAGTGCCTTAAGCTACTTACAAGCATTCACAAGAAACTCACATGCATTTTTCTGAAAGAGAAGCAGTCTGTTCCAACACTTCAATTCACTGTGCAAAGTGAATGGAGTGTTGCTTCACTTTCTAAATCCTGTCCTTTCAGAGAAAATCACTTTCCTTTGAAAGTGTCTTAAGCTACTTACAAGCATTCACAAGAAGCTCACATGCAATTCTCTGAAAGAGAAGTAGTCTGTTCCAGCACTTCAATTCACTGTGCGAAGTGAATGTAGTGTTCCTTGACATTCTACATGCTGTAGTTTCAGGAAAAATCACTTTCCTTTGAAAGTGCCTTAAGCTACTTTCAAGCATTCAACAGAAATTCACATGCGTTTCTCTGAAAGAGAAGCAGTCTGTTCCAACACTTCAATTCACTTTGCGAAGAGAATGGAGTGTTGCTTCACTTTCTAAATGCTGTGCTTTCAGAGAAAATCACTTTCCTTTGAAAGTGCCTTAAGCTACTTACAAGCATTCAACAGAAATTCACATGCGTTTCTCTGAAAGAGAAGCCGTCTGTTCCAACACTTCAATTCACTGTGCGAAGTGAATGGAGTGTTGCTTCACTTTCTAAATGCTGTCCTTTCTGAGAAAATCACTTTCCTTTGAAAGTGCCTTAAACTACTTACAAGCATTCACAAGAAACTCACATGCATTTTTCTGAAAGAGAAGCAGTCTGTTCCAACACTTCAATTCACGGTGCGAAGAGAATGGAGTGTTGCTTCACTTTCTAAATGCTGTCCTTTCAGAGAAAATCACTTTCCTTTGAAAGTGCCTTAAGCTACTTACAAGCATTCGACAGAAATTCACATGCGTTTCTCTGAAAGAGAAGCAGTCTGTTCCAACACTTCAATTTACTTTGCAAAGTGAATGGAGTGTTGCTTCACTTTCTAAATGCTGTTCTTTCAGAGAAAATCACTTTCCTTTGAAAGTGCCTTAAGCTACTTACAAGCATTCAACAGAAATTCACATGCGTTTCTCTGAAAGAGAAGCAGTCTGTTCCAACACTTCAATTCACTGTGAGAAGTGAATGGAGTGTTGCTTCACTTTCTAAATGCTGTCCTTTCAGAGAAAATCACTCTCTTTTGAAACTGCCTTAAGCTACTTACAAGCATTCACAAGAAGCTCACATCTCTTTCTCTGAAAGAGAAGCAGTCTGTTCCAACACTTCAATTCACGGTGCGAAGTGAATGGAGTGTTGCTTCACTTTCTAAATGCTCTCCTTTTAGAGAAAATCACTCTCTTTTGAAACCGCCTTAAGCTACTTACATGCATTCACAAGAAACTCACATCTGTTTCTCTGAAAGAGAGGCAGTCTGTTCCAACACTTCAATTCACTGTGCGAAGTGAATGGAGTGTTGCTTCACTTTCAAAATCCTGTCCTTTCAGAGAAAATCACTTTCCTTTGAAAGTGCCTTAAGCTACTTACAAGCATTCAACTGACATTCATATGCGTTTCTCTGAAAGAGAAGCAGTCTATTCCAACACTTCAATTCACTTTGTGAAGTGAATGGAGTGTTGTTTCACTTTCTAAATGTTGTCCTTTCAGAGAAAATCACTTTCCTTTTAAAGTGCCTTAAGCTACTTACAAGCATTCACAAGAAACTCACATGCATTTTTCTGAAAGAGAAGCAGCCTGTTCCAACACTTCAATTCACTGTCCGAAGTGAATGGAGTGTTGCTTCACTTTCTAAATGTGTCCTTACAGAGGAAATCACTCTCTTTTGAAACTGCCTTAAACTACTTACAAGCATTCACAAGAACCTCACATCTGTTTCTCTGAAAGAGAAGCAGTCTGTTCCAACACTTCAATCCACTGTGCGAAGTGAATGGAGTGTTCCTTGACATTCTAAATGCTGTAGTTTCAGAGAAAATCACTTTCCTTTGAAAGTTCCTTAAGCTACTTACAAGCATTCAACAGAAATTCACATGCGTTTTTCTGAAAGAAAAGAAGTCAGTTCCAACACTTCAATTCGCTGTGCGAAGTGAATGGAGTGTTGCTTAACTTTCTAAATGCAGTCCTTTCAGAGAAATTCAATTTCCTTTGAAAGTGCCTTAAGCTACTTACAAGCATTCACTGGAAACTCAAATGTGTTTCTATGAAAGAGAAGCTGTCTGTTCCAACACTTCAATTCACTTTGCGAAGAGAATGGAGTGTTGCTTCACTTTCTAAATGCTCTCCTTTTAGAGAAAATCACTTTCCTTTGAAAGTGCCTTAAGCTACTTACAAGCATTCACAAGAAACTCACATGCATTTTTCTGAAAGAGAAGCAGTCTGTTCCTACACTACAATTCACTGTGCGAAGTGAATGGAGTGTTGCTTCACTTTCTAAATGCTCTCCTTTTAGAGAAAATCACTCTCTTTTGAAACTGCGTTCAGCTACTTACAAGCATTCACAAGAAACTCACATCTGTTTCTCTGAAAGAGAAGCAGTCTGTTCCAACACTTCAATTCACTGTGCGAAGTGAATGGAGTGTTGCTTCACTTTCTAAATGCTGTCCTTTCAGAGAAATTCACTTTCCTTTGAAAGTGCCTTAAGCTACTTACAAGAATTCACAAGAAACTCAAATGTGTTTCTATGAAAGAGAAGCTGTCTGTTCCAACAATTCAATTCACGGTGCGAAGTGAATGAATTGTTGATTCACTTTCTAAATGCTGTCCTTTCAGAGAAAATCACTTTCCTTTGAAAGTGCCTTAAGCTACTTACAAGCATTCAACAGAAATTCACATGCGTTTCTCTGAAAGAGAAGCAGCCTGTTCCAACACTTCAATTCACTGTGCGAAGTGAAGGGAGTGTTGCTTCACTTTCTAAATGCTGTCCTTTCCAAGAAAATCACTTTCCTTTGAAAGTGCCTTAAGCTACTTACAAACATTCACAAGAAACTCACATGCATTTTTCTGAAAGAGAAGCAGTCTGTTCCAACACTTCAATTCACTGTGCGAAGTGAATGGAGTGTTGCTTCACTTTCTAAATGCTCTCCTTTTAGAGAAAATCACTCTCTTTTGAAACTGCCTTGAGCTACTTACATGCATTCACAAGAAACTCACATCTGTTTCTCTGAAAGAGAAGCAGTCTGTTCCAACACTTCAATTCACGGTGCGAAGTGAATGGAGTGTTGCTTCACTTTCTAAATGCTCTGCTTTCAGAGAAAATCACTTTCCTTTGAAAGTGCCTTAAGCTACTTACAAGCATTCAACAGAAATTCACATGCCTTTCTCTGAAAGAGAAGCAGTCTGCTCCAACACTTCAATTCACTGTGCAAAGTGAATGGAGTGTTGCTTCACTTTCTAAATGCTGTCCTTTCGGAGAAAATCACTTTCCTTTGAAAGTGCCTTAAGCTACTTACAAGCATTCAACAGAAATTCACATGCGTTTCTCTGAAAGAGAATCAGTCTGTTCCAACACTTCAATTCACTGTGCGAAATGAATGGAGTATTGCTTCACTTTCTAAATGCTGTCCTTTCAGAGAAAATCACTTTCCTTTGAAAGTGTCTTAAGCTACTTACAAGCATTCACAAGTAACTGACATGCAATTCTCTGAAAGAGAAGCAGTCTGTTCCAACACTTCAATTCACTGTGCGAAGTGAATGGAGTGTTCCTTGACATTCTACATGATGTAGATTCAGGGAAAATCACTTTCCTTTGAAAGTTCCTTAAGCTACTTACAAGCATTCAACAGAAATTCACGTGCGTTTTTCTGAAAGAAAAGAAGTCTGTTCCAACACTTCAATTCACTGTGCAAAGTTAATGGAGTGTTGTTTCACTTTCTAAATGCTGTCCTTTCAGAGAAAATCACTTTCCTTTGAAAGTGCCTTAAGCTACTTACAAGCATTCACAGGAAACTCAAATGTGTTTCTATGAAAGAGAAGCTGTCGGTTCCAACAATTCAATTGACGGTGCGAAGTGAATAGAGTGTTGCTTCACTTTCTAAATGCTGTCCTTTCAGAGAAAATCACTTTCCTTTGAAAGTGCCTTAAGCTACTTACAAGCATTCACAAGAAACTCACATGCATTTTTCTGAAAGAGAAGCAGCCAGTTCCAACATTTCAATTCACTGTCCGAAGTGAATGGAGTGTTGCTTCACTTTCTAAATGCTGTCCTTACAGAGGAAATCACTCTCTTTTGAAACTGCCTTAAGCTACTTACAAGCATTCACAAGAAGCTCACATCTGTTTCTCTGAAAGAGAAGCAGTCTGTTCCAACACTTCAATTCACTGTGCGAAGTAAATGGAGTGTTCCTGGACATTCTAAATGCTGTAGTTTCAGAGAAAATCACTTTCTTTTGAAAGTTCCTTAAGCTACTAACAAGCATTCAACAGAAATTCACATGTGTTTTTCTGAAAGAAAAGAAGTCTGTTCCAACACTTCAATTCACTGTGCGAAGTGAATGGAGTGTTGCTTCACTTTCTAAATGCTCTCCTTTTAGAGAAAATCACTCTCTTTTGAAACTGCGTTCAGCTACTTACAAGCATTCACAAGAAACTCACATCTGTTTCTCTGAAAGAGAAGCAGTCTGCTCCAACATTTCAATTCACTGTGCGAAGTGAATGGAGTGTTGCTTCACTTTCTAAATGCTGTTCTTTCAGAGAAATTCACTTTCCTTTGAAAGTGCCTTAAGCTACTTACAAGCATTCACAGGAAACTCAAATGTGTTTCTATGAAAGAGAAGCTGTCTGTTCCAACACTTCAGTTCACGGTGCGAAGTGAATAGAGTGTTGCTTCACTTTCTAAATGCTGTCCTTTCAGTGAAAATCACTTTCCTTTGAAAGTGCCTTAAGCTACTTACAAGCATTCAACAGAAATTCACATGCGTTTCTCTGAAAGAGAAGCAGTCTGTTCCAACAATTCAATTCACTTTGCGAAGAGACTGGAGTGTTGCTTCACTTTCAAAATGCTGTCCTTTCAGAGAAAATCACTATCCTTTGAAAGTGTCTTAAGCTACTTACAAGCATTCACATGAAACTTACATGCATTTTTTTGAAAGAGAAGCAGTCTGTTCCAACACTTCAATTCACTGTGCGAAGTGAATGGAGTGTTGCTTCACTTTCAAAATCCTGTCCTTTCAGAGAAAATCACTTTCCTTTGAAAGTGCCTTAAGCTACTTACAAGCATTCAACAGAAATTCACATGCGTTTCTCTGAAAGAGAAGCAGTCTGTTCCAACACTTCAATTCACTGTGCGAAGTGAATGGAGTGTTGCTTCACTTTCTAAGCTGTCCTTTCAGAGAAAATCACTTTCCTTTGAAAGTGTCTTAAGCTACTTACAAGCATTCAAGAGAAGCTCACATGCAATTCTCTGAAAGAGAAGTAGTCTGTTCCAGCACTTCAATTCACTGTGCGAAGTGAATGGAGTGTTCCTTGACATTCTAAATGCTGTAGTTTCAGGAAAAATCACTTTCCTTTGAAAGTGCCTTAAGCTACTTTCAAGCATTCAACAGAAATTCACATGCGTTTCTCTGAAAGAGAAGCAGTCTGTTCCAACACTTCAATTCACTTTGCGAAGAGAATGGAGTGTTCCTTCACTTTCTAAATGCTGTACTTTCAGAGAAAATCACTTTCCTTTGAAAGTGCCTTAAGCTACTTACAAGCATTCACAAGAAACTCACATGCCTTTTTCTGAAAGAGAAGCAGTCTGTTCCAAAACTTCAATTCACTGTGTGAAGTGAATGGAGTGTTGCTTCACTTTCTAAATGCTCTCCTTTTAGAGAAAATCACTTTCCTTTGAAAGTGCCTTAAGCTACTTTCAAGCATTCACAGGAAACTCAAATGTGTTTCTATGAAAGAGAAGCTGTCTATTCCAACACTTCAATTCACAGTGCGAAGTGAATGGAGTGTTGCTTCACTTTCTAAATGCTCTCCTTTCAGAGAAAATCATTTTCCTTTGAAAGTGCCTTAAGCTACGTACAAGCATTCAACAGAAATTCACATGCATTTCTCTGAAAGAGAAGCAGTCTGTTCCAACACTTCAATTCACTTTGCGAAGAGAATGGAGTGTTGCTCCACTTTCTAAATGCTGTCCTTTCCGAGAAAATCACTTTCCTTTGAAAGTGCCTTAAGCTACTTACAAGCATTCACAAGAAACTCACATGCATTTTTCTGAAAGAGAAGCAGTCTGTTCCAACACTTCAATTCACTGTGCGAAGGGAATGGAGTGTTGCTTCACTTTCTAAATGCTCTCGTTTTAGAGAAAATCACTTTCCTTTGAAAGTGCCTTCAGCTACTTACAAGAATTCACAGGAAACTCAAATGTGATTCTATCAAAGAGAAGCTGTCTGTTCCAACACTTCAATTCACGGTGCGAAGTGAATGGAGTGTTCCTTGACATTCTAAATGCTGTAGTTTCAGGGAAAATCACTTTCCTTTGAAAGTTCCTTAAGCTACTTACAAGCATTCAACAGAAATTCACGTGCGTTTTTCTGAAAGAAAAGAAGTCTGTTCCAACACTTTAATTCACTGTGCAAAGTTAATGGAGTGTTGCTTCACTTTCTAAATTCTCTCCTTTTAGAGAAAATCACTTTCCTTTGAAAGTGCCTTAAGCTACTTACAAGCATTCACAAGAAACTCACATGCATTTTTCTGAAAGAGAAGCAGTCTGTTCCTACACTTCAATTCACTGTGCGAAGTGAATGGAGTGTTGCTTCACTTTCTAAATGCTCTCCTTTTAGAGAAAATCACTCTCTTTTGAAACTGCGTTCAGCTACTTACAAGCATTCACAAGAAACTCACATCTGTTTCTCTGAAAGAGAAGCAGTCTGTTCCAACACTTCAATTCACTGTGCGAAGTGAATGGAGTGTTGCTTCACTTTCTAAATGCTGTCCTTTCAGAGAAATTCACTTTCCTTTGAAAGTGCCTTAAGCTACTTACAAGCATTCACAAGAAACTCACATGCATTTTTCTGAAAGAGAAGCAGCCTGTTCCAACACTTCAATTCACTGTGAGAAGTGAATGGAGTGTTGCTTCACTTTCTAAATCCTGTTCTTTCAGAGAAAATTACTTCCCTTTGAAAGTGCCTTAATCTACTTACAAGCATTCAAAAGAAATTCACATGCGTTTCTCTGAAAGAGAAGCAGTCTGTTCCAACACTTCAATTCACTGTGCGAAGTGAATGGAGTGTTGCTTCACTTTCTAAATGCTGTCCTTACAGAGGAAATCACTCTCTTTTGAAACTGCCTTAAGCTACTTACAAGCATTCACAAGAAGCTCACATCTTTTTCTCTGAAAGAGAAGCAGTCTGTTCCAACACTTCAATTCACTGTGCGAAGTGAATGGAGTGTTGCTTCACTTTCTAAATGCTGTCCTTACAGAGGATATCACTCTCTTTTGAAACTGCATTAAGCTACTTACAAGCATTCACAAGAAGCTCACATCTGTTTCTCTGAAAGAGAAGCAGTCTGTTCCAACACTTCAATTCACTGTGCGAAGTGAATGGAGTGTTGCTTCACTTTCTAAATGCTGTCCTTTCAGAGAAAATCACTTTCCTTTGAAAGTGCCTTAAGCTACTTACAAGCATTCAACAGAAATTCACATGCGTTTCTCTGAAAGAGAAGCAGTCTGTTCCAACACTTCAATTCACTTTGCGAAGAGAATGGAGTGTTGCTTCACTTTCTAAATGCTGTCCTTTCCGAGAAAATCACTTTCCTTTCAAAGTGCCTTAAGCTACTTACAAGCATTCACAAGAAACTCACATGGATTTTTCAGAAAGAGAAGCAGTCTGTTCCAACACTTCTATTCACTGTGCGAAGTGAATGGAGTGTTGCTTCACTTTCTAAATCCTGTCCTTTCAGAGAAAATCACTTTCCTTTGAAAGTGCCTTAAGCTACTTACAAGCATTCAACAGAAATTCACATGCGTTTGTCTGAAAGAGAAGCAGTCTGTTCCAACACTTCAATTCACTGTGTGAAGTGAATGGAGTGTTGCTTCACTTTCTAAATGCTGTCCTTTCAGAGAAAATCTCTTTCCTTTGTAAGTGTCTTAAGTTACTTACAATCATTCACAAGAAGCTCACATGCAATTCTCTGAAAGAGAAATAGTCTGTTCCAGCACTTCAATTCACTGTGCGAAGTGAATGGAGTGTTCCTTGACATTCTAAATGCTGAAGTTTCAGGAAAAATCACTTTCCTTTGAAAGTGCCTTAAGCTACTTTCAAGCATTCAAAAGAAATTCACATGCGTTTCTCTGAAAGAGAAGCAGTCTGTTCCAACACTTCAATTCACTGTGCGAAGTGAATGGAGTGTTGCTTCACTTTCTAAATGCTGTCCTATCAGAGAAAATCACTTTCCTTTGAAAGTGCCTTAAGCTACTTACAAGCATTCACAAGAAACTCACATGCATTTTTCTGAAAGAGAAGCAGTCTGTTCCAACACTTCAATTCACGGTGCGAAGTGAATGGAGTGTTGCTTCACTTTCTAAATGCTCTCCTTTTAGAGAAAATCACTTTCCTTTGAAAGTGCCTTAAGCTACTTACAAGCATTCAACAGAAATTCACATGCGTTTCTCTGAAAGAGAAGCAGTCTGTTCCAACACTTCAATTCACTGTGCGATGTGAATGGAGTGTTGCTTCACTTTCTAAATGCTGTCCTTTCAGAGAAAATCACTCTCTTTTGAAACTGCCTTAAGCTACTTACAAGCATTCACAAGAAGCTCACATCTGTTTCTCTGAAAGAGAAGCAGTCTGTTCCAACACTTCAATTCACTGTGCGAAGTGAATGGAGTGTTCCTAGACATTCTAAATGCTGCAGTTTCAGAGAAAATCACTTTCCTTTGAAAGTTCCTTATGCTACTAACAAGCATTCACAAGAAACTCACATCTGTTTCTCTGAAAGAGAAGCAGTCTGTTCCAACACTTCAATTCACTGTGCGAAGTGAATGGAGTGTTGCTTCACTTTCTAAATGCTGTCCTTTCAGAGAAATTCACTTTCCTTTGAAAGTGCCTTAAGCTACATACAAGCATTCACAGGAAACTCAAATGTGTTTCTATGAAAGAGAAGCTGTGTGTTCCAACACTTCAATTCACGGTGCGAAGAGAATGGAGTGTTGCTTCACTTTCTAAATGCTGTCCTTTCAGAGAAAATCACTTTCCTTTGAAAGTACCTTAAGCTACTTACAAGCATTCAACAGAAATTCACATGCGTTTCTCTGAAAGAGAAGCAGTCTGTTACAACACTTCAATTCACTTTGCGAAGAGAATGGAGTGTTGCTTCACTTTCTAAATGCTGTCCTTTCCAAGAAAATCACTTTCCTTTGAAAGTGCCTTAAGCTACTTACAAGCATTCACAAGAAACTCACATGGATTTTTCTGAAAGAGAAGCAGTCTGTTCCAACACTTCAATTCACTGTGCGAAGTGAATGGAGTGTTGCTTCACTTTCTAAATGCTCTCCTTTTAGAGAAAATCACTCTCTTTTGAAACTGCCTTAAGCTACTTACATGCATTCACAAGAAACTCACATCTGTTTCTCTGAAAGAGAAGCAGTCGGTTCAAACATTTCAATTCACGGGGCGAAGTAAATGGAGTGTTGCTTCACTTTCTAAATGCTGTCCTTTCGGAGAAAATCACTTTCCTTTGAAAGTGCCTTAAGCTACTTACAAGCATTCAACAGAAATTCACATGCGTTTCTCTGAAAGAGAATCAGTCTGTTCCAACACTTCAGTTCACTGTGCGAAGTGAATGGAGTGTTGCTTCACTTTCTAAATGCTGTCCTTTCAGAGAAAATCACTTTCCTTTGAAAGTGTCTTAAGCTACTTACAAGCATTCACAAGAAACTGACATGCAATTCTCTGAAAGAGAAGTAGTCTGTTCCAACACTTCAATTCACTGTGCGAAGTGAATGGAGTGTTCCTTGACATTCTAAATGCTGTAGTTTCAGGGAAAATCACTTTCCTTTGAAAGTTCCTTAAGCTACTTACAAGCATTCAACAGAAATTCACGTGCGTTTTTCTGAAAGAAAAGAAGTCTGTTCCAACACTTCAATTCACTGTGCAAAGTTAATGGAGTGTTGCTTCACTTTCTAAATTCTCTCCTTTTAGAGAAAATCACTTTCCTTTGAAAGTGCCTTAAGCTACTTACAAGCATTCACAAGAAACTCACATGCATTTTTCTGAAAGAGAAGCAGTCTGTTCCTACACTACAATTCACTGTGCGAAGTGAATGGAGTGTTGCTTCACTTTCTAAATGCTCTCCTTTTAGAGAAAATCACTCTCTTTTGAAACTGCGTTCAGCTACTTACAAGCATTCACAAGAAACTCACATCTGTTTCTCTGAAAGAGAAGCAGTCTGTTCCAACACTTCAATTCACTGTGCGAAGTGAATGGAGTGTTGCTTCACTTTCTAAATGCTGTCCTTTCAGAGAAATTCACTTTCCTTTGAAAGTGCCTTAAGCTACTTACAAGCATTCACAAGAAACTCACATGCATTTTTCTGAAAGAGAAGCAGTCTGTTCCAACACTTCAATTCATGGTGCGAAGTGAATGGAGTGTTGCTTCACTTTCTAAATGCTGTCTTTTCAGAGAAAATCACTTTCCTTTGAAAGTGCCTTAAGCTACTTACAAGCATTCAACAGAAATTCACATGTGTTTCTCTGAAAGAGAAGCAGTCTGTTCCAACATTTCAATTCACTGTGCGAAGTAAATGGAGTGTTGCTTCACTTTCTAAATGCTGTCCTTTCAGAGAAAATCACTCTCTTTTGAAACTGCCTTAAGCTACTTACAAGCATTCACAAGAAGCTCACATCTGTTTCTCTGAAAGAGAAGCAGTCTGTTCCAACACTTCAATTCACTGTGCGAAGTGAATGGAGTGTTGCTTCACTTTCTAAATGCTCTCCTTTTAGAGAAAATCACTTTCCTTTGAAAGTGCCTTAAACTACTTTCAAGCGTTCAACAGAAATTCACATGCGTTTCTCTGAAAGAGAAGCAGTCTGTTCCAACACTTCAATTCACTTTGTGAAGTGAATGGTGTGTTGTTTCACTTTCTAAATGTTGTCCTTTCAGAGAAAATCACTTTCCTTTTAAAGTGCCTTAAGCTACTTACAAGCATTCACAAGAAACTCACATGCATTTTTCTGAAAGAGAAGCAGCCTGTTCCAACACTTCAATTCACTGTGAGAAGTGAATGGAGTGTTGCTTCACTTTCTAAATGCTCTCCTTTTAGAGAAAATCACTTTCTTTTGAAAGTGCCTTACGCTACTTACAAGCATTCACAGGTAACTCAAATGTGTTTCTATGAAAGAGAAGCTGTTTGTTCCAACACTTCAATTCACGGTGCGAAGTGAATGGAGTGTTGCTTCACTTTCTAAATGCTCTCCTTTAATAGAAAATCACTTTCCTTTGAAAGTGCCTTAAGCTACTTACAAGCATTCAACAGAAATTCACATGCGTTTCTCTGAAAGAGAAGCAGTCTGTTCCATCACTTCAATTCACTGTGCGAAGTGAATGGAGTGTTGCTTCACTTTCTAAATGCTCTCCTTTCAGAGAAAATCACTCTCTTTTGAAACTGCCTTAAGCTTCTTACAAGCATTCACAAGAAGCTCTCATCTGTTTCTCTGAAAGAGAAGCAGTCTGTTCCAACACTTCAATTCACTGTGCGAAGTGAATGGAGTGTTGCTGCACTTTGTAAATGCTCTCCTATTAGAGAAAATCACTCTCTTTTGAAACCGCCTTAAGCTACTTACATGCATTCACAAGAAACTCACATCTGTTTCTCTGAAAGAGAAGCAGTCTGTTCCAACACTTCAATTCACGGTGCGAAGTGAATGGAGTGTTGCTTCACTTTCTAAATGCTGTCCTTTCAGAGAAAATCACTTTCCTTTGGAAGTGCCTTAAGCTACTTACAAGCATTCAACAGAAATTCACATGCGTTTCTCTGAAAGAGAAGCAGTCTGTTCCAACACTTCAATTCACTGTGCGAAGTGAATGGAGTGTTGCTTCACTTTCTAAATGCTGTCCTTTCAGAGAAAATCACTTTCCTTTGAAAGTGTCTTAAGCTACTTACAAGCATTCACAAAAAACTGACATGGAATTCTCGGAAAGAGAAGCAGTCTGTTCCAACACTTCAATTTACTGTGCGAAGTGAATGGAGTGTTCCTTGACATTCTAAATGCTGTAGTTTCAGGGAAAATCACTTTCCTTTGAAAGTGCCTTAAGCTACTTTCAAGCATTCAACAGAAATTCACATGCGTTTCTCTGAAAGAGAAGCTGTCTGTTCCAACACTTCAGTTCACTTTGCGAAGAGAATGGAGTGTTGCTTCACTTTCTAAATGCTGTCTTTTCAGAGAAAATCACTTTCCTTTGAAAGTGTCTTAAGCTACTTACAAGCATTCACAAGAAACTCACATGCATTTTTCTGAAAGAGAAGCAGTCTGTTCCCACACTTCAATTCACGGTGCGAAGTGAATGGAGTGTTGCTTCACTTTCTAAATGCTGTCCTTTCAGAGAAAATCACTTTCCTTTGAAAGTGTCTTAAGCTACTTACAAGCATTCACAAGAAACTGACATGCAATTCTCTGAAAGAGAAGTAGTCTGTTCCAACACTTCACTTAACTGTGCGAAGTGAATGGAGTGTTCCTTGACATTCTAAATGCTGTAGTTTCAGGGAAAATCACTTTCCTTTGAAAGTTCCTTAAGCTACTTACAAGCATTCAACAGAAATTCACGTGCGTTTTTCTGAAAGAGAAGCAGTCTGTTCCAACACTTCAATTCAGTGTGCGAAGTGAATGGAGTGTTGCTTCACTTTCTAAATGCTCTCCTTTTACAGAAAATCACTCTCTTTTGAAACTGCCTTAAGCTACTTACATGCATTCACAAGAAACTCACATCTGTTTCTCTGAAAGAGAAGTAGTCTGTTCCAACACTTCAATTCACGGTCCGAAGTGAATGGAGTGTTGCTTCACTTTCTAAATGCTGTCCTTTCAGAGAAAATCACTTTCCTTTGAAAGTGCCTTAAGCTACTGACAAGCATTCAACAGAAATTCACATGCATTTTTCTGAAAGAGAAGCAGTCTGTTCCAACACTTCAATTCACTGTGCGAAGTGAATGGAGTGTTGCTTCACATTCTAAATGCTTTCCTTTCAGAGAAAATCACTTTCCTTTGAAAGTGTCCTAAGCTACTTACAAGCATTCACAAGAAGTTCACATGCAATTCTCTGAAAGAGAAGTAGTCTGTTCCAGCACTTTAATTCACTGTGCGAAGTGAATGGAGTGTTCCTTGACATTCTAAATGCTGTAGATTCAGGAAAAATCACTTTCCTTTGAAAGTGCCTTAAGCTACTTTCAAGCATTCAACAGAAATTCACATGCGTTTCTCTGAAAGAGAAGCAGTCTGTTCCAACACTTCAATTCACTTTGCGAAGAGAATGGAGTGTTGCTTCACTTTCTAAATGCTGTCCTTTCAGAGAAAATCACTTTCCTTTGAAAGTGCCTTAAGCTACTTACAAGCATTCACAAGAAACTCACATGCATTTTTCTGAAAGAGAAGCAGTCTGTTCCAACACTTCAATTCACTGTGCGAAGTGAATGGAGTGTTGCTTCACTTTCTAAATGCTCTCCTTTTAGAGAAAATCACTTTCTTTGAAAGTGCCTTAAGCTACTTACAAGCATTCACAGGAAACTCAAATGTGTTTCTATGAAAGAGAAGCTGTGTATTCCAACACTTCAATTCACGGTGCGAAGTGAATGGAGTGTTGCTTCACTTTCTAAATGCTCTCCTTTCAAAGAAAATCACTTTCCTTTGAAAGTGCCTTAAGCTACTTACAAGCATTCAACAGAAATTCACATGCGTTTCTCTGAAAGAGAAGCAGTCTGTTCCAACACTTCAATTCACTTTGTGAAGAGAATGGAGTGTTGCTTCACTTTCTACATGCTGTCCTTTCCGAGTTAATCACTTTCCTTTGAAAGTGCCTTAAGCTACTTACAAGCATTCACAAGAAACTCACATGCATTCTTCTGAAAGAGAAGCAGTCTGTTCCAAAACTTCAATTCACTGTGCGAAGTGAATGGAGTGTTGCTTCACTTTCTAAATGCTCTCCTTTTAGAGAAAATCACTCTCTTTTGAAACTGCCTTAAGCTACTTACATGCATTCACAAGAAACTCACATCTGTTTCTCTGAAAGAGAAGCAGTCTGTTCCAACACTTCAATTCACGGTGCGAAGCGAATGGAGTGTTGCTTCACTTTCTAAATGCTGTCCTTTCAGAGAAAATCACTTTCCTTTGAAAGTGTCTTAAGCTACTTACAAGCATTCACAAGAAACTCACATGCATTTTTCTGAAAGAGAAGCAGTCTGTTCCCACACTTCAATTCACGGTGCGAAGTGAATGGAGTGTTGCTTCACTTTCTAAATGCTGTCCTTTCAGAGAAAATCACTTTCCTTTGAAAGTGTCTTAAGCTACTTACAAGCATTCACAAGAAACTGACATGCAATTCTCTGAAAGAGAAGTAGTCTGTTCCAACACTTCACTTCACTGTGCGAAGTGAATGGAGTGTTCCTTGACATTCTAAATGCTGTAGTTTCAGGGAAAATCACTTTCCTTTGAAAGTTCCTTAAGCTACTTACAAGCATTCAACAGAAATTCACGTGCGTTTTTCTGAAAGAGAAGCAGTCTGTTCCAACACTTCAATTCAGTGTGCGAAGTGAATGGAGTGTTGCTTCACTTTCTAAATGCTCTCCTTTTACAGAAAATCACAATCTTTTGAAACTGCCTTAAGCTACTTACATGCATTCACAAGAAACTCACATCTGTTTCTCTGAAAGAGAAGTAGTCTGTTCCAACACTTCAATTCACGGTCCGAAGTGAATGGAGTGTTGCTTCACTTTCTAAATGCTGTCCTTTCAGAGAAAATCACTTTCCTTTGAAAGTGCCTTAAGCTACTGACAAGCATTCAACAGAAATTCACATGCATTTTTCTGAAAGAGAAGCAGTCTGTTCCAACACTTCAATTCACTGTGCGAAGTGAATGGAGTGTTGCTTCACATTCTAAATGCTTTCCTTTCAGAGAAAATCACTTTCCTTTGAAAGTGTCCTAAGCTACTTACAAGCATTCACAAGAAGTTCACATGCAATTCTCTGAAAGAGAAGTAGTCTGTTCCAGCACTTTAATTCACTGTGCGAAGTGAATGGAGTGTTCCTTGACATTCTAAATGCTGTAGATTCAGGAAAAATCACTTTCCTTTGAAAGTGCCTTAAGCTACTTTCAAGCATTCAACAGAAATTCACATGCGTTTCTCTGAAAGAGAAGCAGTCTGTTCCAACACTTCAATTCACTTTGCGAAGAGAATGGAGTGTTGCTTCACTTTCTAAATGCTGTCCTTTCAGAGAAAATCACTTTCCTTTGAAAGTGCCTTAAGCTACTTACAAGCATTCACAAGAAACTCACATGCATTTTTCTGAAAGAGAAGCAGTCTGTTCCAACACTTCAATTCACTGTGCGAAGTGAATGGAGTGTTGCTTCACTTTCTAAATGCTCTCCTTTTAGAGAAAATCACTTTCTTTGAAAGTGCCTTAAGCTACTTACAAGCATTCACAGGAAACTCAAATGTGTTTCTATGAAAGAGAAGCTGTGTATTCCAACACTTCAATTCACGGTGCGAAGTGAATGGAGTGTTGCTTCACTTTCTAAATGCTCTCCTTTCAAAGAAAATCACTTTCCTTTGAAAGTGCCTTAAGCTACTTACAAGCATTCAACAGAAATTCACATGCGTTTCTCTGAAAGAGAAGCAGTCTGTTCCAACACTTCAATTCACTTTGTGAAGAGAATGGAGTGTTGCTTCACTTTCTACATGCTGTCCTTTCCGAGTTAATCACTTTCCTTTGAAAGTGCCTTAAGCTACTTACAAGCATTCACAAGAAACTCACATGCATTCTTCTGAAAGAGAAGCAGTCTGTTCCAAAACTTCAATTCACTGTGCGAAGTGAATGGAGTGTTGCTTCACTTTCTAAATGCTCTCCTTTGAGAGAAAATCACTCTCTTTTGAAACTGCCTTAAGCTACTTACATGCATTCACAAGAAACTCACATCTGTTTCTCTGAAAGAGAAGCAGTCTGTTCCAACACTTCAATTCACGGTGCGAAGCGAATGGAGTGTTGCATCACTTTCTAAATGCTGTGTTTTCAGAGAAAATGACTTTCCTTTGAAAGTGCCTTAAGCTACTTACAAGCATTCAACAGAAATTCACATGCGTTTCTCTGAAAGAGAAGCAGTCTGTTCCAACACTTCAATTCACTGTGCAAAGTGAATGGAGTGTTACTTCACTTTCTAAATGCTGTCCTTTCAGAGAAAAGCACTTTCCTTTGAAAGTGCCTTAAGCTACTTACAAGCATTCACAAGAAACTGACATGCAATTCTCTGAAAGAGAAGTAGTGTGTTCCAACACTTCAATTCACTTTGCGAAGAGAATGGAGTGTTCCTTCACTTTCTAAATGCTGTCCTTTCAGAGAAAATCACTTTCCTTTCAAAGTGCCTTAAGCTTCTTACAAGCATTCACAAGAAACTCACATGCATTTTTCTGAAAGAGAAGCAGTCTGTTCCAACACTTCAATTCACTGTGCGAAGTGAATGGAGTGTTGCTTCACTTTCTAAATGCTCTCCTTTTAGAGAAAATCACTTTCTTTTGAAGGTGCCTTACGCTACTTACAAGCATTCACAGGTAACTCAAATGTGTTTCTATGAAAGAGAAGCTGTATGTTCCAACACTTCAATTCACGGTGCGAAGTGAATGGAGTTTTGCTTCACTTTCTAAATGCTGTCCTTTCAGAGAAAATCACTTTCCTTTGAAAGTGCCTTAAGCTACTTACAAGCATTCAACAGAAATTCACATGCGTTTCTCTGAAAGAGAAGCAGTCTGTTCCATCACTTCAATTCACTGTGCGAAGTGAATGGAGTGTTGCTTCACTTTCTAAATGCTGTCCTTTCAGAGAAAATCACTCTCTTTTGAAACTGCCTTAAGCTTCTTACAAGCATTCACAAGAAGCTCTCATCTGTTTCTCTGAAAGAGAAGCAGTCTGTTCCAACACTTCAATTCACTGTGCGAAGTGAATGGAGTGTTGCCTCACTTTGTAAATGCTCTCCTATTAGAGAAAATCACTCTCTTTTGAAACCGCCTTAAGCTACTTACATGCATTCACAAGAAACTCACATCTGTTTCTCTGAAAGAGAAGCAGTCTGTTCCAACACTTCAATTCACGGTGCGAAGTGAATGGAGTGTTGCTTCACTTTCTAAATGCTGTCCTTTCAGAGAAAATCACTTTCCTTTGAAAGTGCCTTAAGCTACTTACAAGCATTCAACAGAAATTCACATGCGTTTCTCTGAAAGAGAAGCAGTCTGTTCCAACACTTCAATTCACTGTGCGAAGTGAATGGAGTGTTGCTTCACTTTCTAAATGCTGTCCTTTCAGAGAAAATCACTTTCCTTTGAAAGTGTCTTAAGCTACTTACAAGCATTCACAAAAAACTGACATGGAATTCTCGGAAAGAGAAGCAGTCTGTTCCAACACTTCAATTTACTGTGCGAAGTGAATGGAGTGTTCCTTGACATTCTAAATGCTGTAGTTTCAGGGAAAATCACTTTCCTTTGAAAGTGCCTTAAGCTACTTTCAAGCATTCAACAGAAATTCACATGCGTTTCTCTGAAAGAGAAGCTGTCTGTTCCAACACTTCAGTTCACTTTGCGAAGAGAATGGAGTGTTGCTTCACTTTCTAAATGCTGTCCTTTCAGAGAAAATCACTTTCCTTTGAAAGTGTCTTAAGCTACTTACAAGCATTCACAAGAAACTCACATGCATTTTTCTGAAAGAGAAGCAGTCTGTTCCCACACTTCAATTCACTGTGCGAAGTGAATGGAGTGTTGCTTCACTTTCTAAATGCTGTCCTTTCAGAGAAAATCACTTTCCTTTGAAAGTGTCTTAAGCTACTTACAAGCATTCACAAGAAACTGACATGCAATTCTCTGAAAGAGAAGTAGTCTGTTCCAACACTTCAATTCACTGTGCGAAGTGAATGGAGTGTTCCTTGACATTCTAAATGCTGTAGTTTCAGGGAAAATCACTTTCCTTTGAAAGTTCCTTAAGCTACTTACAAGCATTCAACAGAAATTCACGTGCATTTTTCTGAAAGAGAAGCAGTCTGTTCCAACACTTCAATTCAGTGTGCGAAGTGAATGGAGTGTTGCTTCACTTTCTAAATGCTCTCCTTTTACAGAAAATCACTCTCTTTTGAAACTGCCTTAAGCTACTTACATGCATTCACAAGAAACTCACATCTGTTTCTCTGAAAGAGAAGCAGTCTGTTCCAACACTTCAATTCACGGTCCGAAGTGAATGGAGTGTTGCTTCACTTTCTAAATGCTGTCCTTTCAGAGAAAATCACTTTCCTTTGAAAGTGCCTTAAGCTACTTACTAGCATTCAACAGAAATTCACATGCGTTTCTCTGAAAGAGAAGCAGTCTGTTCCAACACTTCAATTCACTGTGCGAAGTGAATGGAGTGTTGCTTCACTTTCTAAATGCTGTCCTTTCAGAGAAAATCACTTTCCTTTGAAAGTGTCTTAAGCTACTTACAAGCATTCACAAGAAGCTCACATGCAATTCTCTGAAAGAGAAGTAGTCTGTTCCAGCACTTCAATTCACTGTGCGAAGTGAATGGAGTGTTCCTTGACATTCTAAATGCTGTAGATTCAGGAAAAATCACTTTCCTTTGAAAGTGCCTTAAGCTACTTTCAAGCATTCAACAGAAATTCACATGCGTTTCTCTGAAAGAGAAGCAGTCTGTTCCAACACTTCAATTCACTTTGCGAAGAGAATGGAGTGTTGCTTCACTTTCTAAATGCTGTCCTTTCAGAGAAAATCACTTTCCTTTGAAAGTGCCTTAAGCTACTTACAAGCATTCACAAGAAACTCACATGCATTTTTCTGAAAGAGAAGCAGTCTGTTCCAACACTTCAATTCACTGTGCGAAGTGAATGGAGTGTTGCTTCACTTTCTAAATGCTCTCCTTTTAGAGAAAATCACTTTCTTTGAAAGTGCCTTAAGCTACTTACAAGCATTCACAGGAAACTCAAATGTGTTTCTATGAAAGAGAAGCTGTGTATTCCAACACTTCAATTCACGGTGCGAAGTGAATGGAGTGTTGCTTCACTTTCTAAATGCTCTCCTTTCAAAGAAAATCACTTTCCTTTGAAAGTGCCTTAAGCTACTTACAAGCATTCAACAGAAATTCACATGCGTTTCTCTGAAAGAGAAGCAGTCTGTTCCAACACTTCAATTCACTTTGTGAAGAGAATGGAGTGTTGCTTCACTTTCTACATGCTGTCATTTCCGAGTTAATCACTTTCCTTTGAAAGTGCCTTAAGCTACTTACAAGCATTCACAAGAAACTCACATGTATTTTTCTGAAAGAGAAGCAGTCTGTTCCAACACTTCAATTCACTGTGCGAAGTGAATGGAGTGTTGCTTCACATTCTAAATGCTGTCCTTTCAGAGAAAATCACTTTCCTTTGAAAGTGCCGTAAGCTACTTACAAGCATTCAACAGAAATTCACATGCGTTTCTCTGAAAGAGAAGCAGTCTGTTCCAACACTTCAATTCACTGTGCAAAGTGAATGGAGTGTTACTTCACTTTCTAAATGCTGTCCTTTCAGAGAAAATCACTTTCCTTTGAAAGTGCCTTAAGCTACTTACAAGCATTCACAAGAAACTGACATGCAATTCTCTGAAAGAGAAGCAGTCTGTTCCAACACTTCAATTCACTTTGCGAAGAGAATGGAGTGTTGCTTCACTTTCTAAATGCTGTCCTTTCAGAGAAAATCACTCTCTTTTGAAACTGCCTTAAGCTTCTTACAAGCATTCACAAGAAGCTCTCATCTGTTTCTCTGAAAGAGAAGCAGTCTGTTCCAACACTTCAATTCACTGTGCGAAGTGAATGGAGTGTTGCTGCACTTTGTAAATGCTCTCCTATTAGAGAAAATCACTCTGTTTTGAAACCGCCTTAAGCTACTTACATGCATTCACAAGAAACTCACATCTGTTTCTCTGAAAGAGAAGCAGTCTGTTCCAACACTTCAATTCACTGTGCGAAGTGAATGGAGTGTTGCTTCACTTTCTAAATGCTGTCCTTTCAGAGAAAATCACTTTCCTTTGAAAGTGTCTTAAGCTACTTACAAGCATTCACAAAAAACTGACATGGAATTCTCGGAAAGAGAAGCAGTCTGTTCCAACACTTCAATTTACTGTGCGAAGTGAATGGAGTGTTCCTTGACATTCTAAATGCTGTAGTTTCAGGGAAAATCACTTTCCTTTGAAAGTGCCTTAAGCTACTTTCAAGCATTCAACATAAATTCACATGCGTTTCTCTGAAAGAGAAGCTGTCTGTTCCAACACTTCAGTTCACTTTGCGAAGAGAATGGAGTGTTGCTTCACTTTCTAAATGCTGTCCTTTCAGAGAAAATCACTTTCCTTTGAAAGTGTCTTAAGCTACTTACAAGCATTCACAAGAAACTCACATGCATTTTTCTGAAAGAGAAGCAGTCTGTTCCCACACTTCAATTCACGGTGCGAAGTGAATGGAGTGTTGCTTCACTTTCTAAATGCTGTCCTTTCAGAGAAAATCACTTTCCTTGGAAAGTGTCTTAAGCTACTTACAAGCATTCACAAGAAACTGACATGCAATTCTGTGAAAGAGAAGTAGTCTTTTCCAACACTTCAATTCACTGTGCGAAGTGAATGGAGTGTTCCTTGACATTCTAAATGCTGTAGTTTCAGGGAAAATCACTTTCCTTTGAAAGTTCCTTAAGCTACTTACAAGCATTCAACAGAAATTCACGTGCGTTTTTCTGAAAGAAAAGAAGTCTGTTCCAACACTTCAATTCACTGTGCAAAGTTAATGGAGTGTTGCTTCACTTTCTAAATTCTCTCCTTTTAGAGAAAATCACTTTCCTTTGAAAGTGCCTTAAGCTACTTACAAGCATTCACAAGAAACTCACATCTGTTTCTCTGAAAGAGAAGCAGTCTGTTCCAACACTTCAATTCACTGTGCGAAGTGAATGGAGTGTTGCTTCACTTTCTAAATGCTCTCCTTTTAGAGAAAATCACTCTCTTTTGAAACTTCGTTCAGCTACTTACAAGCATTCACAAGAAACTCACATCTGTTTCTCTGAAAGAGAAGCAGTCTGTTCCAACACTTCAATTCACTGTGCGAAGTGAATGGAGTGTTGCTTCACTTTCTAAATGCTGTCCTTTCAGAGAAATTCACTTTCCTTTGAAAGTGCCTTAAGCTACTTACAAGCATTCAACAGAAATTCACATGCGTTTCTCTGAAAGAGAAGCAGTCTGTTCCAACACTTCAATTCACTGTGCGAAGTAAATGGAGTGTTGCTTCACTTTCTAAATGCTGTCCTTTCAGAGAAAATCACTCTCTTTTGAAACTGCCTTAAGCTACTTACAAGCACTCACAAGAAGCTCACATCTGTTTCTCTGAAAGAGAAGCAGTCTGTTCCAACACATCAATTCACTGTGCGAAGTGAATGGAGTGTTGCTTCACTTTCTAAATGCTCTCCTTTTAGAGAAAATCACTTTCCTTTGAAAGTGCCTTAAACTACTTTCAAGCGTTCAACAGAAATTCACATGCGTTTCTCTGAAAGAGAAGCAGTCTGTTCCAACACTTCAATTCACTTTGTGAAGTGAATGGAGTGTTGTTTCACTTTCTAAATGTTGTCCTTTCAGAGAAAATCACTTTCCTTTTAAAGTGCCTTAAGCTACTTACAAGCATTCAAAAGAAATTCACATGCGTTTCTCTGAAAGAGAAGCAGTCTGTTCCAACACTTCAATTCACTTTGCGAAGAGAATGGAGTGTTGCTTCACTTTCTAAATGCTGTCCTTTCCAAGAAAATCACTTTCCTTTGAAAGTGCCTTAAGCTACTTCCAAGCATTCACAAGAAACTCACATGCATTTTTCTGAAAGAGAAGCAGTTTTTTCCAACACTTCAATTCACTGTGCGAAGTGAATGGAGTGTTGCTTCACTTTCTAAATGCTCTCCTTTTAGAGAAAATCACTTTCCTTTGAAAGTGCCTTACGCTGCTTACAAGCATTCACTGGAAACTCAAATGTGTTTCTATGAAAGAGAAGCTGTCTGTTCCAACACTTCAATTCACGGTGCGAAGTGAATGGAGTGTTGCTTCACTTTCTAAATGCTGTCCTTTCAGAGAAAATCACTTTCCTTTGAAAGTGCCTTAAGCTACTTACAAGCATTCACAAGAAGCTCTCATCTGTTTCTCTGAAAGAGAAGCTGTCTGTTCCAACACTTCAATTCACTGTGCGAAGTGAATGGAGTGTTGCTACACTTTCTAAATGCTCTCCTATTAGAGAAAATCACTCTCTTTTGAAACCGCCTTAAGCTACTTACATGCATTCACAAGAAACTCACATGCATTTTTCTGAAAGAGAAGCAGTCTGTTCCAACACTTCAATTCACTGTGCGAAGTGAATGGAGTGTTGCTTCACTTTCTAAATGCTGTCCTTTCAGAGAAATTCACTTTCCTTTGAAAGTGCCTTAAGCTACTTACAAGCATTCACAGGAAACTCAAATGTGATTCTATCAAAGAGAAGCTGTCTGTTCCAACACTTCAATTCACTGGGCGAAGTGAATGGAGTGTTGCTTCACTTTCTAAATGCTGTCCTTTCAGAGAAAATCACTTTCCTTTGAAAGTGCCTTAAGCTACTTACAAGCATTCAACAGAAATTCACATGCGTTTCTCTGAAAGAGAAGCAGTCTGTTCCAACACTTCAATTCACTTTGCGAAGAGAATGGAGTGTTGCTTCACTTTCTAAATGCTGTCCTTTCCAAGAAAATCACTTTCCTTTGAAAGTGCCTTAAGCTACTTACAAGCATTCACAAGAAACTCACATGCATTTTGCTGAAAGAGAAGCAGGCTGTTCCAACACTTCAATTCACTGTGCGAAGTGAATGGAGTGTTGCTTCACTTTCTAAATGCTCTCCTTTTAGAGTAAATCACTCTCTTTTGAAACTGCGTTCAGCTACTTACAAGCATTCACAAGAAACTCACATCTTTTTCTCTGAAATCACTTTGCTTTGAATATGCCTTAAGCTATTTACAAGCATTCACAAAAAACTCACATCCGTTTCACGGAAAGAGAAGCAGTCTGTTCCAACACTTCAATTCACTGTGCGAAGTGAATGGAGTGTTGCTTCACTTTCTAAATGCTGTCCTTTCAGAGAAAATCACTTTCCTTTGAAAGTGCCTTAAGCTACTTACAAGCATTCAACAGAAATTCACATGCGTTTCTCTGAAAGAGAAGCAGTATGTTCCAACACTTCAATTCACTGTTCAAAGAGAATGGAGTGTTGCTTCACTTTCTAAATGCTGTCCTTTCAGAGAAAATCACTTTCCTTTGAGAGTGCCTTAAGCTACTTACAAGCATTCAACAGAAATTCACATGCGTTTCTCTGAAAGAGAAGCAGTCTGTTCCAACACTTCAATTCACTGTGCGAAGTGAATGGAGTGTTGCTTCACTTTCTAAATGCTGTCCTTTCAGAGAAATTCACTTTCCTTTGAAAGTGCCTTAAGCTACTTACAAGCATTCACAAGAAACTCACATGCATTTTTCTGAAAGAGAAGCAATCTGTTCCAAAACTTCAATTCACGGTGCGAAGTGAATGGAGTGTTGCTTCACTTTCTAAATGCTGTCCTTTCAGAGAAAATCACTTTCCTTTGAAAGTGCCTTAAGCTACTTACAAGCATTCAACAGAAATTCACATGCGTTTCTCTGAAAGAAAAGCAGTCTGTTCCAACACTTCAATTCACTTTGCGAAGAGAATGGAGTGTTGCTTCACTTTCTACATGCTGTCCTTTCCGAGTTAATCACTTTCCTTTGAAAGTGCCTTAAGCTACTTACAAGCATTCACAAGAAACTCACATGCATTTTTCTGAAAGAGAAGCAGTCTGTTCCAACACTTCAATTCACTGTGCGAAGTGAATGGAGTGTTGCTTCACTTTCTAAATGCTCTCCTTTTAGAGAAAATCACTTTCCTTTGAAAGTGCCTTAAGCTACTTACAAGCATTCACAGGAAACTCAAAGGTGATTCTATCAAAGAGAAGCTGTCTGTTCCAACACTTCAATTCACGGTTCGAAGTGAATGGAGTGTTGCTTCACTTTCTAAATGCTCTCCTTTTAGAGAAAATCACTCTCTTTTGAAATCGCCTTAAGCTACTTACATGCATTCACAAGAAGCTCTCATCTGTTTCTCTGAAAGAGAAGCAGTCTGTTCCAACACTTCAATTCACTGTGCAAAGTGAATGGAGTGTTGCTACACTTTCTAAATGCTCTCCTATTAAAGAAAATCACTCTCTTTCGAAACCGCCTTAAGCTTTTTACATGCATTCACAAGAAACTCACATGCATTTTTCTGAAAAAGAAGCAGTCTGTTCCAACACTTCAATTCACTGTGCGAAGTGAATGGAGTGTTGCTTCACTTTCTAAATGCTGTCCTTTCAGAGAAATTCACTTTCCTTTGAAAGTGCCTTAAGCTACTTACAAGCATTCACAGGAAACTCAAATGTGTTTCTATGAAAGAGAAGCTGTCTGTTCCAACACTTCAATTCACTTTGCGAAGAGAATGGAGTGTTGCTTCACTTTCTAAATGCTGTCCTGTCCAAGAAAATCACTTTCCTTTGAAAGTGCCTTAAGCTACTTACAAGCATTCACAAGAAACTCACATGCATTTTTCTGAAAGAGAAGCAGTCTGTTCCAACACTTCAATTCACTGTGCGAAGTGAATGGAGTGTTGCTTCACTTTCTAAATGCTCTCCTTTTAGAGTAAATCACTCTCTTTTGAAACTGCGTTCAGCTACTTACAAGCATTCACAAGAAACTCACATCTTTTTCTCTGAAATCACTTTGCTTTGAATATGCCTTAAGCTACTTACAAGCATTCACAAAAAACTCACATCCGTTTCACGGAAAGAGAAGCAGTCTGTTCCAACACTTCAATTCACTGGGTGAAGTGAATGGAGTGTTGCTTCACTTTCTAAATGCTGTCCTTTCAGAGAAAATCACTTTCCTTTGAAAGTGCCTTAAGCTACTTACAAGCATTCAACAGAAATTCACATGCGTTTCTCTGAAAGAGAAGCAGTCTGTTCCAACACTTCAATTCACTGTGCGAAGTAAATGGAGTGTTGCTTCACTTTCTAAATGCTGTCCTTTCAGAGAAAATCACTCTCTTTTGAAACTGCCTTAAGCTACTTACAAGCACTCACAAGAAGCTCACATCTGTTTCTCTGAAAGAGAAGCAGTCTGTTCCAACACATCAATTCACTGTGCGAAGTGAATGGAGTGTTGCTTCACTTTCTAAATGCTCTCCTTTTAGAGAAAATCACTTTCCTTTGAAAGTGCCTTAAACTACTTTCAAGCGTTCAACAGAAATTCACATGCGTTTCTCTGAAAGAGAAGCAGTCTGTTCCAACACTTCAATTCACTTTGTGAAGTGAATGGAGTGTTGTTTCACTTTCTAAATGTTGTCCTTTCAGAGAAAATCACTTTCCTTTTAAAGTGCCTTAAGCTACTTACAAGCATTCAAAAGAAATTCACATGCGTTTCTCTGAAAGAGAAGCAGTCTGTTCCAACACTTCAATTCACTTTGCGAAGAGAATGGAGTGTTGCTTCACTTTCTAAATGCTGTCCTTTCCAAGAAAATCACTTTCCTTTGAAAGTGCCTTAAGCTACTTCCAAGCATTCACAAGAAACTCACATGCATTTTTCTGAAAGAGAAGCAGTTTTTTCCAACACTTCAATTCACTGTGCGAAGTGAATGGAGTGTTGCTTCACTTTCTAAATGCTCTCCTTTTAGAGAAAATCACTTTCCTTTGAAAGTGCCTTACGCTGCTTACAAGCATTCACTGGAAACTCAAATGTGTTTCTATGAAAGAGAAGCTGTCTGTTCCAACACTTCAATTCACGGTGCGAAGTGAATGGAGTGTTGCTTCACTTTCTAAATGCTGTCCTTTCAGAGAAAATCACTTTCCTTTGAAAGTGCCTTAAGCTACTTACAAGCATTCACAAGAAGCTCTTATCTGTTTCTCTGAAAGAGAAGCTGTCTGTTCCAACACTTCAATTCACTGTGCGAAGTGAATGGAGTGTTGCTACACTTTCTAAATGCTCTCCTATTAGAGAAAATCACTCTCTTTTGAAACCGCCTTAAGCTACTTACATGCATTCACAAGAAACTCACATGCATTTTTCTGAAAGAGAAGCAGTCTGTTCCAACACTTCAATTCACTGTGCGAAGTGAATGGAGTGTTGCTTCACTTTCTAAATGCTGTCCTTTCAGAGAAATTCACTTTCCTTTGAAAGTGCCTTAAGCTACTTACAAGCATTCACAGGAAACTCAAATGTGATTCTATCAAAGAGAAGCTGTCTGTTCCAACACTTCAATTCACTGGGCGAAGTGAATGGAGTGTTGCTTCACTTTCTAAATGCTGTCCTTTCAGAGAAAATCACTTTCCTTTGAAAGTGCCTTAAGCTACTTACAAGCATTCAACAGAAATTCACATGCGTTTCTCTGAAAGAGAAGCAGTCTGTTCCAACACTTCAATTCACTTTGCGAAGAGAATGGAGTGTTGCTTCACTTTCTAAATGCTGTCCTTTCCAAGAAAATCACTTTCCTTTGAAAGTGCCTTAAGCTACTTACAAGCATTCACAAGAAACTCACATGCATTTTTCTGAAAGAGAAGCAGGCTGTTCCAACACTTCAATTCACTGTGCGAATTGAATGGAGTGTTGCTTCACTTTCTAAATGCTCTCCTTTTAGAGTAAATCACTCTCTTTTGAAACTGCGTTCAGCTACTTACAAGCATTCACAAGAAACTCACATCTTTTTCTCTGAAATCACTTTGCTTTGAATATGCCTTAAGCTATTTACAAGCATTCACAAAAAACTCACATCCGTTTCACGGAAAGAGAAGCAGTCTGTTCCAACACTTCAATTCACTGTGCGAAGTGAATGGAGTGTTGCTTCACTTTCTAAATGCTGTCCTTTCAGAGAAAATCACTTTCCTTTGAAAGTGCCTTAAGCTACTTACAAGCATTCAACAGAAATTCACATGCGTTTCTCTGAAAGAGAAGCAGTATGTTCCAACACTTCAATTCACTGTTCAAAGAGAATGGAGTGTTGCTTCACTTTCTAAATGCTGTCCTTTCAGAGAAAATCACTTTCCTTTGAGAGTGCCTTAAGCTACTTACAAGCATTCAACAGAAATTCACATGCGTTTCTCTGAAAGAGAAGCAGTCTGTTCCAACACTTCAATTCACTGTGCGAAGTGAATGGAGTGTTGCTTCACTTTCTAAATGCTGTCCTTTCAGAGAAATTCACTTTCCTTTGAAAGTGCCTTAAGCTACTTACAAGCATTCACAAGAAACTCACATGCATTTTTCTGAAAGAGAAGCAATCTGTTCCAAAACTTCAATTCACGGTGCGAAGTGAATGGAGTGTTGCTTCACTTTCTAAATGCTGTCCTTTCAGAGAAAATCACTTTCCTTTGAAAGTGCCTTAAGCTACTTACAAGCATTCAACAGAAATTCACATGCGTTTCTCTGAAAGAAAAGCAGTCTGTTCCAACACTTCAATTCACTGTGCGAAGTGAATGGAGTGTTGCTTCACTTTCTAAATGCTGTCCTTTCAGAGAAATTCACTTTCCTTTGAAAGTGCCTTAAGCTACTTACAAGCATTCACAGGAAACTCAAAGGTGATTCTATCAAAGAGAAGCTGTCTGTTCCAACACTTCAATTCACGGTTCGAAGTGAATGGAGTGTTGCTTCACTTTCTAAATGCTCTCCTTTTAGAGAAAATCACTCTCTTTTGAAATCGCCTTAAGCTACTTACATGCATTCACAAGAAGCTCTCATCTGTTTCTCTGAAAGAGAAGCAGTCTGTTCCAACACTTCAATTCACTGTGCAAAGTGAATGGAGTGTTGCTACACTTTCTAAATGCTCTCCTATTAAAGAAAATCACTCTCTTTCGAAACCGCCTTAAGCTTTTTACATGCATTCACAAGAAACTCACATGCATTTTTCTGAAAAAGAAGCAGTCTGTTCCAACACTTCAATTCACTGTGCGAAGTGAATGGAGTGTTGCTTCACTTTCTAAATGCTGTCCTTTCAGAGAAATTCACTTTCCTTTGAAAGTGCCTTAAGCTACTTACAAGCATTCACAGGAAACTCAAATGTGTTTCTATGAAAGAGAAGCTGTCTGTTCCAACACTTCAATTCACTTTGCGAAGAGAATGGAGTGTTGCTTCACTTTCTAAATGCTGTCCTGTCCAAGAAAATCACTTTCCTTTGAAAGTGCCTTAAGCTACTTACAAGCATTCACAAGAAACTCACATGCATTTTTCTGAAAGAGAAGCAGTCTGTTCCAACACTTCAATTCACTGTGCGAAGTGAATGGAGTGTTGCTTCACTTTCTAAATGATCTCCTTTTAGAGTAAATCACTCTCTTTTGAAACTGCGTTCAGCTACTTACAAGCATTCACAAGAAACTCACATCTTTTTCTCTGAAATCACTTTGCTTTGAATATGCCTTAAGCTACTTACAAGCATTCACAAAAAACTCACATCCGTTTCACGGAAAGAGAAGCAGTCTGTTCCAACACTTCAATTCACTGGGTGAAGTGAATGGAGTGTTGTTTCACTTTCTAAATGCTGTCCTTTCAGAGAAAATCACTTTCCTTTGAGAGTGCCTTAAGCTACTTACAAGCATTCAACAGATATTCACATGCGTTTCTCTGAAAGAGAAGCAGTCTCTTCCAACACTTCAATTCACTGTGCGAAGTGAATGGAGTGTTGCTTCACTTTCTAAATGCTGTCCTTTCAGAGAAATTCACTTTCCTTTGAAAGTGCCTTAAGCTACTTACAAGCATTCACAAGAAACTCACATGCATTTTTCTGAAAGAGAAGCAATCTGTTCCAAAACTTCAATTCACGGTGCGAAGTGAATGGAGTGTTGCTTCACTTTCTAAATGCTGTCCTTTCAGAGAAAATCACTTTCCTTTGAAAGTGCCTTAAGCTACTTACAAGAATTCACAAGAAACTCACATGCATTTTTCTGAAAGAGAAGCAGTCTGTTCCAACACTTCAATTCACTGTGCGAAGTGAATGGAGTGTTGCTTCACTTTCTAACTGCTCTCCTTTTAGAGAAAATCACTTTCCTTTGAAAGCGCCTTAAGCTACTTACAAGCATTCACAGGAAACTCAAATGTGATTCTATCAAAGGAAGCTGTCTGTTCCAACACTTCAATTCACGGTGCGAAGTGAATGGAGTGTTGCTTCACTTTCTAAATGCTCTCCTTTTAGAGAAAATCACTCTCTTTTGAAATCGCCTTAAGCTACTTACATGCATTCACAAGAAACTCACATCTGTTTCTCTGAAAGAGAAGCAGTCTGTTCCAACACGTCAAATCACTGTGCGAAGTGAATTCAGTGTTCCTTGACATTCTAAATGCTGTAGTTTCAGAGAAAATCACTTTCCTTTGAAAGTGCCTTAAGCTACTTTCAAGCATTCAACAGAAATTCACATGCGTTTCTCTGAAAGAAAAGCAGTCTGTTCCAACACTTCAATTCACTTTGTGAGGTGAATGGAGTGTTGTTTCACTTTCTAAATGCTGTCCTTTCAGAGATAATCACTTTCCTTTGAAAGTGCCTTAAGCTACTTACAAGCATTCACAGGAAACTCAAATGTGTTTCTATGAAAGAGAAGCTGTCAGTTCCAACACTTCAATTCACGGTGCGAAGTGAATAGAGTGTTGCTTCACTTTCTAAATGCTGTCCTTTCAGAGAAAATCACTTTCCTTTGAAAGTGCCTTAAGCTACTTTCAAGCATTCAACAGAAATTCACATGCGTTTCTCTGAAAGAGAAGCAGTCTGTTCCAACACTTCAATTCACTTTGCGTAGAGAATGGAGTGTTGCTTCACTTTCTCAATGCTGTTCTTTCAGAGAAAATCACTTTCCTTTGAAAGTGCCTTAAGCTACTTACAAGCATTCACATGAAACTCACATGCATTTTTCTGAAAGAGAAGCAGTCTGTTCCAACACTTCAATTCACTGTGCGAAGTTAATGGAGTGTTGCTTCACTTTCTAAATCCTGTCCTTTCAGAGAAAATCACTTTCCTTTGAAAGTGCCTTTAGCTACTTACAAGCATTCAACAGAAATTCACATGCGTTTCTCTGAAAGAGAAGCAGTCTGTTCCAACACTTCAATTCACTGTGCGAAGTGAATGGAGTGTTGCTTCACTTTCTAAATGCTGTCCTTTCAGAGAAAATCACTTTCCTTTGAAAGTGTCTTAAGCTACTTACAAGCATTCACAAGAAGCTCATGCAATTCTCTGAAAGAGAAGTAGTCTGTTCCAGCACTTCAATTCACTGTGTGAAGTGAATGGAGTGTTCCTTGACATTCTAAATGCTGTAGTTTCAGGAAAAATCACTTTCCTTTGAAAGTGCCTTAAGCTGCTTTCAAGCATTCAACAGAAATTCACATGCGTTTCTCTGAAAGAGAAGCAGTCTGTTCCAACACTTCAATTCACTTTGCGAAGAGAATGGAGTGTTCCTTCACTTTCTAAATGCAGTACTTTCAGAGAAAATCACTTTCCTTTGAAAGTGCCTTAAGCTACTTACAAGCATTCACAAGAAACTCACATGCCTTTTTCTGAAAGAGAAGTAGTCTGTTCCAACACTTCCATTCACTGTGCGAAGTGAATTCAGTGTTCCTTGACATTCTAAATGCTGTAGTTTCAGAGAAAATCACTTTCCTTTGAAAGTGCCTTAAGCTACTTACAAGCATTCAACAGAAATTCACATGCGTTTCTCTGAAAGAGAAGCAGTCTGTTCCAACACTTCAATTCACTTTGCGAAGAGAATGGAGTGTTGCTTCACTTTCTAAATGCTGTCCTTTCAGAGAAAATCACTTTCCTTTGAAAGTGCCTTAAGCTACTTACAAGCATTCACAGGAAACTCAAATGTGTTTCTATGAAAGAGAAGCTGTCTGTTCCAACACTTCAATTCACGGTGCGAAGTGAATAGAGTGTTGCTTCACTTTCTAAATGCTGTCCTTTCAGAGAAAATCACTTTCCTTTGAAAGTGCCTTAAGCTACTTACAGGAATTTAACAGAAATTCACATGCGTTTCTCTGAAAGAGAAGCAGTCTGTTCCAACACTTCATTTCTCTTTGCGAAGAGAATGGAGTGTTGTTTCACTTTCTAAATGCTGTCCTTTCAGAGAAAATCACTTTCCTTTGAAAGTGCCTTAAGCTACTTACAAGCTTTCACATGAAATTCACATGCATTTTTCTGAAAGAGAAGCAGTCTGTTCCAACACTTCAATTCACTGTGCGAAGTGAATGGAGTGTTGCTTCACTTTCTAAATGCTGTCCTTTCAGAGAAAATCACTTTCCTTTGAAAGTGCCTTAAGCTACTTACAAGCATTCAACAGAAATTCACATGCGTTTCTCTGAAAGAGAAGCAGTCTGTTCCAACACTTCAATTCACTGTGCGAAGTGAATGGAGTGTTGCTTCACTTTCTAAATGCTGTCCTTTCAGAGAAAATCACTTTCCTTTGAAAGTGTCTTAAGCTACTTACAAGCATTCACAAGAAGCTCACATGCATTTTTCTGAAAGAGAAGCAGTTTTTTCCAACACTTCAATTCACTGTGCGAAGTGAATGGAGTGTTGCTTCACTTTCTAAATGCTCTCCTTTTAGAGAAAATCACTTTCCTTTGAAAGTGCCTTACGCTACTTACAAGCATTCACAGGAAACTCAAATGTGTTTCTATGAAAGAGAAGCTGTCTGTTCCAACACTTCAATTCACGGTGCGAAGTGAATGGAGTGTTGCTTCACTTTCTAAATGCTGTCCTTTCAGAGAAAATCACTTTCCTTTGAAGGTGCCTTAAGCTACTTACAAGCATTCACAAGAAGCTCTCATCTGTTTCTCTGAAAGAGAAGCAGTCTGTTCCAACACTTCAATTCACTGTGCGAAGTGAATGGAGTGTTGCTTCACTTTCTAAATGCTGTCCTTTCAGAGAAAATCACTTTCCTTTGAAGGTGCCTTAAGCTACTTACATGCATTCACAAGAAACTCACATGCATTTTTCTGAAAGAGAAGCAGTCTGTTCCAACACTTCAATTCACTGAGCGAAGTGAATGGAGGGTTGCTTCACTTTCTAAATGCTGTCCTTTCAGAGAAAATCACTTTCCTTTGAAAGTGCCTTAAGCTACTTACAAGCATTCACATGAAACTCACATGCATTTTTCTGAAAGAGAAGCAGTCTGTTCCAACACTTCAATTCACTGAGCGAAGTGAATGGAGGGTTGCTTCACTTTCTAAATGCTCTCCTTTCAGAGAAAATCACTTTCCTTTGAAAGTGCCTTAAGCTACTTACAAGAATTCAACAGAAATTCACATGCGTTTCTCTGAAAGAGAAGCAGTCTGTTCCAACACTTCAATTCACTTTGCGTAGAGAATGGAGTGTTGCTTCACTTTCTAAATGCTGTCCTTTCAGAGAAAATCACTTTCCTTTGAAAGTGCCTTAAGCTACTTACAAGCATTCACAGGAAACTCAAATGTGTTTCTATGAAAGAGAAGCTGTCTGTTCCAACACTTCAATTCACTTTGCGAAGAGAATGGAGTGTTGCTTCACTTTCTACATGCTGTCCTTTCCGAGTTAATCACTTTCCTTTGAAAGTGCCTTAAGCTACTTACAAGCATTCACAAGAAACTCACATGCATTTTTCTGAAAGAGAAGCAGTCTGTTCCAACACTTCAATTCACTGTGCGAAGTGAATGGAGTGTTGCTTCACTTTCTAAATGCTCTCCTTTTAGAGAAAATCACTTTCCTTTGAAAGTGCCTTAAGCTACTTACAAGCATTCACAGGAAACTCAAAGGTGATTCTATCAAAGAGAAGCTGTCTGTTCCAACACTTCAATTCACGGTTCGAAGTGAATGGAGTGTTGCTTCACTTTCTAAATGCTCTCCTTTTAGAGAAAATCACTCTCTTTTGAAATCGCCTTAAGCTACTTACATGCATTCACAAGAAGCTCTCATCTGTTTCTCTGAAAGAGAAGCAGTCTGTTCCAACACTTCAATTCACTGTGCAAAGTGAATGGAGTGTTGCTACACTTTCTAAATGCTTTCCTATTAAAGAAAATCACTCTCTTTCGAAACCGCCTTAAGCTTTTTACATGCATTCACAAGAAACTCACATGCATTTTTCTGAAAAAGAAGCAGTCTGTTCCAACACTTCAATTCACTGTGCGAAGTGAATGGAGTGTTGCTTCACTTTCTAAATGCTGTCCTTTCAGAGAAATTCACTTTCCTTTGAAAGTGCCTTAAGCTACTTACAAGCATTCACAGGAAACTCAAATGTGTTTCTATGAAAGAGAAGCTGTCTGTTCCAACACTTCAATTCACTTTGCGAAGAGAATGGAGTGTTGCTTCACTTTCTAAATGCTGTCCTGTCCAAGAAAATCACTTTCCTTTGAAAGTGCCTTAAGCTACTTACAAGCATTCACAAGAAACTCACATGCATTTTTCTGAAAGAGAAGCAGTCTGTTCCAACACTTCAATTCACTGTGCGAAGTGAATGGAGTGTTGCTTCACTTTCTAAATGCTCTCCTTTTAGAGTAAATCACTCTCTTTTGAAACTGCGTTCAGCTACTTACAAGCATTCACAAGAAACTCACATCTTTTTCTCTGAAATCACTTTGCTTTGAATATGCCTTAAGCTACTTACAAGCATTCACAAAAAACTCACATCCGTTTCACGGAAAGAGAAGCAGTCTGTTCCAACACTTCAATTCACTGGGTGAAGTGAATGGAGTGTTGCTTCACTTTCTAAATGCTGTCCTTTCAGAGAAAATCACTTTCCTTTGAAAGTGCCTTAAGCTACTTACAAGCATTCAACAGAAATTCACATGCGTTTCTCTGAAAGAGAAGCAGTCTGTTCCAACACTTCAATTCACTGTGCGAAGTAAATGGAGTGTTGCTTCACTTTCTAAATGCTGTCCTTTCAGAGAAAATCACTCTCTTTTGAAACTGCCTTAAGCTACTTACAAGCACTCACAAGAAGCTCACATCTGTTTCTCTGAAAGAGAAGCAGTCTGTTCCAACACATCAATTCACTGTGCGAAGTGAATGGAGTGTTGCTTCACTTTCTAAATGCTCTCCTTTTAGAGAAAATCACTTTCCTTTGAAAGTGCCTTAAACTACTTTCAAGCGTTCAACAGAAATTCACATGCGTTTCTCTGAAAGAGAAGCAGTCTGTTCCAACACTTCAATTCACTTTGTGAAGTGAATGGAGTGTTGTTTCACTTTCTAAATGTTGTCCTTTCAGAGAAAATCACTTTCCTTTTAAAGTGCCTTAAGCTACTTACAAGCATTCAAAAGAAATTCACATGCGTTTCTCTGAAAGAGAAGCAGTCTGTTCCAACACTTCAATTCACTTTGCGAAGAGAATGGAGTGTTGCTTCACTTTCTAAATGCTGTCCTTTCCAAGAAAATCACTTTCCTTTGAAAGTGCCTTAAGCTACTTCCAAGCATTCACAAGAAACTCACATGCATTTTTCTGAAAGAGAAGCAGTTTTTTCCAACACTTCAATTCACTGTGCGAAGTGAATGGAGTGTTGCTTCACTTTCTAAATGCTGTCCTTTCAGAGAAAATCACTTTCCTTTGAAGGTGCCTTAAGCTACTTACATGCATTCACAAGAAACTCACATGCATTTTTCTGAAAGAGAAGCAGTCTGTTCTAACACTTCAATTCACTGTGCGAAGTGAATGGAGTGTTGCTTCACTTTCTAAATGCTGTCCTTTCAGAGACATTCACTTTCCTTTGAAAGTGACTTAAGCTACTTACAAGCATTCACAGGAAACTCAAATGTGTTTCTATGAAAGAGAAGCTGTCTGTTCCAACACTTCAATTCACTGGGCGAAGTGAATGGAGTGTTGCTTCACTTTCTAAATGCTTTCCTTTCAGAGAAAATCACTTTCCTTTGAAAGTGCCTTAAGCTACTTACAAGCATTCAACAGAAATTCACATGCGTTTCTCTGAAAGAGAAGCAGTCTGTTCCAACACTTCAATTCACTTTGCGAAGAGAATGGAGTGTTGCTTCACTTTCTAAATGCTGTCCTTTCCAAGAAAATCACTTTCCTTTGAAAGTGCCTTAAGCTACTTACAAGCATTCACAAGAAACTCACATGCATTTTTCTGAAAGAGAAGCAGTCTGTTCCAACACTTCAATTCACTGTGCGAAGTGAATGGAGTGTTGCTTCACTTTCTAAATGCTCTCCTTTTAGAGTAAATCACTCTCTTTTGAAACTGCGTTCAGCTACTTACAAGCATTCACAAGAAACTCACATCTTTTTCTCTGAAATCACTTTGCTTTGAATATGCCTTAAGCTACTTACAAGCATTCAACAGAAATTCACATGCGTTTCTCTGAAAGAGAAGCAGTCTGTTCCAACACTTCAATTCATTGTGCAAAGAGAATGGAGTGTTGCTTCACTTTCTAAATGCTGTCCTTTCAGAGAAAATCACTTTCCTTTGAAAGTGCCTTAAGCTACTTACAAGCATTCAACAGAAATTCACATGCGTTTCTCTGAAAGAGAAGCAGTCTGTTCCAACACTTCAATTCACTTTGTGAAGTGAATGGAGTGTTGTTTCACTTTCTAAATGCTGTCTTTTCAGAGAAAATCACTTTCCTTTGAAAGTGCCTTAAGCTACTTACAAGCATTCACAGGAAACTCAAAGGTGATTCTATCAAAGAGAAGCTGTCTGTTCCAACACTTCAATTCACGGTTCGAAGTGAATGGAGTGTTGCTTCACTTTCTAAATGCTCTCCTTTTAGAGAAAATCACTCTCTTTTGAAATCGCCTTAAGCTACTTACATGCATTCACAAGAAGCTCTCATCTGTTTCTCTGAAAGAGAAGCAGTCTGTTCCAACACTTCAATTCACTGTGCAAAGTGAATGGAGTGTTGCTACACTTTCTAAATGCTCTCCTATTAAAGAAAATCACTCTCTTTCGAAACCGCCTTAAGCTTTTTACATGCATTCACAAGAAACTCACATGCATTTTTCTGAAAAAGAAGCAGTCTGTTCCAACACTTCAATTCACTGTGCGAAGTGAATGGAGTGTTGCTTCACTTTCTAAATGCTGTCCTTTCAGAGAAATTCACTTTCCTTTGAAAGTGCCTTAAGCTACTTACAAGCATTCACAGGAAACTCAAATGTGTTTCTATGAAAGAGAAGCTGTCTGTTCCAACACTTCAATTCACTTTGCGAAGAGAATGGAGTGTTGCTTCACTTTCTAAATGCTGTCCTGTCCAAGAAAATCACTTTCCTTTGAAAGTGCCTTAAGCTACTTACAAGCATTCACAAGAAACTCACATGCATTTTTCTGAAAGAGAAGCAGTCTGTTCCAACACTTCAATTCACTGTGCGAAGTGAATGGAGTGTTGCTTCACTTTCTAAATGATCTCCTTTTAGAGTAAATCACTCTCTTTTGAAACTGCGTTCAGCTACTTACAAGCATTCACAAGAAACTCACATCTTTTTCTCTGAAATCACTTTGCTTTGAATATGCCTTAAGCTACTTACAAGCATTCACAAAAAACTCACATCCGTTTCACGGAAAGAGAAGCAGTCTGTTCCAACACTTCAATTCACTGGGTGAAGTGAATGGAGTGTTGTTTCACTTTCTAAATGCTGTCCTTTCAGAGAAAATCACTTTCCTTTGAGAGTGCCTTAAGCTACTTACAAGCATTCAACAGATATTCACATGCGTTTCTCTGAAAGAGAAGCAGTCTCTTCCAACACTTCAATTCACTGTGCGAAGTGAATGGAGTGTTGCTTCACTTTCTAAATGCTGTCCTTTCAGAGAAATTCACTTTCCTTTGAAAGTGCCTTAAGCTACTTACAAGCATTCACAAGAAACTCACATGCATTTTTCTGAAAGAGAAGCAATCTGTTCCAAAACTTCAATTCACGGTGCGAAGTGAATGGAGTGTTGCTTCACTTTCTAAATGCTGTCCTTTCAGAGAAAATCACTTTCCTTTGAAAGTGCCTTAAGCTACTTACAAGAATTCACAAGAAACTCACATGCATTTTTCTGAAAGAGAAGCAGTCTGTTCCAACACTTCAATTCACTGTGCGAAGTGAATGGAGTGTTGCTTCACTTTCTAACTGCTCTCCTTTTAGAGAAAATCACTTTCCTTTGAAAGCGCCTTAAGCTACTTACAAGCATTCACAGGAAACTCAAATGTGATTCTATCAAAGGAAGCTGTCTGTTCCAACACTTCAATTCACGGTGCGAAGTGAATGGAGTGTTGCTTCACTTTCTAAATGCTCTCCTTTTAGAGAAAATCACTCTCTTTTGAAATCGCCTTAAGCTACTTACATGCATTCACAAGAAACTCACATCTGTTTCTCTGAAAGAGAAGCAGTCTGTTCCAACACGTCAAATCACTGTGCGAAGTGAATTCAGTGTTCCTTGACATTCTAAATGCTGTAGTTTCAGAGAAAATCACTTTCCTTTGAAAGTGCCTTAAGCTACTTTCAAGCATTCAACAGAAATTCACATGCGTTTCTCTGAAAGAAAAGCAGTCTGTTCCAACACTTCAATTCACTTTGTGAGGTGAATGGAGTGTTGTTTCACTTTCTAAATGCTGTCCTTTCAGAGATAATCACTTTCCTTTGAAAGTGCCTTAAGCTACTTACAAGCATTCACAGGAAACTCAAATGTGTTTCTATGAAAGAGAAGCTGTCAGTTCCAACACTTCAATTCACGGTGCGAAGTGAATAGAGTGTTGCTTCACTTTCTAAATGCTGTCCTTTCAGAGAAAATCACTTTCCTTTGAAAGTGCCTTAAGCTACTTTCAAGCATTCAACAGAAATTCACATGCGTTTCTCTGAAAGAGAAGCAGTCTGTTCCAACACTTCAATTCACTTTGCGTAGAGAATGGAGTGTTGCTTCACTTTCTCAATGCTGTTCTTTCAGAGAAAATCACTTTCCTTTGAAAGTGCCTTAAGCTACTTACAAGCATTCACATGAAACTCACATGCATTTTTCTGAAAGAGAAGCAGTCTGTTCCAACACTTCAATTCACTGTGCGAAGTTAATGGAGTGTTGCTTCACTTTCTAAATCCTGTCCTTTCAGAGAAAATCACTTTCCTTTGAAAGTGCCTTTAGCTACTTACAAGCATTCAACAGAAATTCACATGCGTTTCTCTGAAAGAGAAGCAGTCTGTTCCAACACTTCAATTCACTGTGCGAAGTGAATGGAGTGTTGCTTCACTTTCTAAATGCTGTCCTTTCAGAGAAAATCACTTTCCTTTGAAAGTGTCTTAAGCTACTTACAAGCATTCACAAGAAGCTCATGCAATTCTCTGAAAGAGAAGTAGTCTGTTCCAGCACTTCAATTCACTGTGTGAAGTGAATGGAGTGTTCCTTGACATTCTAAATGCTGTAGTTTCAGGAAAAATCACTTTCCTTTGAAAGTGCCTTAAGCTGCTTTCAAGCATTCAACAGAAATTCACATGCGTTTCTCTGAAAGAGAAGCAGTCTGTTCCAACACTTCAATTCACTTTGCGAAGAGAATGGAGTGTTCCTTCACTTTCTAAATGCAGTACTTTCAGAGAAAATCACTTTCCTTTGAAAGTGCCTTAAGCTACTTACAAGCATTCACAAGAAACTCACATGCCTTTTTCTGAAAGAGAAGTAGTCTGTTCCAACACTTCCATTCACTGTGCGAAGTGAATTCAGTGTTCCTTGACATTCTAAATGCTGTAGTTTCAGAGAAAATCACTTTCCTTTGAAAGTGCCTTAAGCTACTTACAAGCATTCAACAGAAATTCACATGCGTTTCTCTGAAAGAGAAGCAGTCTGTTCCAACACTTCAATTCACTTTGCGAAGAGAATGGAGTGTTGCTTCACTTTCTAAATGCTGTCCTTTCAGAGAAAATCACTTTCCTTTGAAAGTGCCTTAAGCTACTTACAAGCATTCACAGGAAACTCAAATGTGTTTCTATGAAAGAGAAGCTGTCTGTTCCAACACTTCAATTCACGGTGCGAAGTGAATAGAGTGTTGCTTCACTTTCTAAATGCTGTCCTTTCAGAGAAAATCACTTTCCTTTGAAAGTGCCTTAAGCTACTTACAGGAATTTAACAGAAATTCACATGCGTTTCTCTGAAAGAGAAGCAGTCTGTTCCAACACTTCATTTCTCTTTGCGAAGAGAATGGAGTGTTGTTTCACTTTCTAAATGCTGTCCTTTCAGAGAAAATCACTTTCCTTTGAAAGTGCCTTAAGCTACTTACAAGCTTTCACATGAAATTCACATGCATTTTTCTGAAAGAGAAGCAGTCTGTTCCAACACTTCAATTCACTGTGCGAAGTGAATGGAGTGTTGCTTCACTTTCTAAATGCTGTCCTTTCAGAGAAAATCACTTTCCTTTGAAAGTGCCTTAAGCTACTTACAAGCATTCAACAGAAATTCACATGCGTTTCTCTGAAAGAGAAGCAGTCTGTTCCAACACTTCAATTCACTGTGCGAAGTGAATGGAGTGTTGCTTCACTTTCTAAATGCTGTCCTTTCAGAGAAAATCACTTTCCTTTGAAAGTGTCTTAAGCTACTTACAAGCATTCACAAGAAGCTCACATGCATTTTTCTGAAAGAGAAGCAGTTTTTTCCAACACTTCAATTCACTGTGCGAAGTGAATGGAGTGTTGCTTCACTTTCTAAATGCTCTCCTTTTAGAGAAAATCACTTTCCTTTGAAAGTGCCTTACGCTACTTACAAGCATTCACAGGAAACTCAAATGTGTTTCTATGAAAGAGAAGCTGTCTGTTCCAACACTTCAATTCACGGTGCGAAGTGAATGGAGTGTTGCTTCACTTTCTAAATGCTGTCCTTTCAGAGAAAATCACTTTCCTTTGAAGGTGCCTTAAGCTACTTACAAGCATTCACAAGAAGCTCTCATCTGTTTCTCTGAAAGAGAAGCAGTCTGTTCCAACACTTCAATTCACTGTGCGAAGTGAATGGAGTGTTGCTTCACTTTCTAAATGCTGTCCTTTCAGAGAAAATCACTTTCCTTTGAAGGTGCCTTAAGCTACTTACATGCATTCACAAGAAACTCACATGCATTTTTCTGAAAGAGAAGCAGTCTGTTCCAACACTTCAATTCACTGAGCGAAGTGAATGGAGGGTTGCTTCACTTTCTAAATGCTGTCCTTTCAGAGAAAATCACTTTCCTTTGAAAGTGCCTTAAGCTACTTACAAGCATTCACATGAAACTCACATGCATTTTTCTGAAAGAGAAGCAGTCTGTTCCAACACTTCAATTCACTGAGCGAAGTGAATGGAGGGTTGCTTCACTTTCTAAATGCTCTCCTTTCAGAGAAAATCACTTTCCTTTGAAAGTGCCTTAAGCTACTTACAAGAATTCAACAGAAATTCACATGCGTTTCTCTGAAAGAGAAGCAGTCTGTTCCAACACTTCAATTCACTTTGCGTAGAGAATGGAGTGTTGCTTCACTTTCTAAATGCTGTCCTTTCAGAGAAAATCACTTTCCTTTGAAAGTGCCTTAAGCTACTTACAAGCATTCACAGGAAACTCAAATGTGTTTCTATGAAAGAGAAGCTGTCTGTTCCAACACTTCAATTCACTTTGCGAAGAGAATGGAGTGTTGCTTCACTTTCTACATGCTGTCCTTTCCGAGTTAATCACTTTCCTTTGAAAGTGCCTTAAGCTACTTACAAGCATTCACAAGAAACTCACATGCATTTTTCTGAAAGAGAAGCAGTCTGTTCCAACACTTCAATTCACTGTGCGAAGTGAATGGAGTGTTGCTTCACTTTCTAAATGCTCTCCTTTTAGAGAAAATCACTTTCCTTTGAAAGTGCCTTAAGCTACTTACAAGCATTCACAGGAAACTCAAAGGTGATTCTATCAAAGAGAAGCTGTCTGTTCCAACACTTCAATTCACGGTTCGAAGTGAATGGAGTGTTGCTTCACTTTCTAAATGCTCTCCTTTTAGAGAAAATCACTCTCTTTTGAAATCGCCTTAAGCTACTTACATGCATTCACAAGAAGCTCTCATCTGTTTCTCTGAAAGAGAAGCAGTCTGTTCCAACACTTCAATTCACTGTGCAAAGTGAATGGAGTGTTGCTACACTTTCTAAATGCTTTCCTATTAAAGAAAATCACTCTCTTTCGAAACCGCCTTAAGCTTTTTACATGCATTCACAAGAAACTCACATGCATTTTTCTGAAAAAGAAGCAGTCTGTTCCAACACTTCAATTCACTGTGCGAAGTGAATGGAGTGTTGCTTCACTTTCTAAATGCTGTCCTTTCAGAGAAATTCACTTTCCTTTGAAAGTGCCTTAAGCTACTTACAAGCATTCACAGGAAACTCAAATGTGTTTCTATGAAAGAGAAGCTGTCTGTTCCAACACTTCAATTCACTTTGCGAAGAGAATGGAGTGTTGCTTCACTTTCTAAATGCTGTCCTGTCCAAGAAAATCACTTTCCTTTGAAAGTGCCTTAAGCTACTTACAAGCATTCACAAGAAACTCACATGCATTTTTCTGAAAGAGAAGCAGTCTGTTCCAACACTTCAATTCACTGTGCGAAGTGAATGGAGTGTTGCTTCACTTTCTAAATGCTCTCCTTTTAGAGTAAATCACTCTCTTTTGAAACTGCGTTCAGCTACTTACAAGCATTCACAAGAAACTCACATCTTTTTCTCTGAAATCACTTTGCTTTGAATATGCCTTAAGCTACTTACAAGCATTCACAAAAAACTCACATCCGTTTCACGGAAAGAGAAGCAGTCTGTTCCAACACTTCAATTCACTGGGTGAAGTGAATGGAGTGTTGCTTCACTTTCTAAATGCTGTCCTTTCAGAGAAAATCACTTTCCTTTGAAAGTGCCTTAAGCTACTTACAAGCATTCAACAGAAATTCACATGCGTTTCTCTGAAAGAGAAGCAGTCTGTTCCAACACTTCAATTCACTGTGCGAAGTAAATGGAGTGTTGCTTCACTTTCTAAATGCTGTCCTTTCAGAGAAAATCACTCTCTTTTGAAACTGCCTTAAGCTACTTACAAGCACTCACAAGAAGCTCACATCTGTTTCTCTGAAAGAGAAGCAGTCTGTTCCAACACATCAATTCACTGTGCGAAGTGAATGGAGTGTTGCTTCACTTTCTAAATGCTCTCCTTTTAGAGAAAATCACTTTCCTTTGAAAGTGCCTTAAACTACTTTCAAGCGTTCAACAGAAATTCACATGCGTTTCTCTGAAAGAGAAGCAGTCTGTTCCAACACTTCAATTCACTTTGTGAAGTGAATGGAGTGTTGTTTCACTTTCTAAATGTTGTCCTTTCAGAGAAAATCACTTTCCTTTTAAAGTGCCTTAAGCTACTTACAAGCATTCAAAAGAAATTCACATGCGTTTCTCTGAAAGAGAAGCAGTCTGTTCCAACACTTCAATTCACTTTGCGAAGAGAATGGAGTGTTGCTTCACTTTCTAAATGCTGTCCTTTCCAAGAAAATCACTTTCCTTTGAAAGTGCCTTAAGCTACTTCCAAGCATTCACAAGAAACTCACATGCATTTTTCTGAAAGAGAAGCAGTTTTTTCCAACACTTCAATTCACTGTGCGAAGTGAATGGAGTGTTGCTTCACTTTCTAAATGCTGTCCTTTCAGAGAAAATCACTTTCCTTTGAAGGTGCCTTAAGCTACTTACATGCATTCACAAGAAACTCACATGCATTTTTCTGAAAGAGAAGCAGTCTGTTCTAACACTTCAATTCACTGTGCGAAGTGAATGGAGTGTTGCTTCACTTTCTAAATGCTGTCCTTTCAGAGACATTCACTTTCCTTTGAAAGTGACTTAAGCTACTTACAAGCATTCACAGGAAACTCAAATGTGTTTCTATGAAAGAGAAGCTGTCTGTTCCAACACTTCAATTCACTGGGCGAAGTGAATGGAGTGTTGCTTCACTTTCTAAATGCTGTCCTTTCAGAGAAAATCACTTTCCTTTGAAAGTGCCTTAAGCTACTTACAAGCATTCACAAGAAGCTCTTATCTGTTTCTCTGAAAGAGAAGCTGTCTGTTCCAACACTTCAATTCACTGTGCGAAGTGAATGGAGTGTTGCTACACTTTCTAAATGCTCTCCTATTAGAGAAAATCACTCTCTTTTGAAACCGCCTTAAGCTACTTACATGCATTCACAAGAAACTCACATGCATTTTTCTGAAAGAGAAGCAGTCTGTTCCAACACTTCAATTCACTGTGCGAAGTGCATGGAGTGTTGCTTCACTTTCTAAATGCTGTCCTTTCAGAGAAATTCACTTTCCTTTGAAAGTGCCTTAAGCTACTTACAAGCATTCACAGGAAACTCAAATGTGATTCTATCAAAGAGAAGCTGTCTGTTCCAACACTTCAATTCACTGGGCGAAGTGAATGGAGTGTTGCTTCACTTTCTAAATGCTGTCCTTTCAGAGAAAATCACTTTCCTTTGAAAGTGCCTTAAGCTACTTACAAGCATTCAACAGAAATTCACATGCGTTTCTCTGAAAGAGAAGCAGTCTGTTCCAACACTTCAATTCACTTTGCGAAGAGAATGGAGTGTTGCTTCACTTTCTAAATGCTGTCCTTTCCAAGAAAATCACTTTCCTTTGAAAGTGCCTTAAGCTACTTACAAGCATTCACAAGAAACTCACATGCATTTTTCTGAAAGAGAAGCAGGCTGTTCCAACACTTCAATTCACTGTGCGAATTGAATGGAGTGTTGCTTCACTTTCTAAATGCTCTCCTTTTAGAGTAAATCACTCTCTTTTGAAACTGCGTTCAGCTACTTACAAGCATTCACAAGAAACTCACATCTTTTTCTCTGAAATCACTTTGCTTTGAATATGCCTTAAGCTATTTACAAGCATTCACAAAAAACTCACATCCGTTTCACGGAAAGAGAAGCAGTCTGTTCCAACACTTCAATTCACTGTGCGAAGTGAATGGAGTGTTGCTTCACTTTCTAAATGCTGTCCTTTCAGAGAAAATCACTTTCCTTTGAAAGTGCCTTAAGCTACTTACAAGCATTCAACAGAAATTCACATGTGTTTCTCTGAAAGAGAAGCAATATGTTCCAACACTTCAATTCACTGTTCAAAGAGAATGGAGTGTTGCTTCACTTTCTAAATGCTGTCCTTTCAGAGAAAATCACTTTCCTTTGAGAGTGCCTTAAGCTACTTACAAGCATTCAACAGAAATTCACATGCGTTTCTCTGAAAGAGAAGCAGTCTGTTCCAACACTTCAATTCACTGTGCGAAGTGAATGGAGTGTTGCTTCACTTTCTAAATGCTGTCCTTTCAGAGAAATTCACTTTCCTTTGAAAGTGCCTTAAGCTACTTACAAGCATTCACAAGAAACTCACATGCATTTTTCTGAAAGAGAAGCAATCTGTTCCAAAACTTCAATTCACGGTGCGAAGTGAATGGAGTGTTGCTTCACTTTCTAAATGCTGTCCTTTCAGAGAAAATCACTTTCCTTTGAAAGTGCCTTAAGCTACTTACAAGCATTCAACAGAAATTCACATGCGTTTCTCTGAAAGAAAAGCAGTCTGTTCCAACACTTCAATTCACTTTGCGAAGAGAATGGAGTGTTGCTTCACTTTCTACATGCTGTCCTTTCCGAGTTAATCACTTTCCTTTGAAAGTGCCTTAAGCTACTTACAAGCATTCACAAGAAACTCACATGCATTTTTCTGAAAGAGAAGCAGTCTGTTCCAACACTTCAATTCACTGTGCGAAGTGAATGGAGTGTTGCTTCACTTTCTAAATGCTCTCCTTTTAGAGAAAATCACTTTCCTTTGAAAGTGCCTTAAGCTACTTACAAGCATTCACAGGAAACTCAAAGGTGATTCTATCAAAGAGAAGCTGTCTGTTCCAACACTTCAATTCACGGTTCGAAGTGAATGGAGTGTTGCTTCACTTTCTAAATGCTCTCCTTTTAGAGAAAATCACTCTCTTTTGAAATCGCCTTAAGCTACTTACATGCATTCACAAGAAGCTCTCATCTGTTTCTCTGAAAGAGAAGCAGTCTGTTCCAACACTTCAATTCACTGTGCAAAGTGAATGGAGTGTTGCTACACTTTCTAAATGCTCTCCTATTAAAGAAAATCACTCTCTTTCGAAACCGCCTTAAGCTTTTTACATGCATTCACAAGAAACTCACATGCATTTTTCTGAAAAAGAAGCAGTCTGTTCCAACACTTCAATTCACTGTGCGAAGTGAATGGAGTGTTGCTTCACTTTCTAAATGCTGTCCTTTCAGAGAAATTCACTTTCCTTTGAAAGTGCCTTAAGCTACTTACAAGCATTCACAGGAAACTCAAATGTGTTTCTATGAAAGAGAAGCTGTCTGTTCCAACACTTCAATTCACTTTGCGAAGAGAATGGAGTGTTGCTTCACTTTCTAAATGCTGTCCTGTCCAAGAAAATCACTTTCCTTTGAAAGTGCCTTAAGCTACTTACAAGCATTCACAAGAAACTCACATGCATTTTTCTGAAAGAGAAGCAGTCTGTTCCAACACTTCAATTCACTGTGCGAAGTGAATGGAGTGTTGCTTCACTTTCTAAATGATCTCCTTTTAGAGTAAATCACTCTCTTTTGAAACTGCGTTCAGCTACTTACAAGCATTCACAAGAAACTCACATCTTTTTCTCTGAAATCACTTTGCTTTGAATATGCCTTAAGCTACTTACAAGCATTCACAAAAAACTCACATCCGTTTCACGGAAAGAGAAGCAGTCTGTTCCAACACTTCAATTCACTGGGTGAAGTGAATGGAGTGTTGTTTCACTTTCTAAATGCTGTCCTTTCAGAGAAAATCACTTTCCTTTGAGAGTGCCTTAAGCTACTTACAAGCATTCAACAGATATTCACATGCGTTTCTCTGAAAGAGAAGCAGTCTCTTCCAACACTTCAATTCACTGTGCGAAGTGAATGGAGTGTTGCTTCACTTTCTAAATGCTGTCCTTTCAGAGAAATTCACTTTCCTTTGAAAGTGCCTTAAGCTACTTACAAGCATTCACAAGAAACTCACATGCATTTTTCTGAAAGAGAAGCAATCTGTTCCAAAACTTCAATTCACGGTGCGAAGTGAATGGAGTGTTGCTTCACTTTCTAAATGCTGTCCTTTCAGAGAAAATCACTTTCCTTTGAAAGTGCCTTAAGCTACTTACAAGAATTCACAAGAAACTCACATGCATTTTTCTGAAAGAGAAGCAGTCTGTTCCAACACTTCAATTCACTGTGCGAAGTGAATGGAGTGTTGCTTCACTTTCTAACTGCTCTCCTTTTAGAGAAAATCACTTTCCTTTGAAAGCGCCTTAAGCTACTTACAAGCATTCACAGGAAACTCAAATGTGATTCTATCAAAGGAAGCTGTCTGTTCCAACACTTCAATTCACGGTGCGAAGTGAATGGAGTGTTGCTTCACTTTCTAAATGCTCTCCTTTTAGAGAAAATCACTCTCTTTTGAAATCGCCTTAAGCTACTTACATGCATTCACAAGAAACTCACATCTGTTTCTCTGAAAGAGAAGCAGTCTGTTCCAACACGTCAAATCACTGTGCGAAGTGAATTCAGTGTTCCTTGACATTCTAAATGCTGTAGTTTCAGAGAAAATCACTTTCCTTTGAAAGTGCCTTAAGCTACTTTCAAGCATTCAACAGAAATTCACATGCGTTTCTCTGAAAGAAAAGCAGTCTGTTCCAACACTTCAATTCACTTTGTGAGGTGAATGGAGTGTTGTTTCACTTTCTAAATGCTGTCCTTTCAGAGATAATCACTTTCCTTTGAAAGTGCCTTAAGCTACTTACAAGCATTCACAGGAAACTCAAATGTGTTTCTATGAAAGAGAAGCTGTCAGTTTCAACACTTCAATTCACGGTGCGAAGTGAATAGAGTGTTGCTTCACTTTCTAAATGCTGTCCTTTCAGAGAAAATCACTTTCCTTTGAAAGTGCCTTAAGCTACTTTCAAGCATTCAACAGAAATTCACATGCGTTTCTCTGAAAGAGAAGCAGTCTGTTCCAACACTTCAATTCACTTTGCGTAGAGAATGGAGTGTTGCTTCACTTTCTCAATGCTGTCCTTTCAGAGAAAATCACTTTCCTTTGAAAGTGCCTTAAGCTACTTACAAGCATTCACATGAAACTCACATGCATTTTTCTGAAAGAGAAGCAGTCTGTTCCAACACTTCAATTCACTGTGCGAAGTTAATGGAGTGTTGCTTCACTTTCTAAATCCTGTCCTTTCAGAGAAAATCACTTTCCTTTGAAAGTGCCTTTAGCTACTTACAAGCATTCAACAGAAATTCACATGCGTTTCTCTGAAAGAGAAGCAGTCTGTTCCAACACTTCAATTCACTGTGCGAAGTGAATGGAGTGTTGCTTCACTTTCTAAATGCTGTCCTTTCAGAGAAAATCACTTTCCTTTGAAAGTGTCTTAAGCTACTTACAAGCATTCACAAGAAGCTCATGCAATTCTCTGAAAGAGAAGTAGTCTGTTCCAGCACTTCAATTCACTGTGTGAAGTGAATGGAGTGTTCCTTGACATTCTAAATGCTGTAGTTTCAGGAAAAATCACTTTCCTTTGAAAGTGCCTTAAGCTGCTTTCAAGCATTCAACAGAAATTCACATGCGTTTCTCTGAAAGAGAAGCAGTCTGTTCCAACACTTCAATTCACTTTGCGAAGAGAATGGAGTGTTCCTTCACTTTCTAAATGCAGTACTTTCAGAGAAAATCACTTTCCTTTGAAAGTGCCTTAAGCTACTTACAAGCATTCACAAGAAACTCACATGCCTTTTTCTGAAAGAGAAGTAGTCTGTTCCAACACTTCCATTCACTGTGCGAAGTGAATTCAGTGTTCCTTGACATTCTAAATGCTGTAGTTTCAGAGAAAATCACTTTCCTTTGAAAGTGCCTTAAGCTACTTACAAGCATTCAACAGAAATTCACATGCGTTTCTCTGAAAGAGAAGCAGTCTGTTCCAACACTTCAATTCACTTTGCGAAGAGAATGGAGTGTTGCTTCACTTTCTAAATGCTGTCCTTTCAGAGAAAATCACTTTCCTTTGAAAGTGCCTTAAGCTACTTACAAGCATTCACAGGAAACTCAAATGTGTTTCTATGAAAGAGAAGCTGTCTGTTCCAACACTTCAATTCACGGTGCGAAGTGAATAGAGTGTTGCTTCACTTTCTAAATGCTGTCCTTTCAGAGAAAATCACTTTCCTTTGAAAGTGCCTTAAGCTACTTACAGGAATTTAACAGAAATTCACATGCGTTTCTCTGAAAGAGAAGCAGTCTGTTCCAACACTTCATTTCTCTTTGCGAAGAGAATGGAGTGTTGTTTCACTTTCTAAATGCTGTCCTTTCAGAGAAAATCACTTTCCTTTGAAAGTGCCTTAAGCTACTTACAAGCTTTCACATGAAATTCACATGCATTTTTCTGAAAGAGAAGCAGTCTGTTCCAACACTTCAATTCACTGTGCGAAGTGAATGGAGTGTTGCTTCACTTTCTAAATGCTGTCCTTTCAGAGAAAATCACTTTCCTTTGAAAGTGCCTTAAGCTACTTACAAGCATTCAACAGAAATTCACATGCGTTTCTCTGAAAGAGAAGCAGTCTGTTCCAACACTTCAATTCACTGTGCGAAGTGAATGGAGTGTTGCTTCACTTTCTAAATGCTGTCCTTTCAGAGAAAATCACTTTCCTTTGAAAGTGTCTTAAGCTACTTACAAGCATTCACAAGAAGCTCACATGCATTTTTCTGAAAGAGAAGCAGTTTTTTCCAACACTTCAATTCACTGTGCGAAGTGAATGGAGTGTTGCTTCACTTTCTAAATGCTCTCCTTTTAGAGAAAATCACTTTCCTTTGAAAGTGCCTTACGCTACTTGCAAGCATTCACAGGAAACTCAAATGTGTTTCTATGAAAGAGAAGCTGTCTGTTCCAACACTTCAATTCACGGTGCGAAGTGAATGGAGTGTTGCTTCACTTTCTAAATGCTGTCCTTTCAGAGAAAATCACTTTCCTTTGAAGGTGCCTTAAGCTACTTACAAGCATTCACAAGAAGCTCTCATCTGTTTCTCTGAAAGAGAAGCAGTCTGTTCCAACACTTCAATTCACTGTGCGAAGTGAATGGAGTGTTGCTTCACTTTCTAAATGCTGTCCTTTCAGAGAAAATCACTTTCCTTTGAAGGTGCCTTAAGCTACTTACATGCATTCACAAGAAACTCACATGCGTTTCTCTGAAAGAGAAGCAGTCTGTTCCAACACTTCAATTCACTGTGCGAAGTTAATGGAGTGTTGCTTCACTTTCTAAATCCTGTCCTTTCAGAGAAAATCACTTTCCTTTGAAAGTGCCTTTAGCTACTTACAAGCATTCAACAGAAATTCACATGCGTTTCTCTGAAAGAGAAGCAGTCTGTTCCAACACTTCAATTCACTGTGCGAAGTGAATGGAGTGTTGCTTCACTTTCTAAATGCTGTCCTTTCAGAGAAAATCACTTTCCTTTGAAAGTGTCTTAAGCTACTTACAAGCATTCACAAGAAGCTCATGCAATTCTCTGAAAGAGAAGTAGTCTGTTCCAGCACTTCAATTCACTGTGTGAAGTGAATGGAGTGTTCCTTGACATTCTAAATGCTGTAGTTTCAGGAAAAATCACTTTCCTTTGAAAGTGCCTTAAGCTGCTTTCAAGCATTCAACAGAAATTCACATGCGTTTCTCTGAAAGAGAAGCAGTCTGTTCCAACACTTCAATTCACTTTGCGAAGAGAATGGAGTGTTCCTTCACTTTCTAAATGCAGTACTTTCAGAGAAAATCACTTTCCTTTGAAAGTGCCTTAAGCTACTTACAAGCATTCACAAGAAACTCACATGCCTTTTTCTGAAAGAGAAGTAGTCTGTTCCAACACTTCCATTCACTGTGCGAAGTGAATTCAGTGTTCCTTGACATTCTAAATGCTGTAGTTTCAGAGAAAATCACTTTCCTTTGAAAGTGCCTTAAGCTACTTACAAGCATTCAACAGAAATTCACATGCGTTTCTCTGAAAGAGAAGCAGTCTGTTCCAACACTTCAATTCACTTTGCGAAGAGAATGGAGTGTTGCTTCACTTTCTAAATGCTGTCCTTTCAGAGAAAATCACTTTCCTTTGAAAGTGCCTTAAGCTACTTACAAGCATTCACAGGAAACTCAAATGTGTTTCTATGAAAGAGAAGCTGTCTGTTCCAACACTTCAATTCACGGTGCGAAGTGAATAGAGTGTTGCTTCACTTTCTAAATGCTGTCCTTTCAGAGAAAATCACTTTCCTTTGAAAGTGCCTTAAGCTACTTACAGGAATTTAACAGAAATTCACATGCGTTTCTCTGAAAGAGAAGCAGTCTGTTCCAACACTTCATTTCTCTTTGCGAAGAGAATGGAGTGTTGTTTCACTTTCTAAATGCTGTCCTTTCAGAGAAAATCACTTTCCTTTGAAAGTGCCTTAAGCTACTTACAAGCTTTCACATGAAATTCACATGCATTTTTCTGAAAGAGAAGCAGTCTGTTCCAACACTTCAATTCACTGTGCGAAGTGAATGGAGTGTTGCTTCACTTTCTAAATGCTGTCCTTTCAGAGAAAATCACTTTCCTTTGAAAGTGCCTTAAGCTACTTACAAGCATTCAACAGAAATTCACATGCGTTTCTCTGAAAGAGAAGCAGTCTGTTCCAACACTTCAATTCACTGTGCGAAGTGAATGGAGTGTTGCTTCACTTTCTAAATGCTGTCCTTTCAGAGAAAATCACTTTCCTTTGAAAGTGTCTTAAGCTACTTACAAGCATTCACAAGAAGCTCACATGCATTTTTCTGAAAGAGAAGCAGTTTTTTCCAACACTTCAATTCACTGTGCGAAGTGAATGGAGTGTTGCTTCACTTTCTAAATGCTCTCCTTTTAGAGAAAATCACTTTCCTTTGAAAGTGCCTTACGCTACTTGCAAGCATTCACAGGAAACTCAAATGTGTTTCTATGAAAGAGAAGCTGTCTGTTCCAACACTTCAATTCACGGTGCGAAGTGAATGGAGTGTTGCTTCACTTTCTAAATGCTGTCCTTTCAGAGAAAATCACTTTCCTTTGAAGGTGCCTTAAGCTACTTACAAGCATTCACAAGAAGCTCTCATCTGTTTCTCTGAAAGAGAAGCAGTCTGTTCCAACACTTCAATTCACTGTGCGAAGTGAATGGAGTGTTGCTTCACTTTCTAAATGCTGTCCTTTCAGAGAAAATCACTTTCCTTTGAAGGTGCCTTAAGCTACTTACATGCATTCACAAGAAACTCACATGCATTTTTCTGAAAGAGAAGCAGTCTGTTCTAACACTTCAATTCACTGTGCGAAGTGAATGGAGTGTTGCTTCACTTTCTAAATGCTGTCCTTTCAGAGACATTCACTTTCCTTTGAAAGTGACTTAAGCTACTTACAAGCATTCACAGGAAACTCAAATGTGTTTCTATGAAAGAGAAGCTGTCTGTTCCAACACTTCAATTCACTGGGCGAAGTGAATGGAGTGTTGCTTCACTTTCTAAATGCTTTCCTTTCAGAGAAAATCACTTTCCTTTGAAAGTGCCTTAAGCTACTTACAAGCATTCAACAGAAATTCACATGCGTTTCTCTGAAAGAGAAGCAGTCTGTTCCAACACTTCAATTCACTTTGCGAAGAGAATGGAGTGTTGCTTCACTTTCTAAATGCTGTCCTTTCCAAGAAAATCACTTTCCTTTGAAAGTGCCTTAAGCTACTTACAAGCATTCACAAGAAACTCACATGCATTTTTCTGAAAGAGAAGCAGTCTGTTCCAACACTTCAATTCACTGTGCGAAGTGAATGGAGTGTTGCTTCACTTTCTAAATGCTCTCCTTTTAGAGTAAATCACTCTCTTTTGAAACTGCGTTCAGCTACTTACAAGCATTCACAAGAAACTCACATCTTTTTCTCTGAAATCACTTTGCTTTGAATATGCCTTAAGCTACTTACAAGCATTCAACAGAAATTCACATGCGTTTCTCTGAAAGAGAAGCAGTCTGTTCCAACACTTCAATTCATTGTGCAAAGAGAATGGAGTGTTGCTTCACTTTCTAAATGCTGTCCTTTCAGAGAAAATCACTTTCCTTTGAAAGTGCCTTAAGCTACTTACAAGCATTCAACAGAAATTCACATGCGTTTCTCTGAAAGAGAAGCAGTCTGTTCCAACACTTCAATTCACTTTGTGAAGTGAATGGAGTGTTGTTTCACTTTCTAAATGCTGTCTTTTCAGAGAAAATCACTTTCCTTTGAAAGTGCCTTAAGCTACTTAAAAGCATTCACAGGAAACTCAAATGTGTTTCTATGAAAGAGAAGCTGTCTGTTCCAACTCTTCAATTCACGGTGCGAAGTGAATAGAGTGTTGCTTCACTTTCTAAATGCTGTGCTTTCAGAGAAAATCACTTTCCTTTGAAAGTGCCTTAAGCTACTTTCAAGCATTCAACAGAAATTCACATGCGTTTCTCTGAAAGAGATGCAGTCTGTTCCAACACTTCAATTCACTTTGCGAAGAGAATGGAGTGTTGCTTCACTTTCTAAATGCTGTCCTTTCAGAGAAAATCACTTTCCTTTGAAAGTGCCTTAAGCTACTTACAAGCATTCACATGAAACTCACATGCATTTTTCTGAAAGAGAAGCAGTCTGTTCCAACACTTCAATTCACTGAGCGAAGTGAATGGAGGGTTGCTTCACTTTCTAAATGCTGTCCTTTCAGAGAAAATCACTTTCCTTTGAAAGTGCCTTAAGCTACTTACAAGCATTCACATGAAACTCACATGCATTTTTCTGAAAGAGAAGCAGTCTGTTCCAACACTTCAATTCACTGAGCGAAGTGAATGGAGGGTTGCTTCACTTTCTAAATGCTCTCCTTTCAGAGAAAATCACTTTCCTTTGAAAGTGCCTTAAGCTACTTACAAGAATTCAACAGAAATTCACATGCGTTTCTCTGAAAGAGAAGCAGTCTGTTCCAACACTTCAATTCACTTTGCGTAGAGAATGGAGTGTTGCTTCACTTTCTAAATGCTGTCCTTTCAGAGAAAATCACTTTCCTTTGAAAGTGCCTTAAGCTACTTACAAGCATTCACAGGAAACTCAAATGTGTTTCTATGAAAGAGAAGCTGTCTGTTCCAACACTTCAATTCACGGTGCGAAGTGAATGGAGTGTTGCTTCACTTTCTAAATGCAGTACTTTCAGAGAAAATCACTTTCCTTTGAAAGTGTCTTAAGCTACTTACAAGCATTCACAAGAAGCTCACATGCAATTCTCTGAAAGAGAAGTAGTCTGTTCAAGCACTTCAATTCACTGTGCGAAGTGAATGGAGTGTTCCTTCACATTCTAAATGCTGTAGTTTCAGGAAAAATCACTTTCCTTTGAAAGTGCCTTAAGCTACTTTCAAGCATTCAACAGAAATTCACATGCGTTTCTCTGAAAGAGAAGCAGTCTGTTCCAACACTTCAATTCACTTTGCGAAGACAATGGAGTGTTCCTTCACTTTCTAAATGCAGTACTTTCAGAGAAAATCACTTTCCTTTGAAAGTGCCTTAAGCTACTTACAAGCATTCACAAGAAACTCACATGCCTTTTTCTGAAAGAGAAGCAGTCTGTTCCAACACTTCAATTCACTGTGCGAAGTGAATTCAGTGTTCCTTGACATACTAAATGCTGTAGTTTCAGAGAAAATCACTTTCCTTTGAAAGTGCCTTAAACTACTTTCAAGCATTCAACAGAAATTCACATGCGTTTCTCTGAAAGAGAAGCAGTCTGTTCCAACACTTCAATTCACTTTGTGAAGTGAATGGAGTGTTGTTTCACTTTCTAAATGCTGTCCTTTCAGAGAAAATCACTTTCCTTTGAAAGTGCCTTAAGCTACTTACAAGCATTCACAGGAAACTCAAATGTGTTTCTATGAAAGAGAAGCTGTGTGTTCCAACACTTCAATTCACGGTGCGAAGTGAATAGAGTGTTGCTTCACTTTCTAAATGCTGTCCTTTCAGAGAAAATCACTTTCCTTTGTAAGTGCCTTAAGCTACTTACAGGAATTTAACAGAAATTCACATGCGTTTCTCTGAGAGAAGCAGTCTGTTCCAACACTACAATTCACTTTGCGAAGAGAATGGAGTGTTGCTTCACTTTCTAAATGCTGTCCTTTCAGAGAAAATCACTTTCCTTTGAAAGTGCCTTAAGCTACTTACAAGCATTCACATGAAATTCACATGCATTTTTCTGAAAGAGAAGCAGTCTTTTCCAACACTTACATTCACTGTGCGAAGTGAATGGAGTGTTGCTTCACTTTCTAAATCCTGTCCTTTCAGAGAAAATCACTTTCCTTTGAAAGTGCCTTAAGCTACTTACAAGCATTCAACAGAAATTCACATGCGTTTCTCTGAAAGAGAAGCAGTCTGTTCCAACACTTCAATTCACTGTGCGAAGTGAATGGAGTGTTGCTTCACTTTCTAAATGCTGTCCTTTCAGAGAAAATCACTTTCCTTTGAAGGTGCCTTAAGCTACTTACATGCATTCACAAGAAACTCACATGCATTTTTCTGAAAGAGAAGCAGTCTGTTCTAACACTTCAATTCACTGTGCGAAGTGAATGGAGTGTTGCTTCACTTTCTAAATGCTGTCCTTTCAGAGACATTCACTTTCCTTTGAAAGTGACTTAAGCTACTTACAAGCATTCACAGGAAACTCAAATGTGTTTCTATGAAAGAGAAGCTGTCTGTTCCAACACTTCAATTCACTGGGCGAAGTGAATGGAGTGTTGCTTCACTTTCTAAATGCTTTCCTTTCAGAGAAAATCACTTTCCTTTGAAAGTGCCTTAAGCTACTTACAAGCATTCAACAGAAATTCACATGCGTTTCTCTGAAAGAGAAGCAGTCTGTTCCAACACTTCAATTCACTTTGCGAAGAGAATGGAGTGTTGCTTCACTTTCTAAATGCTGTCCTTTCCAAGAAAATCACTTTCCTTTGAAAGTGCCTTAAGCTACTTACAAGCATTCACAAGAAACTCACATGCATTTTTCTGAAAGAGAAGCAGTCTGTTCCAACACTTCAATTCACTGTGCGAAGTGAATGGAGTGTTGCTTCACTTTCTAAATGCTCTCCTTTTAGAGTAAATCACTCTCTTTTGAAACTGCGTTCAGCTACTTACAAGCATTCACAAGAAACTCACATCTTTTTCTCTGAAATCACTTTGCTTTGAATATGCCTTAAGCTACTTACAAGCATTCAACAGAAATTCACATGCGTTTCTCTGAAAGAGAAGCAGTCTGTTCCAACACTTCAATTCACTGTGCAAAGAGAATGGAGTGTTGCTTCACTTTCTAAATGCTGTCCTTTCAGAGAAAATCACTTTCCTTTGAAAGTGCCTTAAGCTACTTACAAGCATTCAACAGAAATTCACATGCGTTTCTCTGAAAGAGAAGCAGTCTGTTCCAACACTTCAATTCACTTTGTGAAGTGAATGGAGTGTTGTTTCACTTTCTAAATGCTGTCTTTTCAGAGAAAATCACTTTCCTTTGAAAGTGCCTTAAGCTACTTAAAAGCATTCACAGGAAACTCAAATGTGTTTCTATGAAAGAGAAGCTGTCTGTTCCAACTCTTCAATTCACGGTGCGAAGTGAATAGAGTGTTGCTTCACTTTCTAAATGCTGTGCTTTCAGAGAAAATCACTTTCCTTTGAAAGTGCCTTAAGCTACTTTCAAGCATTCAACAGAAATTCACATGCGTTTCTCTGAAAGAGATGCAGTCTGTTCCAACACTTCAATTCACTTTGCGAAGAGAATGGAGTGTTGCTTCACTTTCTAAATGCTGTCCTTTCAGAGAAAATCACTTTCCTTTGAAAGTGCCTTAAGCTACTTACAAGCATTCACAAGAAACTCACATGCATTTTTCTGAAAGAGAAGCAGTCTGTTCCAACACTTCAATTCACTGTGCGAAGTGAATGGAGTGTTGCATCACTTTCTAAATGCTCTCCTTTTAGAGTAAATCACTCTCTTTTGAAACTGCCTTCAGCTACTTACAAGCATTCACAAGAAACTCACATCTTTTTCTCTGAAATCACTTTGCTTTGAATATGCCTTAAGCTACTTACAAGCATTCACAAAAAACTCACATCCGTTTCACGGAAAGAGAAGCAGTCTGTTCCAACACTTCAATTCACTGGGTGAAGTGAATGGAGTGTTGCTTCACTTTCTAAATGCTGTCCTTTCAGAGAAAATCACTTTCCTTTGAAAGTGCCTTAAGCTACTTACAAGCATTCAACAGAAATTCACATGTGTTTCTCTGAAAGAGAAGCAGTCTGTTCCAACACTTCAATTCACTGTGCAAAGAGAATAGAGTGTTGTTTCACTTTCTAAATGCTGTCCTTTCAGAGAAAATCACTTTCCTTTGAGAGTGCCTTAAGCTACTTACAAGCATTCAACAGATATTCACATGCGTTTCTCTGAAAGAGAAGCAGTCTCTTCCAACACTTCAATTCACTGTGCGAAGTGAATGGAGTGTTGCTTCACTTTCTAAATGCTGTCCTTTCAGAGAAATTCACTTTCCTTTGAAAGTGCCTTAAGCTACTTACAAGCATTCACAAGAAACTCACATGCATTTTTCTGAAAGAGAAGCAATCTGTTCCAAAACTTCAATTCACGGTGCGAAGTGAATGGAGTGTTGCTTCACTTTCTAAATGCTGTCCTTTCAGAGAAAATCACTTTCCTTTGAAAGTGCCTTAAGCTACTTACAAGAATTCACAAGAAACTCACATGCATTTTTCTGAAAGAGAAGCAGTCTGTTCCAACACTTCAATTCACTGTGCGAAGTGAATGGAGTGTTGCTTCACTTTCTAACTGCTCTCCTTTTAGAGAAAATCACTTTCCTTTGAAAGCGCCTTAAGCTACTTACAAGCATTCACAGGAAACTCAAATGTGATTCTATCAAAGGAAGCTGTCTGTTCCAACACTTCAATTCACGGTGCGAAGTGAATGGAGTGTTGCTTCACTTTCTAAATGCTCTCCTTTTAGAGAAAATCACTCTCTTTTGAAATCGCCTTAAGCTACTTACATGCATTCACAAGAAACTCACATCTGTTTCTCTGAAAGAGAAGCAGTCTGTTCCAACACGTCAAATCACTGTGCGAAGTGAATTCAGTGTTCCTTGACATTCTAAATGCTGTAGTTTCAGAGAAAATCACTTTCCTTTGAAAGTGCCTTAAGCTACTTTCAAGCATTCAACAGAAATTCACATGCGTTTCTCTGAAAGAAAAGCAGTCTGTTCCAACACTTCAATTCACTTTGTGAGGTGAATGGAGTGTTGTTTCACTTTCTAAATGCTGTCCTTTCAGAGATAATCACTTTCCTTTGAAAGTGCCTTAAGCTACTTACAAGCATTCACAGGAAACTCAAATGTGTTTCTATGAAAGAGAAGCTGTCAGTTCCAACACTTCAATTCACGGTGCGAAGTGAATAGAGTGTTGCTTCACTTTCTAAATGCTGTCCTTTCAGAGAAAATCACTTTCCTTTGAAAGTGCCTTAAGCTACTTTCAAGCATTCACAAGAAACTCACATGCATTTTTCTGAAAGAGAAGCAGTCTGTTCCAACACTTCAATTCACTGTGCGAAGTTAATGGAGTGTTGCTTCACTTTCTAAATCCTGTCCTTTCAGAGAAAATCACTTTCCTTTGAAAGTGCCTTTAGCTACTTACAAGCATTCAACAGAAATTCACATGCGTTTCTCTGAAAGAGAAGCAGTCTGTTCCAACACTTCATTTCTCTTTGCGAAGAGAATGGAGTGTTGTTTCACTTTCTAAATGCTGTCCTTTCAGAGAAAATCACTTTCCTTTGAAAGTGCCTTAAGCTACTTACAAGCTTTCACATGAAATTCACATGCATTTTTCTGAAAGAGAAGCAGTCTGTTCCAACACTTCAATTCACTGTGCGAAGTGAATGGAGTGTTGCTTCACTTTCTAAATGCTGTCCTTTCAGAGAAAATCACTTTCCTTTGAAAGTGCCTTAAGCTACTTACAAGCATTCAACAGAAATTCACATGCGTTTCTCTGAAAGAGAAGCAGTCTGTTCCAACACTTCAATTCACTGTGCGAAGTGAATGGAGTGTTGCTTCACTTTCTAAATGCTGTCCTTTCAGAGAAAATCACTTTCCTTTGAAAGTGTCTTAAGCTACTTACAAGCATTCACAAGAAGCTCACATGCATTTTTCTGAAAGAGAAGCAGTTTTTTCCAACACTTCAATTCACTGTGCGAAGTGAATGGAGTGTTGCTTCACTTTCTAAATGCTCTCCTTTTAGAGAAAATCACTTTCCTTTGAAAGTGCCTTACGCTACTTGCAAGCATTCACAGGAAACTCAAATGTGTTTCTATGAAAGAGAAGCTGTCTGTTCCAACACTTCAATTCACGGTGCGAAGTGAATGGAGTGTTGCTTCACTTTCTAAATGCTGTCCTTTCAGAGAAAATCACTTTCCTTTGAAGGTGCCTTAAGCTACTTACAAGCATTCACAAGAAGCTCTCATCTGTTTCTCTGAAAGAGAAGCAGTCTGTTCCAACACTTCAATTCACTGTGCGAAGTGAATGGAGTGTTGCTTCACTTTCTAAATGCTGTCCTTTCAGAGAAAATCACTTTCCTTTGAAGGTGCCTTAAGCTACTTACATGCATTCACAAGAAACTCACATGCATTTTTCTGAAAGAGAAGCAGTCTGTTCTAACACTTCAATTCACTGTGCGAAGTGAATGGAGTGTTGCTTCACTTTCTAAATGCTGTCCTTTCAGAGACATTCACTTTCCTTTGAAAGTGACTTAAGCTACTTACAAGCATTCACAGGAAACTCAAATGTGTTTCTATGAAAGAGAAGCTGTCTGTTCCAACACTTCAATTCACTGGGCGAAGTGAATGGAGTGTTGCTTCACTTTCTAAATGCTTTCCTTTCAGAGAAAATCACTTTCCTTTGAAAGTGCCTTAAGCTACTTACAAGCATTCAACAGAAATTCACATGCGTTTCTCTGAAAGAGAAGCAGTCTGTTCCAACACTTCAATTCACTTTGCGAAGAGAATGGAGTGTTGCTTCACTTTCTAAATGCTGTCCTTTCCAAGAAAATCACTTTCCTTTGAAAGTGCCTTAAGCTACTTACAAGCATTCACAAGAAACTCACATGCATTTTTCTGAAAGAGAAGCAGTCTGTTCCAACACTTCAATTCACTGTGCGAAGTGAATGGAGTGTTGCTTCACTTTCTAAATGCTCTCCTTTTAGAGTAAATCACTCTCTTTTGAAACTGCGTTCAGCTACTTACAAGCATTCACAAGAAACTCACATCTTTTTCTCTGAAATCACTTTGCTTTGAATATGCCTTAAGCTACTTACAAGCATTCAACAGAAATTCACATGCGTTTCTCTGAAAGAGAAGCAGTCTGTTCCAACACTTCAATTCATTGTGCAAAGAGAATGGAGTGTTGCTTCACTTTCTAAATGCTGTCCTTTCAGAGAAAATCACTTTCCTTTGAAAGTGCCTTAAGCTACTTACAAGCATTCAACAGAAATTCACATGCGTTTCTCTGAAAGAGAAGCAGTCTGTTCCAACACTTCAATTCACTTTGTGAAGTGAATGGAGTGTTGTTTCACTTTCGAAATGCTGTCTTTTCAGAGAAAATCACTTTCCTTTGAAAGTGCCTTAAGCTACTTAAAAGCATTCACAGGAAACTCAAATGTGTTTCTATGAAAGAGAAGCTGTCTGTTCCAACTCTTCAATTCACGGTGCGAAGTGAATAGAGTGTTGCTTCACTTTCTAAATGCTGTGCTTTCAGAGAAAATCACTTTCCTTTGAAAGTGCCTTAAGCTACTTTCAAGCATTCAACAGAAATTCACATGCGTTTCTCTGAAAGAGATGCAGTCTGTTCCAACACTTCAATTCACTTTGCGAAGAGAATGGAGTGTTGCTTCACTTTCTAAATGCTGTCCTTTCAGAGAAAATCACTTTCCTTTGAAAGTGCCTTAAGCTACTTACAAGCATTCACATGAAACTCACATGCATTTTTCTGAAAGAGAAGCAGTCTGTTCCAACACTTCAATTCACTGAGCGAAGTGAATGGAGGGTTGCTTCACTTTCTAAATGCTGTCCTTTCAGAGAAAATCACTTTCCTTTGAAAGTGCCTTAAGCTACTTACAAGCATTCACATGAAACTCACATGCATTTTTCTGAAAGAGAAGCAGTCTGTTCCAACACTTCAATTCACGGAGCGAAGTGAATGGAGTGTTGCTTCACTTTCTAAATGCTCTCCTTTCAGAGAAAATCACTTTCCTTTGAAAGTGCCTTAAGCTACTTACAAGCATTCAACAGAAATTCACATGCGTTTCTCTGAAAGAGAAGCAGTCTGTTCCAACACTTCAATTCACTTTGCGTAGAGAATGGAGTGTTGCTTCACTTTCTAAATGCTGTCCTTTCAGAGAAAATCACTTTCCTTTGAAAGTGCCTTAAGCTACTTACAAGCATTCACAGGAAACTCAAATGTGTTTCTATGAAAGAGAAGCTGTCTGTTCCAACACTTCAATTCACGGTGCGAAGTGAATGGTGTGTTGCTTCACTTTCTAAATGCAGTACTTTCAGAGAAAATCACTTTCCTTTGAAAGTGTCTTAAGCTACTTACAAGCATTCACAAGAAGCTCACATGCAATTCTCTGAAAGAGAAGTAGTCTGTTCAAGCACTTCAATTCACTGTGCGAAGTGAATGGAGTGTTCCTTCACATTCTAAATGCTGTAGTTTCAGGAAAAATCACTTTCCTTTGAAAGTGCCTTAAGCTACTTTCAAGCATTCAACAGAAATTCACATGCGTTTCTCTGAAAGAGAAGCAGTCTGTTCCAACACTTCAATTCACTTTGCGAAGAGAATGGAGTGTTCCTTCACTTTCTAAATGCAGTACTTTCAGAGAAAATCACTTTCCTTTGAAAGTGCCTTAAGCTACTTACAAGCATTCACAAGAAACTCACATGCCTTTTTCTGAAAGAGAAGCAGTCTGTTCCAACACTTCAATTCACTGTGCGAAGTGAATTCAGTGTTCCTTGACATACTAAATGCTGTAGTTTCAGAGAAAATCACTTTCCTTTGAAAGTGCCTTAAACTACTTTCAAGCATTCAACAGAAATTCACATGCGTTTCTCTGAAAGAGAAGCATTCTGTTCCAACACTTCAATTCACTTTGTGAAGTGAATGGAGTGTTGTTTCACTTTCTAAATGCTGTCCTTTCAGAGAAAATCACTTTCCTTTGAAAGTGCCTTAAGCTACTTACAAGCATTCACAGGAAACTCAAATGTGTTTCTATGAAAGAGAAGCTGTGTGTTCCAACACTTCAATTCACGGTGCGAAGTGAATAGAGTGTTGCTTCACTTTCTAAATGCTGTCCTTTCAGAGAAAATCACTTTCCTTTGTAAGTGCCTTAAGCTACTTACAGGAATTTAACAGAAATTCACATGCGTTTCTCTGAAAGAGAAGCAGTCTGTTCCAACACTACAATTCACTTTGCGAAGAGAATGGAGTGTTGCTTCACTTTCTAAATGCTGTCCTTTCAGAGAAAATCACTTTCCTTTGAAAGTGCCTTAAGCTACTTACAAGCATTCACATGAAATTCACATGCATTTTTCTGAAAGAGAAGCAGTCTTTTCCAACACTTACATTCACTGTGCGAAGTGAATGGAGTGTTGCTTCACTTTCTAAATCCTGTCCTTTCAGAGAAAATCACTTTCCTTTGAAAGTGCCTTAAGCTACTTACAAGCATTCAACAGAAATTCACATGCGTTTCTCTGAAAGAGAAGCAGTCTGTTCCAACACTTCAATTCACTGTGCGAAGTGAATGGAGTGTTGCTTCACTTTCTAAATGCTGTCCTTTCAGAGAAAATCACTTTCCTTTGAAAGTGTCTTAAGCTACTTACAAGCATTCACAAGAAGCTCACATGCAATTCTCTGAAAGAGAAGTAGTCTGTTCCAGCACTTAATTCACTGTGCGAAGTGAATGGAGTGTTCCTTGACATTCTAAATGCTGTAGTTTCAGGAAAAATTACTTTCCTTTGAAAGTGCCTTAAGGTACTTTCAAGCATTCAACAGAAATTCACATGCGTTTCTCTGAAAGAGAAGCAGTCTGTTCCAACACTTCAATTCACTTTGCGAAGAGAATGGAGTGTTCCTTCACTTTCTAAATGCAGTACTTTCAGAGAAAATCACTTTCCTTTGAAAGTGCCTTAAGCTACTTACAAGCATTCACAAGAAACTCACATGCCTTTTTCTGAAAGAGAAGCAGTCTGTTCCAACACTTCAATTCACTGTGCGAAGTGAATTCAGTGTTCCTTGACATTCTAAATGCTGTAGTTTCAGAGAAAATCACTTTCCTTTGAAAGTGCCTTAAGCTACTTTCAAGCATTCAACAGAAATTCACATGCGTTTCTCTGAAAGAGAAGCAGTCTGTTCCAACACTTCAATTCACTTTCTAAAGTGAATGGAGTGTTGTTTCACTTTCTAAATGCTGTCCTTTCAGAGAAAATCACTTTCCTTTGAAAGTGCCTTAAGCTACTTACAAGCATTCACAGGAAACTCAAATGTGTTTCTATGAAAGAGAAGCTGTCTGTTCCAACACTTCAATTCACGGTGCGAAGTGAATAGAGTGTTGCTTCACTTTCTAAATGCTGTCCTTTCAGAGAAAATCACTTTCCTTTGAAAGTGCCTTAAGCTACTTACAGGAATTTAACAGAAATTCACATGCGTTTCTCTGAAAGAGAAGCAGTCTGATCCAACACTTCAATTCACTTTACGAAGAGAATGGAGTGTTGCTTCACTTTCTAAATGCTGTCCTTTCAGAGAAAATCACTTTCCTTTGAAAGTGCCTTAAGCTACTTACAAGCATTCACATGAAATTCACATGCATTTTTCTGAAAGAGAAGCAGTCTGTTCCAACACTTCAATTCACTGTGCGAAGTGAATGGAGTGTTGCTTCACTTTCTAAATCCTGTCCTTTCAGAGAAAATCACTTTCCTTTGAAAGTGCCTTAAGCTACTTACAAGCATTCAACAGAAATTCACATGCGTTTCTCTGAAAGAGAAGCAGTCTGTTCCAACACTTCAATTCACTGTGCGAAGTGAATGGAGTGTTGCTTCACTTTCTAAATGCTGTCCTTTCAGAGAAAATCACTTTCCTTTGAAAGTGTCTTAAGCTACTTACAAGCATTCACAAGAAGCTCACATGCAATTCTCTGAAAGAGAAGTAGTCTGTTCCAGCACTTCAATTCACTGTGCGAAGTGAATGGAGTGTTCCTTGACATTCTAAATGCTGTAGTTTCAGGGAAAATCACTTTCCTTTGAAAGTGCCTTAAGCTACTTTCAAGCATTCAACAGAGATTCACATGCGTTTCTCTGAAAGAGAAGCAGTCTGTTCCAACACTTCAATTCACTGTGCGAAGTGAATGGAGTGTTGCTTCACTTTCTAAATGCTGTCCTTTCAGAGAAAATCACTTTCCTTTGAAAGTGTCTTAAGCTACTTACAAGCATTCACAAGAAGCTCACATGCAATTCTCTGAAAGAGAAGTAGTCAGTGCCAGCACTTCAATTCACTGTGCGAAGTGAATGGAGTGTTCCTTGACATTCTAAATGCTGTAGTTTCAGGAAAAATCACTTTCCTTTGAAAGTGCCTTAAGCTTCTTACAAGCATTCACAAGAAACTCACATGCCTTTTTCTGAAAGAGAAGCAGTCTGTTCCAACACTTCAATTCACTGTGCGAAGTGAATGGAGTGTTGCTTCACTTTCTAAATGCTCTCCTTTTAGAGAAAATCACTTTCCTTTGAAAGTGCCTTAAGCTACTTACAAGCATTCACAGGAAACTCAAATGTGTTTCTATGAAAGAGAAGCTGTCTATTCCAAAACTTCAATTCACGGTGCGAAGTGAATGGAGTGTTGCTTCACTTTCTAAATGCTCTCCTTTCAGAGAAAATCACTTTCCTTTGAAAGTGCCTTAAGCTACTTACAAGCATTCAACAGAAATTCACATGCGTTTCTCTGAAAGAGAAGCAGTCTGTTCCAACACTTCAATTCACTTTGCGAAGAGAATGGAGTGTTGCTTCACTTTCTAAATGCTGTCCTTTCCGAGAAAATCACTTTCCTTTGAAAGTGCCTTAAGCTACATACAAGCATTCACAAGAAACTCACATGCATTTTTCTGAAAGAGAAGCAGTCTGTTCCAACACTTCAATTCACTGTGCGAAGTGAATGGAGTGTTGCTTCACTTTCTAAATGCTCTCCTTTCAGAGAAAATCACTTTCCTATGAAAGTGCCTTAAGCTACTTGCAAGCATTCACAAGAAACTCACATGCATTTTTCTGAAAGAGAAGCAGTCTGTTCCAACACTTCAATTCACTGTGCGAAGTGAATGGAGTGTTGCTTCACTTTCTAAATGCTCTCCTTTCAGAGAAAATCACTCTCTCTTGAAACTGCCTTAAGCTACTTTCATGCATTCACAAGAAACTCACATCTGTTTCTCTGAAAGAGAAGCAGTCTGTTCCAACACTTCAATTCACGGTCCGAAGTGAATGGAGTGTTGCTTCCCTTTCTAAATGCTGTGCTTTCAGAGAAAATCACTCTCCTTTGAAAGTGCCTTAAGCTACTTACAATAATTCAACAGAAATTCTCATGCGTTTCTCTGAAAGAGAAGCAGTCTGCTCCAACGCTTCAATTCACTGTGCAAAGTGAATGGAGTGTTGCTTCACTTTCTAAATGCTGTCCTTTCAGGGAAAATCACTTTCCTTTGAGAGTGCCTTAAGCGACTTACAAGCATTCAACAGAAATTCACATGCGTTTCTCTGAAAGAGAAGCAGTCTGTTCCAACACTTCAATTCACTGTGCGAAGTGAATGGAGTGTTGCTTCACTTTCTAAATGCTGTCCTTTCCGAGAAAATCACTCTCTTTTGAAACTGCCTTAAGCAACTTACAAGCATTCACAAGAGGCTCACATCTGTTTCTGTGAAAGAGAAGCAGTCTGTTCCAACACTTCAATTCACTGTGCGAAGTGAATGGAGTGTTGCTTCACTTTCTAAATGCTCTCCTTTTAGAGAAAATCACTCTCTTTTGAAACCGCCTTAAGCTACTTACATGCATTCACAAGAAACTCACATCTGTTTCTCTGAAAGAGATGCATTCTGTTCCAACACTTCAATTCACTGTGCGAAGTGAATGGAGTGTTCCTTGACATTCTAAATGCTGTAGTTTCAGAGAAAATCACTTTCCTTTGAAAGTGCCTTAAGCTACTTACAAGCATTCAACAGAAATTCACATGCGTTTTTCTGAAAGAAAAGAAGTCTGTTCCAACACTTCAATTCACTGTGCGAAGTGAATGGAGTGTTGCCTCACTTTCTAAATGCTGTCCTTTCAGAGGAAATCACTCTCTTTTGAAACTGCATTAAGCTACTTACAAGCATTCACAAGAAGCTCACATCTGTTTCTCTGAAAGAGAAGCAGTCTGTTCCAACACTTCAATTCACAGTGCGAAGTGAATGGAGTGTTGCTTCACTTTCTAAATGCTGTCCTTTCAGAGAAAATCACTTTCCTTTGAAAGTGCCTTAAGCTACTTACAAGCATTCAACAGAAATTCACATGCGTTTCTCTGAAAGAGAAGCAGTCTGTTCCAACACTTCAATTCACTTTGCGAAGAGAATGGAGTGTTGCTTCACTTTCTAAATGCTGTCCTTTCAGAGAAAATCACTTTCCTTTGAAAGTGCCTTAAGCTACTTACAAGCATTCACAAGAAACTCACATGCATTTTTCTGAAAGAGAAGCAGTCTGTTCCAACACTTCAATTCACTGTGCGAACTGAATGGAGTGTTGCTTCACTTTATAAATCCTGTCCTTTCAGAGAAAATCACTTTCCTTTGAAAGTGCCTTAAGCTACTTACAAGCATTCAACAGAAATTCACATGCGTTTCTCTGAAAGAGAAGCAGTCTGTTCCAACACTTCAATTCACTGTGCGAAGTGAATGGAGTGTTGCTTCACTTTCTAAATGCTGTCCTTTCAGAGAAAATCACTTTCCTTTGAAAGTGTCTTAAGCTACTTACAAGCATTCAACAGAAATTCACATGCGTTTTTTTGAAAGAAAAGAAGTCTGTTCCAACACTTCAATTCACTGTGCGAAGTGAATGGAGTGTTGCTTCACTTTCTAAATGCTGTCCTTTCAGAGAAAATCACTTTCCTATGAAAGTGCCTTAAGCTACTTACAAGCATTCACAAGAAACTCACATGCATTTTTCTGAAAGAGAAGCAGTCTGTTCCTACACTACAATTCACTGTGCGAAGTGAATGGAGTGTTGCTTCACTTTCTAAATGCTCTCCTTACAGAGAAAATCACTCTCTTTTGAAACTGCGTTCAGCTACTTACAAGCATTCACAAGAAACTCACATCTGTTTCTCTGAAAGAGAAGCAGTCTGTTCCAACACATCAATTCACTGTGCGAAGTGAATTCAGTGTTCCTTGACATTCTAAATGCTGTAGTTTCAGAGAAAATCACTTTCCTTTGAAAGTGCCTTGAGCTACTTTCAAGCATTCAACAGAAATTCACATGCGTTTCTCTGAAAGAGAAGCAGTCTGTTCCAACAATTCAATTCACTGTGCGAAGTGAATGGAGTGTTGCTTCACTTTCTAAATGCTGTCCTTTCAGAGAAAATCACTTTCCTTTGAAAGTGTCTTAAGCTACTTACAAGCATTCACAAGAAGCTCACATGCAATTCTCTGAAAGAGAAGTAGTCAGTTCCAGCACTTCAATTCACTGTGCGAAGTGAATGGAGTGTTCCTTGACATTCTAAATGCTGTAGTTTCAGGAAAAATCACTTTCCTTTGAAAGTGCCTTAAGCTACTTACAAGCATTCACAAGAAACTCACATGCCTTTTTCTGAAAGAGAAGCAGTCTGTTCCAACACTTCAATTCACTGTGCGAAGTGAATGGAGTGTTGCTTCACTTTCTAAATGCTCTCCTTTTAGAGAAAATCACTTTCCTTTGAAAGTGCCTTAAGCTACTTACAAGCATTCACAGGAAACTCAAATGTGTTTTTATGAAAGAGAAGCTGTCTATTCCAACACTTCAATTCACGGTGCGAAGTGAATGGAGTGTTACTTCACTTTCTAAATGCTCTCCTTTCAGAGAAAATCACTTTCCTTTGAAAGTGCCTTAAGCTACCTACAAGCTTTCAACAGAAATTCACATGCGTTTCTCTGAAAGAGAAGCAGTCTGTTCCAACACTTCAATTCACTTTGCGAAGAGAATGGAGTGTTGCTTCACTTTCTAAATGCTGTCCTTTCCGAGAAAATCACTTTCCTTTGAAAGTGCCTTAAGCTACATACAAGCATTCACAAGAAACTCACATGCATTTTTCTGAAAGAGAAGCAGTCTGTTCCAACACTTCAATTCACTTTGCGAAGTGAATGGAGTGTTGCTTCACTTTCTAAATGCCCTCCTTTCAGAGAAAATCACTCTCTCTTGAAACTGCCTTAAGCTACTTACATGCATTCACAAGAAACTCTCATCTGTTTCTCTGAAAGAGAAGCAGTCTGTTCCAACACTTCAATTCACGGTCCGAAGTGAATGGAGTGTTGCTTCCCTTTCTAAATGCTGTGCTTTCAGAGAAAATCACTCTCCTTTGAAAGTGCCTTAAGCTACTTACAAGCATTCAACAGAAATTCTCATGCGTTTCTCTGAAATAGAAGCAGTCTGTTCCAACACTTCAATTCACTGTGCAAAGTGAATGGAGTGTTGCTTCACTTTCTAAATGCTGTCCTTTCAGGGAAAATCACTTTCCTTTGAGAGTGCCTTGAGCGACTTACAAGCATTCAACAGAAATTCACATGCGTTTCTCTGAAAGAGTAGCAGTCTGTTCCAACACTTCAATTCACTGTGCGAAGTGAATGGAGTGTTGCTTCACTTTCTAAATGCTGTCCTTTCCGAGAAAATGACTCTCTTTTGAAACTGCCTTAAGCTACTTACAAGCATTCACAAGAAGCTCACATCTGTTTCTCTGAAAGAGAAGCAGTCTGTTCCAACACTTCAATTCACTGTGCGAAGTGAATGGAGTGTTGCTTCACTTTCTAAATGCTCTCCTTTTAGAGAAAATCACTCTCTTTTGAAACCGCCTTAAGCTACTTACATGCATTCACAAGAAACTCACATCTGTTTCTCTGAAAGAGAAGCAGTCTGTTCCAACACTTCAATTCACTGTGCGAAGTGAATGGAGTGTTCCTTGACATTCTAAATGCTGTAGTTTCAGAGAAAATCACTTTACTTTGAAAGTGCCTTAAGCTACTTTCAAGCGTTCAACAGAAATTCACATGCGTTTCTCTGAAAGAGAAGCAGTCTGTTCCAACACTTCAATTCACTTTGTGAAGTGAATGGAGTGTTGTTTCACTTTCTAAATGTTGTCCTTACAGTGGAAATCACTCTCTTTTGAAACTGCCTTAAGCTACTTACAAGCATTCACAAGAAGCTCACATCTGTTTCTCTGAAAGAGAAGCAGTCTGTTCCAACACTTCAATTCACTATGCGAAGTGAATGGAGTGTTCCTTGACATTCTAAATGCTGTAGTTTCAGAGAAAATCACTTTCCTTTAAAAGTGCCTTAAGCTACTTACAAGCATTCAACAGAAATTCACATGCGTTTTTCTGAAAGAAAAGAAGTCTGTTCCAACACTTCAATTCACTGTGCGAAGTGAATGGAGTGTGGCTTCAACTTCTAAATGCTGTCCTTTCAGAGGAAATCACTCTCTTTTGAAACTGCCTTAAGCTACTTACAAGCATTCACAAGAAGCTCACATCTGTTTCTCTGAAAGAGAAGCAGTCTGTTCCAACACTTCAATTCACTGTGCGAAGTGAATGGAGTGTTGCCTCACTTTCTAAATGCTGTCCTTACAGAGGAAATCACTCTCTTTTGAAACTGCATTAAGCTACTTACAAGCATTCACAAGAAGCTCACATCTGTTTCTCTGAAAGAGAAGCAGTCTGTTCCAACACTTCAATTCACAGTGCGAAGTGAATGGAGTGTTGCTTCACTTTCTAAATGCTGTCCTTTCAGAGAAAATCACTTTCCTTTGAAAGTTCCTTAAGCTACTTACAAGCATTCAACAGAAATTCACATGTGTTTCTCTGAAAGAGAAGCAGTCTGTTCCAACACTTCAATTCACTTTGCGAAGAGAATGGAGTGTTGCTTCACTTTCTAAATGCTGTCCTTTCAGAGAAAATCACTTTCCTTTGAAAGTGCCTTAAGCTACTTACAAGCATTCACAAGAACCTCACTTGCATTTTTCTGAAAGAGAAGCAGTCTGTTCCAACACTTCAATTCACTGTGCGAAGTGAATGGAGTGTTGCTTCACTTTCTAAATCCTGTCCTTTCAGAGTAAATCACTTTCCTTTGAAAGTGCCTTAAGCTACTTACAAGCATTCAACAGAAATTCACATGCGTTTCTCTGAAAGAGAAGCAGTCTGTTCCAACACTTCAATTCACTGTGCGAAGTGAATGGAGTGTTGCTTCACTTTCTAAATGCTGTCCTTTCAGAGAAAATCACTTTACTTTGAAAGTGTCTTAAGCTACTTACAAGCATTCAACAGAAATTCACATGCGTTTTTCTGAAAGAAAAGAAGTCTGTTCCAACACTTCAATTCACCGTGCGAAGTAAATGGAGTGTTGCTTCACTTTCTAAATGCTGTCCTTTCAGAGAAAATCACTTTCCTATGAAAGTGCCTTAAGCTACTTACAAGCATTCACAAGAAACTCACATGCATTTTTCTGAAAGAGAAGCAGTCTGTTCCAACACATCAATTCACTGTGCGAAGTGAATTCAGTGTTCCTTGACATTCTAAATGCTGTCCTTTCAGAGAAAATCACTTTTGTTTGAAAGTGCCTTAAGCAACTTTCAAGCATTCAACAGAAATTCACATGCGTTTCTCTGAAAGAGAAGCAGTCTGTTCCAACACTTCAATTCACTGTGCGAAGTGAATGGAGTGTTGCTTCACTTTCTAAATGCTGTCCTTTCAGAGAAAATCACTTTCCTTTGAAAGTGTCTTAAGCTACTTACAAGCATTCACAAGAAGCTCACATGCAATTCTCTGAAAGAGAAGTAGTCAGTTCCAGCACTTCAATTCACTGTGCGAAGTGAATGGAGTGTTCCTTGACATTCTAAATGCTGTAGTTTCAGGAAAAATCACTTTCCTTTGAAAGTGCCTTAAGCTACTTACAAGCATTCACAAGAAACTCACATGCCTTTTTCTGAAAGAGAAGCAGTCTGTTCCAACACTTCATTTCACTGTGCGAAGTGAATGGAGTGTTGCTTCACTTTCTAAATGCTCTCCTTTTAGAGAAAATCACTTTCCTTTGAAAGTGCCTTAAGCTACTTAAAAGCATTCACAGGAAACTCAAATGTGTTTCTATGAAAGAGAAGCTGTCTGTTCCAACTCTTCAATTCACGGTGCGAAGTGAATGGAGTGTTCCTTCACATTCTAAATGCTGTAGTTTCAGGAAAAATCACTTTCCTTTGAAAGTGTCTTAAGCTACTTACAAGCATTCACAAGAAGCTCACATGCAATTCTCTGAAAGAGAAGTAGTCTGTTCAAGCACTTCAATTCACTGTGCGAAGTGAATGGAGTGTTCCTTCACATTCTAAATGCTGTAGTTTCAGGAAAAATCACTTTCCTTTGAAAGTGCCTTAAGCTACTTTCAAGCATTCAACAGAAATTCACATGCGTTTCTCTGAAAGAGAAGCAGTCTGTTCCAACACTTCAATTCACTTTGCGAAGAGAATGGAGTGTTCCTTCACTTTCTAAATGCAGTACTTTCAGAGAAAATCACTTTCCTTTGAAAGTGCCTTAAGCTACTTACAAGCATTCACAGGAAACTCAAATGTGTTTCTATGAAAGAGAAGCTGTGTGTTCCAACACTTCAATTCACGGTGCGAAGTGAATAGAGTGTTGCTTCACTTTCTAAATGCTGTCCTTTCAGAGAAAATCACTTTCCTTTGTAAGTGCCTTAAGCTACTTACAGGAATTTAACAGAAATTCACATGCGTTTCTCTGAAAGAGAAGCAGTCTGTTCCAACACTACAACTCACTTTGCGAAGAGAATGGAGTGTTGCTTCACTTTCTAAATGCTGTCCTTTCAGAGAAAATCACTTTCCTTTGAAAGTGCCTTAAGCTACTTACAAGCATTCACATGAAATTCACATGCATTTTTCTGAAAGAGAAGCAGTCTTTTCCAACACTTACATTCACTGTGCGAAGTGAATGGAGTGTTGCTTCACTTTCTAAATCCTGTCCTTTCAGAGAAAATCACTTTCCTTTGAAAGTGCCTTAAGCTACTTACAAGCATTCAACAGAAATTCACATGCGTTTCTCTGAAAGAGAAGCAGTCTGTTCCAACACTTCAATTCACTGTGCGAAGTGAATGGAGTGTTGCTTCACTTTCTAAATGCTGTCCTTTCAGAGAAAATCACTTTCCTTTGAAAGTGTCTTAAGCTACTTACAAGCATTCACAAGAAGCTCACATGCAATTCTCTGAAAGAGAAGTAGTCTGTTCCAGCACTTAATTCACTGTGCGAAGTGAATGGAGTGTTCCTTGACATTCTAAATGCTGTAGTTTCAGGAAAAATTACTTTCCTTTGAAAGTGCCTTAAGGTACTTTCAAGCATTCAACAGAAATTCACATGCGTTTCTCTGAAAGAGAAGCAGTCTGTTCCAACACTTCAATTCACTTTGCGAAGAGAATGGAGTGTTCCTTCACTTTCTAAATGCAGTACTTTCAGAGAAAATCACTTTCCTTTGAAAGTGCCTTAAGCTACTTACAAGCATTCACAAGAAACTCACATGCCTTTTTCTGAAAGAGAAGCAGTCTGTTCCAACACTTCAATTCACTGTGCGAAGTGAATTCAGTGTTCCTTGACATTCTAAATGCTGTAGTTTCAGAGAAAATCACTTTCCTTTGAAAGTGCCTTAAGCTACTTTCAAGCATTCAACAGAAATTCACATGCGTTTCTCTGAAAGAGAAGCAGTCTGTTCCAACACTTCAATTCACTTTCTGAAGTGAATGGAGTGTTGTTTCACTTTCTAAATGCTGTCCTTTCAGAGAAAATCACTTTCCTTTGAAAGTGCCTTAAGCTACTTACAAGCATTCACAGGAAACTCAAATGTGTTTCTATGAAAGAGAAGCTGTCTGTTCCAACACTTCAATTCACGGTGCGAAGTGAATAGAGTGTTGCTTCACTTTCTAAATGCTGTCCTTTCAGAGAAAATCACTTTCCTTTGAAAGTGCCTTAAGCTACTTACAGGAATTTAACAGAAATTCACATGCGTTTCTCTGAAAGAGAAGCAGTCTGATCCAACACTTCAATTCACTTTACGAAGAGAATGGAGTGTTGCTTCACTTTCTAAATGCTGTCCTTTCAGAGAAAATCACTTTCCTTTGAAAGTGCCTTAAGCTACTTACAAGCATTCACATGAAATTCACATGCATTTTTCTGAAAGAGAAGCAGTCTGTTCCAACACTTCAATTCACTGTGCGAAGTGAATGGAGTGTTGCTTCACTTTCTAAATCCTGTCCTTTCAGAGAAAATCACTTTCCTTTGAAAGTGCCTTAAGCTACTTACAAGCATTCAACAGAAATTCACATGCGTTTCTCTGAAAGAGAAGCAGTCTGTTCCAACACTTCAATTCACTGTGCGAAGTGAATGGAGTGTTGCTTCACTTTCTAAATGCTGTCCTTTCACAGAAAATCACTTTCCTTTGAAAGTGTCTTAAGCTACTTACAAGCATTCACAAGAAGCTCACATGCAATTCTCTGAAAGAGAAGTAGTCTGTTCCAGCACTTCAATTCACTGTGCGAAGTGAATGGAGTGTTCCTTGACATTCTAAATGCTGTAGTTTCAGGGAAAATCACTTTCCTTTGAAAGTGCCTTAAGCTACTTTCAAGCATTCAACAGAGATTCACATGCGTTTCTCTGAAAGAGAAGCAGTCTGTTCCAACACTTCAATTCACTGTGCGAAGTGAATGGAGTGTTGCTTCACTTTCTAAATGCTGTCCTTTCAGAGAAAATCACTTTCCTTTGAAAGTGTCTTAAGCTACTTACAAGCATTCACAAGAAGCTCACATGCAATTCTCTGAAAGAGAAGTAGTCAGTTCCAGCACTTCAATTCACTGTGCGAAGTGAATGGAGTGTTCCTTGACATTCTAAATGCTGTAGTTTCAGGAAAAATCACTTTCCTTTGAAAGTGCCTTAAGCTTCTTACAAGCATTCACAAGAAACTCACATGCCTTTTTCTGAAAGAGAAGCAGTCTGTTCCAACACTTCAATTCACTGTGCGAAGTGAATGGAGTGTTGCTTCACTTTCTAAATGCTCTCCTTTTAGAGAAAATCACTTTCCTTTGAAAGTGCCTTAAGCTACTTACAAGCATTCACAGGAAACTCAAATGTGTTTCTATGAAAGAGAAGCTGTCTATTCCAACACTTCAATTCACGGTGCGAAGTGAATGGAGTGTTGCTTCACTTTCTAAATGCTCTCCTTTCAGAGAAAATCACTTTCCTTTGAAAGTGCCTTAAGCTACTTACAAGCATTCAACAGAAATTCACATGCGTTTCTCTGAAAGAGAAGCAGTCTGTTCCAACACTTCAATTCACTTTGCGAAGAGAATGGAGTGTTGCTTCACTTTCTAAATGCTGTCCTTTCCGAGAAAATCACTTTCCTTTGAAAGTGCCTTAAGCTACATACAAGCATTCACAAGAAACTCACATGCATTTTTCTGAAAGAGAAGCAGTCTGTTCCAACACTTCAATTCACTGTGCGAAGTGAATGGAGTGTTGCTTCACTTTCTAAATGCTCTCCTTTCAGAGAAAATCACTTTCCTATGAAAGTGCCTTAAGCTACTTGCAAGCATTCACAAGAAACTCACATGCATTTTTCTGAAAGAGAAGCAGTCTGTTCCAACACTTCAATTCACTGTGCGAAGTGAATGGAGTGTTGCTTCACTTTCTAAATGCTCTCCTTTCAGAGAAAATCACTCTCTCTTGAAACTGCCTTAAGCTACTTTCATGCATTCACAAGAAACTCACATCTGTTTCTCTGAAAGAGAAGCAGTCTGTTCCAACACTTCAATTCACGGTCCGAAGTGAATGGAGTGTTGCTTCCCTTTCTAAATGCTGTGCTTTCAGAGAAAATCACTCTCCTTTGAAAGTGCCTTAAGCTACTTACAATAATTCAACAGAAATTCTCATGCGTTTCTCTGAAAGAGAAGCAGTCTGCTCCAACGCTTCAATTCACTGTGCAAAGTGAATGGAGTGTTGCTTCACTTTCTAAATGCTGTCCTTTCAGGGAAAATCACTTTCCTTTGAGAGTGCCTTAAGCGACTTACAAGCATTCAACAGAAATTCACATGCGTTTCTCTGAAAGAGAAGCAGTCTGTTCCAACACTTCAATTCACTGTGCGAAGTGAATGGAGTGTTGCTTCACTTTCTAAATGCTGTCCTTTCCGAGAAAATCACTCTCTTTTGAAACTGCCTTAAGCTACTTACAAGCATTCACAAGAAGCTCACATCTGTTTCTGTGAAAGAGAAGCAGTCTGTTCCAACACTTCAATTCACTGTGCGAAGTGAATGGAGTGTTGCTTCACTTTCTAAATGCTCTCCTTTTAGAGAAAATCACTCTCTTTTGAAACCGCCTTAAGCTACTTACATGCATTCACAAGAAACTCACATCTGTTTCTCTGAAAGAGATGCATTCTGTTCCAACACTTCAATTCACTGTGCGAAGTGAATGGAGTGTTCCTTGACATTCTAAATGCTGTAGTTTCAGAGAAAATCACTTTCCTTTGAAAGTGCCTTAAGCTACTTACAAGCATTCAACAGAAATTCACATGCGTTTTTCTGAAAGAAAAGAAGTCTGTTCCAACACTTCAATTCACTGTGCGAAGTGAATGGAGTGTTGCCTCACTTTCTAAATGCTGTCCTTTCAGAGGAAATCACTCTCTTTTGAAACTGCATTAAGCTACTTACAAGCATTCACAAGAAGCTCACATCTGTTTCTCTGAAAGAGAAGCAGTCTGTTCCAACACTTCAATTCACAGTGCGAAGTGAATGGAGTGTTGCTTCACTTTCTAAATGCTGTCCTTTCAGAGAAAATCACTTTCCTTTGAAAGTGCCTTAAGCTACTTACAAGCATTCAACAGAAATTCACATGCGTTTCTCTGAAAGAGAAGCAGTCTGTTCCAACACTTCAATTCACTTTGCGAAGAGAATGGAGTGTTGCTTCACTTTCTAAATGCTGTCCTTTCAGAGAAAATCACTTTCCTTTGAAAGTGCCTTAAGCTACTTACAAGCATTCACAAGAAACTCACATGCATTTTTCTGAAAGAGAAGCAGTCTGTTCCAACACTTCAATTCACTGTGCGAACTGAATGGAGTGTTGCTTCACTTTATAAATCCTGTCCTTTCAGAGAAAATCACTTTCCTTTGAAAGTGCCTTAAGCTACTTACAAGCATTCAACAGAAATTCACATGCGTTTCTCTGAAAGAGAAGCAGTCTGTTCCAACACTTCAATTCACTGTGCGAAGTGAATGGAGTGTTGCTTCACTTTCTAAATGCTGTCCTTTCAGAGAAAATCACTTTCCTTTGAAAGTGTCTTAAGCTACTTACAAGCATTCAACAGAAATTCACATGCGTTTTTTTGAAAGAAAAGAAGTCTGTTCCAACACTTCAATTCACTGTGCGAAGTGAATGGAGTGTTGCTTCACTTTCTAAATGCTGTCCTTTCAGAGAAAATCACTTTCCTATGAAAGTGCCTTAAGCTACTTACAAGCATTCACAAGAAACTCACATGCATTTTTCTGAAAGAGAAGCAGTCTGTTCCTACACTACAATTCACTGTGCGAAGTGAATGGAGTGTTGCTTCACTTTCTAAATGCTCTCCTTACAGAGAAAATCACTCTCTTTTGAAACTGCGTTCAGCTACTTACAAGCATTCACAAGAAACTCACATCTGTTTCTCTGAAAGAGAAGCAGTCTGTTCCAACACATCAATTCACTGTGCGAAGTGAATTCAGTGTTCCTTGACATTCTAAATGCTGTAGTTTCAGAGAAAATCACTTTCCTTTGAAAGTGCCTTGAGCTACTTTCAAGCATTCAACAGAAATTCACATGCGTTTCTCTGAAAGAGAAGCAGTCTGTTCCAACAATTCAATTCACTGTGCGAAGTGAATGGAGTGTTGCTTCACTTTCTAAATGCTGTCCTTTCAGAGAAAATCACTTTCCTTTGAAAGTGTCTTAAGCTACTTACAAGCATTCACAAGAAGCTCACATGCAATTCTCTGAAAGAGAAGTAGTCAGTTCCAGCACTTCAATTCACTGTGCGAAGTGAATGGAGTGTTCCTTGACATTCTAAATGCTGTAGTTTCAGGAAAAATCACTTTCCTTTGAAAGTGCCTTAAGCTACTTACAAGCATTCACAAGAAACTCACATGCCTTTTTCTGAAAGAGAAGCAGTCTGTTCCAACACTTCAATTCACTGTGCGAAGTGAATGGAGTGTTGCTTCACTTTCTAAATGCTCTCCTTTTAGAGAAAATCACTTTCCTTTGAAAGTGCCTTAAGCTACTTACAAGCATTCACAGGAAACTCAAATGTGTTTTTATGAAAGAGAAGCTGTCTATTCCAACACTTCAATTCACGGTGCGAAGTGAATGGAGTGTTACTTCACTTTCTAAATGCTCTCCTTTCAGAGAAAATCACTTTCCTTTGAAAGTGCCTTAAGCTACCTACAAGCTTTCAACAGAAATTCACATGCGTTTCTCTGAAAGAGAAGCAGTCTGTTCCAACACTTCAATTCACTTTGCGAAGAGAATGGAGTGTTGCTTCACTTTCTAAATGCTGTCCTTTCCGAGAAAATCACTTTCCTTTGAAAGTGCCTTAAGCTACATACAAGCATTCACAAGAAACTCACATGCATTTTTCTGAAAGAGAAGCAGTCTGTTCCAACACTTCAATTCACTTTGCGAAGTGAATGGAGTGTTGCTTCACTTTCTAAATGCCCTCCTTTCAGAGAAAATCACTCTCTCTTGAAACTGCATTAAGCTACTTACATGCATTCACAAGAAACTCTCATCTGTTTCTCTGAAAGAGAAGCAGTCTGTTCCAACACTTCAATTCACGGTCCGAAGTGAATGGAGTGTTGCTTCCCTTTCTAAATGCTGTGCTTTCAGAGAAAATCACTCTCCTTTGAAAGTGCCTTAAGCTACTTACAAGCATTCAACAGAAATTCTCATGCGTTTCTCTGAAATAGAAGCAGTCTGTTCCAACACTTCAATTCACTGTGCAAAGTGAATGGAGTGTTGCTTCACTTTCTAAATGCTGTCCTTTCAGGGAAAATCACTTTCCTTTGAGAGTGCCTTGAGCGACTTACAAGCATTCAACAGAAATTCACATGCGTTTCTCTGAAAGAGTAGCAGTCTGTTCCAACACTTCAATTCACTGTGCGAAGTGAATGGAGTGTTGCTTCACTTTCTAAATGCTGTCCTTTCCGAGAAAATGACTCTCTTTTGAAACTGCCTTAAGCTACTTACAAGCATTCACAAGAAGCTCACATCTGTTTCTCTGAAAGAGAAGCAGTCTGTTCCAACACTTCAATTCACTGTGCGAAGTGAATGGAGTGTTGCTTCACTTTCTAAATGCTCTCCTTTTAGAGAAAATCACTCTCTTTTGAAACCGCCTTAAGCTACTTACATGCATTCACAAGAAACTCACATCTGTTTCTCTGAAAGAGAAGCAGTCTGTTCCAACACTTCAATTCACTGTGCGAAGTGAATGGAGTGTTCCTTGACATTCTAAATGCTGTAGTTTCAGAGAAAATCACTTTACTTTGAAAGTGCCTTAAGCTACTTTCAAGCGTTCAACAGAAATTCACATGCGTTTCTCTGAAAGAGAAGCAGTCTGTTCCAACACTTCAATTCACTTTGTGAAGTGAATGGAGTGTTGTTTCACTTTCTAAATGTTGTCCTTACAGTGGAAATCACTCTCTTTTGAAACTGCCTTAAGCTACTTACAAGCATTCACAAGAAGCTCACATCTGTTTCTCTGAAAGAGAAGCAGTCTGTTCCAACACTTCAATTCACTATGCGAAGTGAATGGAGTGTTCCTTGACATTCTAAATGCTGTAGTTTCAGAGAAAATCACTTTCCTTTAAAAGTGCCTTAAGCTACTTACAAGCATTCAACAGAAATTCACATGCGTTTTTCTGAAAGAAAAGAAGTCTGTTCCAACACTTCAATTCACTGTGCGAAGTGAATGGAGTGTGGCTTCAACTTCTAAATGCTGTCCTTTCAGAGGAAATCACTCTCTTTTGAAACTGCCTTAAGCTACTTACAAGCATTCACAAGAAGCTCACATCTGTTTCTCTGAAAGAGAAGCAGTCTGTTCCAACACTTCAATTCACTGTGCGAAGTGAATGGAGTGTTGCCTCACTTTCTAAATGCTGTCCTTACAGAGGAAATCACTCTCTTTTGAAACTGCATTAAGCTACTTACAAGCATTCACAAGAAGCTCACATCTGTTTCTCTGAAAGAGAAGCAGTCTGTTCCAACACTTCAATTCACAGTGCGAAGTGAATGGAGTGTTGCTTCACTTTCTAAATGCTGTCCTTTCAGAGAAAATCACTTTCCTTTGAAAGTTCCTTAAGCTACTTACAAGCATTCAACAGAAATTCACATGTGTTTCTCTGAAAGAGAAGCAGTCTGTTCCAACACTTCAATTCACTTTGCGAAGAGAATGGAGTGTTGCTTCACTTTCTAAATGCTGTCCTTTCAGAGAAAATCACTTTCCTTTGAAAGTGCCTTAAGCTACTTACAAGCATTCACAAGAACCTCACTTGCATTTTTCTGAAAGAGAAGCAGTCTGTTCCAACACTTCAATTCACTGTGCGAAGTGAATGGAGTGTTGCTTCACTTTCTAAATCCTGTCCTTTCAGAGTAAATCACTTTCCTTTGAAAGTGCCTTAAGCTACTTACAAGCATTCAACAGAAATTCACATGCGTTTCTCTGAAAGAGAAGCAGTCTGTTCCAACACTTCAATTCACTGTGCGAAGTGAATGGAGTGTTGCTTCACTTTCTAAATGCTGTCCTTTCAGAGAAAATCACTTTACTTTGAAAGTGTCTTAAGCTACTTACAAGCATTCAACAGAAATTCACATGCGTTTTTCTGAAAGAAAAGAAGTCTGTTCCAACACTTCAATTCACCGTGCGAAGTAAATGGAGTGTTGCTTCACTTTCTAAATGCTGTCCTTTCAGAGAAAATCACTTTCCTATGAAAGTGCCTTAAGCTACTTACAAGCATTCACAAGAAACTCACATGCATTTTTCTGAAAGAGAAGCAGTCTGTTCCTACACTACAATTCACTGTGCGAAGTGAATGGAGTGTTTCTTCACTTTCTAAATGCTCTCCTTACAGAGGAAATCACTCTCTTTTGAAACTGCGTTCAGCTACTTACAAGCATTCACAAGAAACTCACATCTGTTTCTCTGAAAGAGAAGCAGTCTGTTCCAACACATCAATTCACTGTGCGAAGTGAATTCAGTGTTCCTTGACATTCTAAATGCTGTCCTTTCAGAGAAAATCACTTTTGTTTGAAAGTGCCTTAAGCAACTTTCAAGCATTCAACAGAAATTCACATGCGTTTCTCTGAAAGAGAAGCAGTCTGTTCCAACACTTCAATTCACTGTGCGAAGTGAATGGAGTGTTGCTTCACTTTCTAAATGCTGTCCTTTCAGAGAAAATCACTTTCCTTTGAAAGTGTCTTAAGCTACTTACAAGCATTCACAAGAAGCTCACATGCAATTCTCTGAAAGAGAAGTAGTCAGTTCCAGCACTTCAATTCACTGTGCGAAGTGAATGGAGTGTTCCTTGACATTCTAAATGCTGTAGTTTCAGGAAAAATCACTTTCCTTTGAAAGTGCCTTAAGCTACTTACAAGCATTCACAAGAAACTCACATGCCTTTTTCTGAAAGAGAAGCAGTCTGTTCCAACACTTCATTTCACTGTGCGAAGTGAATGGAGTGTTGCTTCACTTTCTAAATGCTCTCCTTTTAGAGAAAATCACTTTCCTTTGAAAGTGCCTTAAGCTACTTACAAGCATTCACAGGAAACTCAAATGTCTTTCTATGAAAGAGAAGCTGTCTATTCCAACACTTCAATTCACGGTGCGAAGTGAATGGAGTGTTGCTTCACTTTCTAAATGCTCTCCTTTCAGAGAAAATTACTTTCCTTTGAAAGTGCCTTAAGCTACTTACAAGCATTCAACAGAAATTCACATGCGTTTCTCTGAAAGAGAAGCAGTCTGTTCCAACACTTCAATTTACTTTGTGAAGAGAATGGAGTGTTGCTTCACTTTCTAAATGCTGCCCTTTCCGAGAAAATCACTTTCCTTTGAAAGTGCCTTAAGCTACATACAAGCATTCACAAGAAACTCACATGCATTTTTCTGAAAGAGAAGCAGTCTGTTCCAACACTTCAATTCACTGTGCGAAGTGAATGGAGTGTTGCTTCACTTTCTAAATGCTCTCTTTCAGAGAAAATCACTCTCTCTTGAAACTGCCTTAAGCTACTTACATGCATTCACAAGAAACTCACATCTGTTTCTCTGAAAGAGAAGCAGTCTGTTCCAACACTTCAATTCACGGTCCGAAGTGAATGGAGTGTTGCTTCCCTTTCTAAATGCTGTGCTTTCAGAGAAAATCACTCTCCTTTGAAAGTGCCTTAAGCTACTTACAAGCATTCAACAGAAATTCTCATGCGTTTCTCTGAAATAGAAGCAGTCTGTTCCAACACTTCAATTCACTGTGCGAAGTGAATGGAGTGTTGCTTCACTTTCTAAATGCTGTCCTTTCAGGGAAAATCACTTTCCTTTGAGAGTGCCTTAAGCGACTTACAAGCATTCAACAGAAATTCACATGCGTTTCTCTGAAAGAGAAGCAGTCTGTTCCAACACTTCCATTCACTGTGCGAAGTGAATGGAGTGTTGCTTCACTTTCTAAATGCTGTCCTTTCCGAGAAAATCACTCTCTTTTGAAACTGCCTTAAGCTACTTACAAGCATTCACAAGAAGCTCACATCTGTTTCTCTGAAAGAGAAGCAGTCTGTTCCAACACTTCAATTCACTGTGCGAAGTGAATGGAGTGTTGCTTCACTTTCTAAATGCTCTCCTTTTAGAGAAAATCACTCTCTTTAGAAAACGCCTTAAGCTACTTACATGCGTTCACAAGAAACTCACATCTGTTTCTCTGAAAGAGAAGCAGTCTGTTCCAACACTTCAATTCACTGTGCGAAGTGAATGGAGTGTTCCTTGACATTCTAAATGCTGTAGTTTCAGAGAAAATCACTTTACTTTGAAAGTGCCTTAAGCTATTTTCAAGCGTTCAACAGAAATTCACATGCGTTTCTCTGAAAGAGAAGCAGTCTGTTCCAACACTTCAATTCACATTGTGAAGTGAATGGAGTGTTGTTTCACTTTCTAAATGTTGTCCTTACAGTGGAAATCACTCTCTTTTGAAACTGCCTTAAGCTACTTACAAGCATTCACAAGAAGCTCACATCTGTTTCTCTGAAAGAGAAGCAGTCTGTTCCAACACTTCAATTCACTATGCGAAGTGAATGGAGTGTTCCTTGACATTCTAAATGCTGTAGTTTCAGAGTAAATCACTTTCCTTTGAAAGTGCCTTAAGCTACTTACAAGCATTCAACAGAAATTCACATGCGTTTTTCTGAAAGAAAAGAAGTCTGTTCCAACACTTCAATTCACTGTGCGAAGTGAATGGAGTGTTGCCTCACTTTCTAAATGCTGTCCTTTCAGAGGAAATCACTCTCTTTTGAAACTGCATTAAGCTACTTACAAGCATTCACAAGAAGCTCACATCTGTTTCTCTGAAAGAGAAGCAGTCTGTTCCAACACTTCAATTCACAGTGCGAAGTGAATGGAGTGTTGCTTCACTTTTAAATGCTCTCCTTTCAGAGAAAATCACTTTCCTTTGAAAGTGCCTTAAGCTACTTACAAGCATTCAACAGAAATTCACATGCGTTTCTCTGAAAGAGAAGCAGTCTGTTCCAACACTTCAATTCACTTTGCGAAGAGAATGGAGTGTTGCTTCACTTTCTAAATGCTGTCCTTTCAGAGAAAATCACTTTCCTTTGAAAGTGCCTTAAGCTACTTACAAGCATTCACAAGAAACTCACATGCATTTTTCTGAAAGAGAAGCAGTCTGTTCCAACACTTCAATTCACTGTGCGAATTGAATGGAGTGTTGCTTCACTTTATAAATCCTGTCCTTTCAGAGAAAATCACTTTCCTTTGAAAGTGCCTTAAGCTACTTACAAGCATTCAACAGAAATTCACATGCGTTTCTCTGAAAGAGAAGCAGTCTGTTCCAACACTTCAATTCACTGTGCGAAGTGAATGGAGTGTTGCTTCACTTTCTAAATGCTGTCCTTTCAGAGAAAATCACTTTCCTTTGAAAGTGTCTTAAGCTACTTACAAGCATTCAACAGAAATTCACATGCGTTTTTCTGAAAGAAAAGAAGTCTGTTCCAACACTTCAATTCACTGTGCGAAGTGAATGGAGTGTTGCTTCACTTTCTAAATGCTGTCCTTTCAGAGAAAATCACTTTCCTATGAAAGTGCCTTAAGCTACTTACAAGCATTCACAAGAAACTCACATGCATTTTTCTGAAAGAGAAGCAGTCAGTTCCTACACTACAATTCACTGTGCGAAGTGAATGGAGTGTTGCTTCACTTTCTAAATGCTCTCCTTACAGAGAAAATCACTCTCTTTTGAAACTGCGTTCAGCTACTTACAAGCATTCACAAGAAACTCACATCTGTTTCTCTGAAAGAGAAGCAGTCTGTTCCAACACATCAATTCACTGTGCGAAGTGAATTCAGTGTTCCTTGACATTCTAAATGCTGTAGTTTCAGAGAAAATCACTTTCCTTTGAAAGTGCCTTGAGCTACTTTCAAGCATTCAACAGAAATTCACATGCGTTTCTGTGAAAGAGAAGCAGTCTGTTCCAACAATTCAATTCACTGTGCGAAGTGAATGGAGTGTTGCTTCACTTTCTAAATGCTGTCCTTTCAGAGAAAATCACTTTCCTTTGAAAGTGTCTTAAGCTACTTACAAGCATTCACAAGAAGCTCACATGCAATTCTCTGAAAGAGAAGTAGTCAGTTCCAGCACTTCAATTCACTGTGCGAAGTGAATGGAGTGTTCCTTGACATTCTAAATGCTGTAGTTTCAGGAAAAATCACTTTCCTTTGAAAGTGCCTTAAGCTACTTACAAGCATTCACAAGAAACTCACATGCCTTTTTCTGAAAGAGAAGCAGTCTGTTCCAACACTTCAATTCACTGTGCGAAGTGAATGGAGTGTTGCTTCACTTTCTAAATGCTCTCCTTTTAGAGAAAATCACTTTCCTTTGAAAGTGCCTTAAGCTACTTACAAGCATTCACAGGAAACTCAAATGTGTTTTTATGAAAGAGAAGCTGTCTATTCCAACACTTCAATTCACGGTGCGAAGTGAATGGAGTGTTACTTCACTTTCTAAATGCTCTCCTTTCAGAGAAAATCACTTTCCTTTGAAAGTGCCTTAAGCTACCTACAAGCTTTCAACAGAAATTCACATGCGTTTCTCTGAAAGAGAAGCAGTCTGTTCCAACACTTCAATTCACTTTGCGAAGAGAATGGAGTGTTGCTTCACTTTCTAAATGCTGTCCTTTCCGAGAAAATCACTTTCCTTTGAAAGTGTCTTAAGCTACATACAAGCATTCACAAGAAACTCACATGCATTTTTCTGAAAGAGAAGCAGTCTGTTCCAACACTTCAATTCACTTTGCGAAGTGAATGGAGTGTTGCTTCACTTTCTAAATGCCCTCCTTTCAGAGAAAATCACTCTCTCTTGAAACTGCCTTAAGCTACTTACATGCATTCACAAGAAACTCTCATCTGTTTCTCTGAAAGAGAAGCAGTCTGTTCCAACACTTCAATTCACGGTCCGAAGTGAATGGAGTGTTGCTTCCCTTTCTAAATGCTGTGCTTTCAGAGAAAATCACTCTCCTTTGAAAGTGCCTTAAGCTACTTACAAGCATTCAACAGAAATTCTCATGCGTTTCTCTGAAATAGAAGCAGTCTGTTCCAACACTTCAATTCACTGTGCAAAGTGAATGGAGTGTTGCTTCACTTTCTAAATGCTGTCCTTTCAGGGAAAATCACTTTCCTTTGAGAGTGCCTTGAGCGACTTACAAGCATTCAACAGAAATTCACATGCGTTTCTCTGAAAGAGTAGCAGTCTGTTCCAACACTTCAATTCACTGTGCGAAGTGAATGGAGTGTTGCTTCACTTTCTAAATGCTGTCCTTTCCGAGAAAATGACTCTCTTTTGAAACTGCCTTAAGCTACTTACAAGCATTCACAAGAAGCTCACATCTGTTTCTCTGAAAGAGAAGCAGTCTGTTCCAACACTTCAATTCACTGTGCGAAGTGAATGGAGTGTTGCTTCACTTTCTGAATGCTCTCCTTTTAGAGAAAATCACTCTCTTTTGAAACCGCCTTAAGCTACTTACATGCATTCACAAGAAACTCACATCTGTTTCTCTGAAAGAGAAGCAGTCTGTTCCAACACTTCAATTCACTGTGCGAAGTGAATGGAGTGTTCCTTGACATTCTAAATGCTGTAGTTTCAGAGAAAATCACTTTACTTTGAAAGTGCCTTAAGCTACTTTCAAGCGTTCAACAGAAATTCACATGCGTTTCTCTGAAAGAGAAGCAGTCTGTTCCAACACTTCAATTCACTTTGTGAAGTGAATGGAGTGTTGTTTCACTTTCTAAATGTTGTCCTTACAGTGGAAATCACTCTCTTTTGAAACTGCCTTAAGCTACTTACAAGCATTCACAAGAAGCTCACATCTGTTTCTCTGAAAGAGAAGCAGTCTGTTCCAACACTTCAATTCACTATGCGAAGTGAATGGAGTGTTCCTTGACATTCTAAATGCTGTAGTTTCAGAGAATATCACTTTCCTTTGAAAGTGCCTTAAGCTACTTACAAGCATTCAACAGAAATTCACATGCGTTTTTCTGAAAGAAAAGAAGTCTGTTCCAACACTTCAATTCACTGTGCGAAGTGAATGGAGTGTGGCTTCCCTTTCTAAATGCTGTGCTTTCAGAGAAAATCACTCTCCTTTGAAAGTGCCTTAAGCTACTTACAATAATTCAACAGAAATTCTCATGCGTTTCTCTGAAAGAGAAGCAGTCTGCTCCAACGCTTCAATTCACTGTGCAAAGTGAATGGAGTGTTGCTTCACTTTCTAAATGCTGTCCTTTCAGGGAAAATCACTTTCCTTTGAGAGTGCCTTAAGCGACTTACAAGCATTCAACAGAAATTCACATGCGTTTCTCTGAAAGAGAAGCAGTCTGTTCCAACACTTCAATTCACTGTGCGAAGTGAATGGAGTGTTGCTTCACTTTCTAAATGCTGTCCTTTCCGAGAAAATCACTCTCTTTTGAAACTGCCTTAAGCTACTTACAAGCATTCACAAGAAGCTCACATCTGTTTCTCTGAAAGAGAAGCAGTCTGTTCCAACACTTCAATTCACTGTGCGAAGTGAATGGAGTGTTGCTTCACTTTCTAAATGCTCTCCTTTTAGAGAAAATCACTCTCTTTTGAAACCGCCTTAAGCTACTTACATGCATTCACAAGAAACTCTCATCTGTTTCTCTGAAAGAGATGCATTCTGTTCCAACACTTCAATTCACTGTGCGAAGTGAATGGAGTGTTCCTTGACATTCTAAATGCTGTAGTTTCAGAGAAAATCACTTTACTTTGAAAGTGCCTTAAGCTACTTTCAAGCGTTCAACAGAAATTCACATGCGTTTCTCTGAAAGAGAAGCAGTCTGTTCCAACACTTCAATTCACATTGTGAAGTGAATGGAGTGTTGTTTCACTTTCTAAATGTTGTCCTTACAGTGGAAATCACTCTCTTTTGAAACTGCCTTAAGCTACTTACAAGCATTCACAAGAAGCTCACATCTGTTTCTCTGAAAGAGAAGCAGTCTGTTCCAACACTTCAATTCACTATGCGAAGTGAATGGAGTGTTCCTTGACATTCTAAATGCTGTAGTTTCAGAGAAAATCACTTTCCTTTGAAAGTGCCTTAAGCTACTTACAAGCATTCAACAGAAATTCACATGCGTTTTTCTGAAAGAAAAGAAGTCTGTTCCAACACTTCAATTCACTGTGCGAAGTGAATGGAGTGTTGCCTCACTTTCTAAATGCTGTCCTTTCAGAGGAAATCACTCTCTTTTGAAACTGCATTAAGCTACTTACAAGCATTCACAAGAAGCTCACATCTGTTTCTCTGAAAGAGAAGCAGTCTGTTCCAACACTTCAATTCACAGTGCGAAGTGAATGGAGTGTTGCTTCACTTTCTAAATGCTGTCCTTTCAGAGAAAATCACTTTCCTTTGAAAGTGCCTTAAGCTACTTACAAGCATTCAACAGAAATTCACATGCGTTTCTCTGAAAGAGAAGCAGTCTGTTCCAACACTTCAATTCACTTTGCGAAGAGAATGGAGTGTTGCTTCACTTTCTAAATGCTGTCCTTTCAGAGAAAATCACTTTCCTTTGAAAGTGCCTTAAGCTACTTACAAGCATTCACAAGAAACTCACATGCATTTTTCTGAAAGAGAAGCAGTCTGTTCCAACACTTCAATTCACTGTGCGAACTGAATGGAGTGTTGCTTCACTTTATAAATCCTGTCCTTTCAGAGAAAATCACTTTCCTTTGAAAGTGCCTTAAGCTACTTACAAGCATTCAACAGAAATTCACATGCGTTTCTCTGAAAGAGAAGCAGTCTGTTCCAACACTTCATTTCACTGTTCGAAGTGAATGGAGTGTTGCTTCACTTTCTAAATGCTGTCCTTTCAGAGAAAATCACTTTCCTTTGAAAGTGTCTTAAGCTACTTACAAGCATTCAACAGAAATTCACATGCGTTTTTCTGAAAGAAAAGAAGTCTGTTCCAACACTTCAATTCACTGTGCGAAGTGAATGGAGTGTTGCTTCACTTTCTAAATGCTGTCCTTTCAGAGAAAATCACTTTCCTATGAAAGTGCCTTAAGCTACTTACAAGCATTCACAAGAAACTCACATGCATTTTTCTGAAAGAGAAGCAGTCTGTTCCTACACTACAATTCACTGTGCGAAGTGAATGGAGTGTTGCTTCACTTTCTAAATGCTCTCCTTACAGAGAAAATCACTCTCTTTTGAAACTGCGTTCAGCTACTTACAAGCATTCACAAGAAACTCACATCTGTTTCTCTGAAAGAGACGCAGTCTGTTCCAACACATCAATTCACTGTGCGAAGTGAATTCAGTGTTCCTTGACATTCTAAATGCTGTAGTTTCAGAGAAAATCACTTTCCTTTGAAAGTGCCTTGAGCTACTTTCAAGCATTCAACAGAAATTCACATGCGTTTCTCTGAAAGAGAAGCAGTCTGTTCCAACAATTCAATTCACTGTGCGAAGTGAATGGAGTGTTGCTTCACTTTCTAAATGCTGTCCTTTCAGAGAAAATCACTTTCCTTTGAAAGTGTCTTAAGCTACTTACAAGCATTCACAAGAAGCTCACATGCAATTCTCTGAAAGAGAAGTAGTCAGTTCCAGCACTTCAATTCACTGTGCGAAGTGAATGGAGTGTTCCTTGACATTCTAAATGCTGTAGTTTCAGGAAAAATCACTTTCCTTTGAAAGTGCCTTAAGCTACTTACAAGCATTCACAAGAAACTCACATGCCTTTTTCTGAAAGAGAAGCAGTCTGTTCCAACACTTCAATTCACTGTGCGAAGTGAATGGAGTGTTGCTTCACTTTCTAAATGCTCTCCTTTTAGAGAAAATCACTTTCCTTTGAAAGTGCCTTAAGCTACTTACAAGCATTCACAGGAAACTCAAATGTGTTTTTATGAAAGAGAAGCTGTCTATTCCAACACTTCAATTCACGGTGCGAAGTGAATGGAGTGTTACTTCACTTTCTAAATGCTCTCCTTTCAGAGAAAATCACTTTCCTTTGAAAGTGCCTTAAGCTACCTACAAGCTTTCAACAGAAATTCACATGCGTTTCTCTGAAAGAGAAGCAGTCTGTTCCAACACTTCAATTCACTTTGCGAAGAGAATGGAGTGTTGCTTCACTTTCTAAATGCTGTCCTTTCCGAGAAAATCACTTTCCTTTGAAAGTGTCTTAAGCTACATACAAGCATTCACAAGAAACTCACATGCATTTTTCTGAAAGAGAAGCAGTCTGTTCCAACACTTCAATTCACTTTGCGAAGTGAATGGAGTGTTGCTTCACTTTCTAAATGCCCTCCTTTCAGAGAAAATCACTCTCTCTTGAAACTGCCTTAAGCTACTTACATGCATTCACAAGAAACTCACATCTGTTTCTCTGAAAGAGAAGCAGTCTGTTCCAACACTTCAATTCACATTGTGAAGTGAATGGAGTGTTGTTTCACTTTCTAAATGTTGTCCTTACAGTGGAAATCACTCTCTTTTGAAACTGCCTTAAGTTACTTACAAGCATTCACAAGAAGCTCACATCTGTTTCTCTGAAAGAGAAGCAGTCTGTTCCAACACTTCAATTCACTATGCGAAGTGAATGGAGTGTTCCTTGACATTCTAAATGCTGTAGTTTCAGAGAAAATCACTTTCCTTTGAAAGTGCCTTAAGCTACTTACAAGCATTCAACAGAAATTCACATGCGTTTTTCTGAAAGAAAAGAAGTCTGTTCCAACACTTCAATTCACTGTGCGAAGTGAATGGAGTGTTGCCTCACTTTCTAAATTCTGTCCTTTCAGAGGAAATCACTCTCTTTTGAAACTGCATTAAGCTACTTACAAGCATTCACAAGAAGCTCACATCTGTTTCTCTGAAAGAGAAGCAGTCTGTTCCAACACTTCAATTCACAGTGCGAAGTGAATGGAGTGTTGCTTCACTTTCTAAATGCTGTCCTTTCAGAGAAAATCACTTTCCTTTGAAAGTGCCTTAAGCTACTTACAAGCATTCAACAGAAATTCACATGCGTTTCTCTGAAAGAGAAGCAGTCTGTTCCAACACTTCAATTCACTTTGCGAAGAGAATGGAGTGTTGCTTCACTTTCTAAATGCTGTCCTTTCAGAGAAAATCACTTTCCTTTGAAAGTGCCTTAAGCTACTTACAAGCATTCACAAGAAACTCACATGCATTTTTCTGAAAGAGAAGCAGTCTGTTCCAACACTTCAATTCACTGTGCGAACTGAATGGAGTGTTGCTTCACTTTATAAATCCTGTCCTTTCAGAGAAAATCACTTTCCTTTGAAAGTGCCTTAAGCTACTTACAAGCATTCAACAGAAATTCACATGCGTTTCTCTGAAAGAGAAGCAGTCTGTTCCAACACTTCAATTCACTGTGCGAAGTGAATGGAGTGTTGCTTCACTTTCTAAATGCTGTGCTTTCAGAGAAAATCACTCTCCTTTGAAAGTGTCTTAAGCTACTTACAAGCATTCAACAGAAATTCACATGCGTTTTTCTGAAAGAAAAGAAGTCTGTTCCAACACTTCAATTCACTGTGCGAAGTGAATGGAGTGTTGCTTCACTTTCTAAATGCTGTCCTTTCAGAGAAAATCACTTTCCTATGAAAGTGCCTTAAGCTACTTACAAGCATTCACAAGAAACTCACATGCATTTTTCTGAAAGAGAAGCAGTCTGTTCCTACACTACAATTCACTGTGCGAAGTGAATGGAGTGTTGCTTCACTTTCTAAATGCTCTCCTTACAGAGAAAATCACTCTCTTTTGAAACTGCGTTCAGCTACTTACAAGCATTCACAAGAAACTCACATCTGTTTCTCTGAAAGAGAAGCAGTCTGTTCCAACACATCAATTCACTGTGCGAAGTGAATTCAGTGTTCCTTGACATTCTAAATGCTGTAGTTTCAGAGAAAATCACTTTCCTTTGAAAGTGCCTTGAGATACTTTCAAGCATTCAACAGAAATTCACATGCGTTTCTGTGAAAGAGAAGCAGTCTGTTCCAACAATTCAATTCACTGTGCGAAGTGAATGGAGTGTTGCTTCACTTTCTAAATGCTGTCCTTTCAGAGAAAATCACTTTCCTTTGAAAGTGTCTTAAGCTACTTACAAGCATTCACAAGAAGCTCACATGCAATTCTCTGAAAGAGAAGTAGTCAGTTCCAGCACTTCAATTCACTGTGCGAAGTGAAAGGAGTGTTCCTTGACATTCTAAATGCTGTAGTTTCAGGAAAAATCACTTTCCTTTGAAAGTGCCTTAAGCTACTTACAAGCATTCACAAGAAACTCACATGCCTTTTTCTGAAAGAGAAGCAGTCTGTTCCAACACTTCAATTCACTGTGCGAAGTGAATGGAGTGTTGCTTCACTTTCTAAATGCTCTCCTTTTAGAGAAAATCACTTTCCTTTGAAAGTGCCTTAAGCTACTTACAAGCATTCACAGGAAACTCAAATGTGTTTTTATGAAAGAGAAGCTGTCTATTCCAACACTTCAATTCACGGTGCGAAGTGAATGGAGTGTTACTTCACTTTCTAAATGCTCTCCTTTCAGAGAAAATCACTTTCCTTTGAAAGTGCCTTAAGCTACCTACAAGCTTTCAACAGAAATTCACATGCGTTTCTCTGAAAGAGAAGCAGTCTGTTCCAACACTTCAATTCACTTTGCGAAGAGAATGGAGTGTTGCTTCACTTTCTAAATGCTGTCCTTTCCGAGAAAATCACTTTCCTTTGACAGTGTCTTAAGCTACATACAAGCATTCACAAGAAACTCACATGCATTTTTCTGAAAGAGAAGCAGTCTGTTCCAACACTTCAATTCACTTTGCGAAGTGAATGGAGTGTTGCTTCACTTTCTAAATGCCCTCCTTTCAGAGAAAATCACTCTCTCTTGAAACTGCCTTAAGCTACTTACATGCATTCACAAGAAACTCTCATCTGTTTCTCTGAAAGAGAAGCAGTCTGTTCCAACACTTCAATTCACGGTCCGAAGTGAATGGAGTGTTGCTTCCCTTTCTAAATGCTGTGCTTTCAGAGAAAATCACTCTCCTTTGAAAGTGCCTTAAGCTACTTACAAGCATTCAACAGAAATTCTCATGCGTTTCTCTGAAATAGAAGCAGTCTGTTCCAACACTTCAATTCACTGTGCAAAGTGAATGGAGTGTTGCTTCACTTTCTAAATGCTGTCCTTTCAGGGAAAATCACTTTCCTTTGAGAGTGCCTTGAGCGACTTACAAGCATTCAACAGAAATTCACATGCGTTTCTCTGAAAGAGTAGCAGTCTGTTCCAACACTTCAATTCACTGTGCGAAGTGAATGGAGTGTTGCTTCACTTTCTAAATGCTGTCCTTTCCGAGAAAATGACTCTCTTTTGAAACTGCCTTAAGCTACTTACAAGCATTCACAAGAAGCTCACATCTGTTTCTCTGAAAGAGAAGCAGTCTGTTCCAACACTTCAATTCACTGTGCGAAGTGAATGGAGTGTTGCTTCACTTTCTAAATGCTCTCCTTTTAGAGAAAATCACTCTCTTTTGAAACCGCCTTAAGCTACTTACATGCATTCACAAGAAACTCACATCTGTTTCTCTGAAAGAGAAGCAGTCTGTTCCAACACTTCAATTCACTGTGCGAAGTGAATGGAGTGTTCCTTGACATTCTAAATGCTGTAGTTTCAGAGAAAATCACTTTACTTTGATAGTGCCTTAAGCTACTTTCAAGCGTTCAACAGAAATTCACATGCGTTTCTCTGAAAGAGAAGCAGTCTGTTCCAACACTTCAATTCACTTTGTGAAGTGAATGGAGTGTTGTTTCACTTTCTAAATGTTGTCCTTACAGTGGAAATCACTCTCTTTTGAAACTGCCTTAAGCTACTTACAAGCATTCACAAGAAGCTCACATCTGTTTCTCTGAAAGAGAAGCAGTCTGTTCCAACACTTCAATTCACTATGCGAAGTGAATGGAGTGTTCCTTGACATTCTAAATGCTGTAGTTTCAGAGAAAATCACTTTCCTTTGAAAGTGCCTTAAGCTACTTACAAGCATTCAACAGAAATTCACATGCGTTTTTCTGAAAGAAAAGAAGTCTGTTCCAACACTTCAATTCACTGTGCGAAGTGAATGGAGTGTGGCTTCAACTTCTAAATGCTGTCCTTTCAGAGGAAATCACTCTCTTTTGAAACTGCCTTAAGCTACTTACAAGCATTCACAAGAAGCTCACATCTGTTTCTCTGAAAGAGAAGCAGTCTGTTCCAACACTTCAATTCACTGTGCGAAGTGAATGGAGTGTTGCCTCACTTTCTAAATGCTGTCCTTACAGAGGAAATCACTCTCTTTTGAAACTGCATTAAGCTACTTACAAGCATTCACAAGAAGCTCACATCTGTTTCTCTAAAAGAGAAGCAGTCTGTTCCAACACTTCAATTCACAGTGCGAAGTGAATGGAGTGTTGCTTCACTTTCTAAATGCTGTCCTTTCAGAGAAAATCACTTTCCTTTGAAAGTGCCTTAAGCTACTTACAAGCATTCAACAGAAATTCACATGCGTTTCTCTGAAAGAGAAGCAGTCTGTTCCAACACTTCAATTCACTTTGCGAAGAGAATGGAGTGTTGCTTCACTTTCTAAATGCTGTCCTTTCAGAGAAAATCACTTTCCTTTGAAATTGCCTTAAGCTACTTACAAGCATTCACAAGAACCTCACTTGCATTTTTCTGAAAGAGAAGCAGTCTGTTCCAACACTTCAATTCACTGTGCGAAGTGAATGGAGTGTTGCTTCACTTTCTAAATCCTGTCCTTTCAGAGTAAATCACTTTCCTTTGAAAGTGCCTTAAGCTACTTACAAGCATTCAACAGAAATTCACATGCGTTTCTCTGAAAGAGAAGCAGTCTGTTCCAACACTTCAATTCACTGTGCGAAGTGAATGGAGTGTTGCTTCACTTTCTAAATGCTGTCCTTTCAGAGAAAATCACTTTCCTTTGAAAGTGTCTTAAGCTACTTACAAGCATTCAACAGAAATTCACATGCGTTTTTCTGAAAGAAGAGAAGTCTGTTCCAACACTTCAATTCACTGTGCGAAGTAAATGGAGTGTTGCTTCACTTTCTAAATGCTGTCCTTTCAGAGAAAATCACTTTCCTATGAAAGTGCCTTAAGCTACTTACAAGCATTCACAAGAAACTCACATGCATTTTTCTGAAAGAGAAGCAGTCTGTTCCTACACTACAATTCACTGTGCGAAGTGAATGGAGTGTTTCTTCACTTTCTAAATGCTCTCCTTACAGAGGAAATCACTCTCTTTTGAAACTGCGTTCAGCTACTTACAAGCATTCACAAGAAACTCACATCTGTTTCTCTGAAAGAGAAGCAGTCTGTTCCAACACATCAATTCACTGTGCGAAGTGAATTCAGTGTTCCTTGACATTCTAAATGCTGTCCTTTCAGAGAAAATCACTTTTGTTTGAAAGTGCCTTAAGCAACTTTCAAGCATTCAACAGAAATTCACATGCGTTTCTCTGAAAGAGAAGCAGTCTGTTCCAACACTTCAATTCACTGTGCGAAGTGAATGGAGTGTTGCTTCACTTTCTAAATGCTGTCCTTTCAGAGAAAATCACTTTCCTTTGAAAGTGTCTTAAGCTACTTACAAGCATTCACAAGAAGCTCACATGCAATTCTCTGAAAGAGAAGTAGTCAGTTCCAGCACTTCAATTCACTGTGCGAAGTGAATGGAGTGTTGCTTGACATTCTAAATGCTGTAGTTTCAGGAAAAATCACTTTCCTTTGAAAGTGCCTTAAGCTACTTACAAGCATTCACAAGAAACTCACATGCCTTTTTCTGAAAGAGAAGCAGTCTGTTCCAACACTTCATTTCACTGTGCGAAGTGAATGGAGTGTTGCTTCACTTTCTAAATGCTCTCCTTTTAGAGAAAATCACTTTCCTTTGAAAGTGCCTTAAGCTACTTACAAGCATTCACAGGAAACTCAAATGTGTTTCTATGAAAGAGAAGCTGTCTATTCCAACACTTCAATTCACGGTGCGAAGTGAATGGAGTGTTGCTTCACTTTCTAAATGCTCTCCTTTCAGAGAAAATTACTTTCCTTTGAAAGTGCCTTAAGCTACTTACAAGCATTCAACAGAAATTCACATGCGTTTCTCTGAAAGAGAAGCAGTCTGTTCCAACACTTCAATTCACTTTGTGAAGAGAATGGAGTGTTGCTTCACTTTCTAAATGCTGCCCTTTCCGAGAAAATCACTTTCCTTTGAAAGTGCCTTAAGCTACATACAAGCATTCACAAGAAACTCACATGCATTTTTCTGAAAGAGAAGCAGTCTGTTCCAACACTTCAATTCACTGTGCGAAGTGAATGGAGTGTTGCTTCACTTTCTAAATGCTCTCTTTCAGAGAAAATCACTCTCTCTTGAAACTGCCTTAAGCTACTTACATGCATTCACAAGAAACTCACATCTGTTTCTCTGAAAGAGAAGCAGTCTGTTCCAACACTTCAATTCACGGTCCGAAGTGAATGGAGTGTTGCTTCCCTTTCTAAATGCTGTGCTTTCAGAGAAAATCACTCTCCTTTGAAAGTGCCTTAAGCTACTTACAAGCATTCAACAGAAATTCTCATGCGTTTCTCTGAAATAGAAGCAGTCTGTTCCAACACTTCAATTCACTGTGCAAAGTGAATGGAGTGTTGCTTCACTTTCTAAATGCTGTCCTTTCAGGGAAAATCACTTTCCTTTGAGAGTGCCTTAAGCGACTTACAAGCATTCAACAGAAATTCACATGCGTTTCTCTGAAAGAGAAGCAGTCTGTTCCAACACTTCCATTCACTGTGCGAAGTGAATGGAGTGTTCCTTGACATTCTAAATGCTGTCCTTTCCGAGAAAATCACTCTCTTTTGAAACTGCCTTAAGCTACTTACAAGCATTCACAAGAAGCTCACATCTGTTTCTCTGAAAGAGAAGCAGTCTGTTCCAACACTTCAATTCACTGTGCGAAGTGAATGGAGTGTTGCTTCACTTTCTAAATGCTCTCCTTTTAGAGAAAATCACTCTCTTTAGAAAACGCCTTAAGCTACTTACATGCGTTCACAAGAAACTCACATCTGTTCCTCTGAAAGAGAAGCAGTCTGTTCCAACACTTCAATTCACTGTGCAAAGTGAATGGAGTGTTCCTTGACATTCTAAATGCTGTAGTTTCAGAGAAAATCACTTTACTTTGAAAGTGCCTTAAGCTACTTTCAAGCGTTCAACAGAAATTCACATGCGTTTCTCTGAAAGAGAAGCAGTCTGTTCCAACACTTCAATTCACATTGTGAAGTGAATGGAGTGTTGTGTCACTTTCTAAATGTTGTCCTTACAGTGGAAATCACTCTCTTTTGAAACTGCCTTAAGCTACTTACAAGCATTCACAAGAAGCTCACTTCTGTTTCTCTGAAAGAGAAGCAGTCTGTTCCAACACTTCAATTCACTATGCGAAGTGAATGGAGTGTTCCTTGACATTCTAAATGCTGTAGTTTCAGAGAAAATCACTTTCCTTTGAAAGTGCCTTAAGCTACTTACAAGCATTCAACAGAAATTCACATGCGTTTTTCTGAAAGAAAAGAAGTCTGTTCCAACACTTCAATTCACTGTGCGAAGTGAATGGAGTGTTGCCTCACTTTCTAAATGCTGTCCTTTCAGAGGAAATCACTCTCTTTTGAAACTGCATTAAGCTACTTACAAGCATTCACAAGAAGCTCACATCTGTTTCTCTGAAAGAGAAGCAGTCTGTTCCAACACTTCAATTCACAGTGCGAAGTGAATGGAGTGTTGCTTCACTTTCTAAATGCTGTCCTTTCAGAGAAAATCACTTTCCTTTGAAAGTGCCTTAAGCTACTTACAAGCATTCAACAGAAATTCACATGCGTTTCTCTGAAAGAGAAGCAGTCTGTTCCAACACTTCAATTCACTTTGCGAAGAGAATGGAGTGTTGCTTCACTTTCTAAATGCTGTCCTTTCAGAGAAAATCACTTTCCTTTGAAAGTGCCTTAAGCTACTTACAAGCATTCACAAGAAACTCACATGCATTTTTCTGAAAGAGAAGCAGTCTGTTCCAACACTTCAATTCACTGTGCGAATTGAATGGAGTGTTGCTTCACTTTATAAATCCTGTCCTTTCAGAGAAAATCACTTTCCTTTGAAAGTGCCTTAAGCTACTTACAAGCATTCAACAGAAATTCACATGCGTTTCTCTGAAAGAGAAGCAGTCTGTTCCAACACTTCAATTCACTGTGCGAAGTGAATGGAGTGTTGCTTCACTTTCTAAATGCTGTCCTTTCAGAGAAAATCACTTTCCTTTGAAAGTGTCTTAAGCTACTTACAAGCATTCAACAGAAATTCACATGCGTTTTTCTGAAAGAAAAGAAGTCTGTTCCAACACTTCAATTCACTGTGCGAAGTGAATGGAGTGTTGCTTCACTTTCTAAATGCTGTCCTTTCAGAGAAAATCACTTTCCTATGAAAGTGCCTTAAGCTACTTACAAGCATTCACAAGAAACTCACATGCATTTTTCTGAAAGAGAAGCAGTTTGTTCCTACACTACAATTCACTGTGCGAAGTGAATGGAGTGTTGCTTCACTTTCTAAATGCTCTCCTTACAGAGAAAATCACTCTCTTTTGAAACTGCGTTCAGCTACTTACAAGCATTCACAAGAAACTCACATCTGTTTCTCTGAAAGAGAAGCAGTCTGTTCCAACACATCAATTCACTGTGCGAAGTGAATTCAGTGTTCCTTGACATTCTAAATGCTGTAGTTTCAGAGAAAATCACTTTCCTTTGAAAGTGCCTTGAGCTACTTTCAAGCATTCAACAGAAATTCACATGCGTTTCTGTGAAAGAGAAGCAGTCTGTTCCAACAATTCAATTCACTGTGCGAAGTGAATGGAGTGTTGCTTCACTTTCTAAATGCTGTCCTTTCAGAGAAAATCACTTTCCTTTGAAAGTGTCTTAAGCTACTTACAAGCATTCACAAGAAGCTCACATGCAATTCTCTGAAAGAGAAGTAGTCAGTTCCAGCACTTCAATTCACTGTGCGAAGTGAATGGAGTGTTCCTTGACATTCTAAATGCTGTAGTTTCAGGAAAAATCACTTTCCTTTGAAAGTGCCTTAAGCTACTTACAAGCATTCACAAGAAACTCACATGCCTTTTTCTGAAAGAGAAGCAGTCTGTTCCAACACTTCAATTCACTGTGCGAAGTGAATGGAGTGTTGCTTCACTTTCTAAATGCTCTCCTTTTAGAGAAAATCACTTTCCTTTGAAAGTGCCTTAAGCTACTTACAAGCATTCACAGGAAACTCAAATGTGTTTTTATGAAAGAGAAGCTGTCTATTCCAACACTTCAATTCACGGTGCGAAGTGAATGGAGTGTTACTTCACTTTCTAAATGCTCTCCTTTCAGAGAAAATCACTTTCCTTTGAAAGTGCCTTAAGCTACCTACAAGCTTTCAACAGAAATTCACATGCGTTTCTCTGAAAGAGAAGCAGTCTGTTCCAACACTTCAAATCACTTTGCGAAGAGAATGGAGTGTTGCTTCACTTTCTAAATGCTGTCCTTTCCGAGAAAATCACTTTCCTTTGAAAGTGTCTTAAGCTACATACAAGCATTCACAAGAAACTCACATGCATTTTTCTGAAAGAGAAGCAGTCTGTTCCAACACTTCAATTCACTTTGCGAAGTGAATGGAGTGTTGCTTCACTTTCTAAATGCCCTCCTTTCAGAGAAAATCACTCTCTCTTGAAACTGCCTTAAGCTACTTACATGCATTCACAAGAAACTCTCATCTGTTTCTCTGAAAGAGAAGCAGTCTGTTCCAACACTTCAATTCACGGTCCGAAGTGAATGGAGTGTTGCTTCCCTTTCTAAATGCTGTGCTTTCAGAGAAAATCACTCTCCTTTGAAAGTGCCTTAAGCTACTTACAAGCATTCAACAGAAATTCTCATGCGTTTCTCTGAAATAGAAGCAGTCTGTTCCAACACTTCAATTCACTGTGCAAAGTGAATGGAGTGTTGCTTCACTTTCTAAATGCTGTCCTTTCAGGGAAAATCACTTTCCTTTGAGAGTGCCTTGAGCGACTTACAAGCATTCAACAGAAATTCACATGCGTTTCTCTGAAAGAGAAGCAGTCTGTTCCAACACTTCAATTCACTGTGCGAAATGAATGGAGTGTTGCTTCACTTTCTAAATGCTGTCCTTTCCGAGAAAATGACTCTCTTTTGAAACTGCCTTAAGCTACTTACAAGCATTCACAAGAAGCTCACATCTGTTTCTCTGAAAGAGAAGCAGTCTGTTCCAACACTTCAATTCACTGTGCGAAGTGAATGGAGTGTTGCTTCACTTTCTGAATGCTCTCCTTTTAGAGAAAATCACTCTCTTTTGAAACCGCCTTAAGCTACTTACATGCATTCACAAGAAACTCACATCTGTTTCTCTGAAAGAGAAGCAGTCTGTTCCAACACTTCAATTCACTGTGCGAAGTGAATGGAGTGTTCCTTGACATTCTAAATGCTGTAGTTTCAGAGAAAATCACTTTACCTGAAAGTGCCTTAAGCTACTTTCAAGCGTTCAACAGAAATTCACATGCGTTTCTCTGAAAGAGAAGCAGTCTGTTCCAACACTTCAATTCACATTGTGAAGTGAATGGAGTGTTGTTTCACTTTCTAAATGTTGTCCTTACAGTGGAAATCACTCTCTTTTGAAACTGCCTTAAGCTACTTACAAGCATTCACAAGAAGCTCACATCTGTTTCTCTGAAAGAGAAGCAGTCTGTTCCAACACTTCAATTCACTATGCGAAGTGAATGGAGTGTTCCTTGACATTCTAAATGCTGTAGTTTCAGAGAAAATCACTTTCCTTTGAAAGTGCCTTAAGCTACTTACAAGCATTCAACAGAAATTCACATGCGTTTTTCTGAAAGAAAAGAAGTCTGTTCCAACACTTCAATTCACTGTGCGAAGTGAATGGAGTGTTGCCTCACTTTCTAAATGCTGTCCTTTCAGAGGAAATCACTCTCTTTTGAAACTGCATTAAGCTACTTACAAGCATTCACAAGAAGCTCACATCTGTTTCTCTGAAAGAGAAGCAGTCTGTTCCAACACTTCAATTCACAGTGCGAAGTGAATGGAGTGTTGCTTCACTTTCTAAATGCTGTCCTTTCAGAGAAAATCACTTTCCTTTGAAAGTGCCTTAAGCTACTTACAAGCATTCAACAGAAATTCACATGCGTTTCTCTGAAAGAGAAGCAGTCTGTTCCAACACTTCAATTCACTTTGCGAAGAGAATGGAGTGTTGCTTCACTTTCTAAATGCTGTCCTTTCAGAGAAAATCACTTTCCTTTGAAAGTGCCTTAAGCTACTTACAAGCATTCACAAGAAACTCACATGCATTTTTCTGAAAGAGAAGCAGTCTGTTCCAACACTTCAATTCACTGTGCGAATTGAATGGAGTGTTGCTTCACTTTATAAATCCTGTCCTTTCAGAGAAAATCACTTTCCTTTGAAAGTACCTTAAGCTACTTACAAGCATTCAACAGAAAGTCACATGCGTTTCTCTGAAAGAGATGCAGTCTGTTCCAACACTTCAATTCACTGTGCGAAGTGAATGGAGTGTTGCTTCACTTTCTAAATGCTGTCCTTTCAGAGAAAATCACTTTCCTTTGAAAGTGTCTTAAGCTACTTACAAGCATTCAACAGAAATTCACATGCGTTTTTCTGAAAGAAAAGAAGTCTGTTCCAACACTTCAATTCACTGTGCGAAGTGAATGGAGTGTTGCTTCACTTTCTAAATGCTGTCCTTTCAGAGAAAATCACTTTCCTATGAAAGTGCCTTAAGCTACTTACAAGCATTCACAAGAAACTCACATGCATTTTTCTGAAAGAGAAGCAGTCTGTTCCTACACTACAATTCACTGTGCGAAGTGAATGGAGTGTTGCTTCACTTTCTAAATGCTCTCCTTACAGAGAAAATCACTCTCTTTTGAAACTGCGTTCAGCTACTTACAAGCATTCACAAGAAACTCACATCTGTTTCTCTGAAAGAGAAGCAGTCTGTTCCAACATATCAATTCACTGTGCGAAGTGAATTCAGTGTTCCTTGACATTCTAAATGCTGTAGTTTCAGAGAAAATCACTTTCCTTTGAAAGTGCCTTGAGCTACTTTCAAGCATTCAACAGAAATTCACATGCGTTTCTGTGAAAGAGAAGCAGTCTGTTCCAACAATTCAATTCACTGTGCGAAGTGAATGGAGTGTTGCTTCACTTTCTAAATGCTGTCCTTTCAGAGAAAATCACTTTCCTTTGAAAGTGTCTTAAGCTACTTACAAGCATTCACAAGAAGCTCACATGCAATTCTCTGAAAGAGAAGTAGTCAGTTCCAGCACTTCAATTCACTGTGCGAAGTGAATGGAGTGTTCCTTGACATTCTAAATGCTGTAGTTTCAGGAAAAATCACTTTCCTTTGAAAGTGCCTTAAGCTACTTACAAGCATTCACAAGAAACTCACATGCCTTTTTCTGAAAGAGAAGCAGTCTGTTCCAACACTTCAATTCACTGTGCGAAGTGAATGGAGTGTTGCTTCACTTTCTAAATGCTCTCCTTTTAGAGAAAATCACTTTCCTTTGAAAGTGCCTTAAGCTACTTACAAGAATTCACAGGAAACTCAAATGTGTTTTTATGAAAGAGAAGCTGTCTATTCCAACACTTCAATTCACGGTGCGAAGTGAATGGAGTGTTACTTCACTTTCTAAATGCTCTCCTTTCAGAGAAAATCACTTTCCTTTGAAAGTGCCTTAAGCTACCTACAAGCTTTCAACAGAAATTCACATGCGTTTCTCTGAAAGAGAAGCAGTCTGTTCCAACACTTCAATTCACTTTGCGAAGAGAATGGAGTGTTGCTTCACTTTCTAAATGCTGTCCTTTCCGAGAAAATCACTTTCCTTTGAAAGTGTCTTAAGCTACATACAAGCATTCACAAGAAACTCACATGCATTTTTCTGAAAGAGAAGCAGTCTGTTCCAACACTTCAATTCACTTTGCGAAGTGAATGGAGTGTTGCTTCACTTTCTAAATGCCCTCCTTTCAGAGAAAATCACTCTCTCTTGAAACTGCCTTAAGCTACTTACATGCATTCACAAGAAACTCTCATCTGTTTCTCTGAAAGAGAAGCAGTCTGTTCCAACACTTCAATTCACGGTCCGAAGTGAATGGAGTGTTGCTTCCCTTTCTAAATGCTGTGCTTTCAGAGAAAATCACTCTCCTTTGAAAGTGCCTTAAGCTACTTACAAGCATTCAACAGAAATTCTCATGCGTTTCTCTGAAATAGAAGCAGTCTGTTCCAACACTTCAATTCACTGTGCAAAGTGAATGGAGTGTTGCTTCACTTTCTAAATGCTGTCCTTTCAGGGAAAATCACTTTCCTTTGAGAGTGCCTTGAGCGACTTACAAGCATTCAACAGAAATTCACATGCGTTTCTCTGAAAGAGAAGCAGTCTGTTCCAACACTTCAATTCACTGTGCGAAGTGAATGGAGTGTTGCTTCACTTTCTGAATGCTCTCCTTTTAGAGAAAATCACTCTCTTTTGAAACCGCCTTAAGCTACTTACATGCATTCACAAGAAACTCACATCTGTTTCTCTGAAAGAGAAGCAGTCTGTTCCAACACTTCAATTCACTGTGCGAAGTGAATGGAGTGTTCCTTGACATTCTAAATGCTGTAGTTTCAGAGAAAATCACTTTACTTTGAAAGTGCCTTAAGCTACTTTCAAGCGTTCAACAGAAATTCACATGCGTTTCTCTGAAAGAGAAGCAGTCTGTTCCAACACTTCAATTCACTTTGTGAAGTGAATGGAGTGTTGTTTCACTTTCTAAATGTTGTCCTTACAGTGGAAATCACTCTCTTTTGAAACTGCCTTAAGCTACTTACAAGCATTCACAAGAAGCTCACATCTGTTTCTCTGAAAGAGAAGCAGTCTGTTCCAACACTTCAATTCACTATGCGAAGTGAATGGAGTGTTCCTTGACATTCTAAATGCTGTAGTTTCAGAGAAAATCACTTTCCTTTGAAAGTGCCTTAAGCTACTTACAAGCATTCAACAGAAATTCACATGCGTTTTTCTGAAAGAAAAGAAGTCTGTTCCAACACTTCAATTCACTGTGCGAAGTGAATGGAGTGTGGCTTCAACTTCTAAATGCTGTCCTTTCAGAGGAAATCACTCTCTTTTGAAACTGCCTTAAGCTACTTACAAGCATTCACAAGAAGCTCACATCTGTTTCTCTGAAAGAGAAGCAGTCTGTTCCAACACTTCAATTCACAGTGCGAAGTGAATGGAGTGTTGCTTCACTTTCTAAAAGCTGTCCTTTCAGAGAAAATCACTTTCCTTTGAAAGTGCCTTAAGCTACTTACAAGCATTCAACAGAAATTCACATGCGTTTCTCTGAAAGAGAAGCAGTCTGTTCCAACACTTCAATTCACTTTGCGAAGAGAATGGAGTGTTGCTTCACTTTCTAAATGCTGTCCTTTCAGAGAAAATCACTTTCCTTTGAAAGTGCCTTAAGCTACTTACAAGCATTCACAAGAACCTCACTTGCATTTTTCTGAAAGAGAAGCAGTCTGTTCCAACACTTCAATTCACTGTGCGAAGTGAATGGAGTGTTGCTTCACTTTCTAAATCCTGTCCTTTCAGAGAAAATCACTTTCCTTAAAAAGTAAAGTAGCCTTAAGCTACTTACAAGCATTCAACAGAAATTCACATGCGTTCCTCTGAAAGAGAAGCAGTCTGTTCCAACACTTCAATTCACTGTGCGAAGTGAATGGAGTGTTGGTTCACTTTCTAAATGCTGTCCTTTCCGAGAAAATCACTTTCCTTTGAAAGTGTCTTAAGCTACATACAAGCATTCACAAGAAACTCACATGCATTTTTCTGAAAGAGAAGCAGTCTGTTCCAACACTTCAATTCACTTTGCGAAGTGAATGGAGTGTTGCTTCACTTTCTAAATGCCCTCCTTTCAGAGAAAATCACTCTCTCTTGAAACTGCCTTAAGCTACTTACATGCATTCACAAGAAACTCTCATCTGTTTCTCTGAAAGAGAAGCAGTCTGTTCCAACACTTCAATTCACTGTGCGAAGTGAATGGAGTGTTGCTTCACTTTCTGAATGCTCTCCTTTTAGAGAAAATCACTCTCTTTTGAAACCGCCTTAAGCTACTTACATGCATTCACAAGAAACTCACATCTGTTTCTCTGAAAGAGAAGCAGTCTGTTCCAACACTTCAATTCACTGTGCGAAGTGAATGGAGTGTTCCTTGACATTCTAAATGCTGTAGTTTCAGAGAAAATCACTTTACTTTGAAAGTGCCTTAAGCTACTTTCAAGCGTTCAACAGAAATTCACATGCGTTTCTCTGAAAGAGAAGCAGTCTGTTCCAACACTTCAATTCACTTTGTGAAGTGAATGGAGTGTTGTTTCACTTTCTAAATGTTGTCCTTACAGTGGAAATCACTCTCTTTTGAAACTGCCTTAAGCTACTTACAAGCATTCACAAGAAGCTCACATCTGTTTCTCTGAAAGAGAAGCAGTCTGTTCCAACACTTCAATTCACTATGCGAAGTGAATGGAGTGTTCCTTGACATTCTAAATGCTGTAGTTTCAGAGAAAATCACTTTCCTTTGAAAGTGCCTTAAGCTACTTACAAGCATTCAACAGAAATTCACATGCGTTTTTCTGAAAGAAAAGAAGTCTGTTCCAACACTTCAATTCACTGTGCGAAGTGAATGGAGTGTGGCTTCAACTTCTAAATGCTGTCCTTTCAGAGGAAATCACTCTCTTTTGAAACTGCCTTAAGCTACTTACAAGCATTCACAAGAAGCTCACATCTGTTTCTCTGAAAGAGAAGCAGTCTGTTCCAACACTTCAATTCACAGTGCGAAGTGAATGGAGTGTTGCTTCACTTTCTAAATGCTGTCCTTTCAGAGAAAATCACTTTCCTTTGAAAGTGCCTTAAGCTACTTACAAGCATTCAACAGAAATTCACATGCGTTTCTCTGAAAGAGAAGCAGTCTGTTCCAACACTTCAATTCACTTTGCGAAGAGAATGGAGTGTTGCTTCACTTTCTAAATGCTGTCCTTTCAGAGAAAATCACTTTCCTTTGAAAGTGCCTTAAGCTACTTACAAGCATTCACAAGAACCTCACTTGCATTTTTCTGAAAGAGAAGCAGTCTGTTCCAACACTTCAATTCACTGTGCGAAGTGAATGGAGTGTTGCTTCACTTTCTAAATCCTGTCCTTTCAGAGAAAATCACTTTCCTTTGAAAGTGCCTTAAGCTACTTACAAGCATTCAACAGAAATTCACATGCGTTCCTCTGAAAGAGAAGCAGTCTGTTCCAACACTTCAATTCACTGTGCGAAGTGAATGGAGTGTTGGTTCACTTTCTAAATGCTGTCCTTTCAGAGAAAATCACTTTCCTTTGAAAGTGTCTTAAGCTATTAAAAGCATTCAACAGAAATTCACATGCGTTTTTCTGAAAGAAAAGAAGTCTGTTCCAACACTTCAATTCACTGTGCGAAGTAAATGGAGTGTTGCTTCACTTTCTAAATGCTGTCCTTTCAGAGAAAATCACTTTCCTATGAAAGTGCCTTAAGCTACTTACAAGCATTCACAAGAAACTCACATGCATTTTTCTGAAAGAGAAGCAGTCTGTTCCTACACTACAATTCACTGTGCGAAGTGAATGGAGTGTTTCTTCACTTTCTAAATGCTCTCCTTACAGAGGAAATCACTCTCTTTTGAAAGTGCGTTCAGCTACTTACAAGCATTCACAAGAAACTCACATCTGTTTCTCTGAAAGAGAAGCAGTCTGTTCCAACACATCAATTCACTGTGCGAAGTGAATTCAGTGTTCCTTGACATTCTAAATGCTGTCCTTTCAGAGAAAATCACTTTTGTTTGAAAGTGCCTTAAGCAACTTTCAAGCATTCAACAGAAATTCACATGCGTTTCTCTGAAAGAGAAGCAGTCTGTTCCAACACTTCAATTCACTGTGCGAAGTGAATGGAGTGTTGCTTCACTTTCTAAATGCTGTCCTTTCAGAGAAAATCACTTTCCTTTGAAAGTGTCTTAAGCTACTTACAAGCATTCACAAGAAGCTCACATGCAATTCTCTGAAAGAGAAGTAGTCAGTTCCAGCACTTCAATTCACTGTGCGAAGTGAATGGAGTGTTCCTTGACATTCTAAATGCTGTAGTTTCAGGAAAAATCACTTTCCTTTGAAAGTGCCTTAAGCTACTTACAAGCATTCACAAGAAACTCACATGCCTTTTTCTGAAAGAGAAGCAGTCTGTTCCAACACTTCATTTCACTGTGCGAAGTGAATGGAATGTTGCTTCACTTTCTAAATGCTCTCCTTTTAGAGAAAATCACTTTCCTTTGAAAGTGCCTTAAGCTACTTACAAGCATTCACAGGAAACTCAAATGTGTTTCTATGAAAGAGAAGCTGTCTATTCCAACACTTCAATTCACGGTGCGAAGTGAATGGAGTGTTGCTTCACTTTCTAAATGCTCTCCTTTCAGAGAAAATTACTTTCCTTTGAAAGTGCCTTAAGCTACTTACAAGCATTCAACAGAAATTCACATGCGTTTCTCTGAAAGAGAAGCAGTCTGTTCCAACACTTCAATTCACTTTGTGAAGAGAATGGAGTGTTGCTTCACTTTCTAAATGCTGCCCTTTCCGAGAAAATCACTTTCCTTTGAAAGTGCCTTAAGCTACATACAAGCATTCACAAGAAACTCACATGCATTTTTCTGAAAGAGAAGCAGTCTGTTCCAACACTTCAATTCACTGTGCGAAGTGAATGGAGTGTTGCTTCACTTTCTAAATGCTCTCTTTCAGAGAAAATCACTCTCTCTTGAAACTGCCTTAAGCTACTTACATGCATTCACAAGAAACTCACATCTGTTTCTCTGAAAGAGAAGCAGTCTGTTCCAACACTTCAATTCACGGTCCGAAGTGAATGGAGTGTTGCTTCCCTTTCTAAATGCTGTGCTTTCAGAGAAAATCACTCTCCTTTGAAAGTGCCTTAAGCTACTTACAAGCATTCAACAGAAATTCTCATGCGTTTCTCTGAAATAGAAGCAGTCTGTTCCAACACTTCAATTCACTGTGCAAAGTGAATGGAGTGTTGCTTCACTTTCTAAATGCTGTCCTTTCAGGGAAAATCACTTTCCTTTGAGAGTGCCTTAAGCGACTTACAAGCATTCAACAGAAATTCACATGCGTTTCTCTGAAAGAGAAGCAGTCTGTTCCAACACTTCCATTCACTGTGCGAAGTGAATGGAGTGTTGCTTCACTTTCTAAATGATGTCCTTTCCGAGAAAATCACTCTCTTTTGAAACTGCCTTAAGCTACTTACAAGCATTCACAAGAAGCTCACATCTGTTTCTCTGAAAGAGAAGCAGTCTGTTCCAACACTTCAATTCACTGTGCGAAGTGAATGGAGTGTTGCTTCACTTTCTAAATGCTCTCCTTTTAGAGAAAATCACTCTCTTTAGAAAACGCCTTAAGCTACTTACATGCGTTCACAAGAAACTCACATCTGTTTCTCTGAAAGAGAAGCAGTCTGTTCCAACACTTCAATTCACTGTGCGAAGTGAATGGAGTGTTCCTTGACATTCTAAATGCTGTAGTTTCAGAGAAAATCACTTTCCTTTGAAAGTGCCTTGAGCTACTTTCAAGCATTCAACAGAAATTCACATGCGTTTCTGTGAAAGAGAAGCAGTCTGTTCCAACAATTCAATTCACTGTGCGAAGTGAATGGAGTGTTGCTTCACTTTCTAAATGCTGTCCTTTCAGAGAAAATCACTTTCCTTTGAAAGTGTCTTAAGCTACTTACAAGCATTCACAAGAAGCTCACATGCAATTCTCTGAAAGAGAAGTAGTCAGTTCCAGCACTTCAATTCACTGTGCGAAGTGAATGGAGTGTTCCTTGACATTCTAAATGCTGTAGTTTCAGGAAAAATCACTTTCCTTTGAAAGTGCCTTAAGCTACTTACAAGCATTCACAAGAAACTCACATGCCTTTTTCTGAAAGAGAAGCAGTCTGTTCCAACACTTCAATTCACTGTGCGAAGTGAATGGAGTGTTGCTTCACTTTCTAAATGCTCTCCTTTTAGAGAAAATCACTTTCCTTTGAAAGTGCCTTAAGCTACTTACAAGCATTCACAGGAAACTCAAATGTGTTTTTATGAAAGAGAAGCTGTCTATTCCAACACTTCAATTCACGGTGCGAAGTGAATGGAGTGTTACTTCACTTTCTAAATGCTCTCCTTTCAGAGAAAATCACTTTCCTTTGAAAGTGCCTTAAGCTACCTACAAGCTTTCAACAGAAATTCACATGCGTTTCTCTGAAAGAGAAGCAGTCTGTTCCAACACTTCAATTCACTTTGCGAAGAGAATGGAGTGTTGCTTCACTTTCTAAATGCTGTCCTTTCCGAGAAAATCACTTTCCTTTGAAAGTGTCTTAAGCTACATACAAGCATTCACAAGAAACTCACATGCATTTTTCTGAAAGAGAAGCAGTCTGTTCCAACACTTCAATTCACTTTGCGAAGTGAATGGAGTGTTGCTTCACTTTCTAAATGCCCTCCTTTCAGAGAAAATCACTCTCTCTTGAAACTGCCTTAAGCTACTTACATGCATTCACAAGAAACTCTCATCTGTTTCTCTGAAAGAGAAGCAGTCTGTTCCAACACTTCAATTCACGGTCCGAAGTGAATGGAGTGTTGCTTCCCTTTCTAAATGCTGTGCTTTCAGAGAAAATCACTCTCCTTTGAAAGTGCCTTAAGCTACTTACAAGCATTCAACAGAAATTCTCATGCGTTTCTCTGAAATAGAAGCAGTCTGTTCCAACACTTCAATTCACTGTGCAAAGTGAATGGAGTGTTGCTTCACTTTCTAAATGCTGTCCTTTCAGGGAAAATCACTTTCCTTTGAGAGTGCCTTGAGCGACTTACAAGCATTCAACAGAAATTCACATGCGTTTCTCTGAAAGAGAAGCAGTCTGTTCCAACACTTCAATTCACTGTGCGAAATGAATGGAGTGTTGCTTCACTTTCTAAATGCTGTCCTTTCCGAGAAAATGACTCTCTTTTGAAACTGCCTTAAGCTACTTACAAGCATTCACAAGAAGCTCACATCTGTTTCTCTGAAAGAGAAGCAGTCTGTTCCAACACTTCAATTCACTGTGCGAAGTGAATGGAGTGTTGCTTCACTTTCTGAATGCTCTCCTTTTAGAGAAAATCACTCTCTTTTGAAACCGCCTTAAGCTACTTACATGCATTCACAAGAAACTCACATCTGTTTCTCTGAAAGAGAAGCAGTCTGTTCCAACACTTCAATTCACTGTGCGAAGTGAATGGAGTGTTCCTTGACATTCTAAATGCTGTAGTTTCAGAGAAAATCACTTTACCTGAAAGTGCCTTAAGCTACTTTCAAGCGTTCAACAGAAATTCACATGCGTTTCTCTGAAAGAGAAGCAGTCTGTTCCAACACTTAAATTCACATTGTGAAGTGAATGGAGTGTTGTTTCACTTTCTAAATGTTGTCCTTACAGTGGAAATCACTCTCTTTTGAAACTGCCTTAAGCTACTTACAAGCATTCACAAGAAGCTCACATCTGTTTCTCTGAAAGAGAAGCAGTCTGTTCCAACACTTCAATTCACTATGCGAAGTGAATGGAGTGTTCCTTGACATTCTAAATGCTGTAGTTTCAGAGAAAATCACTTTCCTTTGAAAGTGCCTTAAGCTACTTACAAGCATTCAACAGAAATTCACATGCGTTTTTCTGAAAGAAAAGAAGTCTGTTCCAACACTTCAATTCACTGTGCGAAGTGAATGGAGTGTTGCCTCACTTTCTAAATGCTGTCCTTTCAGAGGAAATCACTCTCTTTTGAAACTGCATTAAGCTACTTACAAGCATTCACAAGAAGCTCACATCTGTTTCTCTGAAAGAGAAGCAGTCTGTTCCAACACTTCAATTCACAGTGCGAAGTGAATGGAGTGTTGCTTCACTTTCTAAATGCTGTCCTTTCAGAGAAAATCACTTTCCTTTGAAAGTGCCTTAAGCTACTTACAAGCATTCAACAGAAATTCACATGCGTTTCTCTGAAAGAGAAGCAGTCTGTTCCAACACTTCAATTCACTTTGCGAAGAGAATGGAGTGTTGCTTCACTTTCTAAATGCTGTCCTTTCAGAGAAAATCACTTTCCTTTGAAAGTGCCTTAAGCTACTTACAAGCATTCACAAGAAACTCACATGCATTTTTCTGAAAGAGAAGCAGTCTGTTCCAACACTTCAATTCACTGTGCGAATTGAATGGAGTGTTGCTTCACTTTATAAATCCTGTCCTTTCAGAGAAAATCACTTTCCTTTGAAAGTACCTTAAGCTACTTACAAGCATTCAACAGAAAGTCACATGCGTTTCTCTGAAAGAGAAGCAGTCTGTTCCAACACTTCAATTCACTGTGCGAAGTGAATGGAGTGTTGCTTCACTTTCTAAATGCTGTCCTTTCAGAGAAAATCACTTTCCTTTGAAAGTGTCTTAAGCTACTTACAAGCATTCAACAGAAATTCACATGCGTTTTTCTGAAAGAAAAGAAGTCTGTTCCAACACTTCAATTCACTGTGCGAAGTGAATGGAGTGTTGCTTCACTTTCTAAATGCTGTCCTTTCAGAGAAAATCACTTTCCTATGAAAGTGCCTTAAGCTACTTACAAGCATTCACAAGAAACTCACATGCATTTTTCTGAAAGAGAAGCAGTCTGTTCCTACACTACAATTCACTGTGCGAAGTGAATGGAGTGTTGCTTCACTTTCTAAATGCTCTCCTTACAGAGAAAATCACTCTCTTTTGAAACTGCGTTCAGCTACTTACAAGCATTCACAAGAAACTCACATCTGTTTCTCTGAAAGAGAAGCAGTCTGTTCCAACATATCAATTCACTGTGCGAAGTGAATTCAGTGTTCCTTGACATTCTAAATGCTGTAGTTTCAGAGAAAATCACTTTCCTTTGAAAGTGCCTTGAGCTACTTTCAAGCATTCAACAGAAATTCACATGCGTTTCTGTGAAAGAGAAGCAGTCTGTTCCAACAATTCAATTCACTGTGCGAAGTGAATGGAGTGTTGCTTCACTTTCTAAATGCTGTCCTTTCAGAGAAAATCACTTTCCTTTGAAAGTGTCTTAAGCTACTTACAAGCATTCACAAGAAGCTCACATGCAATTCTCTGAAAGAGAAGTAGTCAGTTCCAGCACTTCAATTCACTGTGCGAAGTGAATGGAGTGTTCCTTGACATTCTAAATGCTGTAGTTTCAGGAAAAATCACTTTCCTTTGAAAGTGCCTTAAGCTACTTACAAGCATTCACAAGAAACTCACATGCCTTTTTCTGAAAGAGAAGCAGTCTGTTCCAACACTTCAATTCACTGTGCGAAGTGAATGGAGTGTTGCTTCACTTTCTAAATGCTCTCCTTTTAGAGAAAATCACTTTCCTTTGAAAGTGCCTTAAGCTACTTACAAGAATTCACAGGAAACTCAAATGTGTTTTTATGAAAGAGAAGCTGTCTATTCCAACACTTCAATTCACGGTGCGAAGTGAATGGAGTGTTACTTCACTTTCTAAATGCTCTCCTTTCAGAGAAAATCACTTTCCTTTGAAAGTGCCTTAAGCTACCTACAAGCTTTCAACAGAAATTCACATGCGTTTCTCTGAAAGAGAAGCAGTCTGTTCCAACACTTCAATTCACTTTGCGAAGAGAATGGAGTGTTGCTTCACTTTCTAAATGCTGTCCTTTCCGAGAAAATCACTTTCCTTTGAAAGTGTCTTAAGCTACATACAAGCATTCACAAGAAACTCACATGCATTTTTCTGAAAGAGAAGCAGTCTGTTCCAACACTTCAATTCACTTTGCGAAGTGAATGGAGTGTTGCTTCACTTTCTAAATGCCCTCCTTTCAGAGAAAATCACTCTCTCTTGAAACTGCCTTAAGCTACTTACATGCATTCACAAGAAACTCTCATCTGTTTCTCTGAAAGAGAAGCAGTCTGTTCCAACACTTCAATTCACGGTCCGAAGTGAATGGAGTGTTGCTTCCCTTTCTAAATGCTGTGCTTTCAGAGAAAATCACTCTCCTTTGAAAGTGCCTTAAGCTACTTACAAGCATTCAACAGAAATTCTCATGCGTTTCTCTGAAATAGAAGCAGTCTGTTCCAACACTTCAATTCACTGTGCAAAGTGAATGGAGTGTTGCTTCACTTTCTAAATGCTGTCCTTTCAGGGAAAATCACTTTCCTTTGAGAGTGCCTTGAGCGACTTACAAGCATTCAACAGAAATTCACATGCGTTTCTCTGAAAGAGAAGCAGTCTGTTCCAACACTTCAATTCACTGTGCGAAGTGAATGGAGTGTTGCTTCACTTTCTGAATGCTCTCCTTTTAGAGAAAATCACTCTCTTTTGAAACCGCCTTAAGCTACTTACATGCATTCACAAGAAACTCACATCTGTTTCTCTGAAAGAGAAGCAGTCTGTTCCAACACTTCAATTCACTGTGCGAAGTGAATGGAGTGTTCCTTGACATTCTAAATGCTGTAGTTTCAGAGAAAATCACTTTACTTTGAAAGTGCCTTAAGCTACTTTCAAGCGTTCAACAGAAATTCACATGCGTTTCTCTGAAAGAGAAGCAGTCTGTTCCAACACTTCAATTCACTTTGTGAAGTGAATGGAGTGTTGTTTCACTTTCTAAATGTTGTCCTTACAGTGGAAATCACTCTCTTTTGAAACTGCCTTAAGCTACTTACAAGCATTCACAAGAAGCTCACATCTGTTTCTCTGAAAGAGAAGCAGTCTGTTCCAACACTTCAATTCACTATGCGAAGTGAATGGAGTGTTCCTTGACATTCTAAATGCTGTAGTTTCAGAGAAAATCACTTTCCTTTGAAAGTGCCTTAAGCTACTTACAAGCATTCAACAGAAATTCACATGCGTTTTTCTGAAAGAAAAGAAGTCTGTTCCAACACTTCAATTCACTGTGCGAAGTGAATGGAGTGTGGCTTCAACTTCTAAATGCTGTCCTTTCAGAGGAAATCACTCTCTTTTGAAACTGCCTTAAGCTACTTACAAGCATTCACAAGAAGCTCACATCTGTTTCTCTGAAAGAGAAGCAGTCTGTTCCAACACTTCAATTCACAGTGCGAAGTGAATGGAGTGTTGCTTCACTTTCTAAAAGCTGTCCTTTCAGAGAAAATCACTTTCCTTTGAAAGTGCCTTAAGCTACTTACAAGCATTCAACAGAAATTCACATGCGTTTCTCTGAAAGAGAAGCAGTCTGTTCCAACACTTCAATTCACTTTGCGAAGAGAATGGAGTGTTGCTTCACTTTCTAAATGCTGTCCTTTCAGAGAAAATCACTTTCCTTTGAAAGTGCCTTAAGCTACTTACAAGCATTCACAAGAACCTCACTTGCATTTTTCTGAAAGAGAAGCAGTCTGTTCCAACACTTCAATTCACTGTGCGAAGTGAATGGAGTGTTGCTTCACTTTCTAAATCCTGTCCTTTCAGAGAAAATCACTTTCCTTAAAAAGTAAAGTAGCCTTAAGCTACTTACAAGCATTCAACAGAAATTCACATGCGTTCCTCTGAAAGAGAAGCAGTCTGTTCCAACACTTCAATTCACTGTGCGAAGTGAATGGAGTGTTGGTTCACTTTCTAAATGCTGTCCTTTCCGAGAAAATCACTTTCCTTTGAAAGTGTCTTAAGCTACATACAAGCATTCACAAGAAACTCACATGCATTTTTCTGAAAGAGAAGCAGTCTGTTCCAACACTTCAATTCACTTTGCGAAGTGAATGGAGTGTTGCTTCACTTTCTAAATGCCCTCCTTTCAGAGAAAATCACTCTCTCTTGAAACTGCCTTAAGCTACTTACATGCATTCACAAGAAACTCTCATCTGTTTCTCTGAAAGAGAAGCAGTCTGTTCCAACACTTCAATTCACTGTGCGAAGTGAATGGAGTGTTGCTTCACTTTCTGAATGCTCTCCTTTTAGAAAAAATCACTCTCTTTTGAAACCGCCTTAAGCTACTTACATGCATTCACAAGAAACTCACATCTGTTTCTCTGAAAGAGAAGCAGTCTGTTCCAACACTTCAATTCACTGTGCGAAGTGAATGGAGTGTTCCTTGACATTCTAAATGCTGTAGTTTCAGAGAAAATCACTTTACTTTGAAAGTGCCTTAAGCTACTTTCAAGCGTTCAACAGAAATTCACATGCGTTTCTCTGAAAGAGAAGCAGTCTGTTCCAACACTTCAATTCACTTTGTGAAGTGAATGGAGTGTTGTTTCACTTTCTAAATGTTGTCCTTACAGTGGAAATCACTCTCTTTTGAAACTGCCTTAAGCTACTTACAAGCATTCACAAGAAGCTCACATCTGTTTCTCTGAAAGAGAAGCAGTCTGTTCCAACACTTCAATTCACTATGCGAAGTGAATGGAGTGTTCCTTGACATTCTAAATGCTGTAGTTTCAGAGAAAATCACTTTCCTTTGAAAGTGCCTTAAGCTACTTACAAGCATTCAACAGAAATTCACATGCGTTTTTCTGAAAGAAAAGAAGTCTGTTCCAACACTTCAATTCACTGTGCGAAGTGAATGGAGTGTGGCTTCAACTTCTAAATGCTGTCCTTTCAGAGGAAATCACTCTCTTTTGAAACTGCCTTAAGCTACTTACAAGCATTCACAAGAAGCTCACATCTGTTTCTCTGAAAGAGAAGCAGTCTGTTCCAACACTTCAATTCACAGTGCGAAGTGAATGGAGTGTTGCTTCACTTTCTAAATGCTGTCCTTTCAGAGAAAATCACTTTCCTTTGAAAGTGCCTTAAGCTACTTACAAGCATTCAACAGAAATTCACATGCGTTTCTCTGAAAGAGAAGCAGTCTGTTCCAACACTTCAATTCACTTTGCGAAGAGAATGGAGTGTTGCTTCACTTTCTAAATGCTGTCCTTTCAGAGAAAATCACTTTCCTTTGAAAGTGCCTTAAGCTACTTACAAGCATTCACAAGAACCTCACTTGCATTTTTCTGAAAGAGAAGCAGTCTGTTCCAACACTTCAATTCACTGTGCGAAGTGAATGGAGTGTTGCTTCACTTTCTAAATCCTGTCCTTTCAGAGAAAATCACTTTCCTTTGAAAGTGCCTTAAGCTACTTACAAGCATTCAACAGAAATTCACATGCGTTCCTCTGAAAGAGAAGCAGTCTGTTCCAACACTTCAATTCACTGTGCGAAGTGAATGGAGTGTTGGTTCACTTTCTAAATGCTGTCCTTTCAGAGAAAATCACTTTCCTTTGAAAGTGTCTTAAGCTATTAAAAGCATTCAACAGAAATTCACATGCGTTTTTCTGAAAGAAAAGAAGTCTGTTCCAACACTTCAATTCACTGTGCGAAGTAAATGGAGTGTTGCTTCACTTTCTAAATGCTGTCCTTTCAGAGAAAATCACTTTCCTATGAAAGTGCCTTAAGCTACTTACAAGCATTCACAAGAAACTCACATGCATTTTTCTGAAAGAGAAGCAGTCTGTTCCTACACTACAATTCACTGTGCGAAGTGAATGGAGTGTTTCTTCACTTTCTAAATGCTCTCCTTACAGAGGAAATCACTCTCTTTTGAAAGTGCGTTCAGCTACTTACAAGCATTCACAAGAAACTCACATCTGTTTCTCTGAAAGAGAAGCAGTCTGTTCCAACACATCAATTCACTGTGCGAAGTGAATTCAGTGTTCCTTGACATTCTAAATGCTGTCCTTTCAGAGAAAATCACTTTTGTTTGAAAGTGCCTTAAGCAACTTTCAAGCATTCAACAGAAATTCACATGCGTTTCTCTGAAAGAGAAGCAGTCTGTTCCAACACTTCAATTCACTGTGCGAAGTGAATGGAGTGTTGCTTCACTTTCTAAATGCTGTCCTTTCAGAGAAAATCACTTTCCTTTGAAAGTGTCTTAAGCTACTTACAAGCATTCACAAGAAGCTCACATGCAATTCTCTGAAAGAGAAGTAGTCAGTTCCAGCACTTCAATTCACTGTGCGAAGTGAATGGAGTGTTCCTTGACATTCTAAATGCTGTAGTTTCAGGAAAAATCACTTTCCTTTGAAAGTGCCTTAAGCTACTTACAAGCATTCACAAGAAACTCACATGCCTTTTTCTGAAAGAGAAGCAGTCTGTTCCAACACTTCATTTCACTGTGCGAAGTGAATGGAGTGTTGCTTCACTTTCTAAATGCTCTCCTTTTAGAGAAAATCACTTTCCTTTGAAAGTGCCTTAAGCTACTTACAAGCATTCACAGGAAACTCAAATGTGTTTCTATGAAAGAGAAGCTGTCTATTCCAACACTTCAATTCACGGTGCGAAGTGAATGGAGTGTTGCTTCACTTTCTAAATGCTCTCCTTTCAGAGAAAATTACTTTCCTTTGAAAGTGCCTTAAGCTACTTACAAGCATTCAACAGAAATTCACATGCGTTTCTCTGAAAGAGAAGCAGTCTGTTCCAACACTTCAATTCACTTTGTGAAGAGAATGGAGTGTTGCTTCACTTTCTAAATGCTGCCCTTTCCGAGAAAATCACTTTCCTTTGAAAGTGCCTTAAGCTACATACAAGCATTCACAAGAAACTCACATGCATTTTTCTGAAAGAGAAGCAGTCTGTTCCAACACTTCAATTCACTGTGCGAAGTGAATGGAGTGTTGCTTCACTTTCTAAATGCTCTCTTTCAGAGAAAATCACTCTCTCTTGAAACTGCCTTAAGCTACTTACATGCATTCACAAGAAACTCACATCTGTTTCTCTGAAAGAGAAGCAGTCTGTTCCAACACTTCAATTCACGGTCCGAAGTGAATGGAGTGTTGCTTCCCTTTCTAAATGCTGTGCTTTCAGAGAAAATCACTCTCCTTTGAAAGTGCCTTAAGCTACTTACAAGCATTCAACAGAAATTCTCATGCGTTTCTCTGAAATAGAAGCAGTCTGTTCCAACACTTCAATTCACTGTGCAAAGTGAATGGAGTGTTGCTTCACTTTCTAAATGCTGTCCTTTCAGGGAAAATCACTTTCCTTTGAGAGTGCCTTAAGCGACTTACAAGCATTCAACAGAAATTCACATGCGTTTCTCTGAAAGAGAAGCAGTCTGTTCCAACACTTCCATTCACTGTGCGAAGTGAATGGAGTGTTGCTTCACTTTCTAAATGATGTCCTTTCCGAGAAAATCACTCTCTTTTGAAACTGCCTTAAGCTACTTACAAGCATTCACAAGAAGCTCACATCTGTTTCTCTGAAAGAGAAGCAGTCTGTTCCAACACTTCAATTCACTGTGCGAAGTGAATGGAGTGTTGCTTCACTTTCTAAATGCTCTCCTTTTAGAGAAAATCACTCTCTTTAGAAAACGCCTTAAGCTACTTACATGCGTTCACAAGAAACTCACATCTGTTTCTCTGAAAGAGAAGCAGTCTGTTCCAACACTTCAATTCACTGTGCGAAGTGAATGGAGTGTTCCTTGACATTCTAAATGCTGTAGTTTCAGAGAAAATCACTTTACTTTGAAAGTGCCTTAAGCTACTTTCAAGCGTTCAACAGAAATTCACATGCGTTTCTCTGAAAGAGAAGCAGTCTGTTCCAACACTTCAATTCACTATGTGAAGTGAATGGAGTGTTGTTTCACTTTCTAAATGTTGTCCTTACAGTGGAAATCACTCTCTTTTGAAACTGCCTTAAGCTACTTACAAGCATTCACAAGAAGCTCACATCTGTTTCTCTGAAAGAGAAGCAGTCTGTTCCAACACTTCAATTAACTATGCGAAGTGAATGGAGTGTTCCTTGACATTCTAAATGCTGTAGTTTCAGAGAAAATCACTTTCCTTTGAAAGTGCCTTAAGCTACTTACAAGCATTCAACAGAAATTCACATGCGTTTTTCTGAAAGAAAAGAAGTCTGTTCCAACACTTCAATTCACTGTGCGAAGTGAATGGAGTGTGGCTTCACTTTCTAAATGCTGTCCTTTCAGAGGAAATCACTCTCTTTTGAAACTGCCTTAAGCTACTTACAAGCATTCACAAGAAGCTCACATCTGTTTCTCTGAAAGAGAAGCAGTCTGTTTCAACACTTCAATTCACTGTGCGAAGTGAATGGAGTGCTGCCTCACTTTCTAAATGCTGTCCTTTCAGAGGAAATCACTCTCTTTTGAAACTGCATTAAGCTACTTACAAGCATTCACAGGAAGCTCACATCTGTTTCTCTGAAAGAGAAGCAGTCTGTTCCAACACTTCAATTCACAGTGCGAAGTGAATGGAGTGTTGCTTCACTTTCTAAATGCTGTCCTTTCAGAGAAAATCACTTTCCTTTGAAAGTGCCTTAAGCTACTTACAAGCATTCAACAGAAATTCACATGCGTTTCTCTGAAAGAGAAGCAGTCTGTTCCAACACTTCAATTCACTTTGCGAAGAGAATGGAGTGTTGCTTCACTTTCTAAATGCTGTCCTTTCAGAGAAAATCACTTTCCTTTGAAAGTGCCTTAAGCTACTTACAAGCATTCACAAGAAACTCACTTGCATTTTTCTGAAAGAGAAGCAGTCTGTTCCAACACTTCAATTCACTGTGCGAAGTGAATGGAGTGTTGCTTCACTTTCTAAATCCTGTCCTTTCAGAGAAAATCACTTTCCTTTGAAAGTGCCTTAAGCTACTTACAAGCATTCAACAGAAATTCACATGCGTTTCTCTGAAAGAGAAGCAGTCTGTTCCAACACTTCAATTCACTGTGCGAAGTGAATGGAGTGTTGCTTCACTTTCTAAATGCTGTCCTTTCAGAGAAAATCACTTTCCTTTGAAAGTGTCTTAAGCTACTTACAAGCATTCAACAGAAATTCACATGCGTTTTTCTGAAAGAAAAGAAGTCTGTTCCAACACTTCAATTCACTGTGCGAAGTGAATGGAGTGTTGCTTCACTTTCTAAATGCTGTCCTTTCAGAGAAAATCACTTTCCTATGAAAGTGCCTTAAGCTACTTACAAGCATTCACAAGAAACTCACATGCATTTTTCTGAAAGAGAAGCAGTCTGTTCCTACACTACAATTCACTGTGCGAAGTGAATGGAGTGTTTCTTCACTTTCTAAATGCTCTCCTTACAGAGGAAATCACTCTCTTTTGAAACTGCGTTCAGCTACTTACAAGCATTCATAAGAAACTCACATCTGTTTCTCTGAAAGAGAAGCAGTCTGTTCCAACACATCAATTCACTGTGCGAAGTGAATTCAGTGTTCCTTGACATTCTAAATGCTGTCCTTTCAGAGAAAATCACTTTTGTTTGAAAGTGCCTTAAGCAACTTTCAAGCATTCAACAGAAATTCACATGCGTTTCTCTGAAAGAGAAGCAGTCTGTTCCAACACTTCAATTCACTGTGCGAAGTGAATGGAGTGTTGCTTCACTTTCTAAATGCTGTCCTTTCAGAGAAAATCACTTTCCTTTGAAAGTGTCTTAAGCTACTTACAAGCATTCACAAGAAGCTCACATGCAATTCTCTGAAAGAGAAGTAGTCAGTTCCAGCACTTCAATTCACTGTGCGAAGTGAATGGAGTGTTCCTTGACATTCTAAATGCTGTAGTTTCAGGAAAAATCACTTTCCTTTGAAAGTGCCTTAAGCTACTTTCAAGCATTCAACAGAAATTCACATGCGTTTTTCTGAAAGAAAAGAAGTCTGTTCCAACATTTCAATTCACTGTGCGAAGTGAATGGAGTGTGGCTTCACTTTCTAAATGCTGTCCTTTCAGAGGAAATCACTCTCTTTTGAAACTGCCTTAAGCTACTTACAAGCATTCACAAGAAGCTCACATCTGTTTCTCTGAAAGAGAAGCAGTCTGTTCCAACACTTCAATTCACAGTGCGAAGTGAATGGAGTGTTGCTACACTTTCTAAATGCTGTCCTTTCAGAGAAAATCACTTTCCTTTGAAAGTGCCTTAAGCTACTTACAAGCATTCAACAGAAATTCACATGCGTTTCTCTGAAAGAGAAGCAGTCTGTTCCTACACTTCAATTCACTTTGCGAAGAGAATGGAGTGTTGCTTCACTTTCTAAATGCTGTCCTTTCAGAGAAAATCACTTTCCTTTGAAAGTGCCTTAAGCTACTTACAAGCATTCACAAGAAACTCACATGCATTTTTCTGAAAGAGAAGCAGTCTGTTCCAACACTTCAATTCACTGTGCGAAGTGAATGGAGTGTTGCTTCACTTTCTAAATGCTGTCCTTTCAGAGAAAATCACTTTCCTTTGAAAGGGTCTTAAGCTACTTACAAGCATTCAACAGAAATTCACATGCGTTTTTCTGAAAGAAAAGAAGTCTGTTCCAACACTTCAATTCACTGTGCGAAGTGGAGTGTTGCTTCACTTTCTAAATGCTGTCCTTTCAGAGAAAATCACTTTCCTATGAAAGTGCCTTAAGCTACTTACAAGCATTCACAAGAAACTCACATGCATTTTTCTGAAAGAGAAGCAGTCTGTTCCTACACTACAATTCACTGTGCGAAGTGAATGGAGTGTTGCTTCACTTTCTAAATGCTCTCCTTTTAGAGAAATCACTCTCTTTTGAAACTGCGTTCAGCTACTTACAAGCATTCACAAGAAACTCACGTCTGTTTCTCTGAAAGAGAAGCAGTCTGTTCCAACACTTCAATTCACTGTGCGAAGTGAATGGAGTGTTGCTTCACTTTCTAAATGCTGTCCTTTCAGAGAAATTCACTTTCCTTTGAAAGTGCCTTAAGCTACTTACAAGCATTCACAGGAAATTCAAATGTGTTTCTCTGAAAGAGAAGCTGTCTGTTCCAACACTTCAATTCACTGTGCAAAGTGAATGGAGTGTTGCTTCACTTTCTAAATGCTGTCCTTTCAGAGAAAATCACTTTCCTTTGAAAGTGCCTTAAGCTACTTACAAGCATTCAACAGAAATTCACATGCGTTTCTCTGAAAGAGAAGCAGTCTGTTCCAACACTTCAATTCACTTTGCGAAGAGAATGGAGTGTTGGTTCACTTTCTAAATGCTGTCCTTTCTGAGAAAATCACTTTCCTTTGAAAGTGCCTTAAGCTACTTACAAGCATTCACAAGAAACTCACATACATTTTTCTGAAAGAGAAGCAGTCTGTTCCAACACTTCAATTCACTGTGCGAAGTGAATGGAGTGTTGCTTCACTTTCTAAATGCTCTCCTTTTAGAGAAAATCACTCTCTTTTGAAACTGCCTTAAGCTACTTACATGCATTCACAAGAAACTCACATCTGTTTCTCTGAAAGAGAAGCAGTCTGTTCCAACACTTCAATTCACGGTGCGAAGTGAATGGAGTGTTGCTTCACTTTCTAAATGCTGTGCTTTCAGAGAAAATCACTTTCCTTTGAAAGTGCCTTAAGCTACTTACAAGCATTCAACAGAAATTCACATGCGTTTCTCTGAAAGAGAAGCAGTCTGTTCCAACACTTCAATTAACTGTGCGAAGTGAATGGAGTGTTGCTTCACTTTCTAAATGCTGTCCTTTCAGAGAAAATCACTTTCCTTTGAAAGTGCCTTAAGCTACTTACAAGCATTCACAGGAAACTCAAATGTGTTTCTATGAAAGAGAAGCTGTCTATTCCAACACTTCAATTCACGGTGCGAAGTGAATGGAGTGTAGCTTCACTTTATAAATGCTCTCCTTTCAGAGAAAATCACTTTCCTTTGAAAGTGCCTTAAGCTACTTACAAGCATTCAACAGAAATTCACATGCGTTTCTCTGAAAGAGAAGCAGTCTGTTCCAACACTTCAATTCACTTTGCGAAGAGAATGGAGTGTTGCTTCACTTTCTAAATGCTGTCCTTTCCGAGAAAATCACTTTCCTTTGAAAGTGCCTTAAGCTACATACAAGCATTCACAAGAAACTCACATGCATTTTTCTGAAAGAGAAGCAGTCTGTTCCAACTCTTCAATTCACTGTGCGAAGTGAATGGAGTGTTGCTTCACTTTCTAAATGCTCTCCTTTCACAGAAAATCACTCTCTCTTGAAACTGCCTTAAGCTACTTACATGCATTCACAAGAAACTCACATCTGTTTCTCTGAAAGAGAAGCAGTCTGTTCCAACACTTCAATTCACTGTGCAAAGTGAATGGAGTATTGCTTCACTTTCTAAATGCTGTTCTGTCAGGGAAAATCACTTTCCTTTGAGAGTGCCTTAAGCTACTTACAAGCATTCAACAGAAATTCACATGCGTTTCTCTGAAAGAGAAGCAGTCTGTTCCAACACTTCAATTCACTTTGCAAAGTGAATGGAGTGTTGCTTCACTTTCTAAATGCTGTCCTTTCAGATAAAATCCCTCTCTTTTGAAACTGCCTTAAGCTACTTACAAGCATTCACAAGAAGCTCACATCTCTTTCTCTGAAAGAGAAGCAGTCTGTTCCAACACTTCAATTCACAGTGCGAAGTGAATGGAGTGTTGCTTCACTTTCTAAATGCTGTCCTTTCAGAGAAAATCACTTTCCTTTGAAAGTGCCTTAAGCTACTTACAAGCATTCAACAGAAATTCACATGCGTTTCTCTGAAAGAGAAGCAGTCTGTTCCTACACTTCAATTCACTTTGCGAAGAGAATGGAGTGTTGCTTCACTTTCTAAATGCTGTCCTTTCAGAGAAAATCACTTTCCTTTGAAAGTGCCTTAAGCTACTTACAAGCATTCACAAGAAACTCACATGCATTTTTCTGAAAGAGAAGCAGTCTGTTCCAACACTTCAATTCACTGTGCGAAGTGAATGGAGTGTTGCTTCACTTTCTAAATGCTGTCCTTTCAGAGAAAATCACTTTCCTTTGAAAGTGTCTTAAGCTACTTACAAGCATTCAACAGAAATTCACATGCGTTTTTCTGAAAGAAAAGAAGTCTGTTCCAACACTTCAATTCACTGTGCGAAGTGAATGGAGTGTTGCTTCACTTTCTAAATGCTGTCCTTTCAGAGAAAATCACTTTCCTATGAAAGTGCCTTAAGCTACTTACAAGCATTCACAAGAAACTCACATGCATTTTTCTGAAAGAGAAGCAGTCTGTTCCTACACTACAATTCACTGTGCGAAGTGAATGGAGTGTTGCTTCACTTTCTAAATGCTCTCCTTTTAGAGAAATCACTCTCTTTTGAAACTGCGTTCAGCTACTTACAAGCATTCACAAGAAACTCACGTCTGTTTCTCTGAAAGAGAAGCAGTCTGTTCCAACACTTCAATTCACTGTGCGAAGTGAATGGAGTGTTGCTTCACTTTCTAAATGCTGTCCTTTCAGAGAAATTCACTTTCCTTTGAAAGTGCCTTAAGCTACTTACAAGCATTCACAGGAAATTCAAATGTGTTTCTCTGAAAGAGAAGCTGTCTGTTCCAACACTTCAATTCACTGTGCAAAGTGAATGGAGTGTTGCTTCACTTTCTAAATGCTGTCCTTTCAGAGAAAATCACTTTCCTTTGAAAGTGCCTTAAGCTACTTACAAGCATTCAACAGAAATTCACATGCGTTTCTCTGAAAGAGAAGCAGTCTGTTCCAACACTTCAATTCACTTTGCGAAGAGAATGGAGTGTTGGTTCACTTTCTAAATGCTGTCCTTTCTGAGAAAATCACTTTCCTTTGAAAGTGCCTTAAGCTACTTACAAGCATTCACAAGAAACTCACATGCATTTTTCTGAAAGAGAAGCAGTCTGTTCCAACACTTCAATTCACTGTGCGAAGTGAATGGAGTGTTGCTTCACTTTCTAAATGCTCTCCTTTTAGAGAAAATCACTCTCTTTTGAAACTGCCTTAAGCTACTTACATGCATTCACAAGAAACTCACATCTGTTTCTCTGAAAGAGAAGCAGTCTGTTCCAACACTTCAATTCACGGTGCGAAGTGAATGGAGTGTTGCTTCACTTTCTAAATGCTGTGCTTTCAGAGAAAATCACTTTCCTTTGAAAGTGCCTTAAGCTACTTACAAGCATTCAACAGAAATTCACATGCGTTTCTCTGAAAGAGAAGCAGTCTGTTCCAACACTTCAATTAACTGTGCGAAGTGAATAGAGTGTTGCTTCACTTTCTAAATGCTGTCCTTTCAGAGAAAATCACTTTCCTTTGAAAGTGTCTTAAGCTACTTACAAGCATTCACTAGAAGCTCACATGCAATTCTCTGAAAGAGAAGTAGTCTGTTCCAGCACTTCAATTCACTGTGCGAAGTGAATTGAGTGTTCCTTGACATTCTAAATGCTGTAGTTTCAGGAAAAATCACTTTCCTTTGAAAGTGCCTTAAGCTACTTTCAAGCATTCAACAGAGATTCACATGCGTTTCTCTGAAAGAGAAGCAGTCTGTTCCAACACTTCAATTCACTTTGCGAAGAGAATGGAGTGTTCCTTCAGTTTCTAAATGCTGTACTTTCAGAGAAAATCACTTTCCTTTGAAAGTGCCTTAAGCTACTTACAAGCATTCACAAGAAACTCACATGCCTCTTTCTCAAAGAGAAGCAGTCTGTTCCAACACTTCAATTCACTGTGCGAAGTGAATGGAGTGTTGCTTCACTTTCTAAATGCTGTCCTTTCAGGGAAAATCACTTTCCTTTAAGAGTGCCTTAAGCGACTTACAAGCATTCAACAGAAATTCACATGCGTTTCTCTGAAAGAGAAGCAGTCTGTTCCAACACTTCAATTCACTGTGCGAAGTGAATGGAGTGTTGCTTCACTTTCTAAATGCTGTCCTTTCCGAGAAAATCACTCTCTTTTGAAACTGCCTTAAGCTAGTTACAAGCATTCACAAGAAGCTCACATCTGTTTCTCTGAAAGAGAAGCAGTCTGTTCCAACACTTCAATTCACTGTGCGAAGTGAATGGAGTGTTGCCTCACTTTCTAAATGCTGTCTTTACAGAGGAAATCACTCTCTTTTGAAACTGCATTAAGCTACTTACAAGCATTCACAAGAAGCTCACATCTGTTTCTCTGAAAGAGAAGCAGTCTGTTCCAACACTTAAATTCACAGTGCGAAGTGAATGGAGTGTTGCTTCACTTTCTAAATGCTGTCCTTTCAGAGAAAATCACTTTCCTTTGAAAGTGCCTTAAGCTACTTAAAAGCATTCAACAGAAATTCACATGCGTTTCTCTGAAAGAGAAGCAGTCTGTTCCTACACTTCAATTCACTTTGCGAAGAGAATGGAGTGTTGCTTCACTTTCTAAATGCTGTCCTTTCAGAGAAAATCACTTTCCTTTGAAAGTGCCTTAAGCTACTTACAAGCATTCACAAGAAACTCACATGCATTTTTCTGAAAGAGAAGCAGTCTGTTCCAACACTTCAATTCACTGTGCGAAGTGAATGGAGTTTTGCTTCACTTTCTAAATGCTGTCCTTTCAGAGAAAATCACTTTCCTTTGAAAGCGTCTTAAGCTACTTACAAGCATTCACAAGAAGCTCACATGAAATTCTCTGAAAGAGAAGTAGTCTGTTCCAGCACTTCAATTCACTGTGCGAAGTGAATGGAGTGTTCCTTGACATTCTAAATGCTGTAGTTTCAGGAAAAATCACTTTCCTTTGAAAGTGCCTTAAGCTACTTTCAAGCATTCAACAGAGATCCACATGCGTTTCTCTGAAAGAGAAGCAGTCTGTTCCAACACTTCAATTCACTTTGCGAAGAGAATGGAGTGTTCCTTCACTTTCTAAATGCTGTACTTTCAGAGAAAATCACTTTCCTTTGAAAGTGCCTTAAGCTACTTACAAGCATTCACAAGAAACTCACATGCCTCTTTCTGAAAGAGAAGCAGTCTGTTCCAACACTTCAATTCACTGTGCGAAGTGAATGGAGTGTTGCTTCACTTTCTAAATGCTCTCCTTTTAGAGAAAATCACTTTCCTTTGAAAGTGCCTTAAGCTACTTACAAGCATTCACAGGAAACTCAAATGTGTTTCTATGAAAGAGAAGCTGTCTATTCCAACACTTCAATTCACGGTGCGAAGTGAATGGAGTGTAGCTTCACTTTATAAATGCTCTCCTTTCAGAGAAAATCACTTTCCTTTGAAAGTGCCTTAAGCTACTTACAAGCATTCAACAGAAATTCACATGCGTTTCTCTGAAAGAGAAGCAGTCTGTTCCAACACTTCAATTCACTTTGCGAAGAGAATGGAGTGTTGCTTCACTTTCTAAATGCTGTCCTTTCCGAGAAAATCACTTTCCTTTGAAAGTGCCTTAAGCTACATACAAGCATTCACAAGAAACTCACATGCATTTTTCTGAAAGAGAAGGAGTCTGTTCCAACTCTTCAATTCACTGTGCGAAGTGAATGGAGTGTTGCTTCACTTTCTAAATGCTCTCCTTTCACAGAAAATCACTCTCTCTTGAAACTGCCTTAAGCTACTTACATGCATTCACAAGAAACTCACATCTGTTTCTCTGAAAGAGAAGCAGTCTGTTCCAACACTTCAATTCACTGTGCAAAGTGAATGGAGTGTTGCTTCACTTTCTAAATGCTGTTCTGTCAGGGAAAATCACTTTCCTTTGAGAGTGCCTTAAGCTACTTACAAGCATTCAACAGAAATTCACATGCGTTTCTCTGAAAGAGAAGCAGTCTGTTCCAACACTTCAATTCACTTTGCAAAGTGAATGGAGTGTTGCTTCACTTTCTAAATGCTGTCCTTTCAGATAAAATCCCTCTCTTTTGAAACTGCCTTAAGCTACTTACAAGCATTCACAAGAAGCTCACATCTCTTTCTCTGAAAGAGAAGCAGTCTGTTCCAACACTTCAATTCACTGTGCGAAGTGAATGGAGTGATGCTTCACTTTCTAAATGCTCTTCTTTTAGAGAAAATCACTCTCTTTTGAAACCGCCTTAAGCTACTTACATGCATTCACAAGAAACTCACATCTGTTTCTCTGAAAGAGAAGCAGTCTGTTCCAACACTTCAATTCACTGTGCGAAGTGAATGGAGTGTTGCTTCACTTTCTAAATGCTGTCCTTTCAGAGAAAATCACTTTCCTTTGAAAGTGCCTTAAGCTACTTACAAGCATTCAACAGTAATTCACATGCGTTTCTCTGAAAGAGAAGCAGTCTGTTCCAACACTTCAATTCACATTGCGAAGAAAATGGAGTGTTGCCTCACTTTCTAAATGCTGTCCTTTCAGAGAAAATCACTTTCCTTTGAAAGTGCCTTAAGCTACTTACAAGCATTCACAAGAAACTCACATGCATTTTTCTGAAAGAGAAGCAGTCTGTTCCAACACTTCAATTCACTGTGTGAAGTGAATGGAGTGTTGCTTCACTTTCTAAATCCTGTCCTTTCAGAGAAAATCACTTTCCTTTGAAAGTGTCTTAAGCTACTTTCAAGCATTCAACAGAAATTCACATGCGTTTTTCTGAAAGAAAAGATGTCTCTTCCAACACTTCAATTCACTGTGCGAAGTGAATGGAGTGTTGCTTCACTTTCTAAATGCTGTCCTTTCAGAGAAAATCACTTTCCTTTGAAAGTGTCTTAAGCTACTTACAAGCATTCAACAGAAATTCACATGCGTTTCTCTGAAAGAGAAGCAGTCTGTTCCAACACATCAATTCACTTTGCGAAGAGAATGGAGTGTTGCTTCACTTTCTAAATGCTGTCCTTTCAGAGAAAACCCTTTCATTTGAAAGTGCCTTAAGCTACTTACAAGCATTCAACAGAAATTCACATGCATTTCTCTGAAAGTGAAGCAGTCTGTTCCAACACTTCAATTCACTTTTGGAAGAGAATGGAGTGTTGCTTCACTTTCTAAATGCTGTCCTTTCAGAGAAAATCACTTTCCTTTGAAAGTGCCTTAAGCTACTTACAAGCATTCACAAGAAACTCACATGCATTTTTCTGAAAGAGAAGCAGTCTGTTCCAACACTTCAATTCACTGTGCGAAGTGAATGGAGTGTTGCTTCACTTTCTAAATGCTCTCCTTTAGAGAAAATCACTCTCTTTAGAAACTGCCTTAAGCGACTTACATGCATTCACAAGAAACTCACATCTGTGTCTCTGAAAGAGAAGCAGTCTGTTCCAACACTTCAATTCACGGTGCGAAGTGAATGGAGTGTTGCTTCACTTTCTAAATGCTGTGCTTTCAGAGAAAATCACTTTCCTTTGAAAGTGCCTTAAGCTACTTACAAGCATTCAACAGAAATTCACATGCGTTTCTCTCAAAGAGAAGCAGTCTGTTCCAACACTTCAATTCTCTGTGCAAAGTGAATGGAGTGTTGCTTCACTTTCTAAATGCTGTCCTTTCAGAGAAAATCACTTTCCTTTGAAAGTGCCTTAAGCTACTTACAAGCATTCAACAGAAATTCACATGCGTTTCTCTGAAAGAGAAGCAGTCTGTTCCAATACTTCAATTCACTGTGCAAAGTGAATGGAGTGTTGCTTCACTTTCTAAATGCTGTCCTTTCAGAGAAAATAACTTTCCTTTGAAAGTGTCTTAAGCTACTTACAAGCATTCACAAGAAACTGACATGCAATTCTCTGAAAGACAAGTAGTCTGTTCCAACACTTCAATTCACTGTGCGAAGTGAATGGAGTGTTCCTTGACATTCTAAATGCTGTAGTGTCAGGGAAAATCACTTTCCTTTGAAAGTTCCTTAAGCTACTTACAAGCATTCAACAGAAATTCACATGCGTTTTTCTGAAAGAAAAGAAGTCTGTGCCAACACTTCAATTTACTGTGCGAAGTTAATGGTGTGTTGCTTCACTTTCTAAATGCTCTCCTTTTAGAGAAAATCACTTTCCTTTGAAAGTGCCTTAAGCTACTTACAAGTATTCACAAGAAACTCACATGCATTTTTCTGAAAGTGAAGCAGTCTGTTCCTACACTACAATTCACTGTGCGAAGTGAATGGAGTGTTGCTTCACTTTCTAAATGCTCTCCTTTTAGAGAAAATCACTCTCTTTTGAAACTGCGTTCAGATACTTACAAGCATTCACAAGAAACTCACATCTGTTTCTCTGAAAAAGAACCAGTCTGTTCCAACACTTCAATTCACTGTGCGAAGTGAATGGAGTGTTGCTTCACGTTCTAAATGCTGTCCTTTCAGAGAAAATCACTTTGCTTTGAAACTGCCTTAAGCTATTCACAAGCATTCACAAGAAACTCACATCTATTTCTCTGAAAGAGAAGCAGTCTGTTCCAACACTTCAATTCACTGTGCGAAGTGAATGGAGTGTTGCTTCACTTTCTAAATGCTCTCCTTTTAGAGGAAAGCACTCTCTTTTGAAACTGCCGTAAGCTACTTACCAGCATTCACAAGAAACTCATATCTGTTTCTGTGAAAGAGAAGCAGTCTGTTCCAACACTTCAATTCACTGTGCGAAGTAAATGGAGTGGTGCTTCACTTTCTAAATGCTGTCCTTTCAGAGAAAATCACTTTGCTTTGAATATGCCTAAAGCTAATTACAGGCATTCTCAAAAAACTCACATCCGTTTCACTGAAAGAGAAGCAGTCTGTTCCAACACTTCAATTCACTGTGCGAAGTGAATGGAGTGTTGTTTCACTTTCTAAATGCTGTCCTTTCAGAGAAAATCACTTTCCTTTGAAGTGCATTAAGCTATTTACAAGCATTCAACAGAAATTCACATGCATATCACTGAAAGAGAAGCAGTCTGTTCCAACACCTCAATTCGCAGTGCGAAGTGAATGGAGTGTTGCTTCAATTTCTAAATGCTGTCCTCTCAGAGAAAATCACTTTCCTTTGAAAGTGCCTTAAGCTACTTACAAGCATTCACAAGAAGCTCTCATCTGTTTCTCTGAAAGCGAAGCAGTCTGTTCCAACACTTCAATTCACTGTGCGAAGTGAATGGAGTGTTGCTTCACTTTTTAAATGCTCTCCTTTTAGAGAAAATCACTCTCTTTTGAAAACGCCTTAAGCTACTTACATGCATTCACAAGAAACTCACATCTGTTTCTCTGAAAGTGAAGCAGTCTGTTTCAACACTTCAATTCACTGTGCGAAGTGAATGGAGTGTTGCTTCACTTTCTAAATGCTGTCCTTTCAGAGAAAATCACTTTCCTTTGAAAGTGCCTTAAGCTACTTACAAGCTTTCAACAGAAAATCACATGTGTTTCTCTAAAAGAGAAGCAGTCTGTTCCAACACTTCAATTCACTGTCCGAAGTGAATGGAGTGTTGCTTCACTTTCTAAATGCTGTGCTTTCAGAGAAAATCACTTTCCTTTGAAAGTGCCTTAAGCTACTTACATGCATTCAAAAGAAACTCACATCTGTTTCTCTGAAAGAGAAGCAGTCTGTTCCAACACTTCAATTCACGGTGCGAAGTGAATGGAGTGTTGCTTCACTTTCTAAATGCTGTCCTTTCAGAGAAAATCACTTTCCTTTGAAAGTGCCTTAAGCTACTTACAAGCATTCAACAGAAATTCACATGCGTTTCTCTCAAAGAGAAGCAGTCTGTTCCAACACTTCAATTCACTGTGAGAAGTGAATGGAGTGTTGCTTCACTTTCTAAATGCTGTCCTTTCAGAGAAAATCACTTTCCTTTGAAAGTGCCTTAAGCTACTTACAAGCATTCACAAGAAACTCATAAGCATTTTTCTGAAAGAGAAGCAGTCTGTTCCAACACTTCAATTCACTGTGCGAAGTGAATGGAGTGTTGCTTCACTTTCTAAATGCTGTCCTTTCAGAGAAAATCACTTTCCTTTGAAAGTGCCTTAAGCTACTTACAAGCATTCAACAGAAATTCACATGCGTTTCTCTGAAAGAGAAGCAGTCTGTTCCAACACTTCAATTCACTGTGCGAAGTGAATGGAGTGTTGCTTCACGTTCTAAATGCTGTCCTTTCAGAGAAAATCACTCTCTTTTGAAACTGCCTTAAGCTACTTACAAGCATTCACAAGAAGCTCACATCTGTTTCTCTGAAAGAGAAGCAGTCTGTTCCAACACTTCAATTCACTGTGCGAAGTGAATGGAGTGTTGCTTCACTTTCTAAATGCTCTCCTTTTAGAGAAAATCACTCTCTTTTGAAACCGCCTTAAGCTACTTACAAGCATTCACAAGAAGCTCACATCTGTTTCTCTGAAAGAGAAGCAGTCTGTTCCAACACTTCAATTCATGTGCGAAGTAAATGGAGTGCTCCTTGACATTCTAAATGCTGTAGTTTCAGAGAAAATCACTTTCCTTTGAAAGTGCCTTAAGCTACTTACAAGCATTCAACAGAAATTCACATGCGTTTTTCTGAAAGAAAAGAAGTCTGTTCCAACACTTCAATTCACTGTGCGAAGTGAATGGAGTGTTGCTTCACTTTCTAAATGCTGTCCTTTCAGAGAAAATCACTTTCCTATGAAAGTGCCTTAAGCTACTTGCAAGCATTCACAAGAAACTCACATGCATTTTTATGAAAGAGAAGCAGTCTGTTCCAACACTTCAATTCACTGTGCGAAGTGAATGGAGTGTTGCTTCACTTTCTAAATGCTCTCCTTTTAGAGAAAATCACTCTCTTTTGAAACTGCCTTAAGCTACTTACATGCATTCACAAGAAACTCACATCTGTTTCTCTGAAAGAGAAGCAGTCTGTTCTAACACTTCAATTCATGGTGCGAAGTGAATGGAGTGTTGCTTCACTTTCTAAATGCTGTCCTTTCAGAGAAAATCACTTTCCTTTGAAAGTGCCTTAAGCTACTTACAAGCATTCAACAGAAATTCACATGCGTTTCTCTGAAAGAGAAGCAGTCTGTTCCAACACTTCAATTCACTTTGCGAAGAGAATGGAGTGTTGCTTCACTTTCTAAATGCTGTTCTTTCTGAGAAAATCACTTTCCTTTGAAAGTGCCTTAAGCTACTTACAAGCATTCACAAGAAACTCACATGCATTTTTCTGAAAGAGAAGCAGTCTGTTCCAACACTTCAATTCACTCTTCGAAGTGAATTGAGTGTTGCTTAACTTTCTAAATGCTCTCCTTTTAGAGAAAATCACTTTCCTTTGAAAGTGCCTTAAGCTACTTACAAGCATTCACAGGAAACTCAAATTTGATTCTATGAAAGAGAAGCTGTCTGTTCCAACACTTCAATTCATGGTGCGAAGTGAATGGAGTGTTGCTTCACTTTCTAAATGCTGTCCTTTCAGAGAAAATCACTTTCCTTTGAAAGTGCCTTAAGCTACTTACAAGCATTCAACAGAAATTCACATGCGTTTCTCTGAAAGAGAAGCAGTCTGTTCCAACACTTCAATTCACTTTGCGAAGAGAATGGAGTGTTGCTTCACTTTCTAAATGCTGTTCTTTCAGAGAAAATCACTTTCCTTTGAAAGTGCCTTAAGCTACTTACAAGCATTCACAAGAAACTCACATGCATTTTTCTGAAAGAGAAGCAGACTGTTCCAACACTTCAATTCACTGTTCGAAGTGAATTGAGTGTTGCTTAACTTTCTAAATGCTCTCCTTTTAGAGAAAATCACTTTCCTTTGAAAGTGCCTTAAGCTACTTACAAGCATTCACAGGAAACTCAAATTTGATTCTATGAAAGAGAAGCTGTCTGTTTCAACACTTCAATTCATGGTGCGAAGTGAATGGAGTGTTGCTTCACTTTCTAAATGCTGTCTTTTCAGAGAAAATCACTTTCCTTTGAAAGTGCCTTAAGCTACTTACAAGCATTCAACAGAAATTCACATGCGTTTCTCTGAAAGAGAAGCAGTCTGTTCCAACACTTCAATTCACTGTGAGAAGTGAATGGAGTGTTGCTTCACTTTCTAAATGCTGTCCTTTCAGAGAAAATCACTCTCTTTTGAAACTGCCTTAAGCTACTTACAAGCATTCACAAGAAGCTCACATCTGTTTCTCTGAAAGAGAAGCAGTCTGTTCCAACACTTCAATTCACTGTGCGAAGTGAATGGAGTGTTGCTTCACTTTCTAAATGCTCTCCTTTTAGAGAAAATCACTCTCTTTTGAAACCGCCTTAAGCTACTTACATGCATTCACAAGAAACTCATATCTGTTTCTCTGAAATGAAGCAGTCTGTTCCAACACTTCAATTCACTGTGCGAAGTGAATTCAGTGCTCCTTGACATTCTAAATGCTGTAGTTTCAAGAAAATCACTTTCCTTTGAAAGTGCCTTAAGCTACTTTCAAGCATTCAACAGAAATTCACATGCGTTTCTCTGAAAGAGAAGCAGTCTGTTCGAACACTTCAATTCACTTTGTGAAGTGAATGGAGTGTTGTTTCACTTTCTAAATGTTGTCCTTTCAGAGAAAATCACTTTCCTTTTAAAGTGCCTTAAGCTACTGACAAGCATTCACAAGAAATTCACATGCGTTTCTCTGAAAGAGAAGCAGCCTGTTCCAACACTTCAATTCACTGTGAGAAGTGAATGGAGTGTTGCTTCACTTTCTAAATGCTGTCCTTACAGAGGAAATCACTCTCTTTTGAAACTGCCTTAAGCTACTTACAAGCATTCACAAGAAGCTCACATCTGTTTCTCTGAAAGAGAAGCAGTCTGTTCCAACACTTCAATTCACTGTGCGAAGTGAATGGAGTGTTCCTTGACATTCTAAATGCTGTAGTTTCAGAGAAAATCACTTTCCTTTGAAAGTGCCTTAAGCTACTTACAAGCATTCAACAGAAATTCACATGCGTTTTTCTGAAAGAAAAGAAGTCTGTTCCAACACTTCAATTCACTGTGCGAAGTGAATGGAGTGTTGCTTCACTTTCTAAATGCTGTCCTTTCAGAGAAAATCACTTTCCTATGAAAGTGGCTTAAGCTACTTACAAGCATTCACAAGAAACTCACATGCATTTTTCTGAAAAAGAAGCAGTCTGTTCCTACACTACAATTCACTGTGCGAAGTGAATGGAGTGTTGCTTCACTTTCTAAATCCTGTCCTTTCAGAGAAAATCACTTTCCTTTGAGAGTGTCTTAAGCTACTTACAAGCATTCACAAGAAACTGACATGCAATTCTCTTAAAGAGAAGTAGTCTGTTCCAACACTTCAATTCACTGTGCGAATGTGAATGGAGTATTCCTTGACATTCTAAATGCTGTAGTTTCAGGGAAAATCACTTTCCTTTGAAAGTGCCTTAAGCTACTTTCAAGCATTCAACAGAAATTCACATGCGTTTCTCTGAAAGATAAGCTGTCTGTCCAACACTTCAATTCACTGTGCGAAGTGAATGGAGTGTTGCTTCATTTTCTAAATGCTGTCCTTTCAGAGAAAATCACTTTCCTTTGAAAGTGCCTTAAGCTACTTACAAGCATTCAAAAGAAACTCACATGCATTTTTCTGAAAGAGAAGCAGTCTGTTCCTACACTACAATTCACTGTGCGATGTGAATGGAGTGTTGCTTCACTTTCTAAATGCTCTCCTTTTACAGAAAATCACTCTCTTTTGAAACTGACTTAAGCTACTTACATGCATTCACAAGAAACTCACATCTGTTTCTCTGAAAGAGAAGCAGTCTGTACCAACACTTCAATTCACGGTGCGAAGTGAATGGAGTGTTGCTTCACTTTCTAAATGCTGTGCTTTCTGAGAAAATCACTTTCCTTTGAAAGTGCCTTAAGCTACTTACAAGCATTCAACAGAAATTCACATGCGTTTCTCTGAAAGAGAAGCTGTCTGTTCCAACACTTCAGTTCACTTTGAGAAGAGAATGGAGTGTTTCTTCACTTTCTAAATGCTGTCCTTTCAGAGAAAATCACTCCTTTGAAACTGCCTTAAGCTACTTACATGCATTCACAAGAAACTCACATGCATTTTTCTGAAAGAGAAGCAGTCTGTTCCAACACTTCAATTCACTGTGCGAAGTGAATGGAGTGTTGCTTCACTTTCTAAATGCTGTCCTTTCAGAGAAAATCACTTTCGTTTGAAAGTGCCTTAAGCTACTTACAAGCATTCAACAGAAATTCACATGCTTTTCTCTGAAAGAGAAGCAGTCTGTTCCAACACTTCAATACACTTTGCGAAGAGAATGGAGTGCTGCTTCACTTTCTAAATGCTGTCCTTTCAGAGAAAATCACTTTCCTTTGAAAGTGCCTTAAGCTACTTACAAGCATTCACAAGAAACTCACAGGCATTTTTCTGAAAGAGAAGCAGTCTGTTCCAACACTCCAATTCACTGTGCGAAGTGAATGGAGTGTTGCTTCACTTTCTAAATGCTCTCCTTTTAGAGAAAATCACTTTCCTTTGAAAGTGTCTTAAGCTACTTACAAGCATTCACAGGAAACTCAAATGTGTTTCTATGAAAGAGAAGCTGTCTGTTCCAACACTTCAATTCACGGTGCGAAGTGAATGGAGTGTTGCTTCACTTTCTAAATGCTGTCCTTTCAGAGAAAATCACTTTCCTTTAAGAGTTTCTTAAGCTACTTACAAGCATTCACAAGAAACTGACATGCAATTCTCTGAAAGAGAAGTAGTCTGTTCCAACACTTCAATTCACTGTGCGAAGTGAATGGAGTGTTCCTTGACATTCTAAATGCTGCAGTTTCAGGGAAAATCACTTTCCTTTGAAAGTGCCTTAAGCTACTTTCAAGCATTCAACAGAAATTCACATGCGTTTCTCTGAAAGAGAAGCTGTCTGTTCCAACACTTCAGTTCACTTTGAGAAGAGAATGGAGTGTTTTTTCACTTTCTAAATGCTGTCCTTTCAGAGAAAATCACTTTCCTTTGAAAGTGCCTTAAGCTACTTACAAGCATTCACAAGAAACTCACATGCATTTTTCTAAAGGAGAAGCAATCTGTTCCAACACTTCAATTCACTGTGCGAAGCGAATGGAGTGTTGCTTCACGTTCTAAATGCTGTCCTTTCAGAGAAAATCACTTTCCTTTGAAAGTGCCTTAAGCTACTTACAAGCATTCAACAGAAATTCACATGCGTTTCTCTCAAAGAGAAGCAGTCTGTTCCAACACTTCAATTCACTTTGCGAAGAGAATGGAGTGTTGCTTCACTTTCTAAATGCTGTCCTTTCCGAGAAAATCACTTTCCTTTGAAAGTGCCTTAAGCTACTTACAAGCATTCACAAGAAACTCACATGCATTTTCTGAAAGAGAAGCAGTCTGTTCCAACACTTCAATTCACTGTGCGAAGTGAATGGAGTGTTGCTTCACTTTCTAAATGCTCTCCTTTTAGAGAAAATCACTTTCTTTGAAAGTGCCTTAAGCTACTTACAAGCATTCACAGGAAACTCAAATGTGTTTCTATGAAAGAGAAGCTGTCTGTTCCAACACTTCAATTCACGGTGCGAAGTGAATGGAGTGTTGCTTCACTTTCTAAATGCTGTCCTTTCAGAGAAAATCACTTTCCTTTGAAAGTGCCTTAAGCTACTTACAAGCATTCAACAGAAATTCACATGCGTTTTTCTGAAAGAGAAGCAGTCTGTTCCAACACTTCAATTCACGGTGCAAAGTGAATGGAGTGTTGCTTCACTTTCTAAATCCTGTACTTTCAGAGAAAATCACTTTGCTTTGAATATGCCTAAAGCTAATTACAGGCATTCTCAAAAAACTCACATCCGTTTCACTGAAAGAGAAGCAGTCTGTTCCAACACTTCAATTCACTGTGCGAAGTGAATGGAGTGTTGTTTCACTTTCTAAATGCTGTCCTTTCAGAGAAAATCACTTTCCTTTGAAGTGCATTAAGCTATTTACAAGCATTCAACAGAAATTCACATGCATATCACTGAAAGAGAAGCAGTCTGTTCCAACACCTCAATTCGCAGTGCGAAGTGAATGGAGTGTTGCTTCAATTTCTAAATGCTGTCCTCTCAGAGAAAATCACTTTCCTTTGAAAGTGCCTTAAGCTACTTACAAGCATTCACAAGAAGCTCTCATCTGTTTCTCTGAAAGCGAAGCAGTCTGTTCCAACACTTCAATTCACTGTGCGAAGTGAATGGAGTGTTGCTTCACTTTTTAAATGCTCTCCTTTTAGAGAAAATCACTCTCTTTTGAAAACGCCTTAAGCTACTTACATGCATTCACAAGAAACTCACATCTGTTTCTCTGAAAGTGAAGCAGTCTGTTTCAACACTTCAATTCACTGTGCGAAGTGAATGGAGTGTTGCTTCACTTTCTAAATGCTGTCCTTTCAGAGAAAATCACTTTCCTTTGAAAGTGCCTTAAGCTACTTACAAGCTTTCAACAGAAAATCACATGTGTTTCTCTAAAAGAGAAGCAGTCTGTTCCAACACTTCAATTCACTGTCCGAAGTGAATGGAGTGTTGCTTCACTTTCTAAATGCTGTGCTTTCAGAGAAAATCACTTTCCTTTGAAAGTGCCTTAAGCTACTTACATGCATTCAAAAGAAACTCACATCTGTTTCTCTGAAAGAGAAGCAGTCTGTTCCAACACTTCAATTCACGGTGCGAAGTGAATGGAGTGTTGCTTCACTTTCTAAATGCTGTCCTTTCAGAGAAAATCACTTTCCTTTGAAAGTGCCTTAAGCTACTTACAAGCATTCAACAGAAATTCACATGCGTTTCTCTCAAAGAGAAGCAGTCTGTTCCAACACTTCAATTCACTGTGAGAAGTGAATGGAGTGTTGCTTCACTTTCTAAATGCTGTCCTTTCAGAGAAAATCACTTTCCTTTGAAAGTGCCTTAAGCTACTTACAAGCATTCACAAGAAACTCATAAGCATTTTTCTGAAAGAGAAGCAGTCTGTTCCAACACTTCAATTCACTGTGCGAAGTGAATGGAGTGTTGCTTCACTTTCTAAATGCTGTCCTTTCAGAGAAAATCACTTTCCTTTGAAAGTGCCTTAAGCTACTTACAAGCATTCAACAGAAATTCACATGCGTTTCTCTGAAAGAGAAGCAGTCTGTTCCAACACTTCAATTCACTGTGCGAAGTGAATGGAGTGTTGCTTCACGTTCTAAATGCTGTCCTTTCAGAGAAAATCACTCTCTTTTGAAACTGCCTTAAGCTACTTACAAGCATTCACAAGAAGCTCACATCTGTTTCTCTGAAAGAGAAGCAGTCTGTTCCAACACTTCAATTCACTGTGCGAAGTGAATGGAGTGTTGCTTCACTTTCTAAATGCTCTCCTTTTAGAGAAAATCACTCTCTTTTGAAACCGCCTTAAGCTACTTACAAGCATTCACAAGAAGCTCACATCTGTTTCTCTGAAAGAGAAGCAGTCTGTTCCAACACTTCAATTCATGTGCGAAGTAAATGGAGTGCTCCTTGACATTCTAAATGCTGTAGTTTCAGAGAAAATCACTTTCCTTTGAAAGTGCCTTAAGCTACTTACAAGCATTCAACAGAAATTCACATGCGTTTTTCTGAAAGAAAAGAAGTCTGTTCCAACACTTCAATTCACTGTGCGAAGTGAATGGAGTGTTGCTTCACTTTCTAAATGCTGTCCTTTCAGAGAAAATCACTTTCCTATGAAAGTGCCTTAAGCTACTTGCAAGCATTCACAAGAAACTCACATGCATTTTTATGAAAGAGAAGCAGTCTGTTCCAACACTTCAATTCACTGTGCGAAGTGAATGGAGTGTTGCTTCACTTTCTAAATGCTCTCCTTTTAGAGAAAATCACTCTCTTTTGAAACTGCCTTAAGCTACTTACATGCATTCACAAGAAACTCACATCTGTTTCTCTGAAAGAGAAGCAGTCTGTTCTAACACTTCAATTCATGGTGCGAAGTGAATGGAGTGTTGCTTCACTTTCTAAATGCTGTCCTTTCAGAGAAAATCACTTTCCTTTGAAAGTGCCTTAAGCTACTTACAAGCATTCAACAGAAATTCACATGCGTTTCTCTGAAAGAGAAGCAGTCTGTTCCAACACTTCAATTCACTTTGCGAAGAGAATGGAGTGTTGCTTCACTTTCTAAATGCTGTTCTTTCTGAGAAAATCACTTTCCTTTGAAAGTGCCTTAAGCTACTTACAAGCATTCACAAGAAACTCACATGCATTTTTCTGAAAGAGAAGCAGTCTGTTCCAACACTTCAATTCACTCTTCGAAGTGAATTGAGTGTTGCTTAACTTTCTAAATGCTCTCCTTTTAGAGAAAATCACTTTCCTTTGAAAGTGCCTTAAGCTACTTACAAGCATTCACAGGAAACTCAAATTTGATTCTATGAAAGAGAAGCTGTCTGTTCCAACACTTCAATTCATGGTGCGAAGTGAATGGAGTGTTGCTTCACTTTCTAAATGCTGTCCTTTCAGAGAAAATCACTTTCCTTTGAAAGTGCCTTAAGCTACTTACAAGCATTCAACAGAAATTCACATGCGTTTCTCTGAAAGAGAAGCAGTCTGTTCCAACACTTCAATTCACTTTGCGAAGAGAATGGAGTGTTGCTTCACTTTCTAAATGCTGTTCTTTCAGAGAAAATCACTTTCCTTTGAAAGTGCCTTAAGCTACTTACAAGCATTCACAAGAAACTCACATGCATTTTTCTGAAAGAGAAGCAGACTGTTCCAACACTTCAATTCACTGTTCGAAGTGAATTGAGTGTTGCTTAACTTTCTAAATGCTCTCCTTTTAGAGAAAATCACTTTCCTTTGAAAGTGCCTTAAGCTACTTACAAGCATTCACAGGAAACTCAAATTTGATTCTATGAAAGAGAAGCTGTCTGTTTCAACACTTCAATTCATGGTGCGAAGTGAATGGAGTGTTGCTTCACTTTCTAAATGCTGTCTTTTCAGAGAAAATCACTTTCCTTTGAAAGTGCCTTAAGCTACTTACAAGCATTCAACAGAAATTCACATGCGTTTCTCTGAAAGAGAAGCAGTCTGTTCCAACACTTCAATTCACTGTGAGAAGTGAATGGAGTGTTGCTTCACTTTCTAAATGCTGTCCTTTCAGAGAAAATCACTCTCTTTTGAAACTGCCTTAAGCTACTTACAAGCATTCACAAGAAGCTCACATCTGTTTCTCTGAAAGAGAAGCAGTCTGTTCCAACACTTCAATTCACTGTGCGAAGTGAATGGAGTGTTGCTTCACTTTCTAAATGCTCTCCTTTTAGAGAAAATCACTCTCTTTTGAAACCGCCTTAAGCTACTTACATGCATTCACAAGAAACTCATATCTGTTTCTCTGAAATGAAGCAGTCTGTTCCAACACTTCAATTCACTGTGCGAAGTGAATTCAGTGCTCCTTGACATTCTAAATGCTGTAGTTTCAAGAAAATCACTTTCCTTTGAAAGTGCCTTAAGCTACTTTCAAGCATTCAACAGAAATTCACATGCGTTTCTCTGAAAGAGAAGCAGTCTGTTCGAACACTTCAATTCACTTTGTGAAGTGAATGGAGTGTTGTTTCACTTTCTAAATGTTGTCCTTTCAGAGAAAATCACTTTCCTTTTAAAGTGCCTTAAGCTACTGACAAGCATTCACAAGAAATTCACATGCGTTTCTCTGAAAGAGAAGCAGCCTGTTCCAACACTTCAATTCACTGTGAGAAGTGAATGGAGTGTTGCTTCACTTTCTAAATGCTGTCCTTACAGAGGAAATCACTCTCTTTTGAAACTGCCTTAAGCTACTTACAAGCATTCACAAGAAGCTCACATCTGTTTCTCTGAAAGAGAAGCAGTCTGTTCCAACACTTCAATTCACTGTGCGAAGTGAATGGAGTGTTCCTTGACATTCTAAATGCTGTAGTTTCAGAGAAAATCACTTTCCTTTGAAAGTGCCTTAAGCTACTTACAAGCATTCAACAGAAATTCACATGCGTTTTTCTGAAAGAAAAGAAGTCTGTTCCAACACTTCAATTCACTGTGCGAAGTGAATGGAGTGTTGCTTCACTTTCTAAATGCTGTCCTTTCAGAGAAAATCACTTTCCTATGAAAGTGGCTTAAGCTACTTACAAGCATTCACAAGAAACTCACATGCATTTTTCTGAAAAAGAAGCAGTCTGTTCCTACACTACAATTCACTGTGCGAAGTGAATGGAGTGTTGCTTCACTTTCTAAATCCTGTCCTTTCAGAGAAAATCACTTTCCTTTGAGAGTGTCTTAAGCTACTTACAAGCATTCACAAGAAACTGACATGCAATTCTCTTAAAGAGAAGTAGTCTGTTCCAACACTTCAATTCACTGTGCGAATGTGAATGGAGTATTCCTTGACATTCTAAATGCTGTAGTTTCAGGGAAAATCACTTTCCTTTGAAAGTGCCTTAAGCTACTTTCAAGCATTCAACAGAAATTCACATGCGTTTCTCTGAAAGATAAGCTGTCTGTCCAACACTTCAATTCACTGTGCGAAGTGAATGGAGTGTTGCTTCATTTTCTAAATGCTGTCCTTTCAGAGAAAATCACTTTCCTTTGAAAGTGCCTTAAGCTACTTACAAGCATTCAAAAGAAACTCACATGCATTTTTCTGAAAGAGAAGCAGTCTGTTCCTACACTACAATTCACTGTGCGATGTGAATGGAGTGTTGCTTCACTTTCTAAATGCTCTCCTTTTACAGAAAATCACTCTCTTTTGAAACTGACTTAAGCTACTTACATGCATTCACAAGAAACTCACATCTGTTTCTCTGAAAGAGAAGCAGTCTGTACCAACACTTCAATTCACGGTGCGAAGTGAATGGAGTGTTGCTTCACTTTCTAAATGCTGTGCTTTCTGAGAAAATCACTTTCCTTTGAAAGTGCCTTAAGCTACTTACAAGCATTCAACAGAAATTCACATGCGTTTCTCTGAAAGAGAAGCTGTCTGTTCCAACACTTCAGTTCACTTTGAGAAGAGAATGGAGTGTTTCTTCACTTTCTAAATGCTGTCCTTTCAGAGAAAATCACTCCTTTGAAACTGCCTTAAGCTACTTACATGCATTCACAAGAAACTCACATGCATTTTTCTGAAAGAGAAGCAGTCTGTTCCAACACTTCAATTCACTGTGCGAAGTGAATGGAGTGTTGCTTCACTTTCTAAATGCTGTCCTTTCAGAGAAAATCACTTTCGTTTGAAAGTGCCTTAAGCTACTTACAAGCATTCAACAGAAATTCACATGCTTTTCTCTGAAAGAGAAGCAGTCTGTTCCAACACTTCAATACACTTTGCGAAGAGAATGGAGTGCTGCTTCACTTTCTAAATGCTGTCCTTTCAGAGAAAATCACTTTCCTTTGAAAGTGCCTTAAGCTACTTACAAGCATTCACAAGAAACTCACAGGCATTTTTCTGAAAGAGAAGCAGTCTGTTCCAACACTCCAATTCACTGTGCGAAGTGAATGGAGTGTTGCTTCACTTTCTAAATGCTCTCCTTTTAGAGAAAATCACTTTCCTTTGAAAGTGTCTTAAGCTACTTACAAGCATTCACAGGAAACTCAAATGTGTTTCTATGAAAGAGAAGCTGTCTGTTCCAACACTTCAATTCACGGTGCGAAGTGAATGGAGTGTTGCTTCACTTTCTAAATGCTGTCCTTTCAGAGAAAATCACTTTCCTTTAAGAGTTTCTTAAGCTACTTACAAGCATTCACAAGAAACTGACATGCAATTCTCTGAAAGAGAAGTAGTCTGTTCCAACACTTCAATTCACTGTGCGAAGTGAATGGAGTGTTCCTTGACATTCTAAATGCTGCAGTTTCAGGGAAAATCACTTTCCTTTGAAAGTGCCTTAAGCTACTTTCAAGCATTCAACAGAAATTCACATGCGTTTCTCTGAAAGAGAAGCTGTCTGTTCCAACACTTCAGTTCACTTTGAGAAGAGAATGGAGTGTTTTTTCACTTTCTAAATGCTGTCCTTTCAGAGAAAATCACTTTCCTTTGAAAGTGCCTTAAGCTACTTACAAGCATTCACAAGAAACTCACATGCATTTTTCTAAAGGAGAAGCAATCTGTTCCAACACTTCAATTCACTGTGCGAAGCGAATGGAGTGTTGCTTCACGTTCTAAATGCTGTCCTTTCAGAGAAAATCACTTTCCTTTGAAAGTGCCTTAAGCTACTTACAAGCATTCAACAGAAATTCACATGCGTTTCTCTCAAAGAGAAGCAGTCTGTTCCAACACTTCAATTCACTTTGCGAAGAGAATGGAGTGTTGCTTCACTTTCTAAATGCTGTCCTTTCCGAGAAAATCACTTTCCTTTGAAAGTGCCTTAAGCTACTTACAAGCATTCACAAGAAACTCACATGCATTTTCTGAAAGAGAAGCAGTCTGTTCCAACACTTCAATTCACTGTGCGAAGTGAATGGAGTGTTGCTTCACTTTCTAAATGCTCTCCTTTTAGAGAAAATCACTTTCTTTGAAAGTGCCTTAAGCTACTTACAAGCATTCACAGGAAACTCAAATGTGTTTCTATGAAAGAGAAGCTGTCTGTTCCAACACTTCAATTCACGGTGCGAAGTGAATGGAGTGTTGCTTCACTTTCTAAATGCTGTCCTTTCAGAGAAAATCACTTTCCTTTGAAAGTGCCTTAAGCTACTTACAAGCATTCAACAGAAATTCACATGCGTTTTTCTGAAAGAGAAGCAGTCTGTTCCAACACTTCAATTCACGGTGCAAAGTGAATGGAGTGTTGCTTCACTTTCTAAATCCTGTACTTTCAGAGAAAATCACTTTCCTTTAAAAGTGCCTTAAGCAACTTACAAGCATTCAACAGAAATTCACATGCGTTTCTCTGAAAGAGAAGCAGTCTGTTCCAACACTTCAATTCACGGTGCAAAGTGAATGGAGTGTTGCTTCACTTTCTTAATGCTGTCCTTACAGAGAAAATCACTTTCCTTTGAAAGTGCCTTAAGCTACTTACAAGCATTCACAGGAAACTCAAATTTGATTCTATGAAAGAGAAGCTGTCTGTTCCAACACTTCAATTCACGGTGCGAAGTGAATGAGTGTTGCTTCACTTTCTAAATGCTCTCCTTTTAGAGAATACACTCTCTTTTGAAACTGCGTTCAGCTACTTACAAGCATTCACAAGAAACTCACATCTGTTTCTCTGAAAGAGAAGCAGTCTGTTCCAACACTTCAATTCACTGTGCGAAGTGATTGGAGTGTTGCTTCACTTTCTAAATGCTGTCCTTTCAGAGAAAATCACTCTCTTTTGAAATTGCCTTAAGCTACTTACAAGCATTCACAAGAAGCTCACATCTGTTTCTCTGAAAGAGAAGCAGTCTGTTACAACACTTCAATTCACGGTGCGAAGTGAATGGAGTGTTGCTTCACTTTCTAAATCCTGTACTTTCAGAGAAAATCACTTTCCTTTAAAAGTGCCTTAAGCTACTTACAAGCATTCAACAGAAATTCACATGCGTTTCTCTGAAAGAGAAGCAGTCTGTTCCAACACTTCAATTCACTGTGCAAAGTGAATGGAGTGTTGCTTCACTTTCTAAATGCTGTCCTTACAGAGAAAATCACTTTCCTTTGAAAGTGCCTTAAGCTACTTACAAGCATTCACAGGAAACTCAAATTTGATTCTATGAAAGAGAAGCTGTCTGTTCCAACACTTCAATTCACGGTGCGAAGTGAATGGAGTGTTGCTACACTTTCTAAATGCTGTCCTTTCAGAGAAAATCACTTTCCTTTGAAAGTGCCTTAAGCTACTTACAAGCATTCAACAGAAATTCACATGCGTTTCTTTGAAAGAGAAGCAGTCTGTTCCAACACTTCAATTCACTGTGCGAAGTGAATGGAGTGTTCCTTGACATTCTAAATGCTGTCTTTTCAGAGAAAATCACTTTCCTTTGAAAGTGCCTTAAGCTACTTTCAAGCTTTCAACAGAAATTCACATGTGTTTCTCTAAAAGAGAAGCAGTCTGTTCCAACACTTCAATTCACTGTGCGAAGTGAATGGAGTGTTGCTTCACTTTCTAAATACTGTAATTTCAGAGAAAATCACTTTCCTTTGAAAGTGTCTTAAGCTACTTACATGCATTCACAAGAAACTCACATCTGTTTCTCTGAAAGAGAAGCAGTCTGTTCCAACACTTCAATTCACTGTGCGAAGGGAATGGAGTGTTCCTTGACATTCTAAATACTGTAGTTTCAGGGAAAATCACTTTCCTTTGAAAGTGCCTTAAGCTACTTTCAAGCATTCAACAGAAATTCACATGCGTTTCTCTGAAAGAGAGGCAGTCTTTTCCAACACTTCAATTCACTTTGCGAAGAGAATGGAGTGTTGCTTCACTTTCTAAATGCTGTCCTTTCCGAGAAAATCACTTTCCTTTGAAAGTGCCTTAAGCTACTTACAAGCATTCACAGGAAACTCAAATGTGTTTCTATGAAAGAGAAGCTGTCTGTTCCAACACTTCAATTCACGGTGCGAAGTGAATGAGTGTTGCTTCACTTTCTAAATGCTCTCCTTTTAGAGAATACACTCTCTTTTGAAACTGCGTTCAGCTACTTACAAGCATTCACAAGAAACTCACATCTGTTTCTCTGAAAGAGAAGCAGTCTGTTCCAACACTTCAATTCACTGTGCGAAGTGAATGGAGTGTTGCTTCACTTTCTAAATGCTGTCCTTTCAGAGAAAATCACTCTCTTTTGAAACTGCCTTAAGCTACTTATATGGATTCACAAGAAACTCACATCTGTTTCTCTGAAAGAGAAGCAGTCTGTTTCAACACTTCAATTCACTGTGCGAAGTGAATGGAGTGTTCCTTGACATTCTAAATGCTGTCCTTTCAGAGAAAATCACTTTCCTTTGAAAGTGCCTTAAGCTACTTTCAAGCTTTCAACAGAAATTCACATGTGTTTCTCTAAAAGAGAAGCAGTCTGTTCCAACACTTCAATTCACTGTGCGAAGTGAATGGAGTGTTGCTTCACTTTCTAAATGCTGTAATTTCAGAGAAAATCACTTTCCTTTGAAAGTGTCTTAAGCTACTTACATGCATTCACAAGAAACTCACATCTGTTTCTCTGAAAGAGAAGCAGTCTGTTCCAACACTTCAATTCACTGTGCGAAGTGAATGGAGTGTTCCTTGACATTCTAAATGCTGTAGTTTCAGGGAAAATCACTTTCCTTTGAAAGGGCCTTAAGCTACTTTCAAGCATTCAACAGAAATTCACATGCGTTTCTCTGAAAGAGAAGCAGTCTTTTCCAACACTTCAATTCACTTTACGAAGATAATGGAGTGTTGCTTCACTTTCTAAATGCTGTCCTTTCCGAGAAAATCACTTTCCTTTGAAAGTGCCTTAAGCTACTTACAAGCATTCACAGGAAACTCAAATGTGTTTCTATGAAAGAGAAGCTGTCTGTTCCAACACTTCAATTCACGGTGCGAAGTGAATGAGTGTTGCTTCACTTTCTAAATGCTCTCCTTTTAGAGAATACACTCTCCTTTGAAACTGCGTTCAGCTACTTACAAGCATTCACAAGAAACTCACATCTGTTTCTCTGAAAGAGAAGCAGTCTGTTCCAACACTTCAATTCACTGTGCGAAGTGAATGGAGTGTTTCTTCACTTTCTAAATGCTGTCCTTTCAGAGAAAATCACTCTCTTTTGAAACTGCCTTAAGCTACTTACAAGCATTCACAAGAAGCTCACATCTGTTTCTCTGAAAGAGAAGCAGTCTGTTCCAACACTTCAATTCACTGTGCGAAGTGAATGGAGTGTTGCTACACTTTCTAAATGCTCTCCTTTTAGAGAAAATCACTCTCTTTTGAAACCGCCTTAAGCTACTTACATGCATTCACAAGAAACTCACCTCTGTTTCTCTGAAAGAGAAGCAGTCTGTTTCAACACTTCAATTCACTGTTCGAAGTAAATGGAGTGTTCCTTGACATTCTAAATGCTGTAGTTTCAGAGAAAATTACTTTCCTTTGAAAGTGCCTTAATCTACTTACAAGCATTCAACAGAAAATCACATACGTTTCTCTGAAAGAGAAGCAGTCTGTTCCAACACTTCAATTCACTTTTCGAAGAGAATGGAGTGTTGCTTCACTTTCTAAATGCTGTCCTTTCAGAGAAAATCACTTTCCTATGAAAGTGCCTTAAGCTACTTACAAGCATTCACAAGAAATTCACATGCATTTTTCTGAAAGAGAAGCAGTCTGTTCCAACACTTCAATTCACTGTGCGAAGTGAATGAAGTGTTGCTTCACTTTCTAAATGCTCTCCTTTTAGAGAAAATCACTTTCCTTTGAAAGTGCCTTAAGCTACTTACAAGCATTCACAAGAAACTCACATGCATTTTTCTGAAAGAGAAGCAGTCTGTTCCTACACTGCACTTCACTGTGCGAAGTGAATGGAGTGTTGCATCACTTTCTAAATGGTCTCCTTTTAGAGATAATCACTCTCTTTTGAAACTGCGTTCAGCTACTTACAAGCATTCACAAGAAACTCACATCTGTTTCTCTGAAAGAGAAGCAGTCTGTTCCAACACTTCAATTCACTGTGCGAAGTGAATTCAGTGTTCCTTGACATTCTAAATGCTGTAGTTTCAGAGAAAATCACTTTCCTTTGAAAGTGCCTTAAGCTACTTTCAAGCATTCAACAGAAATTCACATGCGTTTCTCTGAAAGAGAAGCAGTCTGTTCCAACACTTCAATTCACTGTGCAAAGTGAATGGAGTGTTGCTTCACTTTCTAAATGCTGTCCTTTCAGAGAAAATCACTTTCCTTTGAAAGTGCCTTAAGCTACTTACAAGCATTCAACAGAAATTCACATGCGTTTCTCTGAAAGAGAAGCAGTCTGTTCCAACACTTCAATTCACTGTGCGAAGTGAATAGAGTGTTGCTTCACTTTCTAAATGCTGTCCTTTCAGAGAAAATCACTTTCCTTTGAAAGTGCCTTAAGCTACTTACAAGCATTCACAAGAAACTCACATGCATTTTTCTGAAAGAGAAGCAGTCTGTTCCAACACTTCAATTCACGGTGCGAAGAGAATGGAGTGTTGCTTCACTTTCTAAATGCTGTCCTTTCAGAGAAAATCACTTTCCTTTGAAAGTGCCTTAAGCTACTTACAAGCATTCACAAGAAACTCACATGTATTTTTCTGAAAGAGAAGCAGTCTGTTCCTACACTACAATTCACTGTGCGAAGTAAATGGAGTGTTGCTTCACTTTCTAAATGCTCCCCTTTTAGAGAAAATCACTCTCTTTTGAAACTGCGTTCAGCTACTTACAAGCATTCACAAGAAACTCACATCTGTTTCTCTGAAAGAGAAGCAGTCTGTTCCAACACTTCAATTCACGGTGCGAAGTGAATGGAGTGTTGCTTCACTTTCTAAATGCTGTCCTTTCAGAGAAATTCACTTTCCTTTGAAAGTGCCTTAAGCTACTTACAAGCATTCACAGGAAACTCAAATGTGTTTCTATGAAAGAGAAGCAGTCTGTTCCAACACTTCAATTCACGGTGCGAAGTGAATGGAGTGTTGCTTCACTTTCTAAATGCTGTCCTTTCAGAGAAAATCACTTTCCTTTGAAAGTGCCTTAAGCTACTTACAAGCATTTAACAGAAATTCACATGCGTTACTCTGAAAGAGAAGCAGTCTGTTCCAACACTTCAATTCACTTTGCGAAGAGAATGGAGTGTTGCTTCACTTTCTAAATGCTGTCCTTTCAGAGAAAATCACTTTCCTTTGAAAGTGCCTTAAGCTACTTACAAGCATTCACAAGAAACTCACATGCATTTTTCTGAAAGAGAAGCTGTCTGTTCCAACACTTCAATTCACTGTGCGAAGTGAATGGAGTGTTGCTTCACTTTCTAAATGCTCTCCTTTTAGAGAAAATCACTCTCTTTTGAAACTGCCTTAAGCTACTTACATGCATTCACAAGAAACTCACATCTGTTTCTCTGAAAGAGAAGCAGTCTGTTCCAACATTTCAATTCACGGTGCGAAGTGAATGGAGTGTTGCTTCACTTTCTAAATGCTGTGCTTTCAGAGAAAATCACTTTCCTTTGAAAGTGCCTTAAGCTACTTACAAGCATTCAACAGAAATTCACATGCCTTTCTCTGAAAGAGATGCAGTCTGTTCCAACACTCCAATTCACTGTGCAAAGTGAATGGAGTGTTGCTTCACTTTCTAAATGCTGTCCTTTCGGAGAAAATCACTTTCCTTTGAAAGTGCCTTAAGCTACTTACAAGCATTCAACAGAAATTCACATGCGTTTCTCTGAAAGAGAAGCAGTCTGTTCCAACACTTCAATTCACTTTGTGAAGTGAATGGAGTGTTGTTTCACTTTCTAAATGTTGTCCTTTCAGAGAAAATCACTTTCCTTTTAAAGTGCCTTAAGCTACTTACAAGCATTCACAAGAAACTCACATGCATTTTTTTGAAAGAGAAGCAGCCTGTTCCAACACTTCAATTCACTGTCCGAAGTGAATGGAGTGTTGCTTCACTTTCTAAATGCTGTCCTTACAGAGGAAATCACTCTCTTTTGAAACTGCCTTAAGCTACTTACAAGCATTCACAAGAAGCTCACATCTGTTTCTCTGAAAGAGAAGCAGTCTGTTCCAACACTTCAATTCACTGTGCGAAGTTAATGGAGTGTTCCTTGACATTCTAAATGCTGTAGTTTCAGAGAAAATCACTTTCCTTTGAAAGTGCCTTAAGCTACTTTCAAGCATTCAACAGAAATTCACATGCGTTTTTCTGAAAGAAAAGAAGTCTGTTCCAACATTTCAATTCACTGTGCGAAGTTAATGGAGTGTTGCTTCACTTTCTAAATGCTCTCCTTTTAGAGAAAATCACTTTCCTTTGAAAGTGCCTTAAGCTACTTACAAGCATTCACAAGAAACTCACATGCATTTTTCTGAAAGTGAAGCAGTCTGTTCCAACACTTCAATTCACTATTCGAAGTGAATGGAGTCTTGCTTCACTTTCTAAATGCTCTCCTTTTAGAGAAAATCACTTTCCTTTGAAAGTCCCTTAAGCTGCTTACAAGCATTCACAGGAAACTCAAATGTGTTTCTATGAAAGAGAAGCTGTCTATTCCAACACTTCAATTCACGGTGCGAAGTGAATGGAGTGTTGCTTCACTTTCTAAATATTCTCCTTTCAGAGAAAATCACTTTCCTTTGAAAGTGCCTTAAGCTACTTACAAGCATTCAACAGAAATTCACATGCGTTTCTCGGAAAGAGAAGCAGTCTGTTCCAACACTTAAATTCACTGTTCGAAGTGAATGGAGTGTTGCTTCACTTTCTAAATGCTCTCCTTTTAGAGAAAATCACTCTCTTTTGAAACTGCCTTAAGCTACTTACATGCATTCACAAGAAACTCACATCTGTGTCTCTGAAAGAGAAGCAGTCTGTTCCAACACTTCAATTCACGGTGCGAAGTGAATGGAGTGTTGCTTCACTTTCTAAATGCTGTGCTTTCAGAGAAAATCACTTTCCTTTGAAAGTGCCTTAAGCTACTTACAAGCATTCAACAGAAATTCACATGCGTTTCTCTGAAAGAGAAGCAGTCTGTTCCAACACTTCAATTCACTGTGCAAAGTGAATGGAGTGTTGCTTCACTTTCTAAATGCTGTCCTTTCAGAGAAAATCACTTTCCTTTGAAAGTGCCTTAAGCTACTTACAAGCATTCAACAGAAATTCACATGCGTTTTTCTGAAAGAAAAGAAGTCTGTTCCAACACTTCAATTCACTGTGCGAAGTGAATGCAGTGTTCCTTGACATTCTAAATGCTGTAGTTTCAGGGAAAATCACTTTCCTTTGAAAGTGCCTTAAGCTACTTACAAGCATTCACAAGAAACTAACATGCATTTTTCTGAAAGAGAAGCAGTCTGTTCCTACACTACAATTCACTGTGTGAAGTGAATGGAGTGTTGCTTCACTTTCTAAATGCTCTCCTTTTAGAGAAAATCACTCTCTTTTGAAACTGCGTTCAGCTACTTACAAGCATTCACAAGAAACTCACATCTGTTTCTCTGAAAGAGAAGCAGTCTGTTCCAACACTTCAATTCACTGTGCGAAGAGAATGGAGTGTTGCTTCACTTTCTAAATGCTGTCCTTTCAGAGAAATTCACTTTCCTTTGAAAGTGCCTTAAGCTACTTACAAGCATTCACAGGAAACTCAAATGTGTTTCTGTGAAAGAGAAGCTGTCTGTTCCAACACTTCAATTCACGGTGCGAAGTGAATGGATTGTTGCTTCACTTTCTAAATGCTGTCCTTTCAGAGAAAATCACTTTCCTTTGAAAGTGCCTTAAGCTACTTACAAGCATTCAACAGAAATTCACATGCGTTTCTCTGAAAGAGAAGCAGTCTGTTCCAACACTTCAATTCACTTTGCGAAGAGAATGGAGTGTTGCTTCACTTTTTAAATGCTGTCCTTTCAGAGAAAATCACTTTCCTTTGAAAGTGCCTTAAGCTACTTACAAGCATACACAAGAAACTCACATGCATTTTTCTGAAAGAGAAGCAGTCTGTTCCAACACTTCAATTCACTCTGCGAAGTGAATGGAGTGTTGCTTCACTTTCTAAATGCTGTCCTTTCAGAGAAAATCACTTTCCTTTGAAAGTGCCTTAAGGTACCACAAGCATTCACAAGAAACTGACATGCAATTCTCTGAAAGAGAAGTAGTCTGTTCCAACACTTCAATTCACTGTTCGAAGTGAATGGAGTGTTGCTTCACTTTGTAAATGCTCTCCTTTTAGAGAAAATCACTTTCCTTTGAAAGTGCCTTAAGCTACTTACAAGCATTCAACAGAAATTCACATGCGTTTCTCTGAAAGAGAAGCAGTCTGTTCCAACACTTCAATTCACTTTGCGAAGAGAATGGAGTGTTACTTCACTTTCTAAATGCTCTCCTTTTAGAGAAAATCACTCTCTTTTGAAACTGCCTTAAGCTACTTACATGCATTCACAAGAAACTCACATCTGTTTCTCTGAAAGAGAAGCAGTCTCTTCCAACACTTCAATTCACGGTGCGAAGTGAATGGAGTGTGGCTTCACTTTCTAAATGCTGTGCTTTCAGAGAAAATCACTTTCCTTTGAAAGTGCCTTACGCTACTTACAAGCATTCAACAGAAATTCACATGCGTTTCTCTGAAAGAGAAGCAGTCTGTTCCAACACTTCAATTCACTGTGCAAAGTGAATGGAGTGTTGCTTCACTTTCTAAATGCTGTCCTTTCAGAAAATATCACTTTCCTTTGAAAGTGCCTTAAGCTACTTACAAGCATTCAACAGAAATTCACATGCGTTTTTCTGAAAGAAAAGAAGTCTGTTCCAACACTTCAATTCACTGTGCGAAGTGAATGCAGTGTTCCTTGACATTCTAAATGCTGTAGTTTCAGGGAAAATCACTTTCCTTTGAAAGTGCCTTAAGCTACTTACAAGCATTCAACAGAAATTCACATGCGTTTTTCTGAAAGAAAAGAAGTCTGTTCCAACACTTCAATTCACTGTGCGAAGTTAATGGAGTGTTGCTTCACTTTCTAAATGCTCTCCTTTTAGAGAAAATCACTTTTCTTTGAAAGTGCCTTAAGCTACTTACAAGCATTCACAAGAAACTCACATGCATTTTTATGAAAGAGAAGCAGTCTGTTCCAACACTTCAATTCACTGTTTGAAGTGAATGGAGTGTTGCTTCACTTTTTAAATGCTGTCCTTTCAGAGAAAATCACTTTCCTTTGAAAGTGCCTTAAGCTTCTTACAAGCATTCACAAGAAACTCACATGCATTTTTCTGAAAGGGAAGCAGTCTGTTCCAACACTTCAATTCACTGTGCGAAGTGAATGGAGTGTTGCTTCACTTTCCAAATGCTGTCCTTTCAGAGAAAATCACTTTCCTTTGAAAGTGCCTTAAGGTACTCACAAGCATTCACAAAAAACTGACATGCAATTCTCTGAAAGAGAAGTAGTCTGTTCCAACACTTCAATTCACTGTGCGAATTGAATGGAGTGTTCCTTGACATTCTAAATGCTGTAGTTTCAGGGAAAATCACTTTCCTTTGAAAGTTCCTTAAGCTACTTACAAGCATCCAACAGAAATTCACATGCGTTTTTCTGAAAGAAAAGAAGTCTGTTCCAACACTTCAATTCACTGTGCAAAGTTAATGGAGTGTTGCTTCACAGTCTAAATGCTCTCCTTTCCGAGAAAATCACTTTCCTTTGAAAGTGCCTTAAGCTACTTACAAGCATTCACAAGAAACTCACATGCATTTTTCTGAAAGAGAAGCAGTCTGTTCCTACACTACAATTCACTGTGCGAAGTGAATGGAGTGTTGCTTTACTTTCTAAATGGTCTCCTTTTAGAGATAATCACTCTCTTTTGAAACTGCGTTCAGCTACTTACAAGCATTCACAAGAAACTCACATCTGTTTCTCTGAAAGAGAAGCAGTCTGTTCCAACACTTCAATTCACTGTGCGAAGTGAATTCAGTGTTCCTTGACATTCTAAATGCTGTAGTTTCAGAGAAAATCACTTTCCTTTGAAAGTGCCTTAAGCTACTTTCAAGCATTCAACAGAAATTCACATGCATTTCTCTGAAAGAGAAGCAGTCTGTTCCAACACTTCAATTCACTTTGTGAAGTGAATGGAGTGTTGTTTCACTTTCTAAATGTTGTCCTTTCAGAGAAAATCACTTTCCTTTTAAAGTGCCTTAAGCTACTTACAAGCATTCACAAGAAACTCACATGCATTTTTTGAAAGAGAAGCAGCCTGTTCCAACACTTCAATTCACTGTCCGAAGTGAATGGAGTGTTGCTTCACTTTCTAAATGCTGTCCTTACAGAGGAAATCACTCTCTTTTGAAACTGCCTTAAGCTACTTACAAGCATTCACAAGAAGCTCACATCTGTTTCTCTGAAAGAGAAGCAGTCTGTTCCAACACTTCAATTCACTGTGCGAAGTTAATGGAGTGTTCCTTGACATTCTAAATGCTGTAGTTTCAGGGAAAATCACTTTCCTTTGAAAGTGCCTTACGCTACTTACAAGCATTCAACAGAAATTCACATGCGTTTCTCTGAAAGAGAAGCAGTCTGTTCCAACACTTCAATTCACTGTGCAAAGTGAATGGAGTGTTGCTTCACTTTCTAAATGCTGTCCTTTCAGAAAATATCACTTTCCTTTGAAAGTGCCTTAAGCTACTTACAAGCATTCAACAGAAATTCACATTCGTTTTTCTGAAAGAAAAGAAGTCTGTTCCAACACTTCAATTCACTGTGCGAAGTGAATGCAGTGTTCCTTGACATTCTAAATGCTGTAGTTTCAGGGAAAATCACTTTCTTTGAAAGTGCCTTAAGCTACTTACAAGCATTCAACAGAAATTCACATGCGTTTTTCTGAAAGAAAAGAAGTCTGTTCCAACACTTCAATTCACTGTGCGAAGTGAATGGAGTGTTGCTTCACTTTCTAAATGCTCTCCTTTTAGAGAAAATCACTTTCCTTTGAAAGTGCCTTAAGCTACTTACAAGCATTCAAAAGAAACTCACATGCATTTTTCTGAAAGAGAAGCAGTCTGTTCCAACACTTCAATTCACTGTTCGAAGTGAATGGAGTGTTGCTTCACTTTCTAAATGCTGTCCTTTCAGAGAAATTCACTTTCCTTTGAAAGTGCCTTAAGCTACTTACAAGCATTCACAGGAAACTCAAATGTGTTTCTGTGAAAGAGAAGCTGTCTGTTCCAACACTTCAATTCACGGTGCGAAGTGAATGGATTGTTGCTTCACTTTCTAAATGCTGTCCTTTCAGAGAAAATCACTTTCCTTTGAAAGTGCCTTAAGCTACTTACAAGCATTCAACAGAAATTCACATGCGTTTCTCTGAAAGAGAAGCAGTCTGTTCCAACACTTCAATTCACTTTGCAAAGAGAATGGAGTGTTGCTTCACTTTTTAAATGCTGTCCTTTCAGAGAAAATCACTTTCCTTTGAAAGTGCCTTAAGCTACTTACAAGCATTCACAAGAAACTCACATGCATATTTCTGAAAGGGAAGCAGTCTGTTCCAACACTTCAATTCACTGTGCGAAGTGAATGGAGTGTTGCTTCACTTTCCAAATGCTGTCCTTTCAGAGAAAATCACTTTCCATTGAAAGTGCCTTAAGGTACTCACAAGCATTCACAAGAAACTGACATGCAATTCTCTGAAAGAGAAGTAGTCTGTTCCAACACTTCAATTCACTGTGCGAAGTGAATGGAGTGTTCCTTGACATTCTAAATGCTGTACTTTCAGGGAAAATCACTTACCTTTGAAAGTTCCTTAAGCTACTTACAAGCATTCAACAGAAATTCACATGCGTTTTTCTGAAAGAAAAGAAGTCTGTTCCAACACTTCAATTCACTGTGCGAAGTTAATGGAGTGTTGCTTCACTTTCTAAATGCTCTCCTTTCCGAGAAAATCACTTTCCTTTGAAAGTGCCTTAAGCTACTTACAAGCATTCACAAGAAACTCACATGCATTTTTCTGAAAGAGAAGCAGTCTGTTCCTACACTACAATTCACTGTGCGAAGTGAATGGAGTGTTGCTTCACTTTCTAAATGGTCTCCTTTTAGAGATAATCACTCTCTTTTGAAACTGCGTTCAGCTACTTACAAGCATTCACATGAAACTCACATCTGTTTCTCTGAAAGAGAAGCAGTCTGTTCCAACACTTCAATTCACTGTGCGAAGTGAATTCAGTGTTCCTTGACATTCTAAATGCTGTAGTTTCAGAGAAAATCACTTTCCTTTGAAAGTGCCTTAAGCTACTTTCAAGCATTCAACAGAAATTCACATGCGTTTCTCTGAAAGAGAAGCAGTCTCTTCCAACACTTCAATTCACTTTGTGAAGTGAATGGAGTGTTGTGTCACTTTCTAAATGTTGTCCTTTCAGAGAAAATCACTTTCCTTTTAAAGTGCCTTAAGCTACATACAAGCATTCACAAGAAACTCACATGCATTTTTTTGAAAGAGAAGCAGCCTGTTCCAACACTTCAATTCACTGTCCGAAGTGAATGGAGTGTTGCTTCACTTTCTAAATGCTGTCCTTACAGAGGAAATCACTCTCTTTTCAAACTGCCTTAAGCTACTTACAAGCATTCACAAGAAGCTCACATCTGTTTCTCTGAAAGAGAAGCAGTCTGTTCCAACACTTCAATTCACTGTGCGAAGTTAATGGAGTGTTCCTTGACATTCTAAATGCTGTAGTTTCAGGGAAAATCACTTTCCTTTGAACGTTCCTCAAGCTACTTACAAGCATTCAACAGAAATTCACATGCGTTTTTCTGAAAGAAAAGAAGTCTGTTCCAACACTTCAATTCACTGTGCGAAGTTAATGGAGTGTTGCTTCACTTTCTAAATGCTCTCCTTTTAGAGAAAATCACTTTCCTTTGAAAGTGCCTTAAGCTACTTACAAGCATTCACAAGAAACTCACATGCATTTTTCTGAAAGAGAAGCAGTCTGTTCCAACACTTCAATTCACTGTTCGAAGTGAATGGAGTGTTGCTTCACTTTCTAAATGTTCTCCTTTCAGAGAAAATCACTTTCCTTTGAAAGTGCCTTAAGCTACTTACAAGCATTCAACAAAAATTCACATGCGTTTCTCTGAAAGAGAAGCAGTCTGTTCCAACACTTCAATTCACTTTGCGAAGAGAATGGAGTGTTACTTCACTTTCTAAATGCTCTCCTTTTAGAGAAAATCACTCTCTTTTGAAACTGCCTTAAGCTACTTACATGCATTCACAAGAAACTCACATCTGTTTCTCTGAAAGAGAAGCAGTCTCTTCCAACACTTCAATTCACGGTGCGAAGTGAATGGAGTGTTGCTTCACTTTCTAAATGCTGTGCTTTCAGAGAAAATCACTTTCCTTTGAAAGTGCCTTACGCTACTTACAAGCATTCAACAGAAATTCACATGCGTTTCTCTGAAAGAGAAGCAGTCTGTTCCAACACTTCAATTCACTGTGCAAAGTGAATGGAGTGTTGCTTCACTTTCTAAATGCTGTCCTTTCAGAAAATATCACTTTCCTTTGAAAGTGCCTTAAGCTACTTACAAGCATTCAACAGAAATTCACATGCGTTTTTCTGAAAGAAAAGAAGTCTGTTCCAACACTTCAATTCACTGTGCGAAGTGAATGCAGTGTTCCTTGACTTTCTAAATGCTGTAGTTTCAGGGAAAATCACTTTCCTTTGAAAGTGCCTTAAGCTACTTTCAAGCATTCACAAGAAACTAACATGCATTTTTCTGAAAGAGAAGCAGTCTGTTCCTACACTACAATTCACTGTGCGAAGTGAATGGAGTTTTGCTTCACTTTCTAAATGCTCTCCTTTTAGAGAAAATCACTCTCTTTTGAAACTGCGTTCAGCTACTTACAAGCATTCACAAGAAACTCACATCTGTTTCTCTGAAAGAGAAGCAGTCTGTTCCAACACTTCAATTCACTGTGCGAAGTGAATGGAGTGTTGCTTCACTTTCTAAATGCTGTCCTTTCAGAGAAATTCACTTTCCTTTGAAAGTGCCTTAAGCTACTTACAAGCATTCACAGGAAACTCAAATGTGTTTCTGTGAAAGAGAAGCTGTCTGTTCCAACACTTCAATTCACGGTGCGAAGTGAATGGATTGTTGCTTCACTTTCTAAATGCTGTCCTTTCAGAGAAAATCACTTTCCTTTGAAAGTGCCTTAAGCTACTTACAAGCATTCAACAGAAATTCACATGCGTTTCTCTGAAAGAGAAGCAGTCTGTTCCAACACTTCAATTCACTTTGCGAAGAGAATGGAGTGTTGCTTCACTTTTTAAATGCTGTCCTTTCAGAGAAAATCACTTTCCTTTTAAAGTGCCTTAAGCTACTTACAAGCATTCACAAGAAGCTCACATCTGTTTCTCTGAAAGAGAAGCAGTCTGTTCCAACACTTCAATTCACTGTGCGAAGTTAATGGAGTGTTCCTTGACATTCTAAATGCTGTAGTTTCAGAGAAAATCACTTTCCTTTGAAAGTGCCTTAAGCTACTTTCAAGCATTCAACAGAAATTCACATGCGTTTTTCTGAAAGAAAAGAAGTCTGTTCCAACATTTCAATTCACTGTGCGAAGTTAATGGAGTGTTGCTTCACTTTCTAAATGCTCTCCTTTTAGAGAAAATCACTTTCCTTTGAAAGTGCCTTAAGCTACTTACAAGCATTCACAAGAAACTCACATGCATTTTTCTGAAAGTGAAGCAGTCTGTTCCAACACTTCAATTCACTATTCGAAGTGAATGGAGTCTTGCTTCACTTTCTAAATGCTCTCCTTTTAGAGAAAATCACTTTCCTTTGAAAGTCCCTTAAGCTGCTTACAAGCATTCACAGGAAACTCAAATGTGTTTCTATGAAAGAGAAGCTGTCTATTCCAACACTTCAATTCACGGTGCGAAGTGAATGGAGTGTTGCTTCACTTTCTAAATATTCTCCTTTCAGAGAAAATCACTTTCCTTTGAAAGTGCCTTAAGCTACTTACAAGCATTCAACAGAAATTCACATGCGTTTCTCGGAAAGAGAAGCAGTCTGTTCCAACACTTAAATTCACTGTTCGAAGTGAATGGAGTGTTGCTTCACTTTCTAAATGCTCTCCTTTTAGAGAAAATCACTCTCTTTTGAAACTGCCTTAAGCTACTTACATGCATTCACAAGAAACTCACATCTGTGTCTCTGAAAGAGAAGCAGTCTGTTCCAACACTTCAATTCACGGTGCGAAGTGAATGGAGTGTTGCTTCACTTTCTAAATGCTGTGCTTTCAGAGAAAATCACTTTCCTTTGAAAGTGCCTTAAGCTACTTACAAGCATTCAACAGAAATTCACATGCGTTTCTCTGAAAGAGAAGCAGTCTGTTCCAACACTTCAATTCACTGTGCAAAGTGAATGGAGTGTTGCTTCACTTTCTAAATGCTGTCCTTTCAGAGAAAATCACTTTCCTTTGAAAGTGCCTTAAGCTACTTACAAGCATTCAACAGAAATTCACATGCGTTTTTCTGAAAGAAAAGAAGTCTGTTCCAACACTTCAATTCACTGTGCGAAGTGAATGCAGTGTTCCTTGACATTCTAAATGCTGTAGTTTCAGGGAAAATCACTTTCCTTTGAAAGTGCCTTAAGCTACTTACAAGCATTCACAAGAAACTAACATGCATTTTTCTGAAAGAGAAGCAGTCTGTTCCTACACTACAATTCACTGTGTGAAGTGAATGGAGTGTTGCTTCACTTTCTAAATGCTCTCCTTTTAGAGAAAATCACTCTCTTTTGAAACTGCGTTCAGCTACTTACAAGCATTCACAAGAAACTCACATCTGTTTCTCTGAAAGAGAAGCAGTCTGTTCCAACACTTCAATTCACTGTGCGAAGAGAATGGAGTGTTGCTTCACTTTCTAAATGCTGTCCTTTCAGAGAAATTCACTTTCCTTTGAAAGTGCCTTAAGCTACTTACAAGCATTCACAGGAAACTCAAATGTGTTTCTGTGAAAGAGAAGCTGTCTGTTCCAACACTTCAATTCACGGTGCGAAGTGAATGGATTGTTGCTTCACTTTCTAAATGCTGTCCTTTCAGAGAAAATCACTTTCCTTTGAAAGTGCCTTAAGCTACTTACAAGCATTCAACAGAAATTCACATGCGTTTCTCTGAAAGAGAAGCAGTCTGTTCCAACACTTCAATTCACTTTGCGAAGAGAATGGAGTGTTGCTTCACTTTTTAAATGCTGTCCTTTCAGAGAAAATCACTTTCCTTTGAAAGTGCCTTAAGCTACTTACAAGCATACACAAGAAACTCACATGCATTTTTCTGAAAGAGAAGCAGTCTGTTCCAACACTTCAATTCACTCTGCGAAGTGAATGGAGTGTTGCTTCACTTTCTAAATGCTGTCCTTTCAGAGAAAATCACTTTCCTTTGAAAGTGCCTTAAGGTACCACAAGCATTCACAAGAAACTGACATGCAATTCTCTGAAAGAGAAGTAGTCTGTTCCAACACTTCAATTCACTGTTCGAAGTGAATGGAGTGTTGCTTCACTTTGTAAATGCTCTCCTTTTAGAGAAAATCACTTTCCTTTGAAAGTGCCTTAAGCTACTTACAAGCATTCAACAGAAATTCACATGCGTTTCTCTGAAAGAGAAGCAGTCTGTTCCAACACTTCAATTCACTTTGCGAAGAGAATGGAGTGTTACTTCACTTTCTAAATGCTCTCCTTTTAGAGAAAATCACTCTCTTTTGAAACTGCCTTAAGCTACTTACATGCATTCACAAGAAACTCACATCTGTTTCTCTGAAAGAGAAGCAGTCTCTTCCAACACTTCAATTCATGGTGCGAAGTGAATGGAGTGTGGCTTCACTTTCTAAATGCTGTGCTTTCAGAGAAAATCACTTTCCTTTGAAAGTGCCTTACGCTACTTACAAGCATTCAACAGAAATTCACATGCGTTTCTCTGAAAGAGAAGCAGTCTGTTCCAACACTTCAATTCACTGTGCAAAGTGAATGGAGTGTTGCTTCACTTTCTAAATGCTGTCCGTTCAGAAAATATCACTTTCCTTTGAAAGTGCCTTAAGCTACTTACAAGCATTCAACAGAAATTCACATGCGTTTTTCTGAAAGAAAAGAAGTCTGTTCCAACACTTCAATTCACTGTGCGAAGTGAATGCAGTGTTCCTTGACATTCTAAATGCTGTAGTTTCAGGGAAAATCACTTTCCTTTGAAAGTGCCTTAAGCTACTTACAAGCATTCAACAGAAATTCACATGCGTTTTTCTGAAAGAAAAGAAGTCTGTTCCAACACTTCAATTCACTGTGCGAAGTTAATGGAGTGTTGCTTCACTTTCTAAATGCTCTCCTTTTAGAGAAAATCACTTTTCTTTGAAAGTGCCTTAAGCTACTTACAAGCATTCACAAGAAACTCACATGCATTTTTATGAAAGAGAAGCAGTCTGTTCCAACACTTCAATTCACTGTTTGAAGTGAATGGAGTGTTGCTTCACTTTTTAAATGCTGTCCTTTCAGAGAAAATCACTTTCCTTTGAAAGTGCCTTAAGCTTCTTACAAGCATTCACAAGAAACTCACATGCATTTTTCTGAAAGGGAAGCAGTCTGTTCCAACACTTCAATTCACTGTGCGAAGTGAATGGAGTGTTGCTTCACTTTCCAAATGCTGTCCTTTCAGAGAAAATCACTTTCCTTTGAAAGTGCCTTAAGGTACTCACAAGCATTCACAAAAAACTGACATGCAATTCTCTGAAAGAGAAGTAGTCTGTTCCAACACTTCAATTCACTGTGCGAATTGAATGGAGTGTTCCTTGACATTCTAAATGCTGTAGTTTCAGGGAAAATCACTTTCCTTTGAAAGTTCCTTAAGCTACTTACAAGCATCCAACAGAAATTCACATGCGTTTTTCTGAAAGAAAAGAAGTCTGTTCCAACACTTCAATTCACTGTGCAAAGTTAATGGAGTGTTGCTTCACAGTCTAAATGCTCTCCTTTCCGAGAAAATCACTTTCCTTTGAAAGTGCCTTAAGCTACTTACAAGCATTCACAAGAAACTCACATGCATTTTTCTGAAAGAGAAGCAGTCTGTTCCTACACTACAATTCACTGTGCGAAGTGAATGGAGTGTTGCTTTACTTTCTAAATGGTCTCCTTTTAGAGATAATCACTCTCTTTTGAAACTGCGTTCAGCTACTTACAAGCATTCACAAGAAACTCACATCTGTTTCTCTGAAAGAGAAGCAGTCTGTTCCAACACTTCAATTCACTGTGCGAAGTGAATTCAGTGTTCCTTGACATTCTAAATGCTGTAGTTTCAGAGAAAATCACTTTCCTTTGAAAGTGCCTTAAGCTACTTTCAAGCATTCAACAGAAATTCACATGCGTTTCTCTGAAAGAGAAGCAGTCTGTTCCAACACTTCAATTCACTTTGTGAAGTGAATGGAGTGTTGTTTCACTTTCTAAATGTTGTCCTTTCAGAGAAAATCACTTTCCTTTTAAAGTGCCTTAAGCTACTTACAAGCATTCACAAGAAACTCACATGCATTTTTTGAAAGAGAAGCAGCCTGTTCCAACACTTCAATTCACTGTCCGAAGTGAATGGAGTGTTGCTTCACTTTCTAAATGCTGTCCTTACAGAGGAAATCACTCTCTTTTGAAACTGCCTTAAGCTACTTACAAGCATTCACAAGAAGCTCACATCTGTTTCTCTGAAAGAGAAGCAGTCTGTTCCAACACTTCAATTCACTGTGCGAAGTTAATGGAGTGTTCCTTGACATTCTAAATGCTGTAGTTTCAGGGAAAATCACTTTCCTTTGAAAGTGCCTTACGCTACTTACAAGCATTCAACAGAAATTCACATGCGTTTCTCTGAAAGAGAAGCAGTCTGTTCCAACACTTCAATTCACTGTGCAAAGTGAATGGAGTGTTGCTTCACTTTCTAAATGCTGTCCTTTCAGAAAATATCACTTTCCTTTGAAAGTGCCTTAAGCTACTTACAAGCATTCAACAGAAATTCACATTCGTTTTTCTGAAAGAAAAGAAGTCTGTTCCAACACTTCAATTCACTGTGCGAAGTGAATGCAGTGTTCCTTGACATTCTAAATGCTGTAGTTTCAGGGAAAATCACTTTCCTTTGAAAGTGCCTTAAGCTACTTACAAGCATTCAACAGAAATTCACATGCGTTTTTCTGAAAGAAAAGAAGTCTGTTCCAACACTTCAATTCACTGTGCGAAGTGAATGGAGTGTTGCTTCACTTTCTAAATGCTCTCCTTTTAGAGAAAATCACTTTCCTTTGAAAGTGCCTTAAGCTACTTACAAGCATTCAAAAGAAACTCACATGCATTTTTCTGAAAGAGAAGCAGTCTGTTCCAACACTTCAATTCACTGTTCGAAGTGAATGGAGTGTTGCTTCACTTTCTAAATGCTGTCCTTTCAGAGAAATTCACTTTCCTTTGAAAGTGCCTTAAGCTACTTACAAGCATTCACAGGAAACTCAAATGTGTTTCTGTGAAAGAGAAGCTGTCTGTTCCAACACTTCAATTCACGGTGCGAAGTGAATGGATTGTTGCTTCACTTTCTAAATGCTGTCCTTTCAGAGAAAATCACTTTCCTTTGAAAGTGCCTTAAGCTACTTACAAGCATTCAACAGAAATTCACATGCGTTTCTCTGAAAGAGAAGCAGTCTGTTCCAACACTTCAATTCACTTTGCAAAGAGAATGGAGTGTTGCTTCACTTTTTAAATGCTGTCCTTTCAGAGAAAATCACTTTCCTTTGAAAGTGCCTTAAGCTACTTACAAGCATTCACAAGAAACTCACATGCATATTTCTGAAAGGGAAGCAGTCTGTTCCAACACTTCAATTCACTGTGCGAAGTGAATGGAGTGTTGCTTCACTTTCCAAATGCTGTCCTTTCAGAGAAAATCACTTTCCATTGAAAGTGCCTTAAGGTACTCACAAGCATTCACAAGAAACTGACATGCAATTCTCTGAAAGAGAAGTAGTCTGTTCCAACACTTCAATTCACTGTGCGAAGTGAATGGAGTGTTCCTTGACATTCTAAATGCTGTACTTTCAGGGAAAATCACTTTCCTTTGAAAGTTCCTTAAGCTACTTACAAGCATTCAACAGAAATTCACATGCGTTTTTCTGAAAGAAAAGAAGTCTGTTCCAACACTTCAATTCACTGTGCGAAGTTAATGGAGTGTTGCTTCACTTTCTAAATGCTCTCCTTTCCGAGAAAATCACTTTCCTTTGAAAGTGCCTTAAGCTACTTACAAGCATTCACAAGAAACTCACATGCATTTTTCTGAAAGAGAAGCAGTCTGTTCCTACACTACAATTCACTGTGCGAAGTGAATGGAGTGTTGCTTCACTTTCTAAATGGTCTCCTTTTAGAGATAATCACTCTCTTTTGAAACTGCGTTCAGCTACTTACAAGCATTCACATGAAACTCACATCTGTTTCTCTGAAAGAGAAGCAGTCTGTTCCAACACTTCAATTCACTGTGCGAAGTGAATTCAGTGTTCCTTGACATTCTAAATGCTGTAGTTTCAGAGAAAATCACTTTCCTTTGAAAGTGCCTTAAGCTACTTTCAAGCATTCAACAGAAATTCACATGCGTTTCTCTGAAAGAGAAGCAGTCTCTTCCAACACTTCAATTCACTTTGTGAAGTGAATGGAGTGTTGTGTCACTTTCTAAATGTTGTCCTTTCAGAGAAAATCACTTTCCTTTTAAAGTGCCTTAAGCTACATACAAGCATTCACAAGAAACTCACATGCATTTTTTTGAAAGAGAAGCAGCCTGTTCCAACACTTCAATTCACTGTCCGAAGTGAATGGAGTGTTGCTTCACTTTCTAAATGCTGTCCTTACAGAGGAAATCACTCTCTTTTCAAACTGCCTTAAGCTACTTACAAGCATTCACAAGAAGCTCACATCTGTTTCTCTGAAAGAGAAGCAGTCTGTTCCAACACTTCAATTCACTGTGCGAAGTTAATGGAGTGTTCCTTGACATTCTAAATGCTGTAGTTTCAGGGAAAATCACTTTCCTTTGAACGTTCCTCAAGCTACTTACAAGCATTCAACAGAAATTCACATGCGTTTTTCTGAAAGAAAAGAAGTCTGTTCCAACACTTCAATTCACTGTGCGAAGTTAATGGAGTGTTGCTTCACTTTCTAAATGCTCTCCTTTTAGAGAAAATCACTTTCCTTTGAAAGTGCCTTAAGCTACTTACAAGCATTCACAAGAAACTCACATGCATTTTTCTGAAAGAGAAGCAGTCTGTTCCAACACTTCAATTCACTGTTCGAAGTGAATGGAGTGTTGCTTCACTTTCTAAATGTTCTCCTTTCAGAGAAAATCACTTTCCTTTGAAAGTGCCTTAAGCTACTTACAAGCATTCAACAGAAATTCACATGCGTTTCTCTGAAAGAGAAGCAGTCTGTTCCAACACTTCAATTCACTTTGCGAAGAGAATGGAGTGTTACTTCACTTTCTAAATGCTCTCCTTTTAGAGAAAATCACTCTCTTTTGAAACTGCCTTAAGCTACTTACATGCATTCACAAGAAACTCACATCTGTTTCTCTGAAAGAGAAGCAGTCTCTTCCAACACTTCAATTCACGGTGCGAAGTGAATGGAGTGTTGCTTCACTTTCTAAATGCTGTGCTTTCAGAGAAAATCACTTTCCTTTGAAAGTGCCTTACGCTACTTACAAGCATTCAACAGAAATTCACATGCGTTTCTCTGAAAGAGAAGCAGTCTGTTCCAACACTTCAATTCACTGTGCAAAGTGAATGGAGTGTTGCTTCACTTTCTAAATGCTGTCCTTTCAGAAAATATCACTTTCCTTTGAAAGTGCCTTAAGCTACTTACAAGCATTCAACAGAAATTCACATGCGTTTTTCTGAAAGAAAAGAAGTCTGTTCCAACACTTCAATTCACTGTGCGAAGTGAATGCAGTGTTCCTTGACTTTCTAAATGCTGTAGTTTCAGGGAAAATCACTTTCCTTTGAAAGTGCCTTAAGCTACTTGCAAGCATTCACAAGAAACTAACATGCATTTTTCTGAAAGAGAAGCAGTCTGTTCCTACACTACAATTCACTGTGCGAAGTGAATGGAGTTTTGCTTCACTTTCTAAATGCTCTCCTTTTAGAGAAAATCACTCTCTTTTGAAACTGCGTTCAGCTACTTACAAGCATTCACAAGAAACTCACATCTGTTTCTCTGAAAGAGAAGCAGTCTGTTCCAACACTTCAATTCACTGTGCGAAGTGAATGGAGTGTTGCTTCACTTTCTAAATGCTGTCCTTTCAGAGAAATTCACTTTCCTTTGAAAGTGCCTTAAGCTACTTACAAGCATTCACAGGAAACTCAAATGTGTTTCTGTGAAAGAGAAGCTGTCTGTTCCAACACTTCAATTCACGGTGCGAAGTGAATGGATTGTTGCTTCACTTTCTAAATGCTGTCCTTTCAGAGAAAATCACTTTCCTTTGAAAGTGCCTTAAGCTACTTACAAGCATTCAACAGAAATTCACATGCGTTTCTCTGAAAGAGAAGCAGTCTGTTCCAACACTTCAATTCACTTTGCGAAGAGAATGGAGTGTTGCTTCACTTTTTAAATGCTGTCCTTTCAGAGAAAATCACTTTCCTTTTAAAGTGCCTTAAGCTACTTACAAGCATTCACAAGAAACTCACATGCATTTTTCTGAAAGAGAAGCAGTCTGTTCCAACACTTCAATTCACTGTGCGAAGTGAATGGAGTGTTGCTTCACTTTCTAAATGCTGTCCTTTCAGAGAAAATCACTTTCCTTTGAAAGTGCCTTAAGGTACTCACAAGCATTCACAAGAAACTGACATGCAATTCTCTGAAAGATAAGTAGTCTGTTCCAACACTTCAATTCACTGTGCGAAGTGAATGGAGTGTTCCTTGACATTCTAAATGCTGTAGTTTCAGGGAAAATCACTTTCCTTTGAAAGTGCCTTAAGCTACTTACAAGCATCCAACAGAAATTCACATGCGTTTTTCTGAAAGAAAAGAAGTCTGTTCCAACACTTCAATTCACTGTGCAAAGTTAATGGACTGTTGCTTCACTTTCTAAATGCTCTCCTTTTAGAGAAAATCACTTTCCTTTGAAAGTGCCTTAAGCTACTTACAAGCATTCACAAGAAACTCACATGCATTTTTCTGAAAGAGAAGCAGTCTGTTCCTACACTACAATTCACTGTGCGAAGTGAATGGAGTGTTGCTTCACTTTCTAAATGGTCTCCTTTTAGAGATAATCACTCTCTTTTGAAACTGCGTTCAGCTACTTACAAGCATTCACAAGAAACTCACATCTGTTTCTCTGAAAGAGAAGCAGTCTGTTCCAGCACTTCAATTCACTGTGCGAAGTGAATTCAGTGTTCCTTGACATTCTAAATGCTGTAGTTTCAGAGAAAATCACTTTCCTTTGAAAGTGCCTTAAGCTACTTTCAAGCATTCAACAGAAATTCACATGCGTTTCTCTGAAAGAGAAGCAGTCTGTTCCAACACTTCAATTCACTTTTTGAAGTGAATGGAGTGTTGTTTCACTTTCTAAATGTTGTCCTTTCAGAGAAAATCACTTTCCTTTTAAAGTGCCTTAAGCTACTTACAAGCATTCACAAGAAACTCACATGCATTTTTTTGAAAGAGAAGCAGCCTGTTCCAACACTTCAATTCACTCTCCGAAGTGAATGGAGTGTTGCTTCACTTTCTAAATGCTGTCCTTACAGAGGAAATCACTCTCTTTTGAAACTGCCTTAAGCTACTTACAAGCATTCACAAGAAGCTCACATCTGTTTCTCTGAAAGAGAAGCAGTCTGTTCCAACACTTCAATTCACTGTGCGAAGTTAATGGAGTGTTCCTTGACATTCTAAATGCTGTAGTTTCAGGGAAAATCACTTTCCTTTGAAAGTTCCTTAAGCTACTTACAAGCATTCAACAGAAATTCACATGCGTTTTTCTGAAAGAAAAGAAGTCTGTTCCAACACTTCAATTCACTGTGCGAAGTTAATGGAGTGTTGCTTCACTTTCTAAATGCTCTCCTTTTAGAGAATATCACTTCCCTTTGAAAGTGCCTTAAGCTACTTACAAGCATTCACAAGAAACTCACATGCATTTTTCTGAAAGAGAAGCAGTTTGTCCAAACACTTCAATTCACTGTTCGAAGTGAATGGAGTGTTGCTTCACTCTCTAAATGCTCTCCTATTAGAGAAAATCACTTTCCTTTGAAAGTGCCTTAAGCTACTTACAAGCATTCACAGGAAACTCAAATGTGTTTCTATGAAAGAGAAGCTGTCTATTCAAACACTTCAATTCACGGTGCGAAGTGAATGGAGTGTTGCTTCACTTTCTAAATGTTCTCCTTTCAGAGAAAATCACTTTCCTTTGAAAGTGCCTTAAGCTACTTACAAGCATTCAACAGAAATTCACATGCGTTTCTCTAAAAGAGAAGCAGTCTGTTCCAACACTTCAATTCACTTTGCGAAGAGAATGGAGTGTTACTTCACTTTCTAAATGCTCTCCTTTTAGAGAAAATCACTCTCTTTTGAAACTGCCTTAAGCTACTTACATGCATTCACAAGAAACTCACATCTGTTTCTCTGAAAGAGAAGCAGTCTCTTCCAACACTTCAATTCACGGTGCGAAGTGAATGGAGTGTTGCTTCACTTTCTAAATGCTGTGCTTTCAGAGAAAATCACTTTCCTTTGAAAGTGCCTTACGCTACTTACAAGCATTCAACAGAAATTCACATGCGTTTCTCTGAAAGAGAAGCAGTCTGTTCCAACACTTCAATTCACTGTGCAAAGTGAATGGAGTGTTGCTTCACTTTCTAAATGCTGTCCTTTCAGAAAATATCACTTTCCTTTGAAAGTGCCTTAAGCTACTTACAAGCATTCAACAGAAATTCACATGCGTTTTTCTGAAAGACAAGAAGTCTGTTCCAACACTTCAATTCACTGTGCGAAGTGAATGCAGTGTTCCTTGACATTCTAAATGCTGTAGTTTCAGGAAAAATCACCTTCCTTTGAAAGTTCCTTAAGCTACTTACAAGCATTCAACAGAAATTCACATGCGTTTTTCTAAAAGAAAAGAAGTCTGTTCAAACACTTCAATTCACTGTGCGAAGTTAATGGAGTGTTGCTTCACTTTCTAAATGCTCTCCTTTTAGAGAAAATCACTTTCCTTTTAAAGTGCCTTAAGCTACTTACAAGCATTCACAAGAAACTAACATGCATTTTTCTGAAAGAGAAGCAGTCTGTTCCTACACTACAATTCACTGTGCGAAGTGAATGGAGTGTTGCTTCACTTTCTAAATGATCTCCTTTTAGAGAAAATCACTCTCTTTTGAAACTGCGTTCAGCTACTTACAAGCATTCACAAGAAACTCACATCTGTTTCTCTGAAAGAGAAGCAGTCTGTTCCAACACTTCAATTCACTGTGCGAAGTGAATGGAGTGTTGCTTCACTTTCTAAATGCTGTCCTTTCAGAGAAAATCACTTTCCTTTGAAAGTGCCTTAAGCTACTTACAAGCATTCAAAAGAAATTCACATGCGTTTCTCTGAAAGAGAAGCAGTCTGTTCCAACACTTCAATTCACTTTGCGAAGAGAATGGAGTGTTGCTTCACTTTTTAAATGCTGTCCTTTCAGAGAAAATCACTTTCCTTTGAAAGTGCCTTAAGCTACTTACAAGCATTCACAAGAAACTCACATGCATTTTTCTGAAAGAGAAGCAGTCTGTTCCAACACTTCAATTCACTGTGCAAAGTGAATGGAGTGTTGCTTCACTTTCTAAATCCTGTCCTTTCAGAGAAAATCACTTTCCTTTGAAAGTGTCTTAAGCTACTTACAAGCATTCACAAGAACCTCACATGCAATTCTCTGAAAGAGAAGTAGTCTGTTCCAGCACTTCAATTCACTGTGCGAAGTGAATGTAGTGTTCCTTGACATTCTAAATGCTGTAGTTTCAGGAAAAATCACTTTCCTTTGAAAGTGCCTTAAGCTACTTTCAAGCATTCAACAGAAATTCACATGCGTTTCTCTGAAAGAGAAGCAGTCTGTTCCAACACTTCAATTCACTTTGCGAAGAGAATGGAGTGTTGCTTCACTTTCTAAATGCTGTGCTTTCAGAGAAAATCACTTTCCTTTGAAAGTGCCTTAAGCTACTTACAAGCATTCAACAGAAATTCACATGCGTTTCTCTGAAAGAGAAGTAGTCTGTTCCAACACTTCAATTCACTGTGCGAAGTGAATGGAGTGTTGCTTCACTTTCTAAATGCTGTCCTTTCAGAGAAAATCACTTTCCTTTGAAAGTGCCTTAATCTACTTACAAGCATTCACAAGAAACTCACATGCATTTTTCTGAAAGAGAAGCAGTCTGTTCCAACACTTCAATTCACGGTGCGAAGAGAATGGAGTGTTGCTTCACTTTCTAAATGCTGTCCTTTCAGAGAAAATCACTTTCCTTTGAAAGTGCCTTAAGCTACTTACAAGCATTCAACAGAAATTCATATGCGTTTCTCTGAAAGAGAAGCAGTCTGTTCCAACACTTCAATTTACTTTGCGAAGAGAATGGAGTGTTGCTTCACTTTCTAAATGCTGTTCTTTCAGAGAAAATCACTTTCCTTTGAAAGTGCCTTAAGCTACTTACAAGCATTCAACAGAAATTCACATGCGTTTCTCTGAAAGAGAAGCAGTCTGTTCCAACACTTCAATTCACTATGCGAAGTGAACGGAGTGTTGCTTCACTTTCTAAATGCTGTCCTTTTAGAGAAAATCACTCTCTTTTGAAACTGCCTTAAGCTACTTACAAGCATTCACAAGAAGCTCACATCTCTTTCTCTGAAAGAGAAGCAGTCTGTTCCAACACTTCAATTCACGGTGCGAAGTGAATGGAGTGTTGCTTCACTTTCTAAATGCTCTCCTTTTAGAGAAAATCACTCTCTTTTGAAACCGCCTTAAGCTACTTACATGCATTCACAAGAAACTCACATCTGTTTCTCTGAAAGAGAGGCAGTCTGTTCCAACACTTCATTTCACTGTGCGAAGTGAATTCAGTGTTCCTTGACATTCTAAATGCTGTAGTTTCAGAGAAAATCACTTTCCTTTGAAAGTGCCTTAAGCTAATTTCAAGCATTCAACAGAAATTCATATGCGTTTCTCTGAAAGAGAAGCAGTCTGTTCCAACACTTCAATTCACTTTGTGAAGTGAATGGAGTGTTGTTTCACTTTCTAAATGTTGTCCTTTCAGAGAAAATCACTTTCCTTTGAAAGTGCCTTAAGCTACTTACAAGCATTCACAAGAAACTCACATGCATTTTTCTGAAAGAGAAGCAGCCTGTTCCAACACTTCAATTCACTGTCCGAAGTGAATGGAGTGTTGCTTCACTTTCTAAATGCTGTCCTTACAGAGGAAATCACTCTCTTTTGAAACTGCCTTAAACTACTTACAAGCATTCACAAGAAGCTCACATCTGTTTCTCTGAAAGAGAAGCAGTCTGTTCCAACACTTCAATTCACTGTGCGAAGTGAATGGAGTGTTGCTTCACTTTCTAAATGCTGTAGTTTCAGAGAAAATCACTTTCCTTTGAAAGTTCCTTAAGCTACTTACAAGCATTCAACAGAAATTCACATGCGTTTTTCTGAAAGAAAAGAAGTCTGTTCCAACACTTCAATTCACTGTGCGAAGTGAATGGAGTGTTGCTTCACTTTCTAAATGCAGTCCTTTCAGAGAAATTCACTTTCCTTTGAAAGTGCCTTAAGCTACTTACAAGCATTCACAGGAAACTAACATGCATTTTTCTGATAGAGAAGCAGTCTGTTCCTACACTACAATTCACTGTGCGAAGTGAATGGAGTGTTGCTTCACTTTCTAAATGCTCTCCTTTTAGAGAAAATCACTCTCTTTTGAAACTGCGTTCAGCTAATTACAAGCATTCACAAGAAACTCACATCTGTTTCTCTGAAAGAGAAGCAGTCTGTTCCAACACTTCAATTCACTGTGCGAAGTGAATGGAGTGTTGCTTCACTTTCTAAATGCTGTCCTTTCAGAGAAATTCACTTTCCTTTGAAAGTGCCTTAAGCTACTTACAAGCATTCACAGGAAACTCAAATGTGTTTCTGTGAAAGAGAAGCTGTCTGTTCCAACACTTCAATTCACGGTGCGAAGTGAATGGATTGTTGCTTCACTTTCTAAATACTGTCCTTTCAGAGAAAATCACTTTACTTTGAAAGTGCCTTAAGCTACTTACAAGCATTCAACAGAAATTCACATGCGTTTCTCTGAAAGAGAAGCAGTCTGTTCCAACACTTCAATTCACTGTGCGAAGTGAATGGAGTGTTGCTTCACTTTCTAAATGCTGTCCTTTCAGAGAAAATCACATTCCTTTGAAAGTGTCTTAAGCTACTTACAAGCATTCACAAGAAGCTCACATCTGTTTCTCTGAAAGAGAAGTAGTCTGTTCCAGCACTTCAATTCACTGTGCGAAGTGAATGGAGTGTTCCTTGACAATCTAAATGCTGTAGTTTCAGAGAACATCACTTTCCTTTGAAAGTTCCTTAAGCTACTTACAAGCATTCCACAGAAATTCACATGCGTTTTTCTGAAGGAAAAGAAGTCTGTTCCAACACTTCAATTCACTGTGCGAAGTGAATGGAGTGTTGCTTCACTTTCTAAATGCTGTCCTTTCAGAGAAAATCACTTTCCTATGAAAGTGCCTTAAGCTACTTACAAGCATTCACAAGAAACTCACATGCATTTTTCTGAAAGAGAAGCAGTCTGTTCCTACACTACAATTCACTGTGCGAAGTGAATGGAGTGTTGCTTCACTTTCTAAATGCTGTCCTTTCAGAGAAAATCACATTCCTTTGAAAGTGTCTTAAGCTACATACAAGCATTCACAAGAAGCTCACATCTGTTTCTCTGAAAGAGAAGCAGTCCGTTCCAACACTTCAATTCACTGTGCGAAGTGAATGGAATGTTGCTTCACTTTCTAAATGCTGTCCTTTCAGAGAAATTCACTTTCCTTTGAAAGTGCCTTAAGCTACTTACAAGCATTCAACAGAAATTCACATGCGTTTCTCTGAAAGAGAAGCAGTCTGTTCCAACACTTCAATTCACTTTGCGAAGAGAATGGAGTGTTGCTTCACTTTCTAAATGCTGTTCTTTCAGAGAAAATCACTTTCCTATGAAAGTGCCTTAAGCTACTTACAAGCATTCACAAGAAACTCACATGCATTTTTCTGAAAGAGAAGCAGTCTGTTCTTACACTACAATTCACTGTGCGAGGTGAATGGAGTGTTGCTTCACTTTCTAAATGCTCTCCTTTTAGAGAAAATCACTCTCTTTTGAAACTGCGTTCAGCTACTTACAAGCATTCACAAGAAATTCACATCTGTTTCTCTGAAAGAGAAGCAGTCTGCTCCAACATTTCAATTCACTGTGCGAAGTGAATGGAGTGTTGCTTCACTTTCTAAATGCTGTTCTTTCAGAGAAATTCACTTTCCTTTGAAAGTGCCTTAAGCTACTTACAAGCATTCACAGGAAACTCAAATGTGTTTCTATGAAAGAGAAGCAGTCTGTTCCAACACTTCAATTCACGGTGCGAAGTGAATAGAGTGTTGCTTCACTTTCTAAATGCTGTCCTTTCCAAGAAAATCACTTTCCTTTGAAAGTGCCTTAAGCTACTTACAAGCATTCAACAGAAATTCACATGCGTTTCTCTGAAAGAGAAGCAGTCTGTTCCAACAATTCAATTCACTTTGCGAAGAGACTGGAGTGTTGCTTCACTTTCAAAATGCTGTCCTTTCAGAGAAAATCACTATCCTTTGAAAGTGTCTTAAGCTACTTACAAGCATTCACATGAAACTCACATGCATTTTTTTGAAAGAGAAGCAGTCTGTTCCAACACTTCAATTCACTGTGCGAAGTGAATGGATTGTTGCTTCACTTTCTAAATCCTGTCCTTTCAGAGAAAATCACTTTCCTTTGAAAGTGCCTTAAGCTACTTACAAGCATTCAACAGAATTTCACATGCGTTTCTCTGAAAGAGAAGCAGTCTGTTCCAACACTTCAATTCACTGTGCGAAGTGAATGGAGTGTTGCTTCACTTTCTAAATGCTGTCCTTTCAGAGAAAATCACTTTCCTTTGAAAGTGTCTTAAGCTACTTACAAGCATTCAAGAGAAGCTCACATGCAATTCTCTGATAGAAAAGTAGTCTGTTCCAGCACTTCAATTCACTGTGCGAAGTGAATGGAGTGTTCCTTGACATTCTAAATGCTGTAGTTTCAGGAAAAATCACTTTCCTTTGAAAGTGCCTTAAGCTACTTTCAAGCATTCAACAGAAATTCACATGCGTTTCTCTGAAAGAGAAGCAGTCTGTTCCAACACTTCAATTCACTTTGCGAAGAGAATGGAGTGTTCCTTCACTTTCTAAATGCTGTACTTTCAGAGAAAATCACTTTCCTTTGAAAGTGCCTTAAGCTACTTACAAGCATTCACAAGAAACTCACATGCCTTTTTCTGAAAGAGAAGCAGTCTGTTCCAAAACTTAAATTCACTGTGCGAAGTGAATGGAGTGTTGCTTCACTTTCTAAATGCTCTCCTTTTAGAGAAAATCACTTTCCTTTGAAAGTGCCTTAAGCTACTTTCAAGCATTCACAGGAAACTCAACTGTGTTTCTATGAAAGAGAAGCTGTCTATTCCAACACTTCAATTCACGGTGCGAAGTGAGTGGAGTGTTGCTTCACTTTCTAAATGCTCTCCTTTCAGAGAAAATCATTTTCCTTTGAAAGTGCCTTAAGCTACGTACAAGCATTCAACAGAAATTTACATGCGTTTCTCTGAAAGAGAAGCAGTCTGTTCCAACACTTCAATTCACTTTGCGAAGAGAATGGAGTGTTGCTTCACTTTCTAAATGCTGTCCTTTCCGAGAAAATCACTTTCCTTTGAAAGTGCCTTAAGCTACTTACAAGCATTCACAAGAAACTCACATGCATTTTTCTGAAAGAGAAGCAGTCTGTTCCAACACTTCAATTCACTGTGCGAAGTGAATGGAGTGTTGCTTCACTTTCTAAATGCTCTCCTTTTAGAGAAAATCCCTCTCTTTTGAAACTGCCTTAAGCTACTTACATGCATTCACAAGAAACTCACATCTTTTTCTCTGAAAGAGAAGCAGTCTGTTCCAACACTTCAATTCACTGTGCGAAGTGAATGGAGTGTTGCTTCACTTTCTAAATGCTGTCCTTTCAGAGAAAATCACTTTCCTTTGAAAGTGCCTTAAGCTACTTACAAGCATTCAACAGAAATTCACATGCGTTTCTCTGAAAGAAAAGCAGTCTGTTCCAACAATTCAATTCACTTTGCGAAAAGAATGGAGTGTTGCTTCACTTTCTAAATGCTGTCCTTTCAGAGAAAATCACTTTCCTTTGAAAGTGCCTTAAGCTACTTACAAGCATTCACAAGAAACTCACATGCATTTTTCTCTAAGAGAAGCAGTCTGTTCCAACACTTCAATTCACTGTGCGAAGTGAATGGAGTGTTGCTTCACTTTCTAAATGCTCTCCTTTTAGAGAAAATCACTTTCCTTTGAAAGTGCCTTCAGCTACTTACAAGAATTCACAGGAAACTCAAATGTGATTCTATCAAAGAGAAGCTGTCTGTTCCAACAATTCAATTCACGGTGCGAAGTGAATGGAGTGTTGCTTCACTTTCTAAATGCTCTCCTTTTAGAGAAAATCACTCTCTTTTGAAACCGCCTTAAGCTACTTACATGCATTCACAAGAAACTCACATCTGTTTCTCTGAAAGAGAAGCAGTCTGTTCCAACTCTTCAAATCACTGTGCGAAGTGAATTCAGTGTTCCTTGACATTCTAAATGCTGTAGTTTCAGAGAAAATCACTTTCCTTTGAAAGTGCCTTAAGCTACTTTCAAGCATTCAACAGAAATTCACATGCGTTTCTCTGAAAGAGAAGCAGTCTGTTCCAACACTTCTATTCACTTTGTGAAGTGAATGGAGTGTTGTTTCACTTTCTAAATGCTGTCCTTTTAGAGAAAATCACTTTCCTTTGAAAGTGCCTTAAGCTACTTACAAGCATTCACAAGAAACTCACATGCATTTTTCTGAAAGAGAAGCAGCCTGTTCCAACACTTCAATTCACTGTCCGAAGTGAATGGAGTGTTGCTACACTTTCTAAATGCTGTCCTTACAGAGGAAATCACTCTCTTTTGAAACTGCCTTAAGCTACTTACAAGCATTCACAAGAAGCTCACATCTGTTTCTCTGAAAGAGAAGCAGTCTGTTCCAACACTTCAATTCACTGTGCGAAGTGAATGGAGTGTTCCTTTACATTCTAAATGCTGTAGTTTCAGAGAAAATCACTTTCCTTTGAAAGTTCCTTAAGCTACTTACAAGCATTCAACAGAAATTCACATGCGTTTTTCTGAAAGAAAAGAAGTCTGTTCCAACACTTCAATTCACTGTGCGAATTGAATGGAGTGTGGCTTCACTTTCTAAATGCTGTCCTTTCAGAGAAAATCACTTTCCTATGAAAGTGCCTTAAGCTATTTACAAGCATTCACAAGAAACTCACATGCATTTTTCTGAAAGAGAAGCAGTCTGTTCCTACACTACAATTCACTGTGCGAAGTGAATGGAGTGTTGCTTCACTTTCTAAATGCTCTCCTTTTAGAGAAAATCACTCTCTTTTGAAACTGCGTTCAGCTACTTACAAGCATTCACAAGAAACTCACATCTGTTTCTCTGAAAGAGAATCAGTCTGTTCCAACACTTCAATTCACTGTGCGAAGTGAATGGAGTGCTGCTTCACTTTAAATGCTGTCCTTTCAGAGAAATTCACTTTCCTTTGAAAGTGCCTTAAGCTACTTACAAGCATTCACAGGAAACTCAAATGTGTTTCTATGAAAGAGAAGCTGTCTGTTCCAACACTTCAATTCACGGTGCGAAGTGAATGGAGTGTTGTTTCACTTTCTAAATGCTGTCCTTTCAGAGAAAATCACTTTCCTTTGAAAGTGCCTTAAGCTACTTACAAGCATTCAACAGAAATTCACATGCTTTTCTCTGAAAGAGAAGCAGTCTGTTCCAACACTTCAATTCACTGTGCGAAGTGAATGGAGTGTTGCTTCGCTTTCTAAATGCTGTCCTTTCCAAGAAAATCACTTTCCTTTGAAAGTGCCTTAAGCTACTTACAAACATTCACAAGAAACTCACATGCATTTTTCTGAAAGAGAAGCAGTCTGTTCCAACACTTCAATTCACTGTGCGAAGTGAATGGAGTGTTGCTTCACTTTCTAAATGCTGTCCTTTCAGAGAAATTCACTTTCCTTTGAAAGTGCCTTAAGCTACTTACAAGCATTCACAGGAAACTCAAATGTGTTTCTGTGAAAGAGAAGCTGTCTGTTCCAACACTTCAATTCACGGTGCGAAGTGAATGGATTGTTGCTTCACTTTCTAAATGCTGTCCTTTCAGAGAAAATCACTTTCCTTTGAAAGTGCCTTAAGCTACTTACAAGCATTCAAAAGAAATTCACATGCGTTTCTCTGAAAGAGAAGCAGTCTGTTCCAACACTTCAATTCACTTTGCGAAGAGAATGGAGTGTTGCTTCACTTTTTAAATGCTGTCCTTTCAGAGAAAATCACTTTCCTTTGAAAGTGCCTTAAGCTACTTACAAGCATTCACAAGAAACTCACATGCATTTTTCTGAAAGAGAAGCAGTCTGTTCCAACACTTCAATTCACTGTGCAAAGTGAATGGAGTGTTGCTTCACTTTCTAAATCCTGTCCTTTCAGAGAAAATCACTTTCCTTTGAAAGTGTCTTAAGCTGCTTACAAGCATTCACAAGAAGCTCACATGCAATTCTCTGAAAGAGAAGTAGTCTGTTCCAGCACTTCAATTCACTGTGCGAAGTGAATGTAGTGTTCCTTGACATTCTCAATGCTGTAGTTTCAGGAAAAATCACTTTCCTTTGAAAGTGCCTTAAGCTACTTACAAGCATTCAACAGAAATTCACATGCGTTTCTCTGAAAGAGAAGCAGTCTGTTCCAACACTTCAATTCAGTGTGCGAAGTGAATGGAGTGTTGCTTCACTTTCTAAATGCTGTCCTTTCAGAGAAAATCACTTTCCTTTGAAAGTGCCTTAATCTACTTACAAGCATTCTCAAGAAACTCACATGCATTTTTCTGAAAGAGAAGCAGTCTGTTCCAACACTTCAATTCACGGTGCGTAGAGAATGGAGTGTTGCTTCACTTTCTAAATGCTGTCCTTTCAGAGAAAATCACTTTCCTTTGAAAGTGCCTTAAGCTACTTACAAGCATTCAACAGAAATTCATATGCGTTTCTCTGAAAGAGAAGCAGTCTGTTCCAACACTTCAATTTACTTTGCGAAGAGAATGGAGTGTTGCTTCACTTTCTAAATGCTGTTCTTTCAGAGAAAATCACTTTCCTTTGAAAGTGCCTTAAGCTACTTACAAGCATTCAACAGAAATTCACATGCGTTTCTCTGAAAGAGAAGCAGTCTGTTCCAACACTTCAATTCACTATGCGAAGTGAACGGAGTGTTGCTTCACTTTCTAAATGCTGTCCTTTTAGAGAAAATCACTCTCTTTTGAAACTGCCTTAAGCTACTTACAAGCATTCACAAGAAGCTCACATCTCTTTCTCTGAAAGAGAAGCAGTCTGTTCCAACACTTCAATTCACGGTGCGAAGTGAATGGAGTGTTGCTTCACTTTCTAAATGCTCTCCTTTTAGAGAAAATCACTCTCTTTTGAAACCGCCTTAAGCTACTTACATGCATTCACAAGAAACTCACATCTGTCTCTCTGAAAGAGAGGCAGTCTGTTCCAACACTTCATTTCACTGTGCGAAGTGAATTCAGTGTTCCTTGACATTCTAAATGCTGTAGTTTCAGAGAAAATCACTTTCCTTTGAAAGTGCCTTAAGCTACTTTCAAGCATTCAACAGAAATTCATATGCGTTTCTCTGAAAGAGAAGCAGTCTGTTCCAACACTTCAATTCACTTTGTGAAGTGAATGGAGTGTTGTTTCACTTTCTAAATGTTGTCCTTTCAGAGAAAATCACTTTCCTTTTAAAGTGCCTTAAGCTACTTACAAGCATTCACAAGAAACTCACATGCATTTTTCTGAAAGTGAAGCAGCCTGTTCCAACACTTCAATTCACTGTCCGAAGTGAATGGAGTGTTGCTTCACTTTCTAAATGCTGTCCTTACAGAGGAAATCACTCTCTTTTGAAACTGCCTTAAACTACTTACAAGCATTCACAAGAAGCTCACATCTGTTTCTCTGAAAGAGAAGCAGTCTGTTCCAACACTTCAATTCACTGTGCGAAGTGAATGGAGTGTTGCTTCACTTTCTAAATGCTGTCCTTTCAGAGAAAATCACTTTCCTTTGAAAGTTCCTTAAGCTACTTACAAGCATTCAACAGAAATTCACATGCGTTTTTCTGAAAGAAAAGAAGTCTGTTCCAACACTTCAATTCACTGTGCGAAGGGAATGGAGTGTTGCTTCACTTTCTAAATGCAGTCCTTTCAGAGAAATTCACTTTCCTTTGAAAGTGCCTTAAGCTACTTACAAGCATTCACAGGAAACTAACATGCATTTTTCTGAAAGAGAAGCAGTCTGTTCCTACACTACAATTCACTGTGCGAAGTGAATGGAGTGTTGCTTCACTTTCTAAATGCTCTCCTTTTAGAGAAAATCACTCTCTTTTGAAACTGCGTTCAGCTAATTACAAGCATTCACAAGAAACTCACATCTGTTTCTCTGAAAGAGAAGCAGTCTGTTCCAACACTTCAATTCACTGTGCGAAGTGAATGGAGTGTTGCTTCACTTTCTAAATGCTGTCCTTTCAGAGAAATTCACTTTCCTTTGAAAGTGCCTTAAGCTACTTACAAGCATTCACAGGAAACTCAAATGTGTTTCTGTGAAAGAGAAGCTGTCTGTTCCAACACTTCAATTCACGGTGCGAAGTGAATGGATTGTTGCTTCACTTTCTAAATACTGTCCTTTCAGAGAAAATCACTTTCCTTTGAAAGTGCCTTAAGCTACTTAGAAGCATTCAACAGAAATTCACATGCGTTTCTCTGAAAGAGAAGCAGTCTGTTCCAACACTTCAATTCACTGTGCGAAGTGAATGGAGTGTTGCTTCACTTTCTAAATGCTGTCCTTTCAGAGAAAATCACATTCCTTTGAAAGTGTCTTAAGCTACTTACAAGCATTCACAAGAAGCTCACATGCAATTCTCTGAAAGAGAAGGAGTCTGTTCCAGCACTTCAATTCACTGTGCGAAGTGAATGGAGTGTTCATTGACATTCTGAATGCTGTAGTTTCAGGAAAAATCACTTTCCTTTGAAAGTGCCTTAAGCTACTTTCAAGCATTCAACAGAAATTCACATGCGTTTCTGAAAGAGAAGCAGTCTGTTCCAACACTTCAATTCACTTTGCGAAGAGAATGGAGTGTTGCTTCACTTTCTAAATGCTGTCATTTCAGAGAAAATCATTTTCCTTTGAAAGTGCCTTAAGCTACTTACAAGCATTCACAAGAAACTCACATGCATTTTTCTGAAAGAGATGCACTCTGTTCCAACACTTAAATTCACTGTGCGAAGTGAATGGAGTGTTGCTTCACTTTCTAAATGCTGTGCTTTCAGAGAAAATCACTTTCCTTTGAAAGTGCCTTAAGCTACTTACAAGCATTCAACAGAAATTCACATGCGTTTCTCTGAAAGAGAAGCAGTCTGTTCCAACACTTCAATTCATTGTGCAAAGTGAATGGAGTGTAGCTTCACTTTCTAAATGCTGTCCTTTCAGAGAAAATCACTTTCCTTTGAAAGTACCTTAAGATACTTACAAGCATTCAACAATAATTCACATGCGTTTCTCTGCAAGAGAAGCAGTCTGTTCCAACACTTCAATTCACTTTGCGAAGAGAATGGAGTGTTGCTTCACTTTCTAAATGCTGTCCTTTCAGAGAAAATCACTTTCCTTTGAAAGTGCCTTAACCTACTTACAAGCATTCACAAGAAACTCACATGCATTTTTCTGAAAGAGAAGCAGTCTGTTCCAACACTTCAATTCACTGTGCGAAGTGAATGGAGTGTTGCTTCACATTCTAAATCCTGTCCTTTTAGAGAAAATCACTTTCTTTGAAAGTGCCTTAAGCTACGTACAAGCATTCAACAGAAATTCACATGCGTTTCTCTGAAAGAGAAGCAGTCTGTTCCAACACTTCAATTCACTGTGCGAAGTGAATGGAGTGTTGCTTCACTTTCTAAATGCTGTCCTTTCAGAGAAAATCACATTCCTTTGAAAGTGTCTTAAGCTACTTACAAGCATTCACAAGAAGCTCACATCTGTTTCTCTGAAAGAGAAGTAGTCTGTTCCAGCACTTCAATTCACTGTGCGAAGTGAATGGAGTGTTCCTTGACATTCTAAATGCTGTAGTTTCAGAGAACATCACTTTCCTTTGAAAGTTCCTTAAGCTACTTACAAGCATTCCACAGAAATTCACATGCGTTTTTCTGAAGGAAAAGAAGTCTGTTCCAACACTTCAATTCACTGTGCGAAGTGAATGGAGTGTTGCTTCACTTTCTAAATGCTGTCCTTTCAGAGAAAATCACTTTCCTATGAAAGTGCCTTAAGCTACTTACAAGCATTCACAAGAAACTCACATGCATTTTTCTGAAAGAGAAGCAGTCTGTTCCTACACTACAATTCACTGTGCGAAGTGAATGGAGTGTTGCTTCACTTTCTAAATGCTGTCCTTTCAGAGAAAATCACATTCCTTTGAAAGTGTCTTAAGCTACTTACAAGCATTCACAAGAAGCTCACATCTGTTTCTCTGAAAGAGAAGCAGTCCGTTCCAACACTTCAATTCACTGTGCGAAGTGAATGGAATGTTGCTTCACTTTCTAAATGCTGTCCTTTCCAAGAAAATCACTTTCCTTTGAAAGTGCCTTAAGCTACTTACAAGCATTCAACAGAAATTCACATGCGTTTCTCTGAAAGAGAAGCAGTCTGTTCCAACAATTCAATTCACTTTGCGAAGAGACTGGAGTGTTGCTTCACTTTCAAAATGCTGTCCTTTCAGAGAAAATCACTATCCTTTGAAAGTGTCTTAAGCTACTTACAAGCATTCACATGAAACTCACATGCATTTTTTTGAAAGAGAAGCAGTCTGTTCCAACACTTCAATTCACTGTGCGAAGTGAATGGATTGTTGCTTCACTTTCTAAATCCTGTCCTTTCAGAGAAAATCACTTTCCTTTGAAAGTGCCTTAAGCTACTTACAAGCATTCAACAGAAATTCACATGCGTTTCTCTGAAAGAGAAGCAGTCTGTTCCAACACTTCAATTCACTGTGCGAAGTGAATGGAGTGTTGCTTCACTTTCTAAATGCTGTCCTTTCAGAGAAAATCACTTTCCTTTGAAAGTGTCTTAAGCTACTTACAAGCATTCAAGAGAAGCTCACATGCAATTCTCTGATAGAGAAGTAGTCTGTTCCAGCACTTCAATTCACTGTGCGAAGTGAATGGAGTGTTCCTTGACATTCTAAATGCTGTAGTTTCAGGAAAAATCACTTTCCTTTGAAAGTGCCTTAAGCTACTTTCAAGCATTCAACAGAAATTCACATGCGTTTCTCTGAAAGAGAAGCAGTCTGTTCCAACACTTCAATTCACTTTGCGAAGAGAATGGAGTGTTCCTTCACTTTCTAAATGCTGTACTTTCAGAGAAAATCACTTTCTTTTGAAAGTACCTTAAGCTACTTACAAGCATTCACAAGAAACTCACATGCCTTTTTCTGAAAGAGAAGCAGTCTGTTCCAAAACTTAAATTCACTGTGCGAAGTGAATGGAGTGTTGCTTCACTTTCTAAATGCTCTCCTTTTAGAGAAAATCACTTTCCTTTGAAAGTGCCTTAAGCTACTTTCAAGCATTCACAGGAAACTCAAATGTGTTTCTATGAAAGAGAAGCTGTCTATTCCAACACTTCAATTCACGGTGCGAAGTGAGTGGAGTGTTGCTTCACTTTCTAAATGCTCTCCTTTCAGAGAAAATCATTTTCCTTTGAAAGTGCCTTAAGCTACGTACAAGCATTCAACAGAAATTCACATGCGTTTCTCTGAAAGAGAAGCAGTCTGTTCCAACACTTCAATTCACTTTGCGAAGAGAATGGAGTGTTGCTTCACTTTCTAAATGCTGTCCTTTCCGAGAATATCACTTTCCTTTGAAAGTGCCTTAAGCTACTTACAAGCATTCACAAGAAACTCACATGCATTTTTCTGAAAGAGAAGCAGTCTGTTCCAACACTTCAATTCACTGTGCGAAGTGAATGGAGTGTTGCTTCACTTTCTAAATGCTCTCCTTTTAGAGAAAATCCCTCTCTTTTGAAACTGCCTTAAGCTACTTACATGCATTCACAAGAAACTCACATCTTTTTCTCTGAAAGAGAAGCAGTCTGTTCCAACACTTCAATTCACTGTGCGAAGTGAATGGAGTGTTGCTTCACTTTCTAAATGCTGTCCTTTCAGAGAAAATCACTTTCCTTTGAAAGTGCCTTAAGCTACTTACAAGCATTCAACAGAAATTCACATGCGTTTCTCTGAAAGAAAAGCAGTCTGTTCCAACAATTCAATTCACTTTGCGAAAAGAATGGAGTGTTGCTTCACTTTCTAAATGCTGTCCTTTCAGAGAAAATCACTTTCCTTTGAAAGTGCCTTAAGCTACTTACAAGCATTCACAAGAAACTCACATGCATTTTTCTCTAAGAGAAGCAGTCTGTTCCAACACTTCAATTCACTGTGCGAAGTGAATGGAGTGTTGCTTCACTTTCTAAATGCTCTCCTTTTAGAGAAAATCACTTTCGTTTGAAAGTGTCTTCAGCTACTTACAAGAATTCACAGGAAACTCAAATGTGATTCTATCAAAGAGAAGCTGTCTGTTCCAACACTTCAATTCACGGTGCGAAGTGAATGGAGTGTTGCTTCACTTTCTAAATGCTCTCCTTTTAGAGAAAATCACTCTCTTTTGAAACCGCCTTAAGCTACTTACATGCATTCACAAGAAACTCACATCTGTTTCTCTGAAAGAGAAGCAGTCTGTTCCAACTCTTCAAATCACTGTGCGAAGTGAATTCAGTGTTCCTTGACATTCTAAATGCTGTAGTTTCAGAGAAAATCACTTTCCTTTGAAAGTGCCTTAAGCTACTTTCAAGCATTCAACAGAAATTCACATGCGTTTCTCTGAAAGAGAAGCAGTCTGTTCCAACACTTCTATTCACTTTGTGAAGTGAATGGAGTGTTGTTTCACTTTCTAAATGCTGTCCTTTTAGAGAAAATCACTTTCCTTTGAAAGTGCCTTAAGCTACTTACAAGCATTCACAAGAAACTCACATGCATTTTTCTGAAAGAGAAGCAGCCTGTTCCAACACTTCAATTCACTGTCCGAAGTGAATGGAGTGTTGCTTCACTTTCTAAATGCTGTCCTTACAGAGGAAATCACTCTCTTTTGAAACTGCCTTAAGCTACTTACAAGCATTCACAAGAAGCTCACATCTGTTTCTCTGAAAGAGAAGCAGTCTGTTCCAACACTTCAATTCACTGTGCGAAGTGAATGGAGTGTTCCTTTACATTCTAAATGCTGTAGTTTCAGAGAAAATCACTTTCCTTTGAAAGTTCCTTAAGCTACTTACAAGCATTCAACAGAAATTCACATGCGTTTTTCTGAAAGAAAAGAAGTCTGTTCCAACACTTCAATTCACTGTGCGAATTGAATGGAGTGTTGCTTCACTTTCTAAATGCTGTCCTTTCAGAGAAAATCACTTTCCTATGAAAGTGCCTTAAGCTATTTACAAGCATTCACAAGAAACTCACATGCATTTTTCTGAAAGAGAAGCAGTCTGTTCCTACACTACAATTCACTGTGCGAAGTGAATGGAGTGTTGCTTCACTTTCTAAATGCTCTCCTTTTAGAGAAAATCACTCTCTTTTGAAACTGCGTTCAGCTACTTACAAGCATTCACAAGAAACTCACATCTGTTTCTCTGAAAGAGAAGCAGTCTGTTCCAACACTTCAATTCACTGTGCGAAGTGAATGGAGTGCTGCTTCACTTTAAATGCTGTCCTTTCAGAGAAATTCACTTTCCTTTGAAAGTGCCTTAAGCTACTTACAAGCATTCACAGGAAACTCAAATGTGTTTCTATGAAAGAGAAGCTGTCTGTTCCAACACTTCAATTCACGGTGCGAAGTGAATGGAGTGTTGCTTCACTTTCTAAATGCTGTCCTTTCAGAGAAAATCACTTTCCTTTGAAAGTGCCTTAAGCTACTTACAAGCATTCAACAGAAAATCACATGCGTTTCTCTGAAAGAGAAGCAGTCTGTTCCAACACTTCAATTCACTGTGCGAAGTGAATGGAGTGTTGCTTCACTTTCTAAATGCTGTCCTTTCCAAGAAAATCACTTTCCTTTGAAAGTGCCTTAAGCTACTTACAAACATTCACAAGAAACTCACATGCATTTTTCTGAAAGAGAAGCAGTCTGTTCCAACACTTCAATTCACTGTGCGAAGTGAATGGAGTGTTGCTTCACTTTCTAAATGCTGTCCTTTCAGAGAAATTCACTTTCCTTTGAAAGTGCCTTAAGCTACTTACAAGCATTCACAGGAAACTCAAATGTGTTTCTGTGAAAGAGAAGCTGTCTGTTCCAACACTTCAATTCACGGTGCGAAGTGAATGGATTGTTGCTTCACTTTCTAAATGCTGTCCTTTCAGAGAAAATCACTTTCCTTTGAAAGTGCCTTAAGCTACTTACAAGCATTCAAAAGAAATTCACATGCGTTTCTCTGAAAGAGAAGCAGTCTGTTCCAACACTTCAATTCACTTTGCGAAGAGAATGGAGTGTTGCTTCACTTTTTAAATGCTGTCCTTTCAGAGAAAATCACTTTCCTTTGAAAGTGCCTTAAGCTACTTACAAGCATTCACAAGAAACTCACATGCATTTTTCTGAAAGAGAAGCAGTCTGTTCCAACACTTCAATTCACTGTGCAAAGTGAATGGAGTGTTGCTTCACTTTCTAAATCCTGTCCTTTCAGAGAAAATCACTTTCCTTGGAAAGTGTCTTAAGCTGCTTACAAGCATTCACAAGAAGCTCACATGCAATTCTCTGAAAGAGAAGTAGTCTGTTCCAGCACTTCAATTCACTGTGCGAAGTGAATGTAGTGTTCCTTGACATTCTCAATGCTGTAGTTTCAGGAAAAATCACTTTCCTTTGAAAGTGCCTTAAGCTACTTACAAGCATTCAACAGAAATTCACATGCGTTTCTCTGAAAGAGAAGCAGTCTGTTCCAACACTTCAATTCACTGTGCGAAGTGAATGGAGTGTTGCTTCACTTTCTAAATGCTGTCCTTTCAGAGAAAATCACTTTCCTTTGAAAGTGCCTTAATCTACTTACAAGCATTCACAAGAAACTCACATGCATTTTTCTGAAAGAGAAGCAGTCTGTTCCAACACTTCAATTCACGGTGCGAAGAGAATGGAGTGTTGCTTCACTTTCTAAATGCTGTCCTTTCAGAGAAAATCACTTTCCTTTGAAAGTGCCTTAAGCTACTTACAAGCATTCAACAGAAATTCACATGCGTTTCTCTGAAAGAAAAGCAGTCTGTTCCAACACTTCAATTTACTTTGCGAAGAGAATGGAGTGTTGCTTCACTTTCTAAATGCTGTTCTTTCAGAGAAAATCACTTTCCTTTGAAAGTGCCTTAAGCTACTTACAAGCATTCAACAGAAATTCACATGCGTTTCTCTGAAAGAGAAGCAGTCTGTTCCAACACTTCAATTCACTATGCGAAGTGAACGGAGTGTTGCTTCACTTTCTAAATGCTGTCCTTTCAGAGAAAATCACTCTCTTTTGAAACTGCCTTAAGATACTTACAAGCATTCACAAGAAGCTCACATCTCTTTCTCTGAAAGAGAAGCAGTCTGTTCCAACACTTCAATTCACGGTGCGAAGTGAATGGAGTGTTGCTTCACTTTCTAAATGCTCTCCTTTTAGAGAAAATCACTCTCTTTTGAAACCGCCTTAAGCTACTTACATGTATTCACAAGAAACTCACATCTGTTTCTCTGAAAGAGACGCAGTCTGTTCCAACACTTCATTTCACTGTGCGAAGTGAATTCAGTGTTCCTTGACATTCTAAATGCTGTAGTTTCAGAGAAAATCACTTTCCTTTGAAAGTGCCTTAAGCTACTTTCAAGCATTCAACAGAAATTCATATGCGTTTCTCTGAAAGAGAAGCAGTCTGTTCCAACACTTCAATTCACTTTGTGAAGTGAATGGAGTGTTGTTTCACTTTCTAAATGTTGTCCTTTCAGAGAAAATCACTTTCCTTTTAAAGTGCCTTAAGCTACTTACAAGCATTCACAAGAAACTCAAATGCATTTTTCTGAAAGAGAAGCAGCCTGTTCCAACACTTCAATTCACTGTCCGAAGTGAATGGAGTGTTGCTTCACTTTCTAAATGCTGTCCTTACAGAGGAAATCACTCTCTTTTGAAACTGCCTTAAACTACTTACAAGCATTCACAAGAAGCTCACATCTGTTTCTCTGAAAGAGAAGCAGTCTGTTCCAACACTTCAATCCACTGTGCGAAGTGAATGGAGTGTTCCTTGACATTCTAAATGCTGTAGTTTCAGAGAAAATCACTTTCCTTTGAAAGTTCCTTAAGCTATTTACAAGCATTCAACAGAAATTCACATGCGTTTTTCTGAAAGAAAAGAAGTCTGTTCCAACACTTCAATTCACTGTGCGAGTGAATGGAGTGTTGCTTCACTTTCTAAATGCAGTCCTTTCAGAGAAATTCACTTTCCTTTGAAAGTGCCTTAAGCTACTTACAAGCATTCACAGGAAACTAACATGCATTTTTCTGAAAGAGAAGCAGTCTGTTCCTACACTACAATTCACTGTGCGAAGTGAATGGAGTGTTGCTTCACTTTCTAAATGCTCTCCTTTTAGAGAAAATCACTCTCTTTTGAAACTGCGTTCAGCTACTTACAAGCATTCACAAGAAACTCACATCTGTTTCTCTGAAAGAGAAGCAGTCTGTTCCAACACATCAATTCACTGTGCGAAGTGAATGGAGTGTTGCTTCACTTTCTAAATGCTGTCCTTTCAGAGAAAATCACATTCCTTTGAAAGTGTCTTAAGCTACTTACAAGCATTCACAAGAAGCTCACATGCAATTCTCTGAAAGAGAAGTAGTCTGTTCCAGCACTTCAATTCACTGTGCGAAGTGAATGGAGTGTTCATTGACATTCTAAATGCTGTAGTTTCAGGAAAAATCACTTTCCTTTGAAAGTGCCTTAAGCTACTTTCAAGCATTCAACAGAAATTCACATGCGTTTCTGAAAGAGAAGCAGTCTGTTCCAACACTTCAATTCACTTTGCGAAGTGAATGGAGTGTTGCTTCACTTTCTAAATGCTGTCATTAAAGAGAAAATCATTTTCCTTTGAAAGTGCCTTAAGCTACTTACAAGCATTCACAAGAAACTCACATGCATTTTTCTGAAAGAGATGCAGTCTGTTCCAACACTTAAATTCACTGTGCGAAGTGAATGGAGTGTTGCTTCACTTTCTAAATGCTGTGCTTTCAGAGAAAATCACTTTCCTTTGAAAGTGCCTTAAGCTACTTACAAGCATTCAACAGAAATTCACATGCGTTTCTCTGAAAGAGAAGCAGTCTGTTCCAACACTTCAATTCATTGTGCAAAGTGAATGGAGTGTAGCTTCACTTTCTAAATGCTGTCCTTTCAGAGAAAATCACTTTCCTTTGAAAGTACCTTAAGATACTTACAAGCATTCAACAATAATTCACATGCGTTTCTCTGCAAGAGAAGCAGTCTGTTCCAACACTTCAATTCACTTTGCGAAGAGAATGGAGTGTTGCTTCACTTTCTAAATGCTGTCCTTTCAGAGAAAATCACTTTCCTTTGAAAGTGCCTTAACCTACTTACAAGCATTCACAAGAAACTCACATGCATTTTTCTGAAAGAGAAGCAGTCTGTTCCAACACTTCAATTCACTGTGCGAAGTGAATGGAGTGTTGCTTCACTTTCTAAATGCTGTCCTTTCAGAGAAAATCACATTCCTTTGAAAGTGTCTTAAGCTACTTACAAGCATTCACAAGAAGCTCACATCTGTTTCTCTGAAAGAGAAGTAGTCTGTTCCAGCACTTCAATTCACTGTGCGAAGTGAATGGAATGTTGCTTCACTTTCTAAATGCTGTCCTTTCAGAGAAATTCACTTTCCTTTGAAAGTGCCTTAAGCTACTTACAAGCATTCAACAGAAATTCACATGCGTTTCTCTGAAAGAGAAGCAGTCTGTTCCAACACTTCAATTCACTTTGCGAAGAGAATGGAGTGTTGCTTCACTTTCTAAATGCTGTTCTTTCAGAGAAAATCACTTTCCTATGAAAGTGCCTTAAGCTACTTACAAGCATTCACAAGAAACTCACATGCATTTTTCTGAAAGAGAAGCAGTCTGTTCTTACACTACAATTCACTGTGCGAAGTGAATGGAGTGTTGCTTCACTTTCTAAATGCTCTCCTTTTAGAGAAAATCACTCTCTTTTGAAACTGCGTTCAGCTACTTACAAGCATTCACAAGAAACTCACATCTGTTTCTCTGAAAGAGAAGCAGTCTGCTCCAACATTTCAATTCACTGTGCGAAGTGAATGGAGTGTTGCTTCACTTTCTAAATGCTGTTCTTTCAGAGAAATTCACTTTCCTTTGAAAGTGCCTTAAGCTACTTACAAGCATTCACAGGAAACTCAAATGTGTTTCTATGAAAGAGAAGCTGTCTGTTCCAACACTTCAATTCACGGTGCGAAGTGAATAGAGTGTTGCTTCACTTTCTAAATGCTGTCCTTTCCAAGAAAATCACTTTCCTTTGAAAGTGCCTTAAGATACTTACAAGCATTCAACAGAAATTCACATGCGTTTCTCTGAAAGAGAAGCAGTCTGTTCCAACAATTCAATTCACTTTGCGAAGAGACTGGAGTGTTGCTTCACTTTCAAAATGCTGTCCTTTCAGAGAAAATCACTATCCTTTGAAAGTGTCTTAAGCTACTTACAAGCATTCACATGAAACTCACATGTATTTTTTTGAAAGAGAAGCAGTCTGTTCCAACACTTCAATTCACTGTGCGAAGTGAATGGATTGTTGCTTCACTTTCTAAATCCTGTCCTTTCAGAGAAAATCACTTTCCTTTGAAAGTGCCTTAAGCTACTTACAAGCATTCAACAGAAATTCACATGCGTTTCTCTGCAAGAGAAGCAGTCTGTTCCAACACTTCAATTCACTTTGCGAAGAGAATGGAGTGTTGCTTCACTTTCTAAATGCTGTCCTTTCAGAGAAAATCACTTTCCTTTGAAAGTGCCTTAACCTACTTACAAGCATTCACAAGAAACTCACATGCATTTTTCTGAAAGAGAAGCAGTCTGTTCCAACACTTCAATTCACTGTGCGAAGTGAATGGAGTGTTGCTTCACTTTCTAAATGCTGTCCTTTCAGAGAAAATCACATTCCTTTGAAAGTGTCTTAAGCTACTTACAAGCATTCACAAGAAGCTCACATCTGTTTCTCTGAAAGAGAAGTAGTCTGTTCCAGCACTTCAATTCACTGTGCGAAGTGAATGGAGTGTTCCTTGACATTCTAAATGCTGTAGTTTCAGAGAAAATCACTTTCCTTTGAAAGTTCCTTAAGCTACTTACAAGCATTCCACAGAAATTCACATGCGTTTTTCTGAAGGAAAAGAAGTCTGTTCCAACACTTCAATTCACTGTGCGAAGTGAATGGAGTGTTGCTTCACTTTCTAAATCCTGTCCTTTCAGAGAAAATCACTTTCCTATGAAAGTGCCTTAAGCTACTTACAAGCATTCACAAGAAACTCACATGCATTTTTCTGAAAGAGAAGCAGTCTGTTCCTACACTACAATTCACTGTGCGAAGTGAATGGAGTGTTGCTTCACTTTCTAAATGCTGTCCTTTCAGAGAAAATCACATTCCTTTGAAAGTGTCTTAAGCTACTTACAAGCATTCACAAGAAGCTCACATCTGTTTCTCTGAAAGAGAAGCAGTCCGTTCCAACACTTCAATTCACTGTGCGAAGTGAATGGAATGTTGCTTCACTTTCTAAATGCTGTCCTTTCAGAGAAATTCACTTTCCTTTGAAAGTGCCTTAAGCTACTTACAAGCATTCAACAGAAATTCACATGCGTTTCTCTGAAAGAGAAGCAGTCTGTTCCAACACTTCAATTCACTTTGCGAAGAGAATGGAGTGTTGCTTCACTTTCTAAATGCTGTTCTTTCAGAGAAAATCACTTTCCTATGAAAGTGCCTTAAGCTACTTACAAGCATTCACAAGAAACTCACATGCATTTTTCTGAAAGAGAAGCAGTCTGTTCTTACACTACAATTCACTGTGCGAAGTGAATGGAGTGTTGCTTCACTTTCTAAATGCTCTCCTTTTAGAGAAAATCACTCTCTTTTGAAACTGCGTTCAGCTACTTACAAGCATTCACAAGAAACTCACATCTGTTTCTCTGAAAGAGAAGCAGTCTGCTCCAACATTTCAATTCACTGTGCGAAGTGAATGGAGTGTTGCTTCACTTTCTAAATGCTGTTCTTTCAGAGAAATTCACTTTCCTTTGAAAGTGCCTTAAGCTACTTACAAGCATTCACAGGAAACTCAAATGTGTTTCTATGAAAGAGAAGCTGTCTGTTCCAACACTTCAATTCACGGTGCGAAGTGAATAGAGTGTTGCTTCACTTTCTAAATGCTGTCCTTTCCAAGAAAATCACTTTCCTTTGAAAGTGCCTTAAGATACTTACAAGCATTCAACAGAAATTCACATGCGTTTCTCTGAAAGAGAAGCAGTCTGTTCCAACAATCAATTCACTTTGCGAAGAGACTGGAGTGTTGCTTCACTTTCAAAATGCTGTCCTTTCAGAGAAAATCACTATCCTTTGAAAGTGTCTTAAGCTACTTACAAGCATTCACATGAAACTCACATGTATTTTTTTGAAAGAGAAGCAGTCTGTTCCAACACTTCAATTCACTGTGCGAAGTGAATGGATTGTTGCTTCACTTTCTAAATCCTGTCCTTTCAGAGAAAATCACTTTCCTTTGAAAGTGCCTTAAGCTACTTACAAGCATTCAACAGAAATTCACATGCGTTTCTCTGAAAGAGAAGCAGTCTGTTCCAACACTTCAATTCACTGTGCGAAGTGAATGGAGTGTTGCTTCACTTTCTAAATGCTGTCCTTTCAGAGAAAATCACTTTCCTTTGAAAGTGTCTTAAGCTACTTACAAGCATTCAAGAGAAGCTCACATGCAATTCTCTGAAAGAGAAGTAGTCTGTTCCAGCACTTCAATTCACTGTGCGAAGTGAATGGAGTGTTCATTGACATTCTAAATGCTGTAGTTTCAGGAAAAATCACTTTCCTTTGAAAGTGCCTTAAGCTACTTTCAAGCATTCAACAGAAATAAACATGCGTTTCTCTGAAAGAGAAGCAGTCTGTTCCAACACTTCAATTCACTTTGCGAAGAGAATGGAGTGTTCCTTCACTTTCTAAATGCTGTACTTTCAGAGAAAATCACTTTCCTTTGAAAGTGCCTTAAGCTACTTACAAGCATTCACAAGAAACTCACATGCCTTTTTCTGAAAGAGAAGCAGTCTGTTCCAAAACTTCAATTCACTGTGCGAAGTGAATGGAGTGTTGCTTCACTTTCTAAATGCTCTCCTTTTAGAGAAAATCACTTTCCTTTGAAAGTGCCTTAAGCTACTTTCAAGCATTCACAGGAAACTCAAATGTGTTTCTGTGAAAGAGAAGCTGTCTATTCCAACACTTCAATTCACGGTGTGAAGTGAATGGAGTGTTGCTTCACTTTCTAAATGCTCTCCTTTCAGAGAAAATCATTTTGCTTTGAAAGTGCCTTAAGCTACGTACAAGCATTCAACAGAAATTCACGTGCGTTTCTCTGAAAGAGAAGCAGTCTGTTCCAACACTTCAATTCACTTTGCGAAGAGAATGGAGTGTTGCTTCACTTTCTAAATGCTGTCCTTTCCGAGAAAATCACTTTCCTTTGAAAGTGCCTTAAGCTACTTACAAGCATTCACAAGAAACTCACATGCATTTTTCTGAAAGAGAAGCAGTCTGTTCCAACACTTCAATTCACTGTGCGAAGTGAATGGAGTGTTGCTTCACTTTCTAAATGCTCTCCTTTTAGAGAAAATCACTCTCTTTTGAAACTGCCTTAAGCTACTTACATGCATTCACAAGAAACTCACATCTTTTTCTCTGAAAGAGAAGCAGTCTGTTCCAACACTTCAATTCACTGTGCGAAGTGAATGGAGTGTTGCTTCACTTTCTAAATGCTGTCCTTTCAGAGAAAATCACTTTCCTTTGAAAGTGCCTTAAGCTACTTACAAGCATTCAACAGAAATTCACATGCGTTTCTCTGAAAGAAAAGCAGTCTGTTCCAACAATTCAATTCACTTTGCGAAAAGAATGGAGTGTTGCTTCACTTTCTAAATGCTGTCCTTTCAGAGAAAATCACTTTCCTTTGAAAGTGCCTTAAGCTACTTACAAGCATTCACAAGAAACTCACATGCATTTTTCTCTAAGAGAAGCAGTCTGTTCCAACACTTCAATTCACTGTGCGAAGTGAATGGAGTGTTGCTTCACTTTCTAAATGCTCTCCTTTTAGAGAAAATCACTTTCCTTTGAAAGTGCCTTCAGCTACTTACAAGAATTCACAGGAAACTCAAATGTGATTCTATCAAAGAGAAGCTGTCTGTTCCAACACTTCAATTCACGGTGCGAAGTGAATGGAGTGTTGCTTCACTTTCTAAATGCTCTCCTTTTAGAGAAAATCACTCTCTTTTGAAACCGCCTTAAGCTACTTACATGCATTCACAAGAAACTCACATCTGTTTCTCTGAAAGAGAAGCAGTCTGTTCCAACTCTTCAAATCACTGTGCGAAGTGAATTCAGTGTTCCTTGACATTCTAAATGCTGTAGTTTCAGAGAAAATCACTTTCCTTTGAAAGTGCCTTAAGCTACTTTCAAGCATTCAACAGAAATTCACATGCGTTTCTCTGAAAGAGAAGCAGTCTGTTCCAGCACTTCTATTCACTTTGTGAAGTGAATGGAGTGTTGTTTCACTTTCTAAATGCTGTCCTTTTAGAGAAAATCACTTTCCTTTGAAAGTGCCTTAAGCTACTTACAAGCATTCACAAGAAACTCACATGCATTTTTCTGAAAGAGAAGCAGCCTGTTCCAACACTTCAATTCACTGTCCGAAGTGAATGGAGTGTTGCTTCACTTTCTAAATGCTGTCCTTACAGAGGAAATCACTCTCTTTTGAAACTGCCTTAAGCTACTTACAAGCATTCACAAGAAGCTCACATCTGTTTCTCTGAAAGAGAAGCAGTCTGTTCCAACACTTCAATTCACTGTGCGAAGTGAATGGAGTGTTCCTTTACATTCTAAATGCTGTAGTTTCAGAGAAAATCACTTTCCTTTGAAAGTTCCTTAAGCTACTTACAAGCATTCAACAGAAATTCACATGCGTTTTTCTGAAAGAAAAGAAGTCTGTTCCAACACTTCAATTCACTGTGCGAATTGAATGGAGTGCTGCTTCACTTTAAATGCTGTCCTTTCAGAGAAATTCACTTTCCTTTGAAAGTGCCTTAAGCTACTTACAAGCATTCACAGGAAACTCAAATGTGTTTCTATGAAAGAGAAGCTGTCTGTTCCAACACTTCAATTCACGGTGCGAAGTGAATGGAGTGTTGCTTCACTTTCTAAATGCTGTCCTTTCAGAGAAAATCACTTTCCTTTGAAAGTGCCTTAAGCTACTTACAAGCATTCAACAGAAATTCACATGCGTTTCTCTGAAAGAGATGCAGTCTGTTCCAACACTTCAATTCACTGTGCGAAGTGAATGGAGTGTTGCTTCACTTTCTAAATGCTGTCCTTTCCGAGAAAATCACTTTCCTTTGAAAGTGCCTTAAGCTACTTACAAACATTCACAAGAAACTCACATGCATTTTTCTGAAAGAGAAGCAGTCTGTTCCAACACTTCAATTCACTGTGCGAAGTGAATGGAGTGTTGCTTCACTTTCTAAATGCTCTCCTTTTAGAGAAAATCACTCTCTTTTGAAACTGCCTTGAGTTACTTACATGCATTCACAAGAAACTCACATCTGTTTCTCTGAAAGAGAAGCAGTCTGTTCCAACACTTCAATTCACGGTGCAAAGTGAATGGAGTGTTGCTTCACTTTCTAAATGCTGTGCTTTCAGAGAAAATCACTTTCCTTTGAAAGTGCCTTAAGCTACTTACAAGCATTCAACAGAAATTCACATGCCTTTCTCTGAAAGAGAAGCAGTCTGTTCCAACACTTCAATTCACTGTGCAAAGTGAATGGAGTGTTGCTTCACTTTCTAAATGCTGTCATTTCGGAGAAAATCACTTTCCTTTGAAAGTGCCTTAAGCTACTTACAAGCATTCAACAGAAATTCACATGCGTTTCTCTGAAAGAGAATCAGTCTGTTCCAACACTTCAATTCTCTGTGCGAAGTGAATGGAATATTGCTTCACTTTCTAAATGCTGTCCTTTCAGAGAAAATCACTTTCCTTTGAAAGTGTCTTAAGCTACTTACAAGCATTCACAAGAAACTGACATGCAATTCTCTGAAAGAGAAGCAGTCTGTTCCAACACTTCAATTCACTGTGCGAAGTGAATGGAGTGTTCCTTGACATTCTAAATGCTGTAGTTTCAGGGAAAATCACTTTCCTTTGAAAGTTCCTTAAGCTACTTACAAGCATTCAACAGAAATTCACGTGCGTTTTTCTAAAAGAAAAGAAGTCTGTTCCAACACTTCAATTCACTGTGCAAAGTTAATGGAGTGTTGTTTCACTTTCTAAATGCTGTCCTTTCAGAGAAAATCACTTTCCTTTGAAAGTGCCTTAAGCTACTTACAAGCATTCACAGGAAACTCAAATGTGTTTCTATGAAAGAGAAGCTGTCTGTTCCAACACTTCAATTCAAGGTGCGAAGTGAATAGAGTGTTGCTTCACTTTCTAAATGCTGTCCTTTCAGAGAAAATCACTTTCCTTTGAAAGTGCCTTAAGCTACTTACAAGCATTCACAATAAACTCACATGCATTTTTCTGAAAGAGAAGCAGCCAGTTCCAACATTTCAATTCACTGTCCGAAGTGAATGGAGTGTTGCTTCACTTTCTAAATGCTGTCCTTACAGAGGAAATCACTCTCTTTTGAAACTGCCTTAAGCTACTTACAAGCATTCACAAGAAGCTCACATCTGTTTCTCTGAAAGAGAAGCAGTCTGTTCCAACACTTCAATTCACTGTGCGAAGTGAATGGAGTGTTCCTAGACATTCTAAATGCTGCAGTTTCAGAGAAAATCACTTTCCTTTGAAAGTTCCTTAAGCTACTAACAAGCATTCAACAGAAATTCACATGCGTTTTTCTGAAAGAAAAGAAGTCTGTTCCAACACTTCAATTCACTGTGCGAAGTGAATGGAGTGTTGCTTCACTTTCTAAATGCTGTCCTTTCAGAGAAAATCACTTTCCTATGAAAGTGCCTTAAGCTACTTACAAGCATTCACAAGAAACTCACATGCATTTTTCTGAAAGAGAAGCAGTCTGTTCCTACACTACAATTCACTGTGCGAAGTGAATGGAGTGTTGCTTCACTTTCTAAATGCTCTCCTTTTAGAGAAAATCACTCTCTTTTGAAACTGCGTTCAGCTACTTACAAGCATTCACAAGAAACTCACATCTGTTTCTCTGAAAGAGAAGCAGTCTATTCCAACACTTCAATTCACTGTGCGAAGTGAATGGAGTGTTGCTTCACTTTCTAAATGCTGTCCTTTCAGAGAAATTCACGTTCCATTGAAAGTGCCTTAAGCTACTTACAAGCATTCACAGGAAACTCACATCTGTTTCTCTGAAAGAGAAGCAGTCTGTTCCAACACTTCAATTCACTGTGCGAAGTGAATGGAGTGTTGCTTCACCTTCTAAATGCTCTCCTTTTAGAGAAAATCACTTTCCTTTGAAAGTGCCTTAAACTACTTTCAAGCGTTCAACAGAAATTCACATGCGTTTCTCTGAAAGAGAAGCAGTCTGTTCCAACACTTCAATTCACTTTGTGAAGTGAATGGAGTGTTGTTTCACTTTCTAAATGTTGTCCTTTCAGAGAAAATCACTTTCCTTTTAAAGTGCCTTAAGCTACTTACAAGCATTCACAAGAAACTCACATGCATTTTTCTGAAAGAGAAGCAGCCTGTTCCAACACTTCAATTCACTGTGAGAAGTGAATGGAGTGTTGCTTCACTTTCTAAATGCTGTCCTTTCAGAGAAAATTACTTTCCTTTGAAAGTGCCTTAATCTACTTACAAGCATTCAAAAGAAATTCACATGCGTTTCTCTGAAAGAGAAGCAGTCTGTTCCAACACTTCAATTCACTGTGCGAAGTGAATGGAGTGTTGCTTCACTTTCTAAATGCTGTCCTTACAGAGGAAATCACTCTCTTTTGAAACTGCCTTAAGCTACTTACAAGCATTCACAAGAAGCTCACATCTTTTTCTCTGAAAGAGAAGCAGTCTGTTCCAACACTTCAATTCACTGTGCGAAGTGAATGGAGTGTTGCTTCACTTTCTAAATGCTGTCCTTACAGAGGATATCACTCTCTTTTGAAACTGCATTAAGCTACTTACAAGCATTCACAAGAAGCTCACATCTGTTTCTCTGAAAGAGAAGCAGTCTGTTCCAACACTTCAACTCACTGTGCGAAGTGAATGGAGTGTTGCTTCACTTTCTAAATGCTGTCCTTTCAGAGAAAATCACTTTCCTTTGAAAGTGCCTTAAGCTACTTACAAGCATTCAACAGAAATTCACATGCGTTTCTCTGAAAGAGAATCAGTCTGTTCCAACACTTCAATTCACTTTGCGAAGAGAATGGAGTGTTGCTTCACTTTCTAAATGCTGTCCTTTCCAAGAAAATCACTTTCCTTTGAAAGTGCCTTAAGCTACTTACAAGCATTCACAAGAAACTCACATGCATTTTTCTGAAAGAGAAGCAGTCTGTTCCAACACTTCAATTCACTGTGCGAAGTGAATGGAGTGTTGCTTCACTTTCTAAATGCTCTCCTTTTAGAGAAAATCACTCTCTTTTGAAACTGCCTTAAGCTACTTACATGCATTCACAAGAAACTCACATCTGTTTCTCTGAAAGAGAAGCAGTCTGTTCCAACACTTCAATTCATGGTGCGAAGTGAATGGAGTGTTGCTTCACTTTCTAAATGCTGTCATTTCGGAGAAAATCACTTTCCTTTGAAAGTGCCTTAAGCTACTTACAAGCATTCAACAGAAATTCACATGCGTTTCTCTGAAAGAGAATCAGTCTGTTCCAACACTTCAATTCACTGTGCGAAGTGAATGGAGTGTTGCTTCACTTTCTAAATGCTGTCCTTTCAGAGAAAATCACTTTCCTTTGAAAGTGTCTTAAGCTACTTACAAGCATTCACAAGAAACTGACATGCAATTCTCTGAAAGAGAAGTAGTCTGTTCCAACACTTCAATTCACTGTGCGAAGTGAATGGAGTGTTCCTTGACATTCTAAATGCTGTAGTTTCAGGGAAAATCACTTTCCTTTGAAAGTTCCTTAAGCTACTTACAAGCATTCAACAGAAATTCACGTGCGTTTTTCTGAAAGAAAAGAAGTCTGTTCCAACACTTCAATTCACTGTGCAAAGTTAATGGAGTGTTGCTTCACTTTCTAAATTCTCTCCTTTTAGAGAAAATCACTTTCCTTTGAAAGTGCCTTAAGCTACTTACAAGCATTCACAAGAAACTCACATGCATTTTTCTGAAAGAGAAGCAGTCTGTTCCTACACTACAATTCACTGTGCGAAGTGAATGGAGTGTTGCTTCACTTTCTAAATGCTCTCCTTTTAGAGAAAATCACTCTCTTTTGAAACTGCGTTCAGCTACTTACAAGCATTCACAAGAAACTCACATCTGTTTCTCTGAAAGAGTAGCAGTCTGTTCCAACACTTCAATTCACTGTGCGAAGTGAATGGAGTGTTGCTTCACATTCTAAATGCTGTCCTTTCAGAGAAAATCACTTTCCTTTGAAAGTGCCTTAAGCTACTTACAAGCATTCACAAGAAACTCACATGCATTTTTCTGAAAGAGAAGCAGTCTGTTCCAACACTTCAATTCACGGTGCGAAGTGAATGGAGTGTTGCTTCACTTTCTAAATGCTGTCCTTTCAGAGAAAATCACTTTCCTTTGAAAGTGCCTTAAGCTACTTACAAGCATTCAACAGAAATTCACATGCGTTTCTCTGAAAGAGAAGCAGTCTGTTCCAACACTTCAATTCACTGTGCGAAGTAAATGGAGTGTTGCTTCACTTTCTAAATGCTGTCCTTTCAGAGAAAATCACTCTCTTTTGAAACTGCCTTAAGCTACTTACAAGCATTCACAAGAAGCTCACATCTGTTTCTCTGAAAGAGAAGCAGTCTGTTCCAACACTTCAATTCACTGTGCGAAGTGAATGGAGTGTTGCTTCACTTTCAAAATGCTCTCCTTTTAGAGAAAATCACTTTCCTTTGAAAGTGCCTTAAACTACTTTCAAGCGTTCAACAGAAATTCACATGCGTTTCTCTGAAAGAGAAGCAGTCTGTTCCAACACTTCAATTCACTTTGTGAAGTGAATGGAGTGTTGTTTCACTCTCTAAATGTTGTCCTTTCAGAGAAAATCACTTTCCTTTTAAAGTGCCTTAAGCTACTTACAAGCATTCACAAGAAACTCACATGCATTTTTCTGAAAGAGAAGCAGCCTGTTCCAACACTTCAATTCACTGTGAGAAGTGAATGGAGTGTTGCTTAACTTTCTAAATGCTGTCCTTTCAGAGAAAATTACTTTCCTTTGAAAGTGCCTTAATCTACTTACAAGCATTCAAAAGAAATTCACATGCGTTTCTCTGAAAGAGAAGCAGTCTGTTCCAACACTTCAATTCACTGTGCGAAGTGAATGGAGTGTTGCTTCACTTTCTAAATGCTGTCCTTACAGAGGAAATCACTCTCTTTTGAAACTGCCTTAAGCTACTTACAAGCATTCACAAGAAGCTCACATCTTTTTCTCTGAAAGAGAAGCAGTCTGTTCCAACACTTCAATTCACTGTGCGAAGTGAATGGAGTGTTGCTTCACTTTCTAAATGCTGTCCTTACAGAGGATATCACTCTCTTTTGAAACTGCATTAAGCTACTTACAAGCATTCACAAGAAGCTCACATCTGTTTCTCTGAAAGAGAAGCAGTCTGTTCCAACACTTCAACTCACTGTGCGAAGTGAATGGAGTGTTGCTTCACTTTCTAAATGCTGTCCTTTCAGAGAAAATCACTTTCCTTTGAAAGTGCCTTAAGCTACTTACAAGCATTCAACAGAAATTCACATGCGTTTCTCTGAAAGAGAATCAGTCTGTTCCAACACTTCAATTCACTTTGCGAAGAGAATGGAGTGTTGCTTCACTTTCTAAATGCTGTCCTTTCCAAGAAAATCACTTTCCTTTGAAAGTGCCTTAAGCTACTTACAAGCATTCACAAGAAACTCACATGCATTTTTCTGAAAGAGAAGCAGTCTGTTCCAACACTTCAATTCACTGTGCGAAGTGAATGGAGTGTTGCTTCACTTTCTAAATGCTCTCCTTTTAGAGAAAATCACTCTCTTTTGAAACTGCCTTAAGCTACTTACATGCATTCACAAGAAACTCTCATCTGTTTCTCTGAAAGAGAAGCAGTCTGTTCCAACACTTCAATTCATGGTGCGAAGTGAATGGAGTGTTGCTTCACTTTCTAAATGCTGTCATTTCGGAGAAAATCACTTTCCTTTGAAAGTGCCTTAAGCTACTTACAAGCATTCAACAGAAATTCACATGCGTTTCTCTGAAAGAGAATCAGTCTGTTCCAACACTTCAATTCACTGTGCGAAGTGAATGGAGTGTTGCTTCACTTTCTAAATGCTGTCCTTTCAGAGAAAATCACTTTCCTTTGAAAGTGTCTTAAGCTACTTACAAGCATTCACAAGAAACTGACATGCAATTCTCTGAAAGAGAAGTAGTCTGTTCCAACACTTCAATTCACTGTGCGAAGTGAATGGAGTGTTCCTTGACATTCTAAATGCTGTAGTTTCAGGGAAAATCACTTTCCTTTGAAAGTTCCTTAAGCTACTTACAAGCATTCAACAGAAATTCACGTGCGTTTTTCTGAAAGAAAAGAAGTCTGTTCCAACACTTCAATTCACTGTGCAAAGTTAATGGAGTGTTGCTTCACTTTCTAAATTCTCTCCTTTTAGAGAAAATCACTTTCCTTTGAAAGTGCCTTAAGCTACTTACAAGCATTCACAAGAAACTCACATGCATTTTTCTGAAAGAGAAGCAGTCTGTTCCTACACTACAATTCACTGTGCGAAGTGAATGGAGTGTTGCTTCACTTTCTAAATGCTCTCCTTTTAGAGAAAATCACTCTCTTTTGAAACTGCGTTCAGCTACTTACAAGCATTCACAAGAAACTCACATCTGTTTCTCTGAAAGAGTAGCAGTCTGTTCCAACACTTCAATTCACTGTGCGAAGTGAATGGAGTGTTGCTTCACATTCTAAATGCTGTCCTTTCAGAGAAAATCACTTTCCTTTGAAAGTGCCTTAAGCTACTTACAAGCATTCACAAGAAACTCACATGCATTTTTCTGAAAGAGAAGCAGTCTGTTCCAACACTTCAATTCACGGTGCGAAGTGAATGGAGTGTTGCTTCACTTTCTAAATGCTGTCCTTTCAGAGAAAATCACTTTCCTTTGAAAGTGCCTTAAGCTACTTACAAGCATTCAACAGAAATTCACATGCGTTTCTCTGAAAGAGAAGCAGTCTGTTCCAACACTTCAATTCACTGTGCGAAGTAAATGGAGTGTTGCTTCACTTTCTAAATGCTGTCCTTTCAGAGAAAATCACTCTCTTTTGAAACTGCCTTAAGCTACTTACAAGCATTCACAAGAAGCTCACATCTGTTTCTCTGAAAGAGAAGCAGTCTGTTCCAACACTTCAATTCACTGTGCGAAGTGAATGGAGTGTTGCTTCACTTTCAAAATGCTCTCCTTTTAGAGAAAATCACTTTCCTTTGAAAGTGCCTTAAACTACTTTCAAGCGTTCAACAGAAATTCACATGCGTTTCTCTGAAAGAGAAGCAGTCTGTTCCAACACTTCAATTCACTTTGTGAAGTGAATGGAGTGTTGTTTCACTCTCTAAATGTTGTCCTTTCAGAGAAAATCACTTTCCTTTTAAAGTGCCTTAAGCTACTTACAAGCATTCACAAGAAACTCACATGCATTTTTCTGAAAGAGAAGCAGCCTGTTCCAACACTTCAATTCACTGTGAGAAGTGAATGGAGTGTTGCTTAACTTTCTAAATGCTGTCCTTTCAGAGAAAATTACTTTCCTTTGAAAGTGCCTTAATCTACTTACAAGCATTCAAAAGAAATTCACATGCGTTTCTCTGAAAGAGAAGCAGTCTGTTCCAACACTTCAATTCACTGTGCGAAGTGAATGGAGTGTTGCTTCACTTTCTAAATGCTGTCCTTACAGAGGAAATCACTCTCTTTTGAAACTGCCTTAAGCTACTTACAAGCATTCACAAGAAGCTCACATCTTTTTCTCTGAAAGAGAAGCAGTCTGTTCCAACACTTCAATTCACTGTGCGAAGTGAATGGAGTGTTGCTTCACTTTCTAAATGCTGTCCTTACAGAGGATATCAATCTCTTTTGAAACTGCATTAAGCTACTTACAAGCATTCACAAGAAGCTCACATCTGTTTCTCTGAAAGAGAAGCAGTCTGTTCCAACACTTCAATTCACTGTGCGAAGTGAATGGAGTGTTGCTTCACTTTCTAAATGCTGTCCTTTCAGAGAAAATCACTTTCCTTTGAAAGTGTCTTAAGCTACTTACAAGCATTCAACAGAAATTCACATGCGTTTCTCTGAAAGAGAAGCAGTCTGTTCCAACACTTCAATTCACTTTGCGAAGAAAATGGAGTGTTGCTTCACTTTCTAAATGCTGTCCTTTCCAAGAAAATCACTTTCCTTTGAAAGTGCCTTAAGCTACTTACAAGCATTCACAAGAAACTCACATGCATTTTTCTGAAAGAGAAGCAGTCTGTTCCAACACTTCAATTCACTGTGCGAAGTGAATGGAGTGTTGCTTCACTTTCTAAATGCTCTCCTTTTAGAGAAAATCACTCTCTTTTGAAACTGCCTTAAGCTACTTACATGCATTCACAAGAAACTCACATCTGTTTCTCTGAAAGAGAAGCAGTCTGTTCCAACACTTCAATTCACGGTGCGAAGTGAATGGAGTGTTGCTTCACTTTCTAAATGCTGTCCTTTCGGAGAAAATCACTTTCCTTTGAAAGTGCCTTAAGCTACTTACAAGCATTCAACAGAAATTCACATGCGTTTCTCTGAAAGAGAATCAGTCTGTTCCAACACTTCAATTCACTGTGCGAAGTGAATGGAGTGTTGCTTCACTTTCTAAATGCTGTCCTTTCAGAGAAAATCACTTTCCTTTGAAAGTGTCTTAAGCTACTTACAAGCATTCACAAGAAACTGACATGCAATTCTCTGAAAGAGAAGTAGTCTGTTCCAACACTTCAATTCACTGTGCGAAGTGAATGGAGTGTTCCTTGACATTCTAAATGCTGTAGTTTCAGGGAAAATCACTTTCCTTTGAAAGTTCCTTAAGCTACTTACAAGCATTCAACAGAAATTCACATGCGTTTTTCTGAAAGAAAAGAAGTCTGTTCCAACACTTCAATTTACTGTGCAAAGTTAATGGAGTGTTGCTTCACTTTCTAAATTCTCTCCTTTTAGAGAAAATCACGTTTTTTTGAAAGTGCCTTAAGCTACTTACAAGCATTCACAAGAAACTCACATGCATATTTCTGAAAGAGAGGCAGTCTGTTCCTACACTACAATTCACTGTGCGAAGTGAATGGAGTGTTGCTTCACTTTCTAAATGCTCTCCTTTTAGAGAAAATCACTCTCTTTTGAAACTGCGTTCAGCTACTTACAAGCATTCACAAGAAACTCACATCTGTTTCTCTGAAAGAGTAGCAGTCTGTTCCAACACTTCAATTCACTGTGCGAAGTGAATGGAGTGTTGCTTCACTTTCTAAAGGCTGTCCTTTCAGAGAAATTCACTTTCCTTTGAAAGTGCCTTAAGCTACTTACAAGCATTCACAAGAAACTCACATGCATTTTTCTGAAAGAGAAGCAGTCTGTTCCAACACTTCAATTCACTGTGCGAAGTAAATGGAGTGTTGCTTCACTTTCTAAATGCTGTCCTTTCAGAGAAAATCACTCTCTTCTGAAACGGCCTTAAGCTACTTACAAGCATTCACAAGAAGCTCACATCTGTTTCTCTAAAAGAGAAGCAGTCTGCTCCAACACTTCAATTCACTGTGCGAAGTGAATGGAGTGTTGCTTCACTTTCTAAATGCTCTCCTTTTAAAGAAAATCACTTTCCTTTGAAAGTGCCTTAAACTACTTTCAAGCGTTCAACAGAAATTCATATGCGTTTCTCTGAAAGAGAAGCAGTCTGTTCCAACACTTCAATTCACTTTGTGAAGTGAATGGAGTGTTGTTTTACTTTCTAAATGTTGTCCTTTCAGAGAAAATCACTTTCCTTTTAAAGTGCCTTAAGCTACTTACAAGCATTCACAAGAAACTCACATGCATTTTTCTGAAAGAGAAGCAGCCTGTTCCAACACTTCAATTCACTGTGAGAAGGGAATGGAGTGTTGCTTCACTTTCTAAATGCTGTCCTTTCAGAGAAAATTACTTTCCTTTGAAAGTGCCTTAATCTACTTACAAGCATTCAAAAGAAATTCACATGCGTTTCTCTGAAAGAGAAGCAGTCTGTTCCAACACTTCAATTCACTGTGCGAAGTGAATGGAGTGTTGCTTCACTTTCTAAATGCTGTCCTTACAGAGGAAATCACTCTCTTTTGAAACTGCCTTAAGCTACTTACAAGCATTCACAAGAATCTCACATCTTTTTCTCTGAAAGAGAAGCAGTCTGTTCCAACACTTCAACTCACTGTGCGAAGTGAATGGAGTGTTGCTTCACTTTCTAAATGCTGTCCTTACAGAGGATATCACTCTCTTTTGAAACTGCATTAAGCTACTTACAGGCATTCACAAGAAGCTCACATCTGTTTCTCTGAAAGAGAATCAGTCTGTTCCAACACTTCAATTCACTGTGCGAAGTGAATGGAGTGTTGCTTCACTTTCTAAATGCTGTCCTTTCAGAGAAAATCACTTTCCTTTGAAAGTGCCTTAAGCTACTTACAAGCATTCAACAGAAATTCACATGCGTTTCTCTGAAAGAGAATCAGTCTGTTCCAACACTTCAATTCACTTTGCGAAGAGAATGGAGTGTTGCTTCACTTTCTAAATGCTGTCCTTTCCAAGAAAATCACTTTCCTTTGAAAGTGCCTTAAGCTACTTACAAGCATTCACAAGAAACTCACATGCATTTTTCTGAAAGAGAAGCAGTCTGTTCCAACACTACAATTCACTGTGCGAAGTGAATGGAGTGTTGCTTCACTTTCTAAATGCTCTCCTTTTAGAGAAAATCACTCTCTTTTGAAACTGCCTTAAGCTACTTACATGCATTCACAAGAAACTCACATCTGTTTCTCTGAAAGAGAAGCAGTCTGTTCCAACACTTCAATTCACGGTGCGAAGTGAATGGAGTGTTGCTTCACTTTCTAAATGCTGTCATTTCGGAGAAAATCACTTTCCTTTGAAAGTGCCTTAAGCTACTTACAAGCATTCAACAGAAATTCACATGCGTTTCTCTGAAAGAGAATCAGTCTGTTCCAACACTTCAATTCACTGTGCGAAGTGAATGGAGTGTTGCTTCACTTTCTAAATGCTGTCCTTTCAGAGAAAATCACTTTCCTTTGAAAGTGTCTTAAGCTACTTACAAGCATTCACAAGAAACTGACATGCAATTCTCTGAAAGAGAAGTAGTCTGTTCCAACACTTCAATTCACTGTGCGAAGTGAATGGAGTGTTCCTTGACATTCTAAATGCTGTAGTTTCAGGGAAAATCACTTTCCTTTGAAAGTTCCTTAAGCTACTTACAAGCATTCAACAGAAATTCACGTGCGTTTTTCTGAAAGAAAAGAAGTCTGTTCCAACACTTCAATTCACTGTGCAAAGTTAATGGAGTGTTGCTTCACTTTCTAAATTCTCTCCTTTTAGAGAAAATCACTTTCCTTTGAAAGTGCCTTAAGCTACTTACAAGCATTCACAAGAAACTCACATGCATTTTTCTGAAAGAGAAGCAGTCTGTTCCTACACTACAATTCACTGTGCGAAGTGAATGGAGTGTTGCTTCACTTTCTAAATGCTCTCCTTTTAGAGAAAATCACTCTCTTTTGAAACTGCGTTCAGCTACTTACAAGCATTCACAAGAAACTCACATCTGTTTCTCTGAAAGAGTAGCAGTCTGTTCCAACACTTCAATTCACTGTGCGAAGTGAATGGAGTGTTGCTTCACATTCTAAATGCTGTCCTTTCAGAGAAAATCACTTTCCTTTGAAAGTGCCTTAAGCTACTTACAAGCATTCACAAGAAACTCACATGCATTTTTCTGAAAGAGAAGCAGTCTGTTCCAACACTTCAATTCACGGTGCGAAGTGAATGGAGTGTTGCTTCACTTTCTAAATGCTGTCCTTTCAGAGAAAATCACTTTCCTTTGAAAGTGCCTTAAGCTACTTACAAGCATTCAACAGAAATTCACATGCGTTTCTCTGAAAGAGAAGCAGTCTGTTCCAACACTTCAATTTACTGTGCGAAGTAAATGGAGTGTTGCTTCACTTTCTAAATGCTGTCCTTTCAGAGAAAATCACTCTCTTTTGAAACTGCCTTAAGCTACTTACAAGCATTCACAAGAAGCTCACATCTGTTTCTCTGAAAGAGAAGCAGTCTGTTCCAACACTTCAATTCACTGTGCGAAGTGAATGGAGTGTTGCTTCACTTTCAAAATGCTCTCCTTTTAGAGAAAATCACTTTCCTTTGAAAGTGCCTTAAACTACTTTCAAGCGTTCAACAGAAATTCACAAGCGTTTCTCTGAAAGAGAAGCAGTCTGTTCCAACACTTCAATTCACTTTGTGAAGTGAATGGAGTGTTGTTTCACTCTCTAAATGTTGTCCTTTCAGAGAAAATCACTTTCCTTTTAAAGTGCCTTAAGCTACTTACAAGCATTCACAAGAAACTCACATGCATTTTTCTGAAAGAGAAGCAGCCTGTTCCAACACTTCAATTCACTGTGAGAAGTGAATGGAGTGTTGCTTCACTTTCTAAATGCTGTCCTTTCAGAGAAAATTACTTTCCTTTGAAAGTGCCTTAAGCTACTTACAAGCATTCAAAAGAAATTCACATGCGTTTCTCTGAAAGAGAAGCAGTCTGTTCCAACACTTCAATTCACTGTGCGAAGTGAATGGAGTGTTGCTTCACTTTCTAAATGCTGTCCTTACAGAGGAAATCACTCTCTTTTGAAACTGCCTTAAGCTACTTACAAGCATTCACAAGAAGCTCACATCTTTTTCTCTGAAAGAGAAGCAGTCTGTTCCAACACTTCAATTCACTGTGCGAAGTGAATGGAGTGTTGCTTCACTTTCTAAATGCTGTCCTTACAGAGGATATCAATCTCTTTTGAAACTGCATTAAGCTACTTACAAGCATTCACAAGAAGCTCACATCTGTTTCTCTGAAAGAGAAGCAGTCTGTTCCAACACTTCAATTCACTGTGCGAAGTGAATGGAGTGTTGCTTCACTTTCTAAATGCTGTCCTTTCAGAGAAAATCACTTTCCTTTGAAAGTGCCTTAAGCTACTTACAAGCATTCAACAGAAATTCACATGCGTTTCTCTGAAAGAGAAGCAGTCTGTTCCAACACTTCAATTCACTTTGCGAAGAGAATGGAGTGTTGCTTCACTTTCTAAATGCTGTCCTTTCCAAGAAAATCACTTTCCTTTGAAAGTGCCTTAAGCTACTTACAAGCATTCACAAGAAACAAACATGCATTTTTCTGAAAGAGAAGCAGTCTGTTCGAACACTTCAATTCACTGTGCGAAGTGAATGGAGTGTTGCTTCACTTTCTAAATGCTCTCCTTTTAGAGAAAATCACTCTCTTTTGAAACTGCCTTAAGCTACTTACATGCATTCACAAGAAACTCACATCTGTTTCTCTGAAAGAGAAGCAGTCTGTTCCAATACTTCAATTCACGGTGCGAAGTGAATGGAGTGTTGCTTCACTTTCTAAATGCTGTCCTTTCGGAGAAAATCACTTTCCTTTGAAAGTGCCTTAAGCTACTTACAAGCATTCAACAGAAATTCACATGCGTTTCTCTGAAAGAGAATCAGTCTGTTCCAACACTTCAATTCACTGTGCGAAGTGAATGGAGTGTTGCTTCACTTTCTAAATGCTGTCCCTTCAGAGAAAATCACTTTTCTTTGAAAGTGTCTTAAGCTACTTACAAGCATTCACAAGAAACTGACATGCAATTCTCTGAAAGAGAAGTAGTCTGTTCCAACACTTCAATTCACTGTGCGAAGTGAATGGAGTGTTCCTTGACATTCTAAATGCTGTAGTTTCAGGGAAAATCACTTTCCTTTGAAAGTTCCTTAAGCTACTTACAAGCATTCAACAGAAATTCACGTGCGTTTTTCTGAAAGAAAAGAAGTCTGTTCCAACACTTCAATTTACTGTGCAAAGTTAATGGAGTGTTGCTTCACTTTCTAAATTCTCTCCTTTTAGAGAAAATCACGTTTTTTTGAAAGTGCCTTAAGCTACTTACAAGCATTCACAAGAAACTCACATGCATTTTTCTGAAAGAGAGGCAGTCTGTTCCTACACTACAATTCACTGTGCGAAGTGAATGGAGTGTTGCTTCACTTTCTAAATGCTCTCCTTTTAGAGAAAATCACTCTCTTTTGAAACTGCGTTCAGCTACTTACAAGCATTCACAAGAAACTCACATCTGTTTCTCTGAAAGAGTAGCAGTCTGTTCCAACACTTCAATTCACTGTGCGAAGTGAATGGAGTGTTGCTTCACTTTCTAAATGCTGTCCTTTCAGAGAAATTCACTTTCCTTTGAAAGTGCCTTAAGCTACTTACAAGCATTCACAAGAAACTCACATGCATTTTTCTGAAAGAGAAGCAGTCTGTTCCAACACTTCAATTCACGGTGCGAAGTGAATGGAGTGTTGCTTCACTTTCTAAATGCTGTCCTTTCAGAGAAAATCACTTTCCTTTGAAAGTGCCTTAAGCTACTTACAAGCATTCAACAGAAATTCACATGCGTTTCTCTGAAAGAGAAGCAGTCTGTTCCAACACTTCAATTCACTGTGCGAAGTAAATGGAGTGTTGCTTCACTTTCTAAATGCTGTCCTTTCAGAGAAAATCACTCTCTTCTGAAACTGCCTTAAGCTACTTACAAGCATTCACAAGAAGCTCACATCTGTTTCTCTGAAAGAGAAGCAGTCTGCTCCAACACTTCAATTCACTGTGCGAAGTGAATGGAGTGTTGCTTCACTTTCTAAATGCTCTCCTTTTAAAGAAAATCACTTTCCTTTGAAAGTGCCTTAAACTACTTTCAAGCGTTCAACAGAAATTCACATGCGTTTCTCTGAAAGAGAAGCAGTCTGTTCCAACACTTCAATTCACTTTGTGAAGTGAATGGAGTGTTGTTTTACTTTCTAAATGTTGTCCTTTCAGAGAAAATCACTTTCCTTTTAAAGTGCCTTAAGCTACTTACAAGCATTCACAAGAAACTCACATGCATTTTTCTGAAAGAGAAGCAGCCTGTTCCAACACTTCAATTCACTGTGAGAAGGAAATGGAGTGTTGCTTCACTCTCTAAATGCTGTCCTTTCAGAGAAAATTACTTTCCTTTGAAAGTGCCTTAATCTACTTACAAGCATTCAAAAGAAATTCACATGCGTTTCTCTGAAAGAGAAGCAGTCTGTTCCAACACTTCAATTCACTGTGCGAAGTGAATGGAGTGTTGCTTCACTTTCTAAATGCTGTCCTTACAGAGGAAATCACTCTATTTTGAAACTGCCTTAAGCTACTTACAAGCATTCACAAGAATCTCACATCTTTTTCGCTGAAAGAGAAGCAGTCTGTTCCAACACTTCAACTCACTGTGCGAAGTGAATGGAGTGTTGCTTCACTTTCTAAATGCTGTCCTTACAGAGGATATCACTCTCTTTTGAAACTGCATTAAGCTACTTACAAGCATTCACAAGAAGCTCACATCTGTTTCTCTGAAAGAGAAGCAGTCTGTTCCAACACTTCAATTCACTGTGCGAAGTGAATGGAGTGTTGCTTCACTTTCTAAATGCTGTCCTTTCAGAGAAAATCACTTTCCTTTGAAAGTGCCTTAAGCTACTTACAAGCATTCAACAGAAATTCATATGCGTTTCTCTGAAAGAGAAGCAGTCTGTTCCAACACTTCAATTCACTTTGCGAAGAGAATGGAGTGTTGCTTCACTTTCTAAATGCTGTCCTTTCCGAGAAAATCACTTTCCTTTGAAAGTGCCTTAAGCTACTTACAAGCATTCACAAGAAACTCACATGCATTTTTCTGAAAGAGAAGCAGTCTGTTCCAACACTTCAATTCACTGTGCGAAGTGAATGGAGTGTTGCTTCACTTTCTAAATGCTCTCCTTTTAGAGAAAATCACTCTCTTTTGAAACTGCCTTGTGCTACTTACATGCATTCACAAGAAACTCACATCTGTTTCTCTGAAAGAGAAGCAGTCTGTTCCAACACTTCAATTCACGGTGCGAAGTGAATAGAGTGTTGCTTCACTTTCTAAATGCTGTTCTTTCAGAGAAAATCACTTTCCTTTGAAAGTGCCTTAAGCTACTTACAAGCATTCACAAGAAACTCACATGCATTTTTCTGAAAGAGAAGCAGCCAGTTCCAACATTTCAATTCACTGTGCGAAGTGAATGGAGTGTTGCTTCACTTTCTAAATGCTGTCCTTACAGAGGAAATCACTCTCTTTTGAAACTGCCTTAAGCTACTTACAAGCATTCACAAGAAGCTCACATCTGTTTCTCTGAAAGAGAAGCAGTCTGTTCCAACACTTCAATTCACTGTGTGAAGTGAATGGAGTGTTCCTAGACATTCTAAATGCTGCAGTTTCAGAGAAAATCACTTTCCTTTGAAAGTTCCTTAAGCTACTAACAAGCATTCAACAGAAATTCACATGCGTTTTTCTGAAAGAAAAGAAGTCTGTTCCAACACTTCAATTCACTGTGCGAAGTGAATGGAGTGTTGCTTCACTTTCTAAATGCTGTCCTTTCAGAGAAAATCACTTTCCTATGAAAGTGCCTTAAGCTACTTACAAGCATTCACAAGAAACTCACATACATTTTTCTGAAAGAGAAGCAGTCTGTTCCTACACTACAATTCACTGTGCGAAGTGAATGGAGTGTTGCTTCACTTTCTAAATGCTCTCCTTTTAGAGAAAATCACTCTCTTTTGAAACTGCGTTCAGCTACTTACAAGCATTCACAAGAAACTCACATCTGTTTCTCTGAAAGAGAAGTAGTCTGTTCCAACACTTCAATTCACTGTGCGAAGTGAATGGAGTGTTGCTTCACTTTCTAAATGCTGTCCTTTCAGAGAAATTCACTTTCCTTTGAAAGTGCCTTAAGCTACTTAAAAGCATTCACAGGAAACTCAAATTTGTTTCTATGAAAGAGAAGCTGTGTGTTCCAACACTTCAATTCACGGTGCGAAGTGAATGGAGTGTTGCTTCACTTTCTAAATGCTGTCCTTTCAGAGAAAATCACTTTCCTTTGAAAGTGCCTTAAGATACTTACAAGCATTCAACAGAAATTCACATGCGTTTCTCTGAAAGAGAAGCAGTCTGTTCCAACACTTCAATTCACTTTGCGAAGAGAATGGAGTGTTGCTTCACTTTCTAAATGCTGTCCTTTCCAAGAAAATCACTTTCCTTTTAAAGTGCCTTAAGCTACTTACAAGCATTCACAAGAAACTCACATGCATTTTTCTGAAAGAGAAGCAGTCTGTTCCAACACTTCAATTCACTGTGCGAAGTGAATGGAGTGTTGCTTCACTTTCTAAATGCTCTCCTTTTAGAGAAAATCACTCTCGTTTGAAACTGCCTTAAGCTACTTACATGCATTCACAAGAAACTCACATCTGTTTCTCTGAAAGAGAAGCAGTCTGTTCCAACACTTCAATTCACGGTGCGAAGTGAATGGAGTGTTGCTTCACTTTCTAAATGCTGTCCTTTCGGAGAAAATCACTTTCCTTTGAACGTGCCTTAAGCTACTTACAAGCATTCAACAGAAATTCACATGCGTTTCTCTGAAAGAGAATCAGTCTGTTCCAACACTTCAATTCACTGTGCGAAGTGAATGGAGTGTTGCTTCACTTTCTAAATGCTGTCCTTTCAGAGAAAATCACTTTCCTTTGAAAGTGTCTTAAGCTACTTACAAGCATTCACAAGAAACTCACATCTGTTTCTCTGAAAGAGAAGTAGTCTGTTTCAACACTTCAATTCACTGTGCGAAGTGAATGGAGTGTTCCTTGACATTCTAAATGCTGTAGTTTCAGGGAAAATCACTTTCCTTTGAAAGTTCCTTAAGCTACTTACAAGCATTCAACAGAAATTCACGTGCGTTTTTCTGAAAGAAAAGAAGTCTGTTCCAACACTTCAATTCACTGTGCAAAGTTAATGGAGTGTTGCTTCACTTTCTAAATTCTCTCCTTTTAGAGAAAATCACTTTCCTTTGAAAGTGCCTTAAGCTACTTACAAGCATTCACAAGAAACTCACATGCATTTTTCTGAAAGAGAAGCAGTCTGTTCCTACACTACAATTCACTGTGCGAAGTGAATGGAGTGTTGCTTCACTTTCTAAATGCTCTCCTTTTAGAGAAAATCACTCTCTTTTGAAACTGCGTTCAGCTACTTACAAGCATTCACAAGAAACTCACATCTGTTTCTCTGAAAGAGAAGCAGTCTGTTCCAACACTTCAATTCACTGTGCGAAGTGAATGGAGTGTTGCTTCACTTTCTAAATGCTGTCCTTTCAGAGAAATTCACTTTCCTTTGAAAGTGCCTTAAGCTACTTACAAGCATTCACAAGAAACTCACATGCATTTTTCTGAAAGAGAAGCAGTCTGTTCCAACACTTCAATTCACGGTGCGAAGTGAATGGAGTGTTGCTTCACTTTCTAAATGCTGTCCTTTCAGAGAAAATCACTTTCCTTTGAAAGTGCCTTAAGCTACTTACAAGCATTCAACAGAAATTCACATGCGTTTCTCTGAAAGAGAAGCAGTCTGTTCCAACACTTCAATTCACTGTGCGAAGTAAATGGAGTGTTGCTTCACTTTCTAAATGCTGTCTTTTCAGAGAAAATCACTCTCTTTTGAAACTGCCTTAAGCTACTTACAAGCATTCACAAGAAGCTCACATCTGTTTCTCTGAAAGAGAAGCAGTCTGTTCCAACACTTCAATTCACTGTGTGAAGTGAATGGAGTGTTGCTTCACTTTCTAAATGCTGTCCTTACAGAGGAAATCACTCTTTTGAAACTGCCTTAAGCTACTTACAAGCATTCACAAGAAGCTCACATCTGTTTCTCTGAAAGAGAAGCAGTCTGTTCCAACACTTCAATTCACTATGCGAAGTGAATGTCGTGTTCCTTGACATTCTAAATGCTGTAGTTTCAGAGAAAATCACTTTCCTTTGAAAGTGCCTTAAGCTACTTACAAGCATTCAACAGAAATTCACATGCGTTTTTATGAAAGAAAAGAAGGTTGTTCCAACATTTCAATTCACTGTGCGAAGTGAATGGAGTGTTGCTTCACTTTCTAAATGCTGTCCTTACAGAGGAAATCACTCTCTTTTGAAACTGCCTTAAGCTACTTACAAGCATTCACAAGAAGCTCACATCTTTTTCTCTGAAAGAGAAGCAGTCTGTTCCAACACTTCAATTCACGGTGCGAAGTGAATGGAGTGTTGCTTCACTTTCTAAATGCTCTTATTTTAGAGAAAATCACTTTCCTTTGAAAGTGCCTTAAGCTACTTACAAGCATTCAACAGAAATTCATATGCGTTTCTCTGAAAGAGAAGCAGTCTGTTCCAACATTTCAATTCACTTTGTGAAGTGAATGGAGTGTTGTTTCACTTTCTAAATGTTGTCCTTTCAGAGAAAATCACTTTCCTTTTAAAGTGCCTTAAGCTACTTACAAGCATTCACAAGAAACTCACATGCATTTTTCTGAAAGAGAAGCAGCCTGTTCCAACACTTCAATTCACTGTGAGAAGTGAATGGAGTGTTGCTTCACTTTCTAAATGCTGTCCTTTCAGAGAAAATTACTTCCCTTTGAAAGTGCCTTAATCTACTTACAAGCATTCAAAAGAAATTCACATGCGTTTCTCTGAAAGAGAAGCAGTCTGTTCCAACACTTCAATTCACTGTGCGAAGTGAATGGAGTGTTGCTTCACTTTCTAAATGCTGTCCTTACAGAGGAAATCACTCTCTTTTGAAACTGCCTTAAGCTACTTACAAGCATTCACAAGAAGCTCACATCTTTTTCTCTGAAAGAGAAGCAGTCTGTTCCAACACTTCAATTCACTGTGCGAAGTGAATGGAGTGTTGCTTCACTTTCTAAATGCTGTCCTTACAGAGGATATCACTCTTTTTTGAAACTGCATTAAGCTACTTACAAGCATTCACAAGAAGCTCACATCTGTTTCTCTGAAAGAGAAGCAGTCTGTTCCAACACTTCAATTCACTGTGCGAAGTGAATGGAGTGTTGCTTCACTTTCTAAATGCTGTCCTTTCAGAGAAAATCCCTTTCCTTTGAAAGTGCCTTAAGCTACTTACAAGCATTCAACAGAAATTCACACGCGTTTCTCTGAAAGAGAAGCAGTCTGTTCCAACACTTCAATTCACTTTGCGAAGAGAATGGAGTGTTGCTTCACTTTCTAAATGCTGTCTTTTCCGAGAAAATCACTTTCCTTTGAAAGTGCCTTAAGCTACTTACAAGCATTCACAAGAAACTCACATGCATTTTTCTGAAAGAGAAGCAGTCTGTTCCAACACTTCTATTCACTGTGCGAAGTGAATGGAGTGTTGCTTCACTTTCTAAATCCTGTCCTTTCAGAGAAAATCACTTTCCTTTGAAAGTGCCTTAAGCTACTTACAAGCATTCAACAGAAATTCACATGCGTTTCTCTGAAAGAGAAGCAGTCTGTTCCAACACTTCAATTCACTGTGTGAAGTGAATGGAGTGTTGCTTCACTTTCTAAATGCTGTCCTTTAAGAGAAAATCACTTTCCTTTGTAAGTGTCTTAAGTTACTTACAATCATTCACAAGAAGCTCACATGCAATTCTCTGAAAGAGAAGTAGTCTGTTCCAGCACTTCAATTCACTGTGCGAAGTGAATGGAGTGTTCCTTGCCATTCTAAATGCTGAAGTTTCAGGAAAAATCACTTTCCTTTGAAAGTGCCTTAAGCTACTTTCAAGCATTCAAAAGAAATTCACATGCGTTTCTCTGAAAGAGAAGCAGTCTGGTCCAACACTTCAATTCACTGTGCGAAGTGAATGGAGTGTTGCTTCACTTTCTAAATGCTGTCCTATCAGAGAAAATCACTTTCCTTTGAAAGTGCCTTAAGCTACTTACAAGCATTCACAAGAAACTCACATGCATTTTCTGAAAGAGAAGCAGTCTGTTCCAACACTTCAATTCATGGTGCGAAGTGAATGGAGTGTTGCTTCAATTTTAAATGTTCTTATTTTAGAGAAAATCACTTTCCTTTGAAAGTGCCTTAAGCTACTTACAAGCATTCAACAGAAATTCACATGCGTTTCTCTGAAAGAGAAGCAGTCTGTTCCAACACTTCAATTCACTGTGCGAAGTGAATGGAGTGTTGCTTCACTTTCTAAATGCTGTCCTTTCAGAGAAAATCACTCTATTTTGAAACTGCCTTAAGCTACTTACAAGCATTCACAAGAAGCTCACATCTGTTTCTCTGAAAGAGAAGCAGTCTGTTCCAACACTTCAATTCACTGTGCGAAGTGAATGGAGTGTTACTTCACTTTCTAAATGCTCTCCTTTTAGAGAAAATCACTCTCTTTTGAAACCGCCTTAAGCTACTTACATGCATTCACAAGAAACTCACATCTGTTTCTCTGAAAGAGAAGGAGTCTGTTCCAACAGTTCAATTCACTGTGCGAAGTGAATGGAGTGTTCCTTGACATTCTAAATGCTGTAGTTTCAGAGAAAATCACTTTCCTTTGAAAGTGCCTTAAGCTACTTTCAAGCGTTCAACAGAAATGCACTTGCGTTTCTCTGAAAGAGAAGCAGTCTGTTCCAACACTTCAATTCACTTTGTGAAGTGAATGGAGTGTTGTTTCACTTTCTAAATGTTGTCCTTTCAGAGAAAATCACTTTCCTTAAAGTGCCTTAAGCTACCTACAAGCATTCACAAGAAACTCACATGCATTTTTCTGTAAGAGAAGCAGCCTGTTCCAACACTTCAATTCACTGTGAGAAGTGAATGGAGTGTTGCTTCACTTTCTAAATGCTGTCCTTTCAGAGAAAATTACTTTCCTTTGAAATTGCCTTAATCTACTTACAAGCATTCAAAAGAAATTCACATGCGTTTCTCTGAAAGAGAAGCAGTCTGTTCCAACACTTCAATTCACTGTGCGAAGTGAATGGAGTGTTGCTTCACTTTCTAAATGCTGTCCTTACAGAGGAAATCACTCTTTTGAAACTGCCTTAAGCTACTTACAAGCATTCACAAGAAGCTCACATCTGTTTCTCTGAAAGAGAAGCAGTCTGTTCCAACACTTCAATTCACTATGCGAAGTGAATGTCGTGTTCCTTGACATTCTAAATGCTGTAGTTTCAGAGAAAATCACTTTCCTTTGAAAGTGCCTTAAGCTACTTACAAGCATTCAACAGAAATTCACATGCGTTTTTATGAAAGAAAAGAAGGTTGTTCCAACACTTCAATTCACTGTGCGAAGTGAATGGAGTGTTGCTTCACTTTCTAAATGCTGTCCTTACAGAGGAAATCACTCTCTTTTGAAACTGCCTTAAGCTACTTACAAGCATTCACAAGAAGCTCACATCTTTTTCTCTGAAAGAGAAGCAGTCTGTTCCAACACTTCAATTCACGGTGCGAAGTGAATGGAGTGTTGCTTCACTTTCTAAATGCTCTTATTTTAGAGAAAATCACTTTCCTTTGAAAGTGCCTTAAGCTACTTACAAGCATTCAACAGAAATTCACATGCGTTTCTCTGAAAGAGAAGCAGTCTGTTCCAACACTTCAATTCACTGTGCGAAGTGAATGGAGTGTTGCTTCACTTTCTAAATGCTGTCCTTTCAGAGAAAATCACTCTATTTTGAAACTGCCTTAAGCTACTTACAAGCATTCACAAGAAGCTCACATCTGTTTCTCTGAAAGAGAAGCAGTCTGTTCCAACACTTCAATTCACTGTGCGAAGTGAATGGAGTGTTGCTTCACTTTCTAAATGCTCTCCTTTTAGAGAAAATCACTCTCTTTTGAAACCGCCTTAAGCTACTTACATGCATTCACAAGAAACTCACATCTGTTTCTCTGAAAGAGAAGGAGTCTGTTCCAACAGTTCAATTCACTGTGCGAAGTGAATGGAGTGTTCCTTGACATTCTAAATGCTGTAGTTTCAGAGAAAATCACTTTCCTTTGAAAGTGCCTTAAGCTACTTTCAAGCGTTCAACAGAAATGCACTTGCGTTTCTCTGAAAGAGAAGCAGTCTGTTCCAACACTTCAATTCACTTTGTGAAGTGAATGGAGTGTTGTTTCACTTTCTAAATGTTGTCCTTTCAGAGAAAATCAATTTCCTTAAAGTGCCTTAAGCTACCTACAAGCATTCACAAGAAACTCACATGCATTTTTCTGTAAGAGAAGCAGCCTGTTCCAACACTTCAATTCACTGTGAGAAGTGAATGGAGTGTTGCTTCACTTTCTAAATGCTGTCCTTTCAGAGAAAATTACTTTCCTTTGAAATTGCCTTAATCTACTTACAAGCATTCAAAAGAAATTCACATGCGTTTCTCTGAAAGAGAAGCAGTCTGTTCCAACACTTCAATTCACTGTGCGAAGTGAATGGAGTGTTGCTTCACTTTCTAAATGCTGTCCTTACAGAGGAAATCACTCTTTTGAAACTGCTTTAAGCTACTTACAAGCATTCACAAGAAGCTCACATCTGTTTCTCTGAAAGAGAAGCAGTCTGTTCCAACACTTCAATTCACTATGCGAAGTGAATGTCATGTTCCTTGATATTCTAAATGCTGTAGTTTCAGAGAAAATCACTTTCCTTTGAAAGTGCCTTAAGCTACTTACAAGCATTCAACAGAAATTCACATGCGTTTTTCTGAAAGAAAAGAAGTTTGTTCCAACACTTCAATTCACTGTGCGAAGTGAATGGAGTGTTGCTTCACTTTCTAAATGCTGTCCTTACAGAGGAAATCACTCTCTTTTGAAACTGCCTTAAGCTACTTACAAGCATGCACAAGAAGCTCACATCTTTTTCTCTGAAAGAGAAGCAGTCTGTTCCAACACTTAAATTCACTGTGCGAAGTGAATGGAGTGTTGCTTCACTTTCTAAATGCTGTCCTTACAGAGGATATCACTCTCTTTTGAAACTGCATTAAGCTACTTACAAGCATTCACAAGAAGCTCACATCTGTTTCTCTGAAAGAGAAGCAGTCTGTTCCAACACTTCAATTCACTGTGCGAAGTGAATGGAGTGTTGCTTCACTTTCTAAATGCTGTCCTTTCAGAGAAAATCACTTTCCTTTGAAAGTGCCTTAAGCTACTTACAAGCATTCAACAGAAATTCACATGCGTTTCTCTGAAAGAGAAGCAGTCTGTTCCAACACTTCAATTCACTTTGCGAAGAGAATGGAGTGTTGCTTCACTTTCTAAATGCTGTCCTTTCCGAGAAAATCACTTTCCTTTGAAAGTGCCTTAAGCTACTTACAAGCATTCACAAGAAACACACATGCATTTTTCTGAAAGAGAAGCAGTCTGTTCCAACACTTCAATTCAGTGTGCGAAGTGAATGGAGTGTTGCTTCACTTTCTAAATGCTCTCCTTTTAGAGAAAATCACTTTCTTTGAAAGTGCCTTAAGCTACTTACAAGCATTCACAGGAAACTCAAATGTGTTTCTATGAAAGAGAAGCTGTGTATTCCAACACTTCAATTCACGGTGCGAAGTGAATGGAGTGTTGCTTCACTTTCTAAATGCTGTCCTTTCAGAGAAAATCACTTTCCTTTGAAAGTGCCTTAAGCTACTTACAAGCATTCAACAGAAATTCACATGCGTTTCTCTGAAAGAGAAGCAGTCTGTTCCAACACTTCAATTCACTTTGCGAAGAGAATGGAGTGTTGCTTCACTTTCTACATGCTGTCCTTTCCGAGTTAATCACTTTCCTTTGAAAGTGCCTTAAGCTACTTACAAGCATTCACAAGAAACTCACATGCATTTTTCTGAAAGAGAAGCAGTCTGTTCCAACACTTCAATTCACTGTGCGAAGTGAATGGAGTGTTGCTTCACTTTCTAAATGCTCTCCTTTTAGAGAAAATCACTCTCTTTTGAAACTGCCTTAAGCTACTTACATGCATTCACAAGAAACTCACATCTGTTTCTCTGAAAGAGAAGCAGTCTGCTCCAACACTTCAATTCACGGTGCGAAGTGAATGGAATGTTGCATCACTTTCTAAATGCTGTGTTTTCAGTGAAAATTACTTTCCTTTAAAAGTGCCTTAAGCTACTTACAAGCATTCAACAGAAATTCACATGCGTTTCTCTGAAAGAGAAGCAGTCTGTTCCAACAATTCAATTCACTGTGCAAAGTGAATGGAGTGTTACTTCACTTTCTAAATGCTGTCCTTTCAGAGAAAATCACTTTCCTTTGAAAGTGCCTTAAGCTACTTACAAGCATTCACAAGAAACTGACATGCAATTCTCTGAAAGAGAAGTAGTGCGTTCCAACACTTCAATTCACTTTGAGAAGAGAATGGAGTGTTGCTTCACTTTCTAAATGCTGTCCTTTCAGAGAAAATCACTTTCCTTTCAAAGTGCCTTAAGCTTCTTACAAGCATTCACAAGAAACTCACATGCATTTTTCTGAAAGAGAAGCAGTCTGTTCCAACACTTCAATTCACTGTGCGAAGTGAATGGAGTGTTGCTTCACTTTCTAAATGCTCTCCTTTTAGAGAAAATCACTTTCTTTTGAAAGTGCCTTACGCTACTTACAAGCATTCACAGGTAACTCAAATGTGTTTCTATGAAAGAGAAGCTGTTTGTTCCAACACTTCAATTCACGGTGCGAAGTGAATGGAGTTTTGCTTCACTTTCTAAATGCTGTCCTTTCAGAGAAAATCACTTTCCTTTGAAAGTGCCTTAAGCTACTTACAAGCATTCAACAGAAATTCACATGCGTTTCTCTGAAAGAGAAGCAGTCTGTTCCATCACTTCAATTCACTGTGCGAAGTGAATGGAGTGTTGCTTCACTTTCTAAATGCTGTCCTTTCAGAGAAAACCACTCTCTTTTGAAACTGCCTTAAGCTTCTTACAAGCATTCACAAGAAGCTCTCATCTGTTTCTCTGAAAGTGAAGCAGTCTGTTCCAACACTTCAATTCACTGTGCGAAGTGAATGGAGTGTTGCTGCACTTTGTAAATGCTCTCCTATTAGAGAAAATCACTTTCCTTTGAAAGTGTCTTAAGCTACTTACAAGCATTCACAAGAAACTCACATGCATTTTTCTGAAAGAGAAGCAGTCTGTTCCCACACTTCAATTCACGGTGCGAAGTGAATGGAGTGTTGCTTCACTTTCTAAATGCTGTCCTTTCAGAGAAAATCACTTTCCTTTGAAAGTGCCTTAAGCTACTTACAAGCATTCAACAGAAATTCACATGCGTTTCTCTGAAAGAGAAGCAGTCTGTTCCAACACTTCAATTCACTGTGCGAAGTGAATGGAGTGTTGCTTCACTTTCTAAATGCTGTCCTTTCAGAGAAAATCACTTTCCTTTGAAAGTGTCTTAAGCTACTTACAAGCATTCACAAAAAACTGACATGGAATTCTCGGAAAGAGAAGCAGTCTGTTCCAACACTTCAATTTACTGTGCGAAGTGAATGGAGTGTTCCTTGACATTCTAAATGCTGTAGTTTCAGGGAAAATCACTTTCCTTTGAAAGTGCCTTAAGCTACTTTCAAGCATTCAACAGAAATTCACATGCGTTTCTCTGAAAGAGAAGCTGTCCGTTCCAACACTTCAGTTCACTTTGCGAAGAGAATGGAGTGTTGCTTCACTTTCTAAATGCTGTCCTTTCAGAGAAAATCACTTTCCCTTGTAAGTGTCTTAAGCTACTTACAAGCATTCACAAGAAACTCACATGCATTTTTCTGAAAGAGAAGCAGTCTGTTCCCACACTTCATTTCACGGTGCGAAGTGAATGGAGTGTTGCTTCACTTTCTAAATGCTGTCCTTTCAGAGAAAATCACTTTCCTTTGAAAGTGTCTTAAGCTACTTACAAGCATTCTCAAGAAACTGACATGCAATTCTCTGAAAGAGAAGTAGTCTGTTCCAACACTTCAATACACTGTGCGAAGTGAATGGAGTGTTCCTTGACATTCTAAATGCTGTAGTTTCAGGGAAAATCACTTTCCTTTGAAAGTTCCTTAAGCTACTTACAAGCATTCAACAGAAATTCACGTGCGTTTTTCTGAAAGATAAGAAGTCTGTTCCAACACTTCAATTCACTCTGCAACGTTAATGGAGTGTTGCTTCACTTTCTAAATTCTCTCCTTTTAGAGAAAATCACTTTCCTTTGAAAGTGCCTTAAGCTACTTACAAGCATTCACAAGAAACTCACATGCATTTTTCTGAAAGAGAAGCAGTCTGTTCCTACACTACAATTCACTGTGCGAAGTGAATGGAGTGTTGCTTCACTTTCTAAATGCTCTCCTTTTAGAGAAAATCACTCTCTTTTGAAACTGCGTTCAGCTACTTACAAGCATTCACAAGAAACTCACATCTGTTTCTCTGAAAGAGAAGCAGTCTGTTCCAACACTTCAATTCACTGTGTGAAGTGAATGGAGTGTTGCTTCACTTTCTAAATGCTGTCCTTTCAGAGAAATTCACTTTCCTTTGAAAGTGCCTTAAGCTACTTACAAGCATTCACAAGAAACTCACATGCATTTTTCTGAAAGAGAAGCAGTCTGTTCCAACACTTCAATTCACGGTGCGAAGTGAATGGAGTGTTGCTTCACTTTCTAAATGCTCTCCTTTTAGAGAAAATCACTTTCTTTTGAAAGTGCCTTACGCTACATACAAGCATTCACAGGTAACTCAAATGTGTTTCTATGAAAGAGAAGCTGTTTGTTCCAACACTTCAATTCACGGTGCGAAGTGAATGGAGTTTTGCTTCACTTTCTAAATGCTGTCCTTTCAGAGAAAATCACTTTCCTTTGAAAGTGCCTTAAGCTACTTACAAGCATTCAACAGAAATTCACATGTGTTTCTCTGAAAGAGAAGCAGTCTGTTCCATCACTTCAATTCACTGTGCGAAGTGAATGGAGTGTTGCTTCACTTTCTAAATGCTGTCCTTTCAGAGAAAATCACTCTCTTTTGAAACTGCCTTAAGCTTCTTACAAGCATTCACAAGAAGCTCTCATCTGTTTCTCTGAAAGAGAAGCAGTCTGTTCCAACACTTCAATTCACTGTGCGAAGTGAATGGAGTGTTGCTGCACTTTGTAAATGCTCTCCTATTAGAGAAAATCACTCTCTTTTGAAACCGCCTTAAGCTCCTTACATGCATTCACAAGAAACTCACATCTGTTTTTCTGAAAGAGAAGCAGTCTGTTCCAACACTTCAATTCACGGTGCGAAGTGAATGGAGTGTTGCTTCACTTTCTAATGCTGTCCTTTCAGAGAAAATCACTTTCCTTTGAAAGTGCCTTAAGCTACTTACAAGCATTCAACAGAAATTCACATGCGTTTCTCTGAAAGAGAAGCAGTCTGTTCCAACACTTCAATTCACTGTGCGAAGTGAATGGAGTGTTGCTTCACTTTCTAAATGCTGTCCTTTCAGAGAAAATCACTTTCCTTTGAAAGTGTCTTAAGCTACTTACAAGCATTCACAAAAAACTGACATGGAATTCTCGGAAAGAGAAGCAGTCTGTTCCAACACTTCAATTTACTGTGCGAAGTGAATGGAGTGTTTCTTGACATTCTAAATGCTGTACTTTCAGGGAAAATCACTTTCCTTTGAAAGTGCCTTAAGCTACTTTCAAGCATTCAACAGAAATTCACATGCGTTTCTCTGAAAGAGAAGCTGTCTGTTCCAACACTTCAGTTCACTTTGCGAAGAGAATGGAGTGTTGCTTCACTTTCTAAATGCTGTCCTTTCAGAGAAAATCACTTTCCTTTGAAAGTGTCTTAAGCTACTTACAAGCATTCACAAGAAACTGACATGCAATTTTCTGAAAGAGAAGTAGTCTGTTCCAACACTTCAATACACTGTGCGAAGTGAATGGAGTGTTCCTTGACATTCTAAATGCTGTAGTTTCAGGGAAAATCAGTTTCCTTTGAAAGTTCCTTAAGCTACTTACAAGCATTCAACAGAAATTCACGTGCGTTTTTCTGAAAGAAAAGAAGTCTGTTCCAACACTTCAATTCACTGTGCAAAGTTAATGGAGTGTTGCTTCACTTTCTAAATTCTCTCCTTTTAGAGAAAATCACTTTCCTTTGAAAGTGCCTTAAGCTACTTACAAGCATTCACAAGAAACTCACATGCATTTTTCTGAAAGAGAAGCAGTCTGTTCCTACACTACAATTCACTGTGCGAAGTGAATGGAGTGTTGCTTCACTTTCTAAATGCTCTCCTTTTAGAGAAAATCACTCCCTTTTGAAACTGCGTTCAGCTACTTACAAGCATTCACAAGAAACTCACATCTGTTTCTCTGAAAGAGAAGCAGTCTGTTCCAACACATCAATTCACTGTGCGAAGTGAATGGAGTGTTGCTTCACTTTCTAAATGCTGTCCTTTCAGAGAAATTCACTTTCCTTTGAAAGTGCCTTAAGCTACTTACAAGCATTCACAAGAAACTCACATGCATTTTTCTGAAAGAGAAGCAGTCTGTTCCAACACTTCAATTCACGGTGCGAAGTGAATGGAGTGTTGCTTCACTTTCTAAATGCTGTCCTTTCAGAGAAAATCACTTTCCTTTGAAAGTGCCTTAAGCTACTTACAAGCATTCAACAGAAATTCACATGCGTTTCTCTGAAAGAGAAGCAGTCTGTTCCAACACTTCAATTTACTGTGCGAAGTAAATGGAGTGTTGCTTCACTTTCTAAATGCTGTCCTTTCAGAGAAAATCACTCTCTTTTGAAACTGCCTTAAGCTACTTACAAGCATTCACAAGAAGCTCACATCTGTTTCTCTGAAAGAGAAGCAGTCTGTTCCAACACTTCAATTCACTGTGCGAAGTGAATGGAGTGTTGCTTCACTTTATAAATGCTGTCCTTTCAGAGAAATTCACTTTCCTTTGAAAGTGCCTTAAGCTACTTACAAGCATTCAACAGAAATTCACATGCGTTTCTCTGAAAGAGAAGCAGTCTGTTCCAACACTTCAATTCACTTTGCGAAGAGAATGGAGTGTTGTTTCACTTTCTAAATGTTGTCCTTTCAGAGAAAATCACTTTCCTTTTAAAGTGCCTTAAGCTACTTACAAGCATTCACAAGAAACTCACATGCATTTTTCTGAAAGAGAAGCAGCCTGTTCCAACACTTCAATTCACTGTGAGAAGTGAATGGAGTGTTGCTTCACTTTCTAAATGCTGTCCTTTCAGAGAAAATTACTTTCCTTTGAAAGTGCCTTAATCTACTTACAAGCATTCAAAAGAAATTCACATGCGTTTCTCTGAAAGAGAAGCAGTCTGTTCCAACACTTCAATTCACTTTGCGAAGAGAATGGAGTGTTGCTTCACTTTCTAAATGCTGTCCTTTCCAAGAAAATCACTTTCCTTTGAAAGTGCCTTAAGCTACTTCCAAGCATTCACAAGAAACTCACATGCATTTTTCTGAAAGAGAAGCAGTTTTTTCCAACACTTCAATTCACTGTGCGAAGTGAATGGAGTGTTGCTTCACTTTCTAAATGCTCTCCTTTTAGAGAAAATCACTTTCCTTTGAAAGTGCCTTAAGCTACTTACAAGCATTCACAGGAAACTCAAAGGTGATTCTATCAAAGAGAAGCTGTCTGTTCCAACACTTCAATTCACGGTTCGAAGTGAATGGAGTGTTGCTTCACTTTCTAAATGCTCTCCTTTTAGAGAAAATCACTCTCTTTTGAAATCGACTTAAGCTACTTACATGCATTCACAAGAAACTCACATCTGTTTCTCTGAAAGAGAAGCAGTCTGTTCCAACACTTCAAATCACTGTGCGAAGTGAATTCAGTGTTCCTTGACATTCTAAATGCTGTAGTTTCAGAGAAAATCACTTTCCTTTGAAAGTGCCTTAAGCTACTTTCAAGCATTCAACAGAAATTCACATGCGTTTCTCTGAAAGAGAAGCAGTCTGTTCCAACACTTCAATTCACTTTGTGAAGTGAATGGAGTGTTGTTTCACTTTCTAAATGCTGTCCTTTCAGAGAAAATCACTTTCCTTTGAAAGTGCCTTAAGCTACTTACAAGCATTCACAGGAAACTCAAATGTGTTTCTATGAAAGAGAAGCTGTCTGTTCCAACACTTCAATTCACGGTGCGAAGTGAATGGAGTGTTGCTTCACTTTCTAAATGCTGTCCTTTCAGAGAAAATCACTTTCCTTTGAGAGTGCCTTAAGCTACTTACAAGCATTCAACAGAAATTCACATGCGTTTCTCTGAAAGAGAAGCAGTCTGTTCCAACACTTCAATTTACTGTGCGAAGTGAATGGAGTGTTGCTTCACTTTCTAAATGCTGTCCTTTCAGAGAAATTCACTTTCCTTTGAAAGTGTCTTAAGCTACTTACAAGCATTCACAAGAAGCTCACATGCAATTCTCTGAAAGAGAAGTAGTCTGTTCCAGCACTTCAATTCACTGTGCGAAGTGAATGGAGTGTTGCTTCACTTTCTAAATCCTGTCCTTTCAGAGAAAATCACTTTCCTTTGAAAGTGCCTTAAGCTACTTACAAGCATTCAACAGAAATTCACATGCGTTTTTCTGAAAGAAAAGAAGTCTGTTCCAACACTTCAATTCACTGTGCGAAGTGAATGGAGTGTTGCTTCACTTTCTAAATGCTGTCCTTTCAGAGAAAATCACTTTCCTATGAAAGTGCCTTAAGCTACTTACAAGCATTCACAAGAAACTCACATGCATTTTTCTGAAAGAGAAGCAGTCTGTTCCTACACTACAATTCACTGTGCGAAGTGAATGGAGTGTTGCTTCACTTTCTAAATGCTCTCCTTACAGAGGAAATCACTCTCTTTTGAAACTGCGTTCAGCTACTTACAAGCATTCACAAGAAACTCACATCTGTTTCTCTGAAAGAGAAGCAGTATGTTCCAACACATCAATTCACTGTGCGAAGTGAATTCAGTGTTCCTTGACATTCTAAATGCTGTAGATTCAGAGAAAATCACTTTCCTTTGAAAGTCCCTTAAGCTACTTACAAGCATTCACAGGAAACTCAAATGTGTTTCTATGAAACAGAAGCTGTCTATTCCAACACTTCAATTCACGGTGCGAAGTGAATGGAGTGTTGCTTCACTTTCTAAATGCTCTCCTTTCAGAGAAAATCACTTTCCTTTGAAAGTGCCTTAAGCTACTTACAAGCATTCAACAGAAATTCACATGCGTTTCTCTGAAAGAGAAGCAGTCTGTTCCAACACTTCAATTCACTTTGCGAAGAGAATGGAGTGTTGCTTCACTTTCTAAATGCTGTCCTTTCAGAGAAAATCACTTTCCTTTGAGAGTGCCATAAGCTACTTACAAGCATTCAACAGAAATTCACATGCGTTTCTCTGAAAGAGAAGCAGTCTGTTCCAACACTTCAATTCACTGTGCGAAGTGAATGGAGTGTTGCTTCACTTTCTAAATGCTGTCCTTTCAGAGAAATTCACTTTCCTTTGAAAGTGAATTAAGCTACTTACAAGCATTCACAAGAAACTCACGTGCATTTTCTGAAAGAGAAGCAATCTGTTCCAAAACTTCAATTCACGGTGCGAAGTGAATGGAGTGTTGCTTCACTTTCTAAATGCTGTCCTTTCAGAGAAAATCACTTTCCTTTGAAAGTGCCTTAAGCTACTTCCAAGCATTCAACAGAAATTCACATGCGTTTCTCTGAAAGAAAAGCAGTCTGTTCCAACACTTCAATTCACTTTGCGAAGAGAATGGAGTGTTGCTTCACTTTCTACATGCTGTCCTTTCCGAGTTAATCACTTTCCTTTGAAAGTGCCTTAAGCTACTTACAAGCATTCACAAGAAACTCACATGCATTTTTCTGAAAGAGAAGCAGTCTGTTCCAACACTTCAATTCACTGTGCGAAGTGAATGGAGTGTTTCTTCACTTTCTAAATGCTCTCCTTTTAGAGAAAATCACTTTCCTTTGAAAGTGCCTTAAGCTACTTACAAGGATTCACAGGAAACTCAAAGGTGATTCTATCAAAGAGAAGCTGTCTGTTCCAACACTTCAATTCACGGTTCGAAGTGAAGGGAGTGTTGCTTCACTTTCTAAATGCTCTCCTTTTAGAGAAAATCACTCTCTTTTGAAATCGCCTTAAGCTACTTACATGCATTCACAAGAAACTCACATCTGTTTCTCTGAAAGAGAAGCAGTCTGTTCCAACACTTCAAATCACTGTTCGAAGTGAATTCAGTGTTCCTTGACATTCTAAATGCTGTAGTTTCAGAGAAAATCACTTTCCTTTGAAAGTGCCTTAAGCTACTTTCAAGCATTCAACAGAAATTCACATGCGTTTCTCTGAAAGAGAAGCAGTCTGTTCCAACACTTCAATTCACTTTGTGAAGTGAAAGGAGTGTTGTTTCACTTTCTAAATGCTGTCCTTTCAGAGAAAATCACTTTCCTTTGAAAGTGCCTTAAGCTACTTACAAGCATTCACAGGAAACTCAAATGTGTTTCTATGAAAGAGAAGCTGTCTGTTCCAACACTTCAATTCACGGTGCGAAGTGAATAGAGTGTTGCTTCACTTTCTAAATGCTGTACTTTCAGAGAAAATCACTTTCCTTTGAAAGGGCCTTAAGCTACTTTCAAGCATTCAACAGAAATTCACATGCGTTTCTCTGAAAGAGAAGCAGTCTGTTCCAACACTTCAATTCACTTTGCGAAGAGAATGGAGTGTTGCTTCACTTTCTAAATGCTGTCCTTTCAGAGAAAATCACTTTTTTTTCAAAGTGCCTTAAGCTACTTACAAGCATTCACAAGAAACTCACATGCATTTTTCTGAAAGAGAAGCAGTTTTTTCCAACACTTCAATTCACTGTGCGAAGTGAATGGAGTGTTGCTTCACTTTCTAAATGCTCTCCTGTTAGAGAAAATCACTTTCCTTTGAAAGTGCCTTACGCCACTTACAAGCATTCACAGGAAACTCAAATGTGTTTCTATGAAAGAGAAGCTGTCTGTTCCAACACTTCAATTCACGGTGCGAAGTGAATGGAGTGTTGCTTCACTTTCTAAATGCTGTCCTTTCAGAGAAAATCACTTTCCTTTGAGAGTGCCTTAAGCTACTTACAAGCATTCAACAGAAATTCACATGCGTTTCTCTGAAAGAGAAGCAGTCTGTTCCAACACTTCAATTTACTGTGCGAAGTGAATGGAGTGTTGCTTCACTTTCTAAATGCTGTCCTTTCAGAGAAATTCACTTTCCTTTGAAAGTGTCTTAAGCTACTTACAAGCATTCACAAGAAGCTCACATGCAATTCTCTGAAAGAGAAGTAGTCTGTTCCAGCACTTCAATTCACTGTGCGAAGTGAATGGAGTGTTCCTTGACATTCTAAATGCTGTAGTTTCAGGAAAAATCACTTTCCTTTGAAAGTGCCTTAAGCTACTTTCAAGCATTCAACAGAGATTCACATGCGTTTCTCTGAAAGAGAAGCAGTCTGTTCCAACACTTCAATTCACTTTGCTAAGAGAATGGAGTGTTCCTTCACTTTCTAAATGCTGTACTTTCAGAGAAAATCACTTTCCTTTGAAAGTGCCTTAAGCTACTTACAAGCACTCACAAGAAACTCACATGCCTTTTTCTGAAAGAGAAGCAGTCTGTTCCAACACTTCAATTCACTGTGCGAAGTGAAGGGGGTGTTGCTTCACTTTCTAAATGCTCTCCTTTTAGAGAAAATCACTCATTTTTGAAAGTGCCTTAAGCTACTTACAAGCATTCACAGGAAACTCAAATGTGTTTCTATGAAAGAGAAGCTGTCTATTCCAACACTTCAATTCACGGTGCGAAGTGAATGGAGAGTTGCTTCACTTTCTAAATGCTCTCCTTTTAGAGAAAATACCTTTCCTTTGAAAGTGCCTTAAGCTACTTACAAGCATTCAACAGAAATTCACATGCGTTTCTCTGAAAGAGAAGCAGTCTGTTCCAACACTTCAATTCACTAAGCGAAGAGAATGGAGTGTTGCTTCACTTTCTAAATGCTGTCCTTTCCGAGAAAATCACTTTCCTTTGAAAGTGCCTTAAGCTACATACAAGCATTCACAAGAAACTCACATGCATTTTTCTGAAACAGAAGCAGTCTGTTCCAACACTTCAATTCACTGTGCGAAGTGAATGGAGTGTTGCTTCACTTTCTAAATCCTGTCCTTTCAGAGAAAATCACTTTCCTTTGAAAGTGCCTTAAGCTACTTACAAGCATTCAACAGAAATTCACATGCGTTTCTCTGAAAGAGAAGCAGTCTGTTCCAACACTTCAGTTCACTGTGCGAAGTGAATGGAGTGTTGCTCCACTTTCTAAATGCTGTCCTTTCAGAGAAAATCACTTTCCTTTGAAAGTGTCTTAAGCTACTTACAAGCATTCAACAGAAATTCACATGCGTTTTTCTGAAAGAAAAGAAGTCTGTTCCAACACTTCAATTCACTGTGCGAAGTGAATGGAGTGTTGCTTCACTTTCTAAATGCTGTCCTTTCAGAGAAAATCACTTTCCTATGAAAGTGCCTTAAGCTACTTACAAGCATTCACAAGAAACTCACATGCATTTTTCTGAAAGAGAAGCAGTCTGTTCCTACACTACAATTCACTGTGCGAAGTGAATGGAGTGTTGCTTCACTTTCTAAATGCTCTCCTTACAGAGGAAATCACTCTCTTTTGAAACTGCGTTCAGCTACTTACAAGCATTCACAAGAAACTCACATCTGTTTCTCTGAAAGAGAAGCAGTATGTTCCAACACATCAATTCACTGTGCGAAGAGAATTCAGTGTTCCTTGACATTCTAAATGCTGTAGATTCAGAGAAAATCACTTTCCTTTGAAAGGCCCTTAAGCTACTTACAAGCATTCACAGGAAACTCAAATGTGTTTCTATGAAACAGAAGCTGTCTATTCCAACACTTCAATTCACGGTGCGAAGTAAATGGAGTGTTGCTTCACTTTCTAAATGCTCTCCTTTCAGAGAAAATCACTTTCCTTTGAAAGTGCCTTAAGCTACTTACAAGCATTCAACAGAAATTCACATGCGTTTCTCTGAAAGAGAAGCAGTCTGTTCCAACACTTCAATTCACTTTGCGAAGAGAATGGAGTGTTGCTTCACTTTCTAAATGCTGTCCTTTCCGAGAAAATCACTTTCCTTTGAAAGTGCCTTAAGCTACATACAAGCATTCACAAGAAACTCACATCTGTTTCTCTGAAAGAGAAGCAGTCTGTTCCAACACTTCAATTCACTGTGCGAAGTGAATGGAGTGTTGCTTCACTTTCTAAATGCTCTCTTTCAGAGAAAATCACTCTCTCTTGAAACTGCCTTAAGCTAATTACATGCATTCACAAGAAACTCACATCTGTTTCTCTGAAAGGGAAGCAGTCTGTTCCAACACTTCAATTCACTGTCCGAAGTGAATGGAGTGTTGCTTCCCTTTCTAAATGCTGTGCTTTCAGAAAATCACTCTCCTTTGAAAGTGCCTTAAGCTACTTACAAGCATTCAACAGAAATTCTCATGCGTTTCTCTGAAATAGAAGCAGTCTGTTCCAACACTTCAATTCACTGTGCAAAGTGAATGGAGTGTTGCTTCACTTTCTAAATGCTGTCCTTTCAGGGAAAATCACTTTCCTTTGAGAGTGCCTTGAACGACTTACAAGCATTCAACAGAAATTCACATGCGTTTCTCTGAAAGAGAAGCAGTCTGTTCCAACACTTCAATTCACTGTGCGAAGTGAATGGAGTGTTGCTTCACTTTCTAAATGCTGTCCTTTCCGAGAAAATCACTCTCTTTTGAAACTGCCTTTAGCTACTTACAAGCATTCACAAGAAGCTCACATCTGTTTCTCTGAAAGAGAAGCAGTCTGTTCCAACACTTCAATTCACTGTGCGAAGTGAATGGAGTGTTGCTTCACTTTCTAAATGCTCTCCTTTTAGAGAAAATCACTCTCTTTTGAAACCGCCTTAAGCTACTTACATGCATTCACAAGAAACTCACATCTGTTTCTCTGAAAGAGAAGCAGTGTGTTCCAACACTTCAATTCACTGTGCGAAGTGAATGGAGTATTCCTTGACATTCTAAATGCTGTAGTTTCAGAGAAAATCACTTTACTTTGAAAGTGCCTTAAGCTACTTTCAAGCGTTCAACAGAAATTCACATGCGTTTCTCTGAAAGAGAAGCAGTCTGTTCCAACACTTCAATTCACTTTGTGAAGTGAATGGAGTGTTGTTTCACTTTCTAAATGTTGTCCTTACAGTGGAAATCACTCTCTTTTGAAACTGCCTTAAGCTACTTACAAGCATTCACAAGAAGCTCACATCTGTTTCTCTGAAAGAGAAGCAGTCTGTTCCAACACTTCAATTCACTATGCGAAGTGAATGGAGTGTTCCTTGACATTCTAAATGCTGTAGTTTCAGAGAAAATCACTTTCCTTTGAAAGTGCCTTAAGCTACTTACAAGCATTCAACAGAAATTCACATGCGTTTTTCTGAAAGAAAAGAAGTCTGTTCCAACACTTCAATTCACTGTGCGAAGTGAATGGAGTGTGGTTTCACTTTCTAAATGCTGTCCTTCAGAGGAAATCACTCTCTTTTGAAACTGCCTTAAGCTACTTACAAGCATTCACAAGAAGCTCACATCTGTTTCTCTGAAAGAGAAGCAGTCTGTTCCAACACTTCAATTCACTGTGCGAAGTGAATGGAGTGTTGCCTCACTTTCTAAATGCTGTCCTTACAGAGGAAATCACTCTCTTTTGAAACTGCATTAAGCTACTTACAAGCATTCACAAGAAGCTCACATCTGTTTCTCTGAAAGAGAAGCAGTCTGTTCCAACACTTCAATTCACAGTGCGAAGTGAATGGAGTGTTGCTTCACTTTCTAAATGCTGTCCTTTCAGAGAAAATCACTTTCCTTTGAAAGTGCCTTAAGCTACTTACAAGCATTCACAAGAAACTCACTTGCATTTTTCTGAAAGAGAAGCAGTCTGTTCCAACACTTCAATTCACTGTGCGAAGTGAATGGAGTGTTGCTTCACTTTCTAAATCCTGTCCTTTCAGAGAAAATCACTTTCCTTTGAAAGTGCCTTAAGCTACTTACAAGCATTCAACAGAAATTCACATGCGTTTCTCTGAAAGAGAAGCAGTCTGTTCCAACACTTCAATTCACTGTGCGAAGTGAATGGAGTGTTGCTTCACTTTCTAAATGCTGTCCTTTCAGAGAAAATCACTTTCCTTTGAAAGTGTCTTAAGCTACTTACAAGCATTCAACAGAAATTCACATGCGTTTTTCTGAAAGAAAAGAAGTCTGTTCCAACACTTCAATTCACTGTGCGAAGTGAATGGAGTGTTGCTTCACTTTCTAAATGCTGTCCTTTCAGAGAAAATCACTTTCCTATGAAAGTGCCTAAAGCTACTTACAAGCATTCACAAGAAACTCACATGCATTTTTCTGAAAGAGAAGCAGTCTGTTCCTACACTACAATTCACTGTGCGAAGTGAATGGAGTGTTTCTTCACTTTCTAAATGCTCTCCTTACAGAGGAAATCACTCTCTTTTGAAACTGCGTTCAGCTACTTACAAGCATTCACAAGAAACTCACATCTGTTTCTCTGAAAGAGAAGCAGTCCGTTCCAACACATCAATTCACTGTGCAAAGTGAATTCAGTGTTCCTTTACATTCTAAATGCTGTCCTTTCAGAGAAAATCACTTTTGTTTGAAAGTGCCTTAAGCAACTTTCAAGCATTCAACAGAAATTCACATGCGTTTCTCTGAAAGAGAAACAGTCTGTTCCAACACTTCAATTCACTGTGCGAAGTGAATGGAGTGTTGCTTCACTTTCTAAATGCTGTCCTTTCAGAGAAAATCACTTTCCTTTGAAAGTGTCTTAAGCTACTTACAAGCATTCAACAGAAATTCACATGCGTTTCTCTGAAAGAGAAGCAGTCTGTTCCAACACTTCAATTCACAGTGCGAAGTGAATGGAGTGTTGCTTCACTTTCTAAATGCTGTCCTTTCAGAGAAAATCACTTTCCTTTGAAAGTGCCTTAAGCTACTTACAAGCATTCACAAGAAACTCACTTGCATTTTTCTGAAAGAGAAGCAGTCTGTTCCAACACTTCAATTCACTGTGCGAAGTGAATGGAGTGTTGCTTCACTTTCTAAATCCTGTCCTTTCAGAGAAAATCACTTTCCTTTGAAAGTGCCTTAAGCTACTTACAAGCATTCAACAGAAATTCACATGCGTTTCTCTGAAAGAGAAGCAGTCTGTTCCAACACTTCAATTCACTGTGCCAAGTGAATGGAGTGTTGCTTCACTTTCTAAATGCTGTCCTTTCAGAGAAAATCACTTTCCTTTGAAAGTGTCTTAAGCTACTTACAAGCATTCAACAGAAATTCACATGCGTTTTTCTGAAAGAAAAGAAGTCTGTTCCAACACTTCAATTCACTGTGCGAAGTGAATGGAGTGTTGCTTCACTTTCTAAATGCTGTCCTTTCAGAGAAAATCACTTTCCTATGAAAGTGCCTAAAGCTACTTACAAGCATTCACAAGAAACTCACATGCATTTTTCTGAAAGAGAAGCAGTCTGTTCCTACACTACAATTCACTGTGCAAAGTGAATGGAGTGTTTCTTCACTTTCTAAATGCTCTCCTTACAGAGGAAATCACTCTCTTTTGAAACTGCGTTCAGCTACTTACAAGCATTCACAAGAAACTCACATCTGTTTCTCTGAAAGAGAAGCAGTCCGTTCCAACACATCAATTCACTGTGCGAAGTGAATTCAGTGTTCCTTTACATTCTAAATGCTGTCCTTTCAGAGAAAATCACTTTTGTTTGAAAGTGCCTTAAGCAACTTTCAAGCATTCAACAGAAATTCACATGCGTTTCTCTGAAAGAGAAACAGTCTGTTCCAACACTTCAATTCACTGTGCGAAGTGAATGGAGTGTTGCTTCACTTTCTAAATGCTGTCCTTTCAGAGAAAATCACTTTCCTTTGAAAGTGTCTTAAGCTACTTACAAGCATTCACAAGAAGCTCACATGCAATTCTCTGAAAGAGAAGTAGTCAGTTCCAGCACTTCAATTCACTGTGCGAAGTGAATGGAGTGTTCCTTGACATTCTAAATGCTGTAGTTTCAGGAAAAATCACTTTCCTTTGAAAGTGCCTTAAGCTACTTTCAAGCATTCAACAGAGATTCACATGCGTTTCTCTGAAAGAGAAGCAGTCTGTTCCAACACTTCAATTCACTTTGCGAAGAGAATGGAGTGTTCCTTCACTTTCTAAATGCTGTACTTTCAGAGAAAATCACTTTTGTTTTATAAGTGCCTTAAGCTACTTACAAGCATTCAACAGAAATTCACATGCGTTTTTCTGAAAGAAAAGAAGTCTGTTCCAACACTTCAATTCACTGTGCGAAGTGAATGGAGTGTGGCTTCACTTTCTAAATGCTGTCCTTTCAGAGGAAATCACTCTCTTTTGAAACTGCCTTAAGCTACTTACAAGCATTCACAAGAAGCTCACATCTGTTTCTCTGAAAGAGAAGCAGTCTGTTCCAACACTTCAATTCACTGTGCGAAGTGAATGGAGTGTTGCCTCACTTTCTAAATGCTGTCCTTACAGAGGAAATCACCCTCTTTGGAAACTGCATTAAGCTACTTACAAGCATTCACAAGAAGCTCACATCTGTTTCTCTGAAAGAGAAGCAGTCTGTTCCAACACTTCAATTCACAGTGCGAAGTGAATGGAGTGTTGCTTCACTTTCTCAATGCTGTCCTTTCAGAGAAAATCACTTTCCTTTGAAAGTGCCTTAAGCTACTTACAAGCATTCAACAGAAATTCACATGCGTTTCTCTGAAAGAGAAGCAGTCTGTTCCTACACTTCAATTCACTTTGCGAAGAGAATGGAGTGTTGCTTCACTTTCTAAATGCTGTCCTTTCAGAGAAAATCACTTTCCTTTGAAAGTGCCTTAAGCTACTTACAAGCATTCACAAGAAACTCACATGCATTTTTCTGAAAGAGAAGCAGTCTGTTCCAACACTTCAATTCACTGTGCGAAGTGAATGGAGTGTTGCTTCACTTTCTAAATGCTGTCCTTTCAGAGAAAATCACTTTCCTATGAAAGTGCCTTAAGCTACTTACAAGCATTCACAAGAAACTCACATGCATTTTTCTGAAAGAGAAGCAGTCTGTTCCTACACTACAATTCACTATGCGAAGTGAATGGAGTGTTGCTTCACTTTCTAAATGCTCTCCTTTTAGAGAAATCACTCTCTTTTGAAACTGCGTTCAGCTACTTACAAGCATTCACAAGAAACTCACGTCTGTTTCTCTGAAAGAGAAGCAGTCTGTTCCAACACTTCAATTCACTGTGCGAAGTGAATGGAGTGTTGCTTCACTTTCTAAATGCTGTCCTTTCAGAGAAATTCACTTTCCTTTGAAAGTGCCTTAAGCTACTTACAAGCATTCACAGGAAATTCAAATGTGTTTCTATGAAAGAGAAGCTGTCTGTTCCAACACTTCAATTCACTGTGCAAAGTGAATGGAGTGTTGCTTCACTTTATAAATGCTGTCCTTTCAGAGAAATTCACTTTCCTTTGAAAGTGCCTTAAGCTACTTACAAGCATTCAACAGAAATTCACATGCGTTTCTCTGAAAGAGAAGCAGTCTGTTCCAACACTTCAATTCACTTTGCGAAGAGAATGGAGTGTTGGTTCACTTTCTAAATGCTGTCCTTTCTGAGAAAATCACTTTCCTTTGAAAGTGCCTTAAGCTACGTACAAGCATTCACAAGAAACTCACATGCATTTTTCTGAAAGAGAAGCAGTCTGTTCCAACACTTCAATTCACTGTGCGAAGTGAATGGAGTGTTGCTTCACTTTCTAAATGCTCTCCTTTCACAGAAAATCACTCTCTCTTGAAACTGCCTTAAGCTACTTACATGCATTCACAAGAAACTCACATCTGTTTCTCTGAAAGAGAAGCAGTCTGTTCCAACACTTCAATTTACGGTGCGAAGTGAATGGAGTGTTGCTTCACTTTCTAAATGCTGTGCTTTCAGAGAAAATCACTTTCCTTTGAAAGTGCCTTAAGCTACTTACAAGCATTCAACAGAAATTCACATGCGTTTCTCTGAAAGAGAAGCAGTCTGTTCCAACACTTCAATTCACTGGGCGAAGTGAATGGAGTGTTGCTTCACTTTCTATATGCTCTCCTTTGAGAGAAAATCACTCTCCTTTGAAAATGCCTTAAGCTACTTACAAGCATTCAGAAGAAACTCACATGCATTTTTCTGAAAGTGAAGCAGTCTGTTCCAACACTTCAATTCACTGTGCGAAGTGAATGGAGTGTTGCTTCACGTTCTAAATGCTGTCCTTTCAGAGAAAATCACTTTCCTTTGAAAGTGCCTTAAGCTACTTACAAGCATTCACAAGAAACTCACATGCATTTTTCTGAAAGAGAAGCAGTCTGTTCCAACACTTCAATTCACAGTGCGTAGTGAATAGAGTGTTGCTTCACTTTCTAAATGCTGTCCTTTCAGAGAAAATCACTTTCCTTCGAAAGTGCCTTAAGCTACTTACAAGCATTCACAAGTAACTCACACGCATTTTTCTGAAAGAGAAGCAGTTTGTTTCAACACTTCAATTCACTGTACGAAGTGAATGGAGTGTTGCTTCACTTTCTATATGCTCTCCTTTTAGAGAAAATCACTCTCTTTTGATACTGCCTTAAGCTACTTACAAGCATTTACAAGAAACTCACATCTGTTTCTCTGAAAAAGAAGCAGTCTGTTCCAACACTTCAATTCACTGTGCGAAGTGAATGGAGTGTTGCTTTACTTTCTAAATGCTCTCCTTTTAGAGAAAAGCACTCTCTTTTGAAACTACCTTAAGCTACTTACAAGCATTCACAAGAAACTCACATGTGTTTCTCTGAAAGAGAAGCAGTCTGTTCCAACACTTCAATTCACTGTGCGAAGTGAATGGAGTGTTGCTTCACGTTCTAAATGCTGTCCTTTCAGAGAAAATCACTTTGCTTTGAATATGCCTTAAGCTACTTACAAGCATTCACAAAAAACTCACATACGTTTCATTGAAAGAGAAGCAGTCTGTTCCAACACTTCAATTCACTGGGCGAAGTGAATGGAGTGTTGCTTCACTTTCTATATGCTCTCCTTTGATAGAAAATCACTCTCTTTTGAAAATGCCTTAAGCTACTTACAAGCATTCAACAGAAATTCACATGCGTTTCTCTGAAAGATAAGCAGTCTGTTCCAACACTTCAATTCACTGTGCGAAGTGAATGGAGTGTTGCTTCACTTTCTAAATGCTGTCCTTTCAGAGAAAATCACTTTCCTTTGAAAGTGCCTTAAGCTACTTACAAGCATTCACAAGAAACTCACATGCATATTTCTGAAAGAGAAGCAGTCTGTTCCAACACTTCAATTCACTGTGCGTAGTGAATGGAGTGTTGCTTCACTTTCTAAATGCTGTCCTTTCAGAGAAAATCACTTTCCTTTGAAATTGCCTTAAGCTACTTACAAGCATTCACAAGAAACTCACACGCAGTGTTCTGAAATAGAAGCAGTTTGTTCTAACACTTCAATTCACTGTGCGAAGTGAATGGAGTGTTGCTTCACTTTCTAAATGCTGTCCTTTCAGAGAAAATCACTTTGTTTTGAATATTCCTTAAGCTACTTACAAGCATTCACAAAAAGCTCACATCCGTTTCACGGAAAGAGAAGCAGTCTGTTCCAACACTTCAATTGACTGTGCGAAGTGAATGGAGTGTTGCTTTACTTTCTAAATGCTCTCCTTTTAGAGAAAAGCACTCTCTTTTGAAACTGCCTTAAGCTACTTACAAGCATTCACAAGAAACTTACATCTGTTTCTCTGAAAGAGAAGCAGTCTGTTCCAACACTTCAATTCACTGGGCGAAGTGAATGGAGTGTTGCTTTACTTTCTAAATACTCTCCTTTTAGAGAAAAGCACTCTCTTTTGAAACTGCCTTAAGCTACTTACAAGCATTCACAAGAAACTTACATCTGTTTCTCTGAAAGAGAAGCAGTCAGTTCCAACACTTCAATTCCCTGTGCGAAGTGAATGGAGTGTTGCTTCACTTTCTATATGCTCTCCTTTTAGAGAAAATCACTCTCTTTTGAAACTGCCTTAAGCTACTTACAAGCATTCACAAGAAATTCACATCTGTTTCTCTGAAAGAGAAGCAGTCTGTTCCAACACTTCAATTCACTGTGCGAAGTGAATGGAGTGTTGCTTCACTTTCTAAATGCTCTCCTTTTAGAGAAAAGCACTCTCTTTTGAAACTCCCTTAAGCTACTTACAAGCATTCACAAGAAACTCACATCTGTTTCTGTGAAAGTGAAGTAGTCTGTTCCAACACTTCAATTCACTGTGCGAAGTGAAAGGAGTGTTGCTTCACTTTCTAAATGCTGTCCTTTCAGAGAAAATCACTTTGCTTTGAATATGCCTTAAGCTACTTACAAGCATTCACAAAAAACTCACATCTGTTTCACTGAAAGAGAAGCAGTCTGTTCCAACACTTCAATTCACTGGGCGAAGTGAATGGAGTGTTGCTTCACTTTCTGTATGCTCTCCTTTGAGAGAAAATCACTCTCCTTTGAAAATGCCTTAAGCTACTTACAAGCATTCAGAAGAAACTCTCATGCATTTTTCTGAAAGTGAAGCAGTCTGTTCCAACACTTTAATTCACTGTGCGAAGTGAATGGAGTGTTGTTTCACTTTCTAAATGCTGTCCTTTCCGAGAAAATCACTTTCCTTTGAAAGTGCCTTAAGCTACTTACAAGCATTCAACAGAAATTCACATGCATTTCACTGAAAGAGAAGCAGTCTGTTCCAACACTTGAATTCACTGTGCGAAGTGAATGGAGTGTTGCTTCACGTTCTAAATGCTGTCCTTTCAGAGAAAATCACTTTCCTTTGAAAGTGCCTTAAGCTACTTACAAGCATTCAACAGAAATTCACATGCATTTCACTGAAAGAGAAGCAGTCTGTTCCAACACTTCAATTCACTGTGCGAAGTGAATGGAGTGTTGCTTCACTTTCTAAATGCTGTCCTCTCAGAGAAAATCACTTTCCTTTGAAAGTGCCTTAAGCTACTTACAAGCATTCACAAAAAACTCATATCTGTTTCTCTGATAGAGAAGAAGTCTGTTCGAACACTTCAATTCACTGTGCGAAGTGAATGGAGTGTTGCTTCACTTTCTAAATGCTGTCCTTTCAGAGAAAATCACTTTCCTTTGAAAGTGCCTTAAGCTACTTACAAGCATTCACAAGAAACTCACATGCATATTTCTGAAAGAGCAGCAGTCTGTTCCAACACTTCAATTCACTGTGCGAAGTGAATGGAGTGTTGCTTCACTTTCTATATGCTCTCCTTTTAGAGAAAAGCACTCTCTTTTGAAACTGCCTTAAGCTACTTACAAGCATTCACAAGAAACTCACATGCATTTTTCTGAAAGAGAAGAGTCTGTTCCAACACTTCAATTCACTGTGCGAAGTGAATGGAGTGTTGTTTCACTTTCTAGATGCTGTCCTTTCAGAGAAAATCACTTTCCTTTGAAAGTGCCTTAAGCTACTTACAAGCATTCAACAGAAATTCACATGCATTTCACTGAAAGTGAAGCAGTCTGTTCCAACACTTCAATTCGCAGTGCGAAGTGAATGGAGTGTTGCTTCACTTTCTAAATGCTGTCCTCTCAGAGAAAATCACTTTCCTTTGAAAGCGCCTTAAGCTACTTACAAGCATTCACAAGAAACTCACATCTGTTTCTCTGAAAGAGAAGCAGTCTGTTCCAACACTTCAATTCACTGTGCGAAGTGAATGGAGTGTTTCTTCACTTTCTAAATGCTCTCCTTTTAGAGAAAAGCACTCTCTTTTGAAACTGCCTTAAGCTACTTACAAGCATTCACAAGAAACTCACATCTGTTTCTGTGAAAGAGAAGCAGTCTGTTCCAACACTTCAATTCAATGTGCGAAGTGAATGGAGTGTTGCTTCACTTTCTAAATGCTCTCCTTTTGGAGGAAAGCACTCTCTTTTGAAACTGCCGTAAGCTACTTACAAGCATTCACAAGAAACTCACATCTGTTTCTGTGAAAGAGAAGCAGTCTGTTCCAACACTTCAATTCACTGTGCGAAGTGAATGGAGTGTTGCTTCACTTTCTAAATGCTGTCCTTTCAGAGAAAATCACTTTGCTTTGAATATGCCTTAAGCTACTTACAAGCATTCACAAAAAGCTCACATCCGTTTCACGGAAAGAGAAGCAGTCTGTTCCAACACTTCAATTCACTGGGCGAAGTGAATGGAGTGTTGCTTCACTTTCTATATGCTCTCCTTTGAGAGAAAATCACTCTCTTTTGAAAATGCCTTAAGCTACTTACAAGCATTCACAAGAAACTCATATCTCTTTCTCTGAAAGAGAAGCAGTCTGTTCCAACACTTCAATTCACTGTGCGAAGTGAATGGAGTGTTGCTTCACTTTCTAAATGCTCTCCTTTTAGAGAAAAGCACTCTCTTTTGAAACTGCCTTAAGCTACTTACAAGCATTCACAAGAAACTCACATGCATCTTTCTGAAAGAGAAGAGTCTGTTCCAACACTTCAATTCACTGTGCGAAGTGAATGGAGTGTTGCTTCACTTTCTAAATGCTCTCCTTTTAGAGAAAAGCACTCTCTTTTGAAAGTGCCTTAAGCTACTTACAAGCATTCAGAAGAAACTCACATGCATTTTTCTGAAAGTGAAGCAGTCTGTTCCAACACTTCAATTCACTGTGTGAAGTGAATGGAGTGTTGTTTCACTTTCTAAATGCTGTCCTTTCAGAGAAAATCACTTTCCTTTGAAAGTGCCTTAAACTACTTACAAGAATTCAACAGAAATTCACATGCATTTCACTGAAAGAGAAGCAGTCTGTTCCAACACTTCAATTCACTGTGCGAAGTGAATGGAGTGTTGCTTCACTTTCTAAATGCTGTCCTTTCAGAGAAAATCACTTTCCTTCGAAAGTGCCTTAAGCTACTTACAAGCATTCACAAGTAACTCACACGCATTTTTCTGAAGGAGAAGCAGTTTGTTCCAACACTTCAATTCACTGTACGAAGTGAATGGAGTGTTGCTTCACTTTCTATATGCTCTCCTTTTAGAGAAAATCACTCTCTTTTGATACTGCCTTAAGCTATTTACAAGCATTTACAAGAAACTCACATCTGTTTCTCTGAAAAAGAAGCAGTCTGTTCCAACACTTCAATTCACTGTGCGAAGTGAATGGAGTGTTGCTTTACTTTCTAAATGCTCTCCTTTTAGAGAAAAGCACTCTCTTTTGAAACTACCTTAAGCTACTTACAAGCATTCACAAGAAACTCACATCTGTTTCTCTGAAAGAGAAGCAGTCTGTTCCAACACTTCAATTCACTGTGCGAAGTGAATGGAGTGTTGCTTCACGTTCTAAATGCTGTCCTTTCAGAGAAAATCACTTTGCTTTGAATATGCCTTAAGCTACTTACAAGCATTCACAAAAAACTCACATCCGTTTCACTGAAAGAGAAGCAGTCTGTTCCAACACTTCAATTCACTGGGCGAAGTGAATGGAGTGTTGCTTCACTTTCTATATGCTCTCCTTTGATAGAAAATCACTCTCTTTCGAAAATGCCTTAAGCTACTTTCAAGCATTCAACAGAAATTCACATGCGTTTCTCTGAAAGAGAAGCAGTCTGTTCCAACACTTCAATTCACAGTGCGAAGTGAATGGAGTGTTGTTTCACTTTCTAAATGCTGTCCTTTCAGAGAAAATCACTTTCCTTTGAAAGTGCCTTAAGCTACTTACAAGCATTCAACAGAAATTCACATGCATTTCACTGAAAGAGAAGCAGTCTGTTCCAACACTTCAATTCACTGTGCGAAGTGAATGGAGTGTTGCTTTACTTTTTAAATGCTCTCTTTTAGAGAAAAGCACTCTCTTTTGAAACTGCCTTAAGCTACTTACAAGCATTCACAAGAAACTTACATCTGTTTCTCTGAAAGAGAAGCAGTCTGTTCCAACACTTCAATTCCCTGTGCGAAGTGAATGGAGTGTTGCTTCACTTTCTATATGCTCTCCTTTTAGAGAAAATCACTCTCTTTTGAAACTGACTTAAGTTACTTACAAGCATTCACAAGAAACTCACATCAGTTTCTCTGAAAGAGAAGCAGTCTGTTCCAACACTTCAATTCACTGTGCGAAGTGAATGGAGTGTTGCTTCACTTTCTAAATGCTCTCCTTTTAGAGAAAAGCACTCTCTTTTGAAACTCCCTTAAGCTACTTGCAAGCATTCACAAGAAACTCACATCTGTTTCTGTGAAAGTGAAGCAGTCTGTTCCAACACTTCAATTCACTGTGCGAAGTGAAAGGAGTGTTGCTTCACTTTCTAAATGCTGTCCTTTCAGAGAAAATCACTTTGCTTTGAATATGCCTTAAGCTACTTACAAGCATTCACAAAAAACTCACATCCGTTTCACTGAAAGAGAAGCAGTCTGTTCCAACACTTCAATTCACTGGGCGAAGTGAATGGAGTGTTGCTTCACTTTCTATATGCTCTCCTTTGAGAGAAAATCACTCTCCTTTGAAAATGCCTTAAGCTACTTACAAGCATTCAGAAGAAACTCACATGCATTTTTCTGAAAGTGAAGCAGTCTGTTCCAACAATTTAATTCACTGTGCGAAGTGAATGGAGTGTTGTTTCACTTTCTAAATGCTGTCCTTTCAGAGAAAATCACTTTCCTTTGAAAGTGCCTTAAGCTACTTACAAGCATTCAACAGAAATTCACATGCATTTCACTGAAAGAGAAGCAGTCTGTTCCAACACTTCAATTCACTGTGCGAAGTGAATGGAGTGTTGCTTCACGTTCTAAATGCTGTCCTTTCAGAGAAAATCACTTTCCTTTGAAAGTGCCTTAAGCTACTTACAAGCATTCTGTAGTATGAGGGCTGGCTTGTTGGGGTTTCTGTCCCTCCCAGTACCCCAACAGCCGGCAAGCAACAAAGAAAATCACACACAAGACTCCATAAGGTTATAAACTGATTGGCTCATTAGGTCAGGCTACTTGTTAACTCTTATAACTTATATTAACCCATTATTCTCATCTGTGTTAGCCATAATGGCTCCGTACCTTTCTCTGCTGGGCAAGTTACATGCTGCCTCTTCGGTGGTCTGCGCAGGAGTCAAGGAATGGCTTCCTGCTTTCCAGGATACTCCTGTTTTCATTGCTCCACCCCTACTTCCTGTCTGGCTTTCCCGCCTATACTGCCTGCCTGGCCAATCAGCATTTTATTAAAATATGATTGACAGAATACAGACAATTCTCCCGCACCAGCATTCAACAGAAATTCACATGCATTTCACTGAAAGAGAAGCAGTCTGTTCCAACACTTCAATTCACTGTGCGAAGTGAATGGAGTGTTGCTTCACTTTCTAAATGCTCTCCTTTTAGAGAAAAGCACTCTCTTTTGAAACTGCCTTAAGCTACTTACAAGCATTCACAAGAAACTCACATCTGTTTCTCTGAAAGAGAAGCAGTCTGTTCCAACACTTCAATTCCCTGTGCGAAGTGAATGGAGTGTTGCTTCACTTTCTATATGCTCTCCTTTTAGAGAAAATCACTCTCTTTTGAAACTGACTTAAGTTACTTACAAGCATTCACAAGAAACTCACATCAGTTTCTCTGAAAGAGAAGCAGTCTGTTCCAACACTTCAATTCACTGTGCGAAGTGAATGGAGTGTTGCTTCACTTTCTAAATGCTCTCCTTTTAGAGAAAAGCACTCTCTTTTGAAACTCCCTTAAGCTACTTGCAAGCATTCACAAGAAACTCACATCTGTTTCTGTGAAAGTGAAGCAGTCTGTTCCAACACTTCAATTCACTGTGCGAAGTGAAAGGAGTGTTGCTTCACTTTCTAAATGCTGTCCTTTCAGAGAAAATCACTTTGCTTTGAATATGCCTTAAGCTACTTACAAGCATTCACAAAAAACTCACATCCGTTTCACTGAAAGAGAAGCAGTCTGTTCCAACACTTCAATTCACTGGGCGAAGTGAATGGAGTGTTGCTTCACTTTCTATATGCTCTCCTTTGAGAGAAAATCACTCTCCTTTGAAAATGCCTTAAGCTACTTACAAGCATTCAGAAGAAACTCACATGCATTTTTCTGAAAGTGAAGCAGTCTGTTCCAACAATTTAATTCACTGTGCGAAGTGAATGGAGTGTTGTTTCACTTTCTAAATGCTGTCCTTTCCGAGAAAATCACTTTCCTTTGAAAGTGCCTTAAGCTACTTACAAGCATTCAACAGAAATTCACATGCATTTCACTGAAAGAGAAGCAGTCTGTTCCAACACTTGAATTCACTGTGCGAAGTGAATGGAGTGTTGCTTCACGTTCTAAATGCTGTCCTTTCAGAGAAAATCACTTTCCTTTGAAAGTGCCTTAAGCTACTTACAAGCATTCAACAGAAATTCACATGCATTTCACTGAAAGAGAAGCAGTCTGTTCCAACACTTCAATTCACTGTGCGAAGTGAATGGAGTGTTGCTTCACTTTCTAAATGCTCTCCTTTTAGAGAAAAGCACTCTCTTTTGAAACTGCCTTAAGCTACTTACAAGCATTCACAAGAAACTCACATCTGTTTCTGTGAAAGAGAAGCAGTCTGTTCCAACACTTCAATTCAATGTGCGAAGTGAATGGAGTGTTGCTTCACTTTCTAAATGCTCTCCTTTTGGAGGAAAGCACTCTCTTTTGAAACTGCCGTAAGCTACTTACAAGCATTCACAAGAAACTCACATCTGTTTCTGTGAAAGAGAAGCAGTCTGTTCCAACACTTCAATTCACTGTGCGAAGTGAATGGAGTGTTGCTTCACTTTCTAAATGCTGTCCTTTCAGAGAAAATCACTTTGCTTTGAATATGCCTTAAGCTACTTACAAGCATTCACAAAAAGCTCACACCCGTTTCACGGAAAGAGAAGCAGTCTGTTCCAACACTTCAATTCACTGGGCGAAGTGAATGGAGTGTTGCTTCACTTTCTATATGCTCCCCTTTGAGAGAAAATCACTCTCTTTTGAAAATGCCTTAAGCTACTTACAAGCATTCACAAGAAACTCATATCTCTTTCTCTGAAAGAGAAGCAGTCTGTTCCAACACTTCAATTCACTGGGCGAAGTGAATGGAGTGTTGCTTCACTTTCTAAATGCTCTCCTTTTAGAGAAAAGCACTCTCTTTTGAAACTACCTTAAGCTACTTACACGCATTCACAAGAAACTCACATCTGTTTCTCTGAAAGAGAAGCAGTCTGTTCCAACACTTCAATTCACTGTGCGAAGTGAATGGAGTGTTGCTTCACGTTCTAAATGCTGTCCTTTCAGAGAAAATCACTTTGCTTTGAATATGCCTTAAGCTACTTACAAGCATTCACAAAAAACTCACATCCGTTTCACTGAAAGAGAAGCAGTCTGTTCCAACACTTCAATTCACTGGGCGAAGTGAATGGAGTGTTGCTTCACTTTCTATATGCTCTCCTTTGATAGAAAATCACTCTCTTTTGAAAATGCCTTAAGCTACTTACAAGCATTCAACAGAAATTCACATGCGTTTCTCTGAAAGAGAAGCAGTCTGTTCCAACACTTCAATTCACAGTGCGAAGTGAATGGAGTGTTGCTTGACTTTCTAAATGCTGTCCTTTCAGAGAAAATCACTTTCCTTTGAAAGTGCCTTAAGCTACTTACAAGCATTCCACAGAAATTCACATGCATTTCACTGAAAGAGAAGCAGTCTGTTCCAACACTTCAATTCACTGTGCGAAGTGAATGGAGTGTTGCTTCACTTTCTAAATGCTGTCCTCTCAGAGAAAATCACTTTCCTTTGAAAGTGCCTTAAGCTACTTACAAGCATTCACAAAAAACTCATATCTGTTTCTCTGATAGAGAAGTAGTCTGTTCGAACACTTCAATTCACTGTGCGAAGTGAATGGAGTGTTGCTTCACTTTCTAAATGCTGTCCTTTCAGAGAAAATCACTTTCCTTTGAAAGTGCCTTAAGCTACTTACAAGCATTCACAAGAAACTCACATGCATATTTCTGAAAGAGAAGCAGTCTGTTCCAACACTTCAATTCACTGTGCGTAGTGAATGGAGTGTTGCTTCACTTTCTAAATGCTGTCCTTTCAGAGAAAATCACTTTCCTTTGAAATTGCCTTAAGCTACTTACAAGCATTCACAAGAAACTCACACGCAGTTTTCTGAAATAGAAGCAGTTTGTTCTAACACTTCAATTCACTGTGCGAAGTGAATGGAGTGTTGCTTCACTTTCTATATGCTCTCCTTTTAGAGAAAATCACTCTCTTTTAAAACTGCCTTAAGCTACTTACAAGCATTCACAAGAAACTCACATCTGTTTCTCTGAAAGAGAAGCAGTCTGTTCAAACACTTCAATTGACTGTGCGAAGTGAATGGAGTGTTGCTTTACTTTCTAAATGCTCTCCTTTTAGAGAAAAGCACTCTCTTTTGAAACTGCCTTAAGCTACTTACAAGCATTCACAAGAAACTTACATCTGTTTCTCTGAAAGAGAAGCAGTCTGTTCCAACACTTCAATTCACTGGGCGAAGTGAATGGAGTGTTGCTTTACTTTCTAAATACTCTCCTTTTAGAGAAAAGCACTCTCTTTTGAAACTGCCTTAAGCTACTTACAAGCATTCACAAGAAACTTACATCTGTTTCTCTGAAAGAGAAGCAGTCAGTTCCAACACTTCAATTCCCTGTGCGAAGTGAATGGAGTGTTGCTTCACTTTCTATATGCTCTCCTTTTAGAGAAAATCACTCTCTTTTGAAACTGCCTTAAGCTACTTACAAGCATTCACAAGAAATTCACATCTGTTTCTCTGAAAAAGAAGCAGTCTGTTCCAACACTTCAATTCACTGTGCGAAGTGAATGGAGTGCTGCTTCACTTTCTAAATGCTCTCCTTTTAGAGAAAAGCACTCTCTTTTGAAAGTGCCTTAAGCTACTTACAAGCATTCAGAAGAAACTCACATGCATTTTTCTGAAAGTGAAGCAGTCTGTTCCAACACTTCAATTCACTGTGTGAAGTGAATGGAGTGTTGTTTCACTTTCTAAATGCTGTCCTTTCAGAGAAAATCACTTTCCTTTGAAAGTGCCTTAAACTACTTACAAGAATTCAACAGAAATTCACATGCATTTCACTGAAAGAGAAGCAGTCTGTTCCAACACTTCAATTCACTGTGCGAAGTGAATGGAGTGTTGCTTCACGTTCTAAATGCTGTCCTTTCAGAGAAAATCACTTTCCTTTGAAAGTGCCTTAAGCTACTTACAAGCATTCACAAGAAACTCACATGCATTTTTCTGAAAGAGAAGCAGTCTGTTCCAACACTTCAATTCACAGTGCGTAGTGAATAGAGTGTTGCTTCACTTTCTAAATGCTGTCCTTTCAGAGAAAATCACTTTCCTTCGAAAGTGCCTTAAGCTACTTACAAGCATTCACAAGTAACTCACACGCATTTTTCTGAAAGAGAAGCAGTTTGTTCCAACACTTCAATTCACTGTACGAAGTGAATGGAGTGTTGCTTCACTTTCTATATGCTCTCCTTTTAGAGAAAATCACTCTCTTTTGATACTGCCTTAAGCTATTTACAAGCATTTACAAGAAACTCACATCTGTTTCTCTGAAAAAGAAGCAGTCTGTTCCAACACTTCAATTCATTGTGCGAAGTGAATGGAGTGTTGCTTTACTTTCTAAATGCTCTCCTTTAAGAGAAAAGCACTCTCTTTTGAAACTACCTTAAGCTACTTACAAGCATTCACAAGAAACTCACATCTGTTTCTCTGAAAGAGAAGCAGTCTGTTCCAACACTTCAATTCACTGTGCGAAGTGAATGGAGTGTTGCTTCACGTTCTAAATTCTGTCCTTTCAGAGAAAATCACTTTGCTTTGAATATGCCTTAAGCTACTTACAAGCATTCACCAAAAACTCACATCCGTTTCACTGAAAGAGAAGCAGTCTGTTCCAACACTTCAATTCACTGTGCGAAGTGAATGGAGTGTTGCTTCACTTTCTATATGCTCTCCTTTGATAGAAAATCACTCTCTTTCGAAAATGCCTTAAGCTACTTTCAAGCATTCAACAGAAATTCACATGCGTTTCTCTGAAAGAGAAGCAGTCTGTTCCAACACTTCAATTCACAGTGCGAAGTGAATGGAGTGTTGCTTCACTTTCTAAATGCTCTCCTTTCAGAGAAAATCACTTTCCTTTGAAAGTGCCTTAAGCTACTTACAAGCATTCAACAGAAATTCACATGCATTTCACTGAAAGAGAAGCAGTCTGTTCCAACACTTCAATTCACTGTGCGAAGTGAATGGAGTGTTGCTTTACTTTTTAAATGCTCTCCTTTTAGAGAAAAGCACTCTCTTTTGAAACTGCCTTAAGCTACTTACAAGCATTCACAAGAAACTTACATCTGTTTCTCTGAAAGAGAAGCAGTCTGTTCCAACACTTCAATTCCCTGTGCGAAGTGAATGGAGTGTTGCTTCACTTTCTATATGCTCTCCTTTTAGAGAAAATCACTCTCTTTTGAAACTGACTTAAGTTACTTACAAGCATTCACAAGAAACTCACATCAGTTTCTCTGAAAGAGAAGCAGTCTGTTCCAACACTTCAATTCACTGTGCGAAGTGAATGGAGTGTTGCTTCACTTTCTAAATGCTCTCCTTTTAGAGAAAAGCACTCTCTTTTGAAACTCCCTTAAGCTACTTGCAAGCATTCACAAGAAACTCACATCTGTTTCTGTGAAAGTGAAGCAGTCTGTTCCAACACTTCAATTCACTGTGCGAAGTGAAAGGAGTGTTGCTTCACTTTCTAAATGCTGTCCTTTCAGAGAAAATCACTTTGCTTTGAATATGCCTTAAGCTACTTACAAGCATTCACAAAAAACTCACATCCGTTTCACTGAAAGAGAAGCAGTCTGTTCCAACACTTCAATTCACTGGGCGAAGTGAATGGAGTGTTCCTTCACTTTCTATATGCTCTCCTTTGAGAGAAAATCACTCTCCTTTGAAAATGCCTTAAGCTACTTACAAGAATTCAGAAGAAACTCACATGCATTTTTCTGAAAGTGAAGCAGTCTGTTCCAACACTTTAATTCACTGTGCGAAGTGAATGGAGTGTTGTTTCACTTTCTAAATGCTGTCCTTTCAGAGAAAATCACTTTCCTTTGAAAGTGCCTTAAGCTACTTACAAGCATTCAACAGAAATTCACATGCATTTCACTGAAAGAGAAGCAGTCTGTTCCAACACTTCAATTCACTGTGCGAAGTGAATGGAGTGTTGCTTCACGTTCTAAATGCTGTCCTTTCAGAGAAAATCACTTTCCTTTGAAAGTGCCTTAAGCTACTTACAAGCATTCAACAGAAATTCACATGCATTTCACTGAAAGAGAAGCAGTCTGTTCCAACACTTCAATTCACTGTGCGAAGTGAATGGAGTGTTGCTTCACTTTCTAAATGCTCTCCTTTTAGAGAAAAGCACTCTCTTTTGAAACTGCCTTAAGCTACTTACAAGCATTCACAAGAAACTCACATCTGTTTCTGTGAAAGAGAAGCAGTCTGTTCCAACACTTCAATTCAATGTGCGAAGTGAATGGAGTGTTGCTTCACTTTCTAAATGCTCTCCTTTTGGAGGAAAGCACTCTCTTTTGAAACTGCCGTAAGCTACTTACAAGCATTCACAAGAAACTCACATCTGTTTCTGTGAAAGAGAAACAGTCTGTTCCAACACTTCAATTCACTGTGCGAAGTGAATGGAGTGTTGCTTCACTTTCTAAATGCTGTCCTTTCAGAGAAAATCACTTTGCTTTGAATATGCCTTAAGCTACTTACAAGCATTCACAAAAAGCTCACATCCGTTTCATGGAAAGAGAAGCAGTCTGTTCCAACACTTCAATTCACTGGGCGAAGTGAATGGAGTGTTGCTTCACTTTCTATATGCTCTCCTTTGAGAGAAAATCACTCTCTTTTGAAAATGCCTTAAGCTACTTACAAGCATTCACAAGAAACTCATATCTCTTTCTCTGAAAGAGAAGCAGTCTGTTCCAACACTTCAATTCACTGTGCGAAGTGAATGGAGTGTTGCTTCACTTTCTAAATGCTCTCCTTTTAGAGAAAAGCACTCTCTTTTGAAACTGCCTTAAGCTACTTACAAGCATTCACAAGAAACTCACATGCATTTTTCTGAAAGAGAAGAGTCAGTGTCAACACTTCAATTCACTGTGCGAAGTGAATGGAGTGTTGCTTCACTTTCTAAATGCTCTCCTTTTAGAGAAAAGCACTCTCTTTTGAAAGTGCCTTAAGCTACTTACAAGCATTCAGAAGAAACTCACATGCATTTTTCTGAAAGTGAAGCAGTCTGTTCCAACACTTCAATTCACTGTGTGAAGTGAATGGAGTGTTGTTTCACTTTCTAAATGCTGTCCTTTCAGAGAAAATCACTTTCCTTTGAAAGTGCCTTAAACTACTTACAAGCATTCAACAGAAATTCACATGCATTTCACTGAAAGAGAAGCAGTCTGTTCCAACACTTCAATTCACTGTGCGAAGTGAATGGAGTGTTGCTTCACGTTCTAAATGCTGTCCTTTCAGAGAAAATCACTTTCCTTTGAAAGTGCCTTAAGCTACTTACAAGCATTCACAAGAAACTCACATGCATTTTTCTGATAGAGAAGCAGTCTGTTCCAACACTTCAATTCACAGTGCGTAGTGAATAGAGTGTTACTTCACTTTCTAAATGCTGTCCTTTCAGAGAAAATCACTTTCCTTCGAAACTGCCTTAAGCTACTTACAAGCATTCACAAGTAACTCACACGCATTTTTCTGAAAGAGAAGCAGTTTGTTCCAACACTTCAATTCACTGTACGAAGTGAACGGAGTGTTGCTTCACTTTCTATATGCTCTCCTTTTAGAGAAAATCACTCTCTTTTGATACTGCCTTAAGCTATTTACAAGCATTTACAAGAAACTCACATCTGTTTCTCTGAAAAAGAAGCAGTCTGTTCCAACACTTCAATTCACTGTGCGAAGTGAATGGAGTGTTGCTTTACTTTCTAAATGCTCTCCTTTTAGAGAAAAGCACTCTCTTTTGAAACTACCTTAAGCTACTTACAAGCATTCACAAGAAACTCACATCTGTTTCTCTGAAAGAGAAGCAGTCTGTTCCAACACTTCAATTCACTGTGCGAAGTGAATGGAGTGTTGCTTCACGTTCTAAATGCTGTCCTTTCAGAGAAAATCACTTTGCTTTGAATATGCCTTAAGCTACTTACAAGCATTCACAAAAAACTCACATCCGTTTCAATGAAAGAGAAGCAGTCTGTACCAACACTTCAATTCACTGGGCGAAGTGAATGGAGTGTTGCTTCACTTTCTATATGCTCTCCTTTGATAGAAAATCACTCTCTTTCGAAAATGCCTTAAGCTACTTTCAAGCATTCAACAGAAATTCACATGCGTTTCTCTGAAAGAGAAGCAGTCTGTTCCAACACTTCAATTCACAGTGCGAAGTGAATGGAGTGTTGCTTCACTTTCTAAATGCTGTCCTTTCAGAGAAAATCACTTTCCTTTGAAAGTGCCTTAAGCTACTTACAAGCATTCAACAGAAATTCACATGCATTTCACTGAAAGAGAAGCAGTCTGTTCCAACACTTCAATTCACTGTGCGAAGTGAATGGAGTGTTGCTTTACTTTTTAAATGCTCTCCTTTTAGAGAAAAGCACTCTCTTTTGAAACTGCCTTAAGCTACTTACAAGCATTCACAAGAAACTTACATCTGTTTCTCTGAAAGAGAAGCTGTCTGTTCCAACACTTCAATTCCCTGTGCGAAGTGAATGGAGTGTTGCTTCACTTTCTATATGCTCTCCTTTTAGAGAAAATCACTCTCTTTTGAAACTGACTTAAGTTACTTACAAGCATTCACAAGAAACTCACATCAGTTTCTCTGAAAGAGAAGCAGTCTGTTCCAACACTTCAATTCACTGTGCGAAGTGAATGGAGTGTTGCTTCACTTTCTAAATGCTCTCCTTTTAGAGAAAAGCACTCTCTTTTGAAACTCCCTTAAGCTACTTGCAAGCATTCACAAGAAACTCACATCTGTTTCTGTGAAAGTGAAGCAGTCTGTTCCAACACTTCAATTCACTGTGCGAAGTGAAAGGAGTGTTGCTTCACTTTCTAAATGCTGTCCTTTCAGAGAAAATCACTTTGCTTTGAATATGCCTTAAGCTACTTACAAGCATTCACAAAAAACTCACATCCGTTTCACTGAAAGAGAAGCAGTCTGTATCAACACTTCAATTCACTGTGCGAAGTGAATGGAGTGTTGCTTCACTTTCTATATGCTCTCCTTTGAGAGAAAATCACTCTCCTTTGAAAATGCCTTAAGCTACTTACAAGCATTCAGAAGAAACTCACATGCATTTTTCTGAAAGTGAAGCAGTCTGTTCCAACACTTTAATTCACTGTGCGAAGTGAATGGAGTGTTGTTTCACTTTCTAAATGCTGTCCTTTCAGAGAAAATCACTTTCCTTTGAAAGTGCCTTAAGCTACTTACAAGCATTCAACAGAAATTCACATGCATTTCACTGAAAGAGAAGCAGTCTGTTCCAACATTTCAATTCACTGTGCGAAGTGAATGGAGTGTTGCTTCACGTTCTAAATGCTGTCCTTTCAGAGAAAATCACTTTCTTTGAAAGTGCCTTAAGCTACTTACAAGCATTCAACAGAAATTCACATGCATTTCACTGAAAGAGAAGCAGTCTGTTCCAACACTTCAATTCACTGTGCGAAGTGAATGGAGTGTTGCTTCACTTTCTAAATGCTGTCCTCTCAGAGAAAATCACTTTCCTTTGAAAGTGCCTTAAGCTACTTACAAGCATTCACAAAAAACTCATATCTGTTACTCTGATAGAGAAGTAGTCTGTTCGAACACTTCAATTCACTGTGCGAAGTGAATGGAGTGTTGCTTCACTTTCTAAATGCTGTCCTTTCAGAGAAAATCGCTTTCCTTTGAAAGTGCCTTAAGCTACTTACAAGCATTCACAAGAAACTCGCATGCATATTTCTGAAAAGAAGCAGTCTGTTCCAACACTTCAATTCACTGTGCGTAGTGAATGGAGTGTTGCTTCACTTTCTAAATGCTGTCCTTTCAGAGAAAATCACTTTCCTTTGAAATTGCCTTAAGCTACTTACAAGCATTCACAAGAAACTCACACGCAGTTTTCTGAAAGAGAAGCAGTTTGTTCTAACACTTCAATTCACTGTGCGAAGTGAATGGAGTGTTGCTTCACTTTCTATATGCTCTCCTTTTAGAGAAAAGCACTCTCTTTTAAAACTGCCTTAAGCTACTTACAAGCATTCACAAGAAACTCACATCTGTTTCTCTGAAAGAGAAGCAGTCTGTTCCAACACTTCAATTCACTGTGCGAAGTGAATGGAGTGTTGCTTTACTTTCTAAATGCTCTCCTTTTAGAGAAAAGCACTCTCTTTTGAAACTGCCTTAAGCTACTTACAAGCATTCACAAGAAACTTACATCTGTTTCTCTGAAAGAGAAGCAGTCTGTTCCAACACTTCAATTCACTGGGCGAAGTGAATGGAGTGTTGCTTTACTTTTTAAATGCTCTCCTTTTAGAGAAAAGCACTCTCTTTTGAAACTGCCTTAAGCTACTTACAAGCATTCACAAGAAACTTACATCTGTTTCTCTGAAAGAGAAGCAGTCTGTTCCAACACTTCAATTCCCTGTGCGAAGTGAATGGAGTGTTGCTTCACTTTCTATATGCTCTCCTTTTAGAGAAAATCACTCTCTTTTGAAACTGCCTTAAGCTACTTACAAGCATTCACAAGAAACTCACATCTGTTTCTCTGAAAGAGAAGCAGTCTGTTCCAACACTTCAATTCACTGTGCGAAGTGAATGGAGTGTTGCTTCACTTTCTAAATGCTCTCCTTTTAGAGAAAAGCACTCTCTTTTGAAACTCCCTTAAGCTACTTACAAGCATTCACAAGAAACTCACATCTGTTTCTGTGAAAGTGAAGCAGTCTGTTCCAACACTTCAATTCACTGTGCGAAGTGAAAGGAGTGTTGCTTCACTTTCTAAATGCTCTCCTTTTAGAGAAAATCACTCTCTTTTGAAACTGCCTTAAGCTACTTACAAGCATTCAACAGAAATTCACATGCGTTTCTCAGAAAGAGAAGCAGTCTGTTCCAACACTTCAATTCACTGTTCGAAGTGAATGGAATATTGCTTCACTCTCTAAATGCTGTCCTTTCAGAGAAAATCACTTTCCTTTGAAAGTGCCTTAAGCTACTTACAAGCTTTCACAAAGAACTCACATGTGTTTCCCTGAAAGAGAAGCAGTCTGTTCCAACACTTCAATTCACTGTGCGAAGTGAATGGAGTGTTGCTTTACTTTCTAAATGCTCTCATTTTAGAGAAAAGCACTCTCTTTTGAAACTACCTTAAGCTACTTACAAGCATTCACAAGAAACTCACATCTGTTTCTCTGAAAGAGAAGCAGTCTGTTCCAACACTTCAATTCACTGTGCGAAGTGAATGGAGTGTTGCTTCACGTTCTAAATGCTGTCCTTTCAGAGAAAATCACTGTGCTTTGAATATGCCTTAAGCTACTTACAAGCATTCACAAAAAACTCACATCCGTTTCACTGAAAGAGAAGCAGTCTGTACCAACACTTCAATTCACTGGGCGAAGTGAATGGAGTGTTGCTTCACTTTCTATATGCTCTCCTTTGATAGAAAATCACTCTCTTTCGAAAATGCCTTAAGCTACTTTCAAGCATTCAACAGAAATTCACATGCGTTTCTCTGAAAGAGAAGCAGTCTGTTCCAACACTTCAATTCACAGTGCGAAGTGAATGGAGTGTTGCTTCACTTTCTAAATGCTGTCCTTTCAGAGAAAATCACTTTCCTTTGAAAGTGCCTTAAGCTACTTACAAGCATTCAACAGAAATTCACATGCATTTCACTGAAAGAGAAGCAGTCTGTTCCAACACTTCAATTCACTGTGCGAAGTGAATGGCGTGTTGCTTTACTTTTTAAATGCTCTCCTTTTAGAGAAAAGCACTCTCTTTTGAAACTGCCTTAAGCTACTTACAAGCATTCACAAGAAACTTACATCTGTTTCTCTGAAAGAGAAGCTGTCTGTTCCAACACTTCAATTCCCTCTGCGAAGTGAATGGAGTGTTGCTTCACTTTCTATATGCTCTCCTTTTAGAGAAAATCACTCTCTTTTGATACTGACTTAAGTTACTTACAAGCATTCACAAGAAACTCACATCAGTTTCTCTGAAAGAGAAGCAGTCTGTTCCAACACTTCAATTCACTGTGCGAAGTGAATGGAGTGTTGCTTCACTTTCTAAATGCTCTCCTTTTAGAGAAAAGCACTCTCTTTTGAAACTCCCTTAAGCTACTTGCAAGCATTCACAAGAAACTCACATCTGTTTCTGTGAAAGTGAAGCAGTCTGTTCCAACACTTCAATTCACTGTGCGAAGTGAAAGGAGTGTTGCTTCACTTTCTAAATGCTGTCCTTTCAGAGAAAATCACTTTGCTTTGAATATGCCTTAAGCTACTTACAAGCATTCAACAGAAATTCACATGCATTTCACTGAAAGAGAAGCAGTCTGTTCCAACACTTCAATTCACTGTGCGAAGTGAATGGAGTGTTGCTTCACGTTCTAAATGCTGTCCTTTCAGAGAAAATCACTTTCCTTTGAAAGTGCCTTAAGCTACTTACAAGCATTCACAAAAAACTCACATCCGTTTCACTGAAAGAGAAGCAGTCTGTTCCAACACTTCAATTCACTGGGCGAAGTGAATGGAGTGTTGCTTCACTTTCTATATGCTCTCCTTTGAGAGAAAATCACTCTCCTTTGAAAATGCCTTAAGCTACTTACAAGCATTCAGAAGAAACTCACATGCATTTTTCTGAATGTGAAGCAGTCTGTTCCAACACTTTAAATCACTGTGCGAAGTGAATGGAGTCTTGTTTCACCTTCTAAATGCTGTCCTTTCAGAGAAAATCACTTTCCTTTGAAAGTGCCTTAAGCTACTTACAAGCATTCAACAGAAATTCACATGCATTTCACTGAAAGAGAAGCAGTCTGTTCCAACACTTGAATTCACTGTGCGAAGTGAATGGAGTGTTGCTTCACGTTCTAAATGCTGTCCTTTCAGAGAAAATCACTTTCCTTTGAAAGTGCCTTAAGCTACTTACAAGCATTCAACAGAAATTCACATGCATTTCACTGAAAGAGAAGCAGTCTGTTCCAACACTTCAATGCACTGTGCGAAGTGAATGGAGTGTTGCTTCACTTTCTAAATGCTGTCCTCTCAGAGAAAATCACTTTCCTTTGAAAGTGCCTTAAGCTACTTACAAGCATTCACAAAAAACTCATATCTGTTTCTCTGATAGAGAAGTAGTCTGTTCGAACACTTCAATTCACTGTGCGAAGTGAATGGAGTGTTGCTTCACTTTCTAAATGCTGTCCTTTCAGAGAAAATCACTTTCCTTTGAAAGTGCCTTAAGCCACTTACAAGCATTCACAAGAAACTCACATGCATATATCTGAAAGAGAAGCAGTCTGTTCCAACACTTCAATTCACTGTGCGTAGTGAATGGAGTGTTGCTTCACTTTCTAAATGCTGTCCTTTCAGAGAAAATCACTTTCCTTTGAAATTGCCTTAAGCTACTTACAAGCATTCAGAAGAAACTCACATGCATTTTTCTGAAAGTGAAGCAGTCTGTTCCAACACTTTAATTCACTGTGCGAAGTGAATGGAGTGTTGTTTCACTTTCTAAATGCTGTCCTTTCAGAGAAAATCACTTTCCTTTGAAAGTGCCTTAAGCTACTTACAAGCATTCACCAGAAATTCACATGCATTTCACTGAAAGAGAAGCAGTCTGTTCCAACACTTGAATTCACTGTGCGAAGTGAATGGAGTGTTGCTTCACGTTCTAAATGCTGTCCTTTCAGAGAAAATCACTTTCCTTTGAAAGTGCCTTAAGCTACTTACAAGCATTCAACAGAAATTCACATGCATTTCACTGAAAGAGAAGCAGTCTGTTCCAACACTTCAATTCACTGTGCGAAGTGAATGGAGTGTTGATTCACTTTCTAAATGCTGTCCTCTCAGAGAAAATCACTTTCCTTTGAAAGTGCCTTAAGCTACTTACAAGCATTCACAAAAAACTCATATCTGTTTCTCTGATAGAGAAGTAGTCTGTTCGAACACTTCAATTCACTGTGCGTAGTGAATGGAGTGTTGCTTCACTTTCTAAATGCTGTCCTTTCAGAGAAAATCACTTTCCTTTGAAATTGCCTTAAGCTACTTACAAGCATTCAAAAGAAACTCACACGCAGTGTTCTGAAAGAGAAGCAGTTTGTTCTAACACTTCAATTCACTGTGCGAAGTGAATGGAGTGTTGCTTCACTTTCTATATGCTCTCCTTTTAGAGAAAATCACTCTCTTTTAAAACTGCCTTAAGCTACTTACAAGCATTCACAAGAAACTCACATCTGTTTCTCTGAAAAAGAAGCAGTCTGTTCCAACACTTCAATTCACTGTGCGAAGTGAATGGAGTGTTGCTTTACTTTCTAAATGCTCTACTTTTAGAGAAAAGCACTCTCTTTTGAAACTGCCTTAAGCTACTAACAAGCATTCACAAGAAACTTACATCTGTTTCTCTGAAAGAGAAGCAGTCTGTTCCAACACTTCAATTCACTGTGCGAAGTGAATGGAGTGTTGCTTCACTTTCTAAATGCTGTCCTTTAGAGAAAATCACTTTGCTTTGAATATGCCTTAAGCTACTTACAGGCATTCACAAAAAACTCACATCCGTTTCACTGAAAGAGAAGCAGTCTGTTCCAACACTTCAATTCACTGGGCGAAGTGAATGGAGTGTTGCTTCACTTTCTATATGCTCTCCTTTGAGAGAAAATCACTCTCTTTTGAAAATGCCTTAAGCTACTTACAAGCATTCAGAAGAAACTCCCATGCATTTTTCTGAAAGAGAAGCAGTCTGTTCCAACACTTCAATTCACTGTGCGAAGTGAATGGAGTGTTTTTTCACTTTCTAAATGCTGTCCTTTCAGAGAAAATCACTTTCCTTTGAAAGTGCCTTAAGCTACTTACAAGCATTCAACAGAAATTCACATGCATTTCACTGAAAGAGAAGCAGTCTCTTCCAACACTTCAATTCCCTGTGCGAAGTGAATGGAGTGTTGCTTCACTTTCTATATGCTCTCCTTTTAGAAAAAATCACTCTCTTTTGAAACTGCCTTAAGCTACTTACAAGCATTCACAAGAAACTCACATCTGTTTCTCTGAAAGAGAAGCAGTCTGTTCCAACACTTCAATTCATTGTGCGAAGTGAATGGAGTGTTGCTTCACGTTCTAAATGCTGTCCTTTCAGAGAAAATCACTTTGCTTTGAATATGCCTTAAGCTACTTACAAACATTCACAAAAAACTCACATCCATTTCACTGAAAGAGAAGCAGTCTGTTCCAACACTTCAATTCACTGGGCGAAGTGAATGGAGTGTTGCTTCACTTTCTATATGCTCTCCTTTGATAGATAATCACTCTCTTTTGAAAATGCCTTAAGCTACTTACAAGCATTCAACAGAAATTTCATGCGTTTCTCTGAAAGAGAAGCAGTCTGTTCCAACACTTCAATTCACAGTGCGAAGTGAATGGAGTGTTGCTTGACTTTCTAAATGCTTTCCTTTCAGAGAAAATCACTTTCCTTTGAAAGTGCCTTAAGCTACTTACAAGCATTCAACAGAAATTCACATGCATTTCACTGAAAGAGAAGCAGTCTGTTCCAACACTTCAATTCACTGTGCGAAGTGAATGGAGTGTTGCTTCACTTTCTAAATGCTGTCCTTTCAGAGAAAATCACTTTCCTTTGAAAGTGCCTTAAGCTACTTACAAGCATTCACAAGAAACTCACATGCATATTTCTGAAAGAGAAGCAGTCTGCTCCAACACTTCAATTCGCTGGGCGAAGTGAATGGAGTGTTGCTTTACTTTCTAAATGCTCTCCTTTTAGAGAAAAGCACTCTCTTTTGAAACTGCCTTAAGCTACTTACAAGCATTCACAAGAAACTTACATCTGTTTCTCTGAAAGAGAAGCAGTCTGTTCCAACACTTCAATTCACTGTGCGAAGTGAATGGAGTGTTGCTTCACTTTCTAAATGCTGTCCTTTAGAGAAAATCACTTTGCTTTGAATATGCCTTAAGCTACTTACAGGCATTCACAAAAAACTCACATCCATTTCACTGAAAGAGAAGCAGTCTGTTCCAACACTTCAATTCGCTGGGCGAAGTGAATGGAGTGTTGCTTCACTTTCTATATGCTCTCCTTTGAGAGAAAATCACTCTCTTTTGAAACTGCCTTAAGCTACTAACAAGCATTCAGAAGAAACTCACATGCATTTTTCTGAAAGAGAAGCAGTCTGTTCCAACACTTCAATTCACTGTGCGAAGTGAATGGAGTGTTTTTTCACTTTCTAAATGCTGTCCTTTCAGAGAAAATCACTTTCCTTTGAAAGTGCCTTAAGCTACTTACAAGCATTCAACAGAAATTCACATGCATTTCACTGAAAGAGAAGCAGTCTGTTCCAACACTTCAATCACGGTGCGAAGTGAATGGAGTGTTGCTTCACTTTCTATATGCTCTCCTTTTAGAGAAAATCACTCTCTTTTGAAACTGCCTTAAGCTACTTACAAGCATTCACAAGAAACTCACATCTGTTTCTGTGAAAGAGAAGCAGTCTGTTCCAACACTTCAATTCACTGTGCGAAGTGAATGGAGTGTTGATTCACTTTCTAAATGCTGTCCTTTCAGAGAAAATCACTTTGCTTTGAATATGCCTTAAGCTACTTATAAGCATTCACAAAAAACTCACATCCGTTTCCCTGAAAGAGAAGCAGTCTGTTCCAACACTTCAATTCACTGGGCGAAGTGAATGGAGTGTTGCTTCACTTTCTATATGCTCTCCTTTGAGAGAAAATCACTCTCTTTTGAAAATGCCCTAAGCAACTTACAAGCATTCAACAGAAATTCACATGCGTTTCTCTGAAAGAGAAGCAGTCTGTTCCAACACTTCAATTCACAGTGCGAATTTAATGGAGTGTTGCTTCACTTTCTAAATGCTGTCCTTTCAGAGAAAATCACTTTCCTTTGAAAGTGCCTTAAGCTACTTACAAGCATTCAACAGAAATTCACATGCATTTCACTGAAAGTGAAGCAGTCTGTTCCAACACTTCAATTCGCAGTGCGAAGTGAATGGAGTGTTGCTTCACTTTCTAAATGCTGTCCTCTCAGAGAAAATCACTTTCCTTTGAAAGCGCCTTAAGCTACTTACAAGCATTCACACAAAACTCATATCTGTTTCTCTGAAAGAGAAGTAGTCTGTTCCAACACTTCAATTCACTGTGCGAAGTGAATGGAGTGTCGCTTCACTTTCTAAATGCTGTCCTTTCAGAGAAAATCACTTTCCTTTGAAAGTGCCTTAAGCTACTTACAAGCATTCACAAGAAACTCACATGCATTTTTCTGAAAGAGAAGCAGTCTGTTCAAACACTTCAATTCACTGTGCGGAGTCAATGGAGTGTTGCTTCACTTTCTAAATGCTGTCCTTTCAGAGAAAATCACTTTCCTTTGAAAGTGCCTTAAGCTACTTACAAGCATTCACAAGAAACTCACACGCATTTTTCTGAAAGAGAAGCAGTTTGTTCCAACACTTCAATTCCCTGTGCGAAGTGAATGGAGTGTTGCTTCACTTTCTATATGCTCTCCTTTTAGAGAAAATCACTCTCTTTTGAAACTGCCTTAAGCTACTTACATGCATTCACAAGAAACTCACATCTGTTTCTCTGAAAGAGAAGCAGTCTGTTCCAACACTTCAATTCACTGTGCGAAGTGAATGGAGTGTTCCTTCACTTTCTGAATGCTCTCCTTTTAGAGAAAAGCACTCCCTTTTGAAACTCCCTTAAGCTACTTACAAGCATTCACAAGAAACTCACATCTGTTTCTGTGAAAGTGAAGCAGTCTGTTCCAACACTTCAATTCACTGGGCGAAGTGAATGGAGTGTTGCTTCACTTTCTATATGCTCTCCTTTGAGAGAAAATCACTCTCTTTTGAAAATGCCTTAAGCTACTTACAAGCATTCAGAAGAAACTCCCATGCATTTTTCTGAAAGAGAAGCAGTCTGTTCCAACACTTCAATTCACTGTGCGAAGTGAATGGAGTGTTTTTTCACTTTCTAAATGCTGTCCTTTCAGAGAAAATCACTTTCCTTTGAAAGTGCCTTAAGCTACTTACAAGCATTCAACAGAAATTCACATGCATTTCACTGAAAGAGAAGCAGTCTCTTCCAACACTTCAATTCCCTGTGCGAAGTGAATGGAGTGTTGCTTCACTTTCTATATGCTCTCCTTTTAGAAAAAATCACTCTCTTTTGAAACTGCCTTAAGCTACTTACAAGCATTCACAAGAAACTCACATCTGTTTCTCTGAAAGAGAAGCAGTCTGTTCCAACACTTCAATTCATTGTGCGAAGTGAATGGAGTGTTGCTTCACGTTCTAAATGCTGTCCTTTCAGAGAAAATCACTTTGCTTTGAATATGCCTTAAGCTACTTACAAACATTCACAAAAAACTCACATCCATTTCACTGAAAGAGAAGCAGTCTGTTCCAACACTTCAATTCACTGGGCGAAGTGAATGGAGTGTTGCTTCACTTTCTATATGCTCTCCTTTGATAGATAATCACTCTCTTTTGAAAATGCCTTAAGCTACTTACAAGCATTCAACAGAAATTTCATGCGTTTCTCTGAAAGAGAAGCAGTCTGTTCCAACACTTCAATTCACAGTGCGAAGTGAATGGAGTGTTGCTTGACTTTCTAAATGCTTTCCTTTCAGAGAAAATCACTTTCCTTTGAAAGTGCCTTAAGCTACTTACAAGCATTCAACAGAAATTCACATGCATTTCACTGAAAGAGAAGCAGTCTGTTCCAACACTTCAATTCACTGTGCGAAGTGAATGGAGTGTTGCTTCACTTTCTAAATGCTGTCCTTTCAGAGAAAATCACTTTCCTTTGAAAGTGCCTTAAGCTACTTACAAGCATTCACAAGAAACTCACATGCATATTTCTGAAAGAGAAGCAGTCTGCTCCAACACTTCAATTCGCTGGGCGAAGTGAATGGAGTGTTGCTTTACTTTCTAAATGCTCTCCTTTTAGAGAAAAGCACTCTCTTTTGAAACTGCCTTAAGCTACTTACAAGCATTCACAAGAAACTTACATCTGTTTCTCTGAAAGAGAAGCAGTCTGTTCCAACACTTCAATTCACTGTGCGAAGTGAATGGAGTGTTGCTTCACTTTCTAAATGCTGTCCTTTAGAGAAAATCACTTTGCTTTGAATATGCCTTAAGCTACTTACAGGCATTCACAAAAAACTCACATCCATTTCACTGAAAGAGAAGCAGTCTGTTCCAACACTTCAATTCGCTGGGCGAAGTGAATGGAGTGTTGCTTCACTTTCTATATGCTCTCCTTTGAGAGAAAATCACTCTCTTTTGAAACTGCCTTAAGCTACTAACAAGCATTCAGAAGAAACTCACATGCATTTTTCTGAAAGAGAAGCAGTCTGTTCCAACACTTCAATTCACTGTGCGAAGTGAATGGAGTGTTTTTTCACTTTCTAAATGCTGTCCTTTCAGAGAAAATCACTTTCCTTTGAAAGTGCCTTAAGCTACTTACAAGCATTCAACAGAAATTCACATGCATTTCACTGAAAGAGAAGCAGTCTGTTCCAACACTTCAATCACGGTGCGAAGTGAATGGAGTGTTGCTTCACTTTCTATATGCTCTCCTTTTAGAGAAAATCACTCTCTTTTGAAACTGCCTTAAGCTACTTACAAGCATTCACAAGAAACTCACATCTGTTTCTGTGAAAGAGAAGCAGTCTGTTCCAACACTTCAATTCACTGTGCGAAGTGAATGGAGTGTTGATTCACTTTCTAAATGCTGTCCTTTCAGAGAAAATCACTTTGCTTTGAATATGCCTTAAGCTACTTATAAGCATTCACAAAAAACTCACATCCGTTTCCCTGAAAGAGAAGCAGTCTGTTCCAACACTTCAATTCACTGGGCGAAGTGAATGGAGTGTTGCTTCACTTTCTATATGCTCTCCTTTGAGAGAAAATCACTCTCTTTTGAAAATGCCCTAAGCAACTTACAAGCATTCAACAGAAATTCACATGCGTTTCTCTGAAAGAGAAGCAGTCTGTTCCAACACTTCAATTCACAGTGCGAATTTAATGGAGTGTTGCTTCACTTTCTAAATGCTGTCCTTTCAGAGAAAATCACTTTCCTTTGAAAGTGCCTTAAGCTACTTACAAGCATTCAACAGAAATTCACATGCATTTCACTGAAAGTGAAGCAGTCTGTTCCAACACTTCAATTCGCAGTGCGAAGTGAATGGAGTGTTGCTTCACTTTCTAAATGCTGTCCTCTCAGAGAAAATCACTTTCCTTTGAAAGCGCCTTAAGCTACTTACAAGCATTCACACAAAACTCATATCTGTTTCTCTGAAAGAGAAGTAGTCTGTTCCAACACTTCAATTCACTGTGCGAAGTGAATGGAGTGTCGCTTCACTTTCTAAATGCTGTCCTTTCAGAGAAAATCACTTTCCTTTGAAAGTGCCTTAAGCTACTTACAAGCATTCACAAGAAACTCACATGCATTTTTCTGAAAGAGAAGCAGTCTGTTCAAACACTTCAATTCACTGTGCGGAGTCAATGGAGTGTTGCTTCACTTTCTAAATGCTGTCCTTTCAGAGAAAATCACTTTCCTTTGAAAGTGCCTTAAGCTACTTACAAGCATTCACAAGAAACTCACACGCATTTTTCTGAAAGAGAAGCAGTTTGTTCCAATACTTCAATTCCCTGTGCGAAGTGAATGGAGTGTTGCTTCACTTTCTATATGCTCTCCTTTTAGAGAAAATCACTCTCTTTTGAAACTGCCTTAAGCTACTTACATGCATTCACAAGAAACTCACATCTGTTTCTCTGAAAGAGAAGCAGTCTGTTCCAACACTTCAATTCACTGTGCGAAGTGAATGGAGTGTTCCTTCACTTTCTGAATGCTCTCCTTTTAGAGAAAAGCACTCTCTTTTGAAACTCCCTTAAGCTACTTACAAGCATTCACAAGAAACTCACATCTGTTTCTGTGAAAGTGAAGCAGTCTGTTCCAACACTTCAATTCACTGTGCGAAGTGAAAGGAGTGTTGCTTCACTTTCTAAATGCTGTCCTTTCAGAGAAAATCACTATGCTTTGAATATGCCTTAAGCTACTTACAAGCATTCACAAAAAACTCACATCCGTTTCACTGAAAGAGAAGCAGTCTGTTCCAACACTTCAATTCACTGGGCGAAGTGAATGGAGTGTTGCTTCACTTTCTAAATGCTGTCCTTTCAGAGAAAATCACTTTCCTTTGAAAGTGGCTTAAGCTACTTACAAGCATTCAACAGAAATTCACATGCATTTCACTGAAATAGAAGCAGTCTGTTCCAACACTTCAATTCACTGTGCGAAGTGAATGGAGTGTTGCTTCACGTTCTAAATGCTGTCCTTTCAGAGAAAATCACTTTCCTTTGAAAGTGCCTTAAGCTACTTACAAGCATTCACAAGAAACTCACATGCATTTTTCTGAAAGAGAAGCAGTCTGTTCCAACACTTCAATTCACAGTGCGTAGTGAATAGAGTGTTGCTTCACTTTCTAAATGCTGTCCTTTCAGAGAAAATCACTTTCCTTCGAAAGTGCCTTAAGCTACTTACAAGCATTCACAAGTAACTCACACGCATTTTTCTGAAAGAGAAGCAGTTTGTTCCAACACTTCAATTCACTGTACGAAGTGAATGGAGTGTTGCTTCACTTTCTATATGCTCTCCTTTTAGAGAAAATCACTCTCTTTTGATACTGCCTTAAGCTACTTACAAGCATTTACAAGAAACTCAAATCTGTTTCTCTGAAAAAGAAGCAGTCTGTTCCAACACTTCAATTCACTGTGCGAAGTGAATGGAGTGTTGCTTTACTTTCTAAATGCTCTCCTTTTAGAGAAAAGCACTCTCTTTTGAAACTACCTTAAGCTACTTACAAGCATTCACCAGAAACTCACATCTGTTTCTCTGAAAGAGAAGCAGTCTGTTCCAACACTTCAATTCACTGTGCGAAGTGAATGGAGTGTTGCTTCACGTTCTAAATGCTGTCCTTTAGAGAAAATCACTTTGCTTTGAATATGCCTTAAGCTACTTACAAGCATTCACAAAAAACTCACATCCGTTTCACTGAAAGAGAAGCAGTCTGTTCCAACACTTCAATTCACTGGGCGAAGTGAATGGAGTGTTGCTTCACTTTCTATATGCTCTCCTTTGATAGAAAATCACTCTCTTTTGAAAATGCCTTAAGCTACTTACAAGCATTCAACAGAAATTCACATGCGTTTCTCTGAAAGAGAAGCAGTCTGTTCCAACACTTCAATTCACAGTGCGAAGTGAATGGAGTGTTGCTTCACTTTCTAAATGCTGTCCTTTCAGAGAAAAGCACTCTCTTTTGAAACTGCCTTAAGATACTTACAAGCATTCACAAGAAACTTACATCTGTTTCTCTGAAAGAGAAGCAGTCTGTTCCAACACTTCAATTCACTGGGCGAAGTGAATGGAGTGTTGCTTCACTTTCTATATGCTCTCCTTTGAGAGAAAATCACTCTCCTTTGAAAATGCCTTAAGCTACTTACAAGCATTCAGAAGAAACTCACATGCATTTTTCTGAAAGTGAAGCAGTCTGTTCCAACACTTCAATTCACTGTGCGAAGTGAATGGAGTGTTGCTTCACGTTCTAAATGCTGTCCTTTCAGAGAAAATCACTTTCCTTTGAAAGTGCCTTAAGCTACTTACAAGCATTCACAAGAAACTCACATGCATTTTTCTGAAAGAGAAGCAGTCTGTTCCAACACTTCAATTCACAGTGCGTAGTGAATAGAGTGTTGCTTCACTTTCTAAATGCTGTCCTTTCAGAGAAAATCACTTTCCTTCGAAAGTGCCTTAAGCTACTTACAAGCATTCACAAGTAACTCACACGCATTTTTCTGAAAGAGAAGCAGTTTGTTCCAACACTACAATTCACTGTACGAAGTAAATGGAGTGTTGCTTCACTTTCTATATGCTCTCCTTTTAGAGAAAATCACTCTCTTTTGATACTGCCTTAAGCTACTTACAAGCATTTACAAGAAACTCAAATCTGTTTCTCTAAAAAGAAGCAGTCTGTTCCAACACTTCAATTCACTGTGCGAAGTGAATGGAGTGTTGCTTTACTTTCTAAATGCTCTCCTTTTAGAGAAAAGCACTCTCTTTTGAAACTACCTTAAGCTACTTACAAGCATTCACCAGAAACTCACATCTGTTTCTCAGAAAGAGAAGCAGTCTGTTCCAACACTTCAATTCACTGTGCGAAGTGAATGGAGTGTTGCTTCACGTTCTAAATGCTGTCCTTTAGAGAAAATCACTTTGCTTTGAATATGCCTTAAGCTACTTACAAGCATTCACAAAAAACTCACATCCGTTTCACTGAAAGAGAAGCAGTCTGTTCCAACACTTCAATTCACTGGGCGAAGTGAATGGAGTGTTGCTTCACTTTCTATATGCTCTCCTTTGATAGAAAATCACTCTCTTTTGAAAATGCCTTAAGCTACTTACAAGCATTCAACAGAAATTCACATGCGTTTCTCTGAAAGAGAAGCAGTCTGTTCCAACACTTCAATTCACAGTGCGAAGTGAATGGAGTGTTGCTTCACTTTCTAAATGCTGTCCTTTCAGAGAAAAGCACTCTCTTTTGAAACTACCTTAAGATACTTACAAGCATTCACAAGAAACTTACATCTGTTTCTCTGAAAGAGAAGCAGTCTGTTCCAACACTTCAATTCACTGTGCGAAGTGAATGGAGTGTTGCTTCACTTTCTAAATGCTGTCCTTTAGAGAAAATCACTTTGCTTTGAATATGCCTTAAGCTACTTACAAGCATTCACAAAAAACTCACATCTGTTTCACTGAAAGAGAAGCAGTCTGTTCCAACACTTCAATTCACTGGGCGAAATGAATGGAGTGTTGCTTCACTTTCTATATGCTCTCCTTTGAGAGAAAATCACTCTCCTTTGAAAATGCCTTAAGCTACTTACAAGCATTCAGAAGAAACTCACATGCATTTTTCTGAAAGTGAAGCAGTCTGTTCCAACACTTCAATTCACTGTGCGAAGTGAATGGAGTGTTGTTTCACTTTCTAAATGCTGTCCTTTCAGAGAAAATCACTTTCCTTTGAAAGTGGCTTAAGCTACTTACAAGCATTCAACAGAAATTCACATGCATTTCACTGAAAGAGAAGCAGTCTGTTCCAACACTTCAATTCACTGTGCGAAGTGAATGGAGTGTTGCTTCACGTTCTAAATGCTGTCCTTTCAGAGAAAATCACTTTCCTTTGAAAGTGCCTTAAGCTACTTACAAGCATTCACAAGAAACTCACATGCATTTTTCTGAAAGAGAAGCAGTCTGTTCCAACACTTCAATTCACAGTGCGTAGTGAATAGAGTGTTGCTTCACTTTCTAAATGCTGTCCTTTCAGAGAAAATCACTTTCCTTCGAAAGTGCCTTAAGCTACTTACAAGCATTCACAAGTAACTCACACGCATTTTTCTGAAAGAGAAGCAGTTTGTTCCAACACTTCAATTCACTGTACGAAGTGAATGGAGTGTTGCTTCACTTTCTATATGCTCTCCTTTTAGAGAAAATCACTCTCTTTTGATACTGCCTTAAGCTACTTACAAGCATTTACAAGAAACTCAAATCTGTTTCTCTGAAAAAGAAGCAGTCTGTTCCAACACTTCAATTCACTGTGCGAAGTGAATGGAGTGTTGCTTCGCTTTCTAAATGCTGTCCTTTCAGAGAAAATCACTTTCCTTTGAAAGTACCTTAAGCTACTTACAAGCATTCACAAGAAACTCACATGCATTTTTCTGAAAGCGAAGCAGTCTGTTCCAACACTTCAATTCACTGTGCGTAGTCAATGGAGTGTTGCTTCACTTTCTAAATGCTGTCCTTTCAGAGAAAATCACTTTCCTTTGAAAGTGCCTTAAGCTACTTACAAGCATTCACAAAAAACTCACACGCATTTTTCTGAAAGAGAAGCAGTTTGTTCCAACACTTCAATACCCTGTGCGAAGTGAATGGAGTGTTGCTTCACTTTCTATATGCTCTCCTTTTAGAGAAAATCACTCTCTTTTGAAACTGCCTTAAGCTACTTACAAGCATTCACAAGAAACTCACATCTGTTTCTCTGAAAGAGAAGCAGTCTGTTCCAACACTTCAATTCACTGTGCGAAGTGAATGGAGTGTTGCTTCACTTTCTGAATGCTCTCCTTTTAGAGAAAAGCACTCTCTTTTGAAACTCCCTTAAGCTACTTACAAGCATTCACAAGAAACTCACATCTGTTTCTGTGAAAGTGAAGCAGTCTGTTCCAACACTTCAATTCACTGTGCGAAGTGAAAGGAGTGTTGCTTCACTTTCTAAATGCTGTCCTTTCAGAGAAAATCACTTTGCTTTGAATATGCCTTAAGCTACTTACAAGCATTCACCAGAAACTCACATCTGTTTCTCTGAAAGAGAAGCAGTCTGTTCCAACACTTCAATTCACTGTGCGATGTGAATGGAGTGTTGCTTCACGTTCTAAATGCTGTCCTTTAGAGAAAATCACTTTGCTTTGAATATGCCTTAAGCTACTTACAAGCATTCACAAAAAACTCACATCCGTTTCACTGAAAGAGAAGCAGTCTGTTCCAACACTTCAATTCACTGGGCGAAGTGAATGGAGTGTTGCTTCACTTTCTATATCCTCTCCTTTGATAGAAAATCACTCTCTTTTGAAAATGCCTTAAGCTACTTACAAGCATTCAACAGAAATTCACATGCGTTTCTCTGAAAGAGAAGCAGTCTGTTCCAACACTTCAATTCACAGTGCGAAGTGAATGGAGTGTTGCTTCACTTTCTAAATGCTGTCCTTTCAGAGAAAATCACTTTCCTTTGAAAGTGCCTTAAGCTACTTACAAGCATTCAACAGAAATTCACATGCATTTCAATGAAAGAGAAGCAGTCTGTTCCAACATTTCAATTCACGGTGCGAAGTGAATGGAGTGTTGCTTCACTTTCTATATGCTCTCCTTTTAGAGAAAATCACTCTCTTTTGAAACTGCCTTAAGCTACTTACAAGCATTCACAAGAAACTCACATCTGTTTCTGTGAAAGTGAAGCAGTCTGTTCCAACACTTCAATTCACTGTGCGAAGTGAAAGGAGTGTTGCTTCACTTTCTAAATGCTGTCCTTTCAGAGAAAATCACTATGCTTTGAATATGCCTTAAGCTACTTACAAGCATTCACAAAAAACTCACATCCGTTTCACTGAAAGAGAAGCAGTCTGTTCCAACACTTCAATTCACTGGGCGAAGTGAATGGAGTGTTGCTTCACTTTCTATATGCTCTCCTTTGAGAGAATATCACTCTCCTTTGAAAATGCCTTAAGCTACTTACAAGCATTCAGAAGAAACTCACATGCATTTTTCTGAAAGTGAAGCAGTCTGTTCCAACACTTCAATTCACTGTGCGAAGTGAATGGAGTGTTGTTTCACTTTCTAAATGCTGTCCTTTCAGAGAAAATCACTTTCCTTTGAAAGTGGCTTAAGCTACTTACAAGCATTCAACAGAAATTCACATGCATTTCACTGAAAGAGAAGCAGTCTGTTCCAACACTTCAATTCACTGTGCGAAGTGAATGGAGTGTTGCTTCACGTTCTAAATGCTGTCCTTTCAGAGAAAATCACTTTCCTTTGAAAGTGCCTTAAGCTACTTACAAGCATTCACAAGAAACTCACATGCATTTTTCTGAAAGAGAAGCAGTCTGTTCCAACACTTCAATTCACAGTGCGTAGTGAATAGAGTATTGCTTCACTTTCTAAATGCTGTCCTTTCAGAGAAAATCACTTTCCTTCGAAAGTGCCTTAAGCTACTTACAAGCATTCACAAGTAACTCACACGCATTTTTCTGAAAGAGAAGCAGTTTGTTCCAACACTTCAATTCACTGTACGAAGTGAATGGAGTGTTGCTTCACTTTCTATATGCTCTTCTTTTAGAGAAAATCACTCTCTTTTGATACTGCCTTAAGCTACTTACAAGCATTTACAAGAAACTCAAATCTGTTTCTCTGAAAAAGAAGCAGTCTGTTCCAACACTTCAATTCACTGTGCGAAGTGAATGGAGTGTTGCTTCACTTTCTAAATGCTGTCCTTTCAGAGAAAATCACTTTCCTTTGAAAGTGCCTTAAGCTACTTACAAGCATTCACAAGAAACTCACATGCATTTTTCTGAAAGCGAAGCAGTCTGTTCAAACACTTCAATTCACTGTGCGTAGTCAATGGAGTGTTGCTTCACTTTCTAAATGCTGTCCTTTCAGAGAAAATCACTTTCCTTTGAAAGTGCCTTAAGCTACTTACAAGCATTCACAAGAAACTCACACGCATTTTTCTGAAAGAGAAGCAGTTTGTTCCAACACTTCAATTCCCTGTGCGAAGTGAATGGAGTGTTGCTTCACTTTCTATATGCTCTCCTTTTAGAGAAAATCACTCTCTTTTGAAACTGCCTTAAGCTACTTACAAGCATTCACAAGAAACTCACATCTGTTTCTCTGAAAGAGAAGCAGTCTGTTCCAACACTTCAATTCACGGTGCGAAGTGAATGGAGTGTTGCTTCACTTTCTGAATGCTCTCCTTTTAGAGAAAAGCACTCTCTTTTGAAACTCCCTTAAGCTACTTACAAGCATTCACAAGAAACTCACATCTGTTTCTGTGAAAGTGAAGCAGTCTGTTCCAACACTTCAATTCACTGTGCGAAGTGAAAGGAGTGTTGCTTCACTTTCTAAATGCTGTCCTTTCAGAGAAAATCACTTTGCTTTGAATATGCCTTAAGCTACTTACAAGCATTCACAAAAAACTCACATCCGTTTCACTGAAAGAGAAGCAGTCTGTTCCAACACTTCAATTCACTGGGCGAAGTGAATGGAGTGTTGCTTCACTTTCTATATGCTCTCCTTTGAGAGAAAATCACTCTCCTTTGAAAATGCCTTAAGCTACTTACAAGCATTCAGAAGAAACTCACATGCATTTTTCTGAAAGTGAAGCAGTCTGTTCCAACACTTCAATTCACTGTGCGAAGTGAATGGAGTGTTGCTTCACGTTATAAATGCTGTCCTTTCAGAGAAAATCACTTTCCTTTGAAAGTGCCTTAAGCTACTTACAAGCATTCACAAGAAACTCACATGCATTTTTCTGAAAGAGAAGCAGTCTGTTCCAACACTTCAATTCACAGTGCATAGTGAATAGAGTGTTGCTTCACTTTCTAAATGCTGTCCTTTCAGAGAAAATCACTTTCCTTCGAAAGTGCCTTAAGCTACTTACAAGCATTCACAAGTAACTCACACGCATTTTTCTGAAAGAGAAGTAGTTTGTTCCAACACTTCAATTCACTGTACGAAGTGAATGGAGTGTTGCTTCACTTTCTATATGCTCTCCTTTTAGAGAAAATCACTCTCTTTTGATACTGCCTTAAGCTACTTACAAGCATTTACAAGAAACACAAATCTGTTTCTCTGAAAAAGTAGCAGTCTGTTCCAACACTTCAATTCACTGTGCGAAGTGAATGGAGTGTTGCTTTACTTTCTAAATGCTCTCCTTTTATAGAAAAGCACTCTCTTTTGAAACTACCTTAAGCTACTTACAAGCATTCACCAGAAACTCACATCTGTTTCTCTGAAAGAGAAGCAGTCTGTTCCAACACTTCAATTCACTGTGCGAAGTGAATGGAGTGTTGCTTCACGTTCTAAATGCTGTCCTTTAGAGAAAATCACTTTGCTTTGAATATGCCTTAAGCTACTTACAAGCATTCACAAAAAACTCACATCCGTTTCACTGAAAGAGAAGCAGTCTGTTCCAACACTTCAATTCACTGGGCGAAGTGAATGGAGTGTTGCTTCACTTTCTATATGCTCTCCTTTGATAGAAAATCACTCTCTTTTGAAAATGCCTTAAGCTACTTACAAGCATTCAACAGAAATTCACATGCGTTTCTCTGAAAGAGAAGCAGTCTGTTCCAACACTTCAATTCACAGTGCGAAGTGAATGGAGTGTTGCTTCACTTTCTAAATGCTGTCCTTTCAGAGAAAAGCACTCTCTTTTGAAACTGCCTTAAGATACTTACAAGCATTCACAAGAAACTTACATCTGTTTCTCTGAAAGAGAAGCAGTCTGTTCCAACACTTCAATTCACTGTGCGAAGTGAATGGAGTGTTGCTTCACTTTCTAAATGCTGTCCTTTAGAGAAAATCACTTTGCTTTGAATATGCCTTAAGCTACTTACAGGCATTCACAAAAAACTCACATCCGTTTCACTGAAAGAGAAGCAGTCTGTTCCAACACTTCAATTCACTGGGCGAAGTGAATGGAGTGTTGCTTCACTTTCTATATGCTCTCCTTTGAGAGAAAATCACTCTCTTTTGAAAATGCCTTAAGCTACTTACAAGCATTCAGAAGAAACTCACATGCATTTTTCTGAAAGAGAAGCAGTCTGTTCCAACACTTCAATTCACTGTGCGAAGTGAATGGAGTGTTGCTTCACTTTCTAAATGCTGTCCTTTCAGAGAAAATCACTTTCCTTTGAAAGGGCCTTAAGCTACTTACAAGCATTCAACTGAAATTCACATGCATTTCAATGAAAGAGAAGCAGTCTGTTCCAACATTTCAATTCACGGTGCGAAGTGAATGGAGTGTTGCTTCACTTTCTATATGCTCTCCTTTTAGAGAAAATCACTCTCTTTTGAAACTGCCTTAAGCTACTTACAAGCATTCACAAGAAACTCACATCTGTTTCTGTGAAAGTGAAGCAGTCTGTTCCAACACTTCAATTCACTGTGCGAAGTGAAAGGAGTGCTGCTTCACTTTCTAAATGCTGTCCTTTCAGAGAAAATCACTATGCTTTGAATATGCCTTAAGCTACTTACAAGCATTCACAAAAAACTCACATCCGTTTCACTGAAAGAGAAGCAGTCTGTTCCAACACTTCAATTCACTGGGCGAAGTGAATGGAGTGTTGCTTCACTTTCTATATGCTCTCCTTTGAGAGAATATCACTCTCCTTTGAAAATGCCTTAAGCTACTTACAAGCATTCAGAAGAAACTCACATGCATTTTTCTGAAAGTGAAGCAGTCTGTTCCAACACTTCAATTCACTGTGCGAAGTGAATGGAGTGTTGTTTCACTTTCTAAATGCTGTCCTTTCAGAGAAAATCACTTTTCTTTGAAAGTGGCTTAAGCTACTTACAAGCATTCAACAGAAATTCACATGCATTTCACTGAAAGAGAAGCAGTCTGTTCCAACACTTCAATTCACTGTGCGAAGTGAATGGAGTGTTGCTTCACGTTCTAAATGCTGTCCTTTCAGAGACAATCACTTTCCTTTGAAAGTGCCTTAAGCTACTTACAAGCATTCACAAGAAACTCACATGCATTTTTCTGAAAGAGAAGCAGTCTGTTCCAACACTTCAATTCACAGTGCGTAGTGAATAGAGTGTTGCTTCACTTTCTAAATGCTGTCCTTTCAGAGAAAATCACTTTCCTTCGAAAGTGCCTTAAGCTACTTACAAGCATTCACAAGTAACTCACACGCATTTTTCTGAAAGAGAAGCAGTTTGTTCCAACACTTCAATTCACTGTACGAAGTGAATGGAGTGTTGCTTCACTTTCTATATGCTCTCCTTTTAGAGAAAATCACTCTCTTTTCATACTGCCTTAAGCTACTTACAAGCATTTACAAGAAACTCAAATCTGTTTCTCTGAAAAAGAAGCAGTCTGTTCCAACACTTCAATTCACTGTGCGAAGTGAATGGAGTGTTGCTTCACTTTCTAAATGCTGTCCTTTCAGAGAAAATCACTTTCCTTTGAAAGTGCCTTAAGCTACTTACAAGCATTCACAAGAAACTCACATGCATTTTTCTGAAAGCGAAGCAGTCTGTTCAAACACTTCAATTCACTGTGCGTAGTCAATGGAGTGTTGCTTCTCTTTCTAAATGCTGTCCTTTCAGAGAAAATCACTTTCCTTTGAAAGTGCCTTAAGCTACTTACAAGCATTCACAAGAAACTCACACGCATTTTTCTGAAAGAGAAGCAGTTTGTTCCAACACTTCAATTCCCTGTGCGAAGTGAATGGAGTGTTGCTTCACTTTCTATATGCTCTCCTTTTAGAGAAAATCACTCTCTTTTGAAACTGCCTTAAGCTACTTACAAGCATTCACAAGAAACTCACATCTGTTCTCTGAAAGAGAAGCAGTCTGTTCCAACACTTCAATTCACTGTGCGAAGTGAATGGAGTGTTGCTTCACTTTCTGAATGCTCTCCTTTTAGAGAAAAGCACTCTCTTTTGAAACTCCCTTATGCTACTTACAAGCATTCACAAGAAACTCACATCTGTTTCTGTGAAAGTGAAGCAGTCTGTTCCAACACTTCAATTCACTGTGCGAAGTGAAAGGAGTGTTGCTTCACTTTCTAAATGCTGTCCTTTCAGAGAAAATCACTTTGCTTTGAATATGCCTTAAGCTACTTACAAGCATTCACAAAAAACTCACATCCGTTTCACTGAAAGAGAAGCAGTCTGTTCCAACACTTCAATTCACTGGGCGAAGTGAATGGAGTGTTGCTTCACTTTCTATATGCTCTCCTTTGAGAGAAAATCACTCTCCTTTGAAAATGCCTTAAGCTACTTACAAGCATTCAGAAGAAACTCACATGCATTTTTCTGAAAGTGAAGCAGTCTGTTCCAACACTTCAATTCACTGTGCGAAGTGAATGGAGTGTTGCTTCACGTTCTAAATGCTGTCCTTTCAGAGAAAATCACTTTCCTTTGAAAGTGCCTTAAGCTACTTACAAGCATTCACAAGAAACTCACATGCATTTTTCTGAAAGAGAAGCAGTCTGTTCCAACACTTCAATTCACAGTGCATAGTGAATAGAGTGTTGCTTCACTTTCTAAATGCTGTCCTTTCAGAGAAAATCACTTTCCTTCGAAAGTGCCTTAAGCTACTTACAAGCATTCACAAGTAACTCACACGCATTTTTCTGAAAGAGAAGTAGTTTGTTCCAACACTTCAATTCACTGTACGAAGTGAATGGAGTGTTGCTTCACTTTCTATATGCTCTCCTTTTAGAGAAAATCACTCTCTTTTGATACTGCCTTAAGCTACTTACAAGCATTTACAAGAAACACAAATCTGTTTCTCTGAAAAAGTAGCAGTCTGTTCCAACAGTTCAATTCACTGTGCGAAGTGAATGGAGTGTTGCTTTACTTTCTAAATGCTCTCCTTTTAGAGAAAAGCACTCTCTTTTGAAACTACCTTAAGCTACTTACAAGCATTCACCAGAAACTCACATCTGTTTCTCTGAAAGAGAAGCAGTCTGTTCCAACACTTCAATTCACTGTGCGAAGTGAATGGAGTGTTGCTTCACGTTCTAAATGCTGTCCTTTAGAGAAAATCACTTTGCTTTGAATATGCCTTAAGCTACTTACAAGCATTCACAAAAAACTCACATCCGTTTCACTGAAAGAGAAGCAGTCTGTTCCAACACTTCAATTCACTGGGCGAAGTGAATGGAGTGTTGCTTCACTTTCTATATGCTCTCCTTTGATAGAAAATCACTCTCTTTTGAAAATGCCTTAAGCTACTTACAAGCATTCAACAGAAATTCACATGCGTTTCTCTGAAAGAGAAGCAGTCTGTTCCAACACTTCAATTCACAGTGCGAAGTGAATGGAGTGTTGCTTCACTTTCTAAATGCTGTCCTTTCAGAGAAAAGCACTCTCTTTTGAAACTGCCTTAAGATACTTACAAGCATTCACAAGAAACTTACATCTGTTTCTCTGAAAGAGAAGCAGTCTGTTCCAACACTTCAATTCACTGTGCGAAGTGAATGGAGTGTTGCTTCACTTTCTAAATGCTGTCCTTTAGAGAAAATCACTTTGCTTTGAATATGCCTTAAGCTACTTACAGGCATTCACAAAAAACTCACATCCGTTTCACTGAAAGAGAAGCAGTCTGTTCCAACACTTCAATTCACTGGGCGAAGTGAATGGAGTGTTGCTTCACTTTCTATATGCTCTCCTTTGAGAGAAAATCACTCTCTTTTGAAAATGCCTTAAGCTACTTACAAGCATTCAGAAGAAACTCACATGCATTTTTCTGAAAGAGAAGCAGTCTGTTCCAACACTTCAATTCACTGTGCGAAGTGAATGGAGTGTTTTTTCACTTTCTAAATGCTGTCCTTTCAGAGAAAATCACTTTCCTTTGAAAGTGCCTTAAGCTACTTACAAGCATTCAACAGAAATTCACATGCATTTCAATGAAAGAGAAGCAGTCTGTTCCAACATTTCAATTCACGGTGCGAAGTGAATGGAGTGTTGCTTCACTTTCTATATGCTCTCCTTTTAGAGAAAATCACTCTCTTTTGAAACTGCCTTAAGCTACTTACAAGCATTCACAAGAAACTCACATCTGTTTCTGTGAAAGAGAAGCAGTCTGTTCCAACACTTCAATTCACTGTGCGAAGTGAATGGAGTGTTGATTCACTTTCTAAATGCTGTCCTTTCAGAGAAAATCACTTTGCTTTGAATATGCCTTAAGCTACTTACAAGCATTCACAAAAAACTCACATCCGTTTCACTGAAAGAGAAGCAGTCTGTTCCAACACTTCAATTCACTGGGCGAAGTGAATGGAGTGTTGCTTCACTTTCTATATGCTCTCCTTTGAGGGAAAATCACTCTCTTTTGAAAATGCCCTAAGCTACTTACAAGCATTCAACAGAAATTCACATGCGTTTCTCTGAAAGAGAAGCAGTCTGTTCCAACACTTCAATTCACAGTGCGAAGTGAATGGAGTGTTGCTTCACTTTCTAAATGCTGTCCTTTCAGAGAAAATCACTTTCCTTTGAAAGTGCCTTAAGCTACTTACAGGCATTCAACAGAAATTCACATGCATTTCACTGAAAGAGAAGCAGTCTGTTCCAACACTTCAATTCACTGTGCGAAGTGAATGGAGTGTTGCTTCACTTTCTAAATGCTGTCCTCTCAGAGAAAATCACTTTCCTTTGAAAGCGCCTTAAGCTACTTACAAGCATTCACAAAAAACTCATATCTGTTTCCCTGAAAGAGAAGTAGTCGGTTCCAACACTTCAATTCACAGTGCGTAGTGAATGGAGTGTTGCTTCACTTTCTAAATGCTGTCCTGTCAGAGAAAATCACTTTCATTTGAAATTGCCTTAAGCTACTTACAAGCATTCAACAGAAATTCACATGCGTTTCTCTGAAAGAGAAGCAGTCTGTTCCAACACTTCAATTCGCAGTGCGAAGTGAATGGAGTGTTGCTTCACTTTCTAAATGCTGTCCTTTCAGAGAAAATTACTTTCCTTTGAAAGTGCCTTAAGCTACATACAAGCATTCACAAAAAACTCATATCTGTTTCTCTGAAAAAGAAGTAGTCTGTTCCAACACTTCAATACACTGTGCGAAGTGAATGGATGTTGCTTCACTTTCTAAATGCTGTCCTTTCAGAGAAAATCACTTTCCTTTGAAAGTGCCTTAAGCTACTTACAAGCATTCACAAGAAACTCACATGCATTTTCTGAAAGAGAAGCAGTCTGTTCCAACTCTTCAATTCACTGTGTGTAGTGAATGGAGTGTTGCTTCACTTTCTAAATGCTGTCCTTTCAGAGAAAATCACTTTCCTTTGAAAGTGCCTTAAGCTACTTACAAGCATTCACAAGAAACTCACATGCATTTTTCTGAAAGTGAAGCAGTTTGTTCCAACACTTCAATTCACTGTGCGAAGTGAATGGAGTGTTGCTTCACTTTCTATATGCTCTCCTTTTAGAGAAAATCACTCTCTTTTGAAACTCCTTAAGCTACTTACAAGCATTCACAAGAAACTCACATCTGTTTCTCTGAAAGAGAAGCAGTCTGTACCAACACTTCAATTCACTGTGCGAAGTGAATGGAGTGTTGCTTCACTTTCTAAATGCTCTCCTTTTAGAGAAAAGCACTCTCTTTTGAAACTGCCTTAAGCTACTTACAAGCATTCACAAGAAACTCACATCTGTTTCTGTGAAAGAGAAGCAGTCTGTTCCAACACTTCAATTCACTGTGCGAAGTGAATGGAGTGTTGCTTCACTTTCTAAATGCTGTCCTTTCAGAGAAAATCACTTTCCTTTGAAAGTGCCTTAAGCTACTTACAAGCCTTCACAAGAAACACACATCTGTTTCTCTGAAAAAGAACCAGTCTGTTCCAACACTTCAATTCACTGTGCGAAGTGAATGGAGTGTTGCTTTACTTTCTAAATGCTCTACTTTTAGAGAAAAGCACTCTCTTTTGATACTGCCTTAAGTTACTTACAAGCATTCACAAGAAACTCACATCTGTTTCTCTGAAAGAGAAGCAGTCTGTTCCAGCACTTCAATTCACTGTGCGAAGTGAATGGAGTGTTGCTTCACGTTCTAAATGCTGTCCTTTCAGAGAAAATCCCTTTCCTTTGAAACTGCCTTAAGCTACTCACAAGCATTCACGAGAAACTCACATCTGTTTCTCTGAAAGAGAAGCAGTCTGTTCCAACACTTCAATTCACTGTGCGAAGTGAATGGAGTGTTGCTTCACTTTCTAAATGCTCTCCTTTTAGAGGAAAGCACTCTCTTTTGAAACTGCCTTAAGCTACTTACAAGCATTCACAAGAAACTCACATCTGTTTCTGTGAAAGAGAAGCAGTCTGTTCCAACACTTCAATTCACTGTGCGAAGTGAATGGAGTGTTGCTTAACTTTCTAAATGCTGTCCTTTCAGAGAAAATCACTTTCCTTTGAAACTGCCTTAAGCTACTTACAAACATTCACAAGAAACTCACATGCATTTTTCTGAAAGAGAAGCAGTCTGTTCCAACACTTCATTTCTCTGTGCGAAGTGAATAGAGTGTTGCTTCACTTTCTATATGCTCTCCTTTTAGAGAAAATCACTCTCTTTGAAACTGCCTTAAGCTACTTACAAGCATTCACAAGAAACTCACATCTGTTTCTCTGAAAAAGAAGCAGTCTGTTCCAACACTTCAATTCACTGTGCGAAGTGAATGGAGTGTTGCTTCACTTTCTAAATGCTGTCCTTTCAGAGAAAATCACTTTCCTTTGAAAGTGCCTTAAGCTACTTACAAGCATTCACAAGAAACTCACATGCATTTTTCTGAAAGAGAAGCAGTCTGTTCCAACTCTTCAATTCACTGTGTGTAGTGAATGGAGTGTTGCTTCACTTTCTAAATGCTGTCCTTTCAGAGAAAATCACTTTCCTTTGAAAGTGCCTTAAGCTACCTACAAGCATTCACAAGAAACTCACATGCATTTTTCTGAAAGTGAAGCAGTTTGTTCCAACACTTCAATTCCCTGTGCGAAGTGAATGGAGTGTTGCTTCACTTTCTATATGCTCTCCTTTTAGAGAAAAGCACTCTCTTTTGAAACTGCCTTAAGCTACTTACAAGCATTCACAAGAAACTCACATCTGTTTCTCTGAAAAAGAAGCAGTCTGTTCCAACACTTCAATTCACTCTGCGAAGTGAATGGAGTGTTGCTTCACTTTCTAAATGCTCTCCTTTTAGAGAAAAGCACTCTCTTTTGAAACTGCCTTAAGCTACTTACAAGCATTCACAAGAAACTCACATCTGTTTCTGTGAAAGAGAAGCAGTCTGTTCCAACACTTCAATTCACTGTGCGAAGTGAATGGAGTGTTGCTTCACTTTCTAAATGCTGTCCTTTAGAGAAAATCACTTTGCTTTGAATATGCCTTAAGCTACTTACAGGCATTCACAAAAAACTCACATCCGTTTCACTGAAAGAGAAGCAGTCTGTTCCAACACTTCAATTCACTGTGCGAAGTGAATGGAGTGTTGCTTCACTTTCTATATGCTCTCCTTTGAGAGAAAATCACTCTCTTTTGAAAATGCCTTAAGCTACTTACAAGCATTCAGAAGAAACTCACATGCATTTTTCTGAAAGAGAAGCAGTCTGTTCCAACACTTCAATTCACTGTGCGAAGTGAATGGAGTGTTTTTTCACTTTCTAAATGCTGTCCTTTCAGAGAAAATCACTTTCCTTTGAAAGTGCCTTAAGCTACTTACAAGCATTCAACAGAAATTCACATGCATTTCAATGAAAGAGAAGCAGTCTGTTCCAACATTTCAATTCACGGTGCGAAGTGAATGGAGTGTTGCTTCACTTTCTATATGCTCTCCTTTTAGAGAAAATCACTCTCTTTTGAAACTGCCTTAAGCTACTTACAAGCATTCACAAGAAACTCACATCTGTTTCTGTGAAAGAGAAGCAGTCTGTTCCAACACTTCAATTCACTGTGCGAAGTGAATGGAGTGTTGATTCACTTTCTAAATGCTGTCCTTTCAGAGAAAATCACTTTGCTTTGAATATGCCTTAAGCTACTTACAAGCATTCACAAAAAACTCACATCCGTTTCACTGAAAGAGAAGCAGTCTGTTCCAACACTTCAATTCACTGGGCGAAGTGAATGGAGTGTTGCTTCACTTTCTATATGCTCTCCTTTGAGAGAAAATCACTCTCTTTTGAAAATGCCCTAAGCTACTTACAAGCATTCAACAGAAATTCACATGCGTTTCTCTGAAAGAGAAGCAGTCTGTTCCAACACTTCAATTCACAGTGCGAAGTGAATGGAGTGTTGCTTCACTTTCTAAATGCTGTCCTTTCAGAGAAAATCACTTTCCTTTGAAAGTGCCTTAAGCTACTTACAGGCATTCAACAGAAATTCACATGCATTTCACTGAAAGAGAAGCAGTCTGTTCCAACACTTCAATTCACTGTGCGAAGTGAATGGAGTGTTGCTTCACTTTCTAAATGCTGTCCTCTCAGAGAAAATCACTTTCCTTTGAAAGCGCCTTAAGCTACTTACAAGCATTCACAAAAAACTCATATCTGTTTCCCTGAAAGAGAAGTAGTCGGTTCCAACACTTCAATTCACAGTGCGTAGTGAATGGAGTGTTGCTTCACTTTCTAAATGCTGTCCTGTCAGAGAAAATCACTTTCATTTGAAATTGCCTTAAGCTACTTACAAGCATTCAACAGAAATTCACATGCGTTTCTCTGAAAGAGAAGCAGTCTGTTCCAACATTTCAATTCGCAGTGCGAAGTGAATGGAGTGTTGCTTCACTTTCTAAATGCTGTCCTTTCAGAGAAAATTACTTTCCTTTGAAAGTGCCTTAAGCTACATACAAGCATTCACAAAAAACTCATATCTGTTTCTCTGAAAAAGAAGTAGTCTGTTCCAACACTTCAATACACTGTGCGAAGTGAATGGATGTTGCTTCACTTTCTAAATGCTGTCCTTTCAGAGAAAATCACTTTCCTTTGAAAGTGCCTTAAGCTACTTACAAGCATTCACAAGAAACTCACATGCATTTTCTGAAAGAGAAGCAGTCTGTTCCAACTCTTCAATTCACTGTGTGTAGTGAATGGAGTGTTGCTTCACTTTCTAAATGCTGTCCTTTCAGAGAAAATCACTTTCCTTTGAAAGTGCCTTAAGCTACTTACAAGCATTCAACAGAAATTCACATGCATTTCAATGAAAGAGAAGCAGTCTGTTCCAACATTTCAATTCACGGTGCGAAGTGAATGGAGTGTTGCTTCACTTTCTATATGCTCTCCTTTTAGAGAAAATCACTCTCTTTTGAAACTGCCTTAAGCTACTTACAAGCATTCACAAGAAACTCACATCTGTTTCTGTGAAAGAGAAGCAGTCTGTTCCAACACTTCAATTCACTGTGCGAAGTGAATGGAGTGTTGATTCACTTTCTAAATGCTGTCCTTTCAGAGAAAATCACTTTGCTTTGAATATGCCTTAAGCTACTTACAAGCATTCACAAAAAACTCACATCCGTTTCACTGAAAGAGAAGCAGTCTGTTCCAACACTTCAATTCACTGGGCGAAGTGAATGGAGTGTTGCTTCACTTTCTATATGCTCTCCTTTGAGAGAAAATCACTCTCTTTTGAAAATGCCCTAAGCTACTTACAAGCATTCAACAGAAATTCACATGCGTTTCTCTGAAAGAGAAGCAGTCTGTTCCAACACTTCAATTCACAGTGCGAAGTGAATGGAGTGTTGCTTCACTTTCTAAATGCTGTCCTTTCAGAGAAAATCACTTTCCTTTGAAAGTGCCTTAAGCTACTTACAGGCATTCAACAGAAATTCACATGCATTTCACTGAAAGAGAAGCAGTCTGTTCCAACACTTCAATTCACTGTGCGAAGTGAATGGAGTGTTGCTTCACTTTCTAAATGCTGTCCTCTCAGAGAAAATCACTTTCCTTTGAAAGCGCCTTAAGCTACTTACAAGCATTCACAAAAAACTCATATCTGTTTCCCTGAAAGAGAAGTAGTCGGTTCCAACACTTCAATTCACAGTGCGTAGTGAATGGAGTGTTGCTTCACTTTCTAAATGCTGTCCTGTCAGAGAAAATCACTTTCATTTGAAATTGCCTTAAGCTACTTACAAGCATTCAACAGAAATTCACATGCGTTTCTCTGAAAGAGAAGCAGTCTGTTCCAACACTTCAATTCGCAGTGCGAAGTGAATGGAGTGTTGCTTCACTTTCTAAATGCTGTCCTTTCAGAGAAAATTACTTTCCTTTGAAAGTGCCTTAAGCTACATACAAGCATTCACAAAAAACTCATATCTGTTTCTCTGAAAAAGAAGTAGTCTGTTCCAACACTTCAATACACTGTGCGAAGTGAATGGATGTTGCTTCACTTTCTAAATGCTGTCCTTTCAGAGAAAATCACTTTCCTTTGAAAGTGCCTTAAGCTACTTACAAGCATTCACAAGAAACTCACATGCATTTTCTGAAAGAGAAGCAGTCTGTTCCAACTCTTCAATTCACTGTGTGTAGTGAATGGAGTGTTGCTTCACTTTCTAAATGCTGTCCTTTCAGAGAAAATCACTTTCCTTTGAAAGTGCCTTAAGCTACTTACAAGCATTCACAAGAAACTCACATGCATTTTTCTGAAAGTGAAGCAGTTTGTTCCAACACTTCAATTCACTGTGCGAAGTGAATGGAGTGTTGCTTCACTTTCTATATGCTCTCCTTTTAGAGAAAATCACTCTCTTTTGAAACTCCTTAAGCTACTTACAAGCATTCACAAGAAACTCACATCTGTTTCTCTGAAAGAGAAGCAGTCTGTACCAACACTTCAATTCACTGTGCGAAGTGAATGGAGTGTTGCTTCACTTTCTAAATGCTCTCCTTTTAGAGAAAAGCACTCTCTTTTGAAACTGCCTTAAGCTACTTACAAGCATTCACAAGAAACTCACATCTGTTTCTGTGAAAGAGAAGCAGTCTGTTCCAACACTTCAATTCACTGTGCGAAGTGAATGGAGTTTTGCTTCACTTTCTAAATGCTGTCCTTTCAGAGAAAATCACTTTCCTTTGAAAGTGCCTTAAGCTACTTACAAGCCTTCACAAGAAACACACATCTGTTTCTCTGAAAAAGAACCAGTCTGTTCCAACACTTCAATTCACTGTGCGAAGTGAATGGAGTGTTGCTTTACTTTCTAAATGCTCTACTTTTAGAGAAAAGCACTCTCTTTTGATACTGCCTTAAGTTACTTACAAGCATTCACAAGAAACTCACATCTGTTTCTCTGAAAGAGAAGCAGTCTGTTCCAGCACTTCAATTCACTGTGCGAAGTGAATGGAGTGTTGCTTCACGTTCTAAATGCTGTCCTTTCAGAGAAAATCCCTTTCCTTTGAAACTGCCTTAAGCTACTCACAAGCATTCACGAGAAACTCACATCTGTTTCTCTGAAAGAGAAGCAGTCTGTTCCAACACTTCAATTCACTGTGCGAAGTGAATGGAGTGTTGCTTCACTTTCTAAATGCTCTCCTTTTAGAGGAAAGCACTCTCTTTTGAAACTGCCTTAAGCTACTTACAAGCATTCACAAGAAACTCACATCTGTTTCTGTGAAAGAGAAGCAGTCTGTTCCAACACTTCAATTCACTGTGCGAAGTGAATGGAGTGTTGCTTAACTTTCTAAATGCTGTCCTTTCAGAGAAAATCACTTTCCTTTGAAACTGCCTTAAGCTACTTACAAACATTCACAAGAAACTCACATGCATTTTTCTGAAAGAGAAGCAGTCTGTTCCAACACTTCATTTCTCTGTGCGAAGTGAATAGAGTGTTGCTTCACTTTCTATATGCTCTCCTTTTAGAGAAAATCACTCTCTTTGAAACTGCCTTAAGCTACTTACAAGCATTCACAAGAAACTCACATCTGTTTCTCTGAAAAAGAAGCAGTCTGTTCCAACACTTCAATTCACTGTGCGAAGTGAATGGAGTGTTGCTTCACTTTCTAAATGCTGTCCTTTCAGAGAAAATCACTTTCCTTTGAAAGTGCCTTAAGCTACTTACAAGCATTCACAAGAAACTCACATGCATTTTTCTGAAAGAGAAGCAGTCTGTTCCAACTCTTCAATTCACTGTGTGTAGTGAATGGAGTGTTGCTTCACTTTCTAAATGCTGTCCTTTCAGAGAAAATCACTTTCCTTTGAAAGTGCCTTAAGCTACCTACAAGCATTCACAAGAAACTCACATGCATTTTTCTGAAAGTGAAGCAGTTTGTTCCAACACTTCAATTCCCTGTGCGAAGTGAATGGAGTGTTGCTTCACTTTCTATATGCTCTCCTTTTAGAGAAAAGCACTCTCTTTTGAAACTGCCTTAAGCTACTTACAAGCATTCACAAGAAACTCACATCTGTTTCTCTGAAAAAGAAGCAGTCTGTTCCAACACTTCAATTCACTCTGCGAAGTGAATGGAGTGTTGCTTCACTTTCTAAATGCTCTCCTTTTAGAGAAAAGCACTCTCTTTTGAAACTGCCTTAAGCTACTTACAAGCATTCACAAGAAACTCACATCTGTTTCTGTGAAAGAGAAGCAGTCTGTTCCAACACTTCAATTCACTGTGCGAAGTGAATGGAGTGTTGCTTCACTTTCTAAATGCTGTCCTTTCAGAGAAAATCACTTTGCTTTGTATATGCCTTAAGCTAATTACAGGCATTCACAAAAAACTCACATCCGTTTCACTGAAAGAGAAGCAGTCTGTTCCAACACTTCAATTCACTGGGCGAAGTGAATGGAGTGTTGCTTCACTTTCTATATGCTCTCCTTTGAGAGAAAATCACTCTTTTGAAAATGCCTTAAGCTACTTACAAGCATTCAGAAGAAACTCACATGCATTTTTCTGAAAGAGAAGCAGTCTGTTCCAACACTTCAATTCGCAGTGCGAAGTGAATGGAGTGTTGCTTCACTTTCTAAATGCTGTAGTTTCAGAGAAAATCACTTTCCTTTGAAAGTGCCTCAAGCTACTTACAAGCATTCACAAGAAACTCATATGCATTTTTCTGAAAGAGAAGCAGTGTGTTCCAACACTTCAATTCACTGTGCGTAGTGAATGGAGTGCTGCTTCACTTTCTAAATGCTGTCCTTTCAGAGAAAATCACTTTCCTTTGAAATTGCCTTAAGCTACTTACAAGCATTCACAAGAAACTCACACGCATTTTTCTGAAAGAGAAGCAGTTTGTTCCAACACTTCAATTCACTGTGCGAAGTGAATGGAGTGTTGCTTCACTTTCTATATGCTCTCCTTTTAGAGAAAAGCACTCTCATTTGAAAATGCCTTAAGCTACTTATAAGCATTCACAAGAAACTCACATCTGTTTCTCTGAAAAAGTAGCAGTCTGTTCCAACACTTCAATTCACTGTGAGAAGTGAATGGAGTGTTGTTTCACTTTCTAAATGCTGTCCTTTCAGAGAAAATCACTTTCCTTTGAAAGTGCCTTAAGCTACTTACAAGCATTCACAAGAATCTCACATGCATTTTTCTGAAAGAGAAGCAGTCTGTTCCAACACTTCATTTCACTCTGCGAAGTGAATAGAGTGTTGCTTCACTTTCTATATGCTCTCCTTTTAGAGAAAATCACTCTCTTTGAAACTGCCTTAAGCTACTTACAAGCATTCACAAGAAACTCACATCTGTTTCTCTGAAAAAGAAGCAGTCTGTTCCAACACTTCAATTCACTGTGCGAAGTGAATGGAGTGTTACTTCACTTTCTAAATGCTGTCCTTTCAGAGAAAATCACTTTCCTTTGAAAGTGCCTTAAGCTACTTACAAGCATTCACAAGAAACTCACATCTGTTTCTGTGAAAGAGAAGCAGTCTGTTCCAACACTTCAATTCACTGTGCAAAGTGAATGGAGTGTTGCTTCACTTTCTAAATGCTCTCCTTTCAGAGAAAATCACTTTGCTTTGAATATGCCTTAAGCTAATTACAGGCATTCACAAAAAACTCACATCCGTTTCACTGAAAGAGAAGCAGTCTGTTCCAAAACTTCAATTCACTGGGCGAAGTGAATGGAGTGTTGCTTCACTTTCTAAATGCTGTAGTTTCAGAGAAAATCACTTTCCTTTGAAAGTGCCTCAAGCTACTTACAAGCATTCACAAGAAACTCATATGCATTTTTCTGAAAGAGAAGCAGTCTGTTCCAACACTTCAATTCACTTTGCGTAGTGAATGGAGTGTTGCTTCACTTTCTAAATGCTCTCCTTTTAGAGGAAAGCACTCTCTTTTGAAACTGCCTTAAGCTACTTACAAGCATTCACAAGAAACTCACATCTGTTTCTGTGAAAGAGAAGCAGTCTGTTCCAAAACTTCAATTCACTGTGCGAAGTGAATGGAGTGTTGCTTCACTTTCTAAATGCTGTCCTTTCAGAGAAAATCACTTTGCTTTGAATATGCCTTAAGCTACTTAAAAGCATTCACAATAAAATCACATCCGTTTCACTGAAAGAGAAGCAGTCTGTTCCAACACTTCAATTCACTGGGCGAAGTGAATGGAGTGTTGCTTCACTTTCTATATGCTCTCCTTTGAGAGAAAATCACTCTCTTTTGAAAATGCCTTAAGGTACTTACAAGCATTCAACAGAAATTCACATGCGTTTCTCTGAAAGAGAAGCAGTCTGTTCCAACACTTCAATTCACAGTGCGAAGTGAATAGAGTGTTGCTTCACTTTCTAAATGCTGTCCTCTCAGAGATAATCACTTTCCTTTGAAAGTGCCTTAAGCTACTTACAAGCATTCACAAAAAACTCATATCTGTTCCTCTGAAAGAGATGTAGTCTGTTCCAACACTTCAATTCACTGTGCGAAGTGAATGGAGTGTTGCTTCACTTTCTAAATGCTGTCCTCTCAGAGAAAATCACTTTCCTTTGAAAGTGCCTTAAGCTACTTACAAGCATTCATAAAAAACTCATATCTGTTTCTCTGAAAGAGAAGTAGTCTGTTCCAACACTTCAATTCACTGTGCGAAGTGAATGGAGTGTTGCTTCACTTTCTAAATGATGTACTTTCAGAGAAAATCACTTTCCTTTGAAAGTGCCTTAAGCTACTTACAAGCATTCACAAGAAACTCACATGCATTTTTCTGAAATAGAAGCAGTCTGTTCCAACACTTCAATTCACTGTGCGTAGTGAATGGAGTGTTGCTTTACTTTCTAAATGCTGTCCTTTCAGAGAAAATCACTTTCCTTTGAAAGTGCCTTAAGCTACTTACAAGCATTCACAATAAACTCACATCCGTTTCACTGAAAGAGAAGCAGTCTGTTCCAACACTTCAATTCACTCGTCGAAGTGAATGGAGTGTTGCTTCATTTTCTATATGCTCTCCTTTGAGAGAAAATCACTCTCTTTTGAAAATGCCTTAAGCTACTTACAAGCATTCAACAGAAATTCACATGCGTTTCTCTGAAAGAGAAGCAGTCTGTTCCAACACTTCAATTCACAGTGCGAAGTGAATGGAGTGTTGCTTCACTTTCTAAATGCTGTCCTTTCAGAGAAAATCACTTTCCTTTGAAAGTTCCTTAAGCTACTTACAAGCATTCAACAGAAATTCACATGCATTTTTCTGAAAGAGAAGCAGTCTGTTCCAACACTTCAATTCACTGTGCGAAGTGAATGGAGTGTTGCTTCACTTTCTAAATGCTGTCCTTTCAGAGAAAATCACTTTCCTTTGAAAGTGCCTTAAGCTACTTACAAGCATTCACAATAAACTCACATCCGTTTCACTGAAAGAGAAGCAGTCTGTTCCAACACTTCAATTCACTCGTCGAAGTGAATGGAGTGTTGCTTCATTTTCTATATGCTCTCCTTTGAGAGAAAATCACTCTCTTTTGAAAATGCCTTAAGCTACTTACAAGCATTCAACAGAAATTCATATGCGTTTCTCTGAAAGAGAAGCAGTCTGTTCCAACACTTCAATTCACAGTGCGAAGTGAATGGAGTATTGCTTCACTTTCTAAATGCTGTCCTTTCAGAGAAAATCACTTTCCTTTGAAAGTGCCTTAAGCTACTTACAAGCATTCACAAGAAACTCACACGCATTTTTCTGAAAGAGAAGCAGTTTGTTCCAACACTTCAATTCACTGGGCGAAGTGAATGGAGTGTTGCTTCACTTTCTATATGCTCTCCTTTTAGAGAAAATCACTCTCTTTTGAAACTGCCTTAAGCTACTTACAAGCATTCACAAGAAACTCACATTGTTTCTCTGAAAAAGAACGAGTCTGTTCCAACACTTCAATTCACTGTGCGAAGTGAATGGAGTGTTGCTTTACTTTCTAAATGCTCTCCTTTAGAGAAAAGCACTCTCATTTGAAACTGCCTTAGCTACTTACAAGCATTCACAAGAAACTCACATCTGTTTCTCTGAAAGAGAAGCAGTCTGTTCCAACACTTCAATTCACTGTGCGAAGTGAATGGAGTGTTGCTTCACGTTCTAAATGCTGTCCTTTCAGAGAAAATCACTTTGTTTGAAACTGCCTTAAGCTACTCACAAGCATTCACAAGAAACTCACATCCGTTTCACTGAAAGAGAAGCAGTCTGTTCCAACACTTCAATTCACTGTGCGAAGTGAATGGAGTGTTGCTTCACATTCTAAATGCTCTCCTTTTAGAGGAAAGCACTCTCTTTTGAAACTGCCGTAAGCTACTTACAAGCATTCACAAGAAACTCACATCTGTTTCTGTGAAAGAGAAGCAGTCTGTTCCAACACTTCAATTCACTGTGCGAAGTGAATGGAGTGTTGCTTCACTTTCTAAATACTGTCCTTTCAGAGAAAATCACTTTGCTTTGAATATGCCTTAAGCTACTTACATGCATTCACAATAAACTCACATCCGTTTCACTGAAAGAGAAGCATTCTATTCCAACACTTCAATACACTCGGCGAAGTGAATGGAGTGTTGCTTCATTTTCTATATGCTCTCCTTTGAGAGAAAATCACTCTCTTTTGAAAATGCCTTAAGCTACTTACAAGCATTCAACAGAAATTAACATGCGTTTCTATGAAAGAGAAGCAGTCTGTTCCAACACTTCAATTCACATTGCGAAGTGAATGGAGTGTTGCTTCACTTTCTAAATGCTGTCCTTTCAGAGAAAATCACTTTGCTTTGAATATGCCTTAAGCTACTTAAAAGCATTCACAATAAAATCACATCCGTTTCACTGAAAGAGAAGCAGTCTGTTCCAACACTTCAATTCACTGGGCGAAGTGAATGGAGTGTTGCTTCACTTTCTATATGCTCTCCTTTGAGAGAAAATCACTCTCTTTTGAAAATGCCTTAAGGTACTTACAAGCATTCAACAGAAATTCACATGCGTTTCTCTGAAAGAGAAGCAGTCTGTTCCAACACTTCAATTCACAGTGCGAAGTGAATAGAGTGTTGCTTCACTTTCTAAATGCTGTCCTCTCAGAGATAATCACTTTCCTTTGAAAGTGCCTTAAGCTACTTACAAGCATTCACAAAAAACTCATATCTGTTTCTCTGAAAGAGATGTAGTCTGTTCCAACACTTCAATTCACTGTGCGAAGTGAATGGAGTGTTGCTTCACTTTCTAAATGCTGTCCTCTCAGAGAAAATCACTTTCCTTTGAAAGTGCCTTAAGCTACTTACAAGCATTCACAAAAAACTCATATCTGTTTCTCTGAAAGAGAAGTAGTCTGTTCCAACACTTCAATTCACTGTGCGAAGTGAATGGAGTGTTGCTTCACTTTCTAAATGCTGTACTTTCAGAGAAAATCACTTTCCTTTGAAAGTGCCTTAAGCTACTTACAAGCATTCACAAGAAACTCACATGCATTTTTCTGAAAGAGAAGCAGTCTGTTCCAACACTTCAATTCACAGTGCGAAGTGAATGGAATGTTGCTTCACTTTCTAAATGCTGTCCTTTCAGAGAAAATCACTTTCCTTTGAAAGTTCCTTAAGCTACTTACAAGCATTCAACAGAAATTCACATGCATTTTTCTGAAAGAGAAGCAGTCTGTTCCAACACTTCAATTCACTGTGCGAAGTGAATGGAGTGTTGCTTCACTTTCTAAATGCTGTCCTTTCAGAGAAAATCACTTTCCTTTGAAAGTGCCTTAAGCTACTTACAAGCATTCACAATAAACTCACATCCGTTTCACTGAAAGAGAAGCAGTCTGTTCCAACACTTCAATTCACTCGTCGAAGTGAATGGAGTGTTGCGTCATTTTCTATATGCTCTCCTTTGAGAGAAAATCACTCTCTTTTGAAAATGCCTTAAGCTACTTACAAGCATTCAACAGAAATTCATATGCGTTTCTCCGAAAGAGAAGCAGTCTGTTCCAACACTTCAATTCACAGTGCGAAGTGAATGGAGTGTTGCTTCACTTTCTAAATGCTGTCCTTTCAGAGAAAATCACTTTCCTTTGAAAGTTCCTTAAGCTACTTACAAGCATTCAACAGAAATTCACATGCATTTTTCTGAAAGAGAAGCAGTCTGTTCCAACAATTCAATTCACTGTGCGAAGTGAATGGAGTGTTGCTTCACTTTCTAAATGCTGTCCTCTCAGAGAAAATCACTTTCCTTTGAAAGTGCCTTAAGCTACTTACAAGCATTCACAAAAAACTCATATCTGTTTCTCTGAAAGAGAAGTAGTCTGTTCCAACACTTCAATTCACTGTGCGAAGTGAATGGAGTGTTGTTTCACTTTCTAAATGCTGTCCTTTCAGAGAAAATCACTTTCCTTGGAAAGTGCCTTAAGCTACTTACAAGCATTCACAAGAAACTCACATGCATTTTTCTGAAAGAGAAGCAGTCTGTTCCAACACTTCAATTCACTGTGCGTAGTGAATGGAGTGTTGCTTCACTTTCTAAATGCTGTCCTTTCAGAGAAAATCACTTTCCTTTGAAATTGCCTTAAGCTACTTACAAGCATTCACAAGAAACTCACACGCATTTTTCTGAAAGAGAAGCAGTTTGTTCCAACACTTCAATTCACTGGGCGAAGTGAATGGAGTGTTGCTTCACTTTCTATATGCTCTCCTTTTAGAGAAAATCACTCTCTTTTGAAACTGCCTTAAGCTACTTACAAGCATTCACAAGAAACTCACATTGTTTCTCTGAAAAAGAACGAGTCTGTTCCAACACTTCAATTCACTGTGCGAAGTGAATGGAGTGTTGCTTTACTTTCTAAATGCTCTCCTTTAGAGAAAAGCACTCTCTTTTGAAACTGCCTTAGCTACTTACAAGCATTCACAAGAAACTCACATCTGTTTCTCTGAAAGAGAAGCAGTCTGTTCCAACTCTTCAATTCACTGTGCGAAGTGAATGGAGTGTTGCTTCATGTTCTAAATGCTGTCCTTTCAGAGAAAATCACTTTGTTTGAAACTGCCTTAAGCTACTCACAAGCATTCACAAGAAACTCACATCTGTTTCTCTGAAAGAGAAGCAGTCTGTTCCAACACTTCAATTCACTGTGCGAAGTGAATGGAGTGTTGCTTCACTTTCTAAATGCTCTCCTTTTAGAGGAAAGCACTCTCTTTTGAAACTGCCGTAAGCTACTTACAAGCATTCACAAGAAACTCACATCTGTTTCTGTGAAAGAGAAGCAGTCTGTTCCAACACTTCAATTCACTGTGCGAAGTGAATGGAGTGTTGCTTCACTTTCTAAATACTGTCCTTTCAGAGAAAATCACTTTGCTTTGAATATGCCTTAAGCTACTTACATGCATTCACAATAAACTCACATCCGTTTCACTGAAAGAGAAGCATTCTATTCCAACACTTCAATTCACTCGGCGAAGTGAATGGAGTGTTGCTTCATTTTCTATATGCTCTCCTTTGAGAGAAAATCACTCTCTTTTGAAAATGCCTTACGCTACTTACAAGCATTCAACAGAAATTAACATGCGTTTCTATGAAAGAGAAGCAGTCTGTTCCAACACTTCAATTCACAGTGCGAAGTGAATGGAGTGTTGCTTCACTTTCTAAATGCTGTCCTTTCAGAGAAAATCACTTTGCTTTGAATATGCCTTAAGCTACTTAAAAGCATTCACAATAAAATCACATCCGTTTCACTGAAAGAGAAGCAGTCTGTTCCAACACTTCAATTCACTGGGCGAAGTGAATGGAGTGTTGCTTCACTTTCTATATGGTCTCCTTTGAGAGAAAATCACTCTCTTTTGAAAATGCCTTAAGGTACTTACAAGCATTCAACAGAAATTCACATGCGTTTCTCTGAAAGAGAAGCAGTCTGTTCCAACACTTCAATTCACAGTGCGAAGTGAATAGAGTGTTGCTTCACTTTCTAAATGCTGTCCTCTCAGAGATAATCACTTTCCTTTGAAAGTGCCTTAAGCTACTTACAAGCATTCACAAAAAACTCATATCTGTTTCTCTGAAAGAGATGTAGTCTGTTCCAACACTTCAATTCACTGTGCGAAGTGAATGGAGTGTTGCTTCACTTTCTAAATGCTGTCCTCTCAGAGAAAATCACTTTCCTTTGAAAGTGCCTTAAGCTACTTACAAGCATTCACAAAAAACTCATATCTGTTTCTCTGAAAGAGAAGTATTCTGTTCCAACACTTCAATTCACTGTGCGAAGTGAATGGAGTGTTGTTTCACTTTCTAAATGCTGTCCTTTCAGAGAAAATCACTTTCCTTTGAAAGTGCCTTAAGCTACTTACAAGCATTCAACAGAAATTCACATGCATTTTTCTGAAAGAGAAGCAGTCTGTTCCAACTCTTCAATTCACTGTGCGAAGTGAATGGAGTGTTGCTTCACTTTCTAAATGCTGTCCTCTCAGAGAAAATCACTTTCCTTTGAAAGTGCCTTAAGCTACTTACAAGCATTCACAAAAAACTCATATCTGTTTCTCTGAAAGAGAAGTAGTCTGTTCCAACACTTCAATTCACTGTTCGAAGTGAATGGAGTGTTGTTTCACTTTCTAAATGCTGTCCTTTAAGAGAAAATCACTTTCCTTTGAATGTGCCTTAAGCTACTTACAAGCATTCACAAGAAACTCACATGCATTTTTCTGAAAGAGAAGCAGTCTGTTCCAACACTTCAATTCACTGTGCGGAGTGAATGGAGTGTTGCTTCACTTTCTAAATGCTGTCCTTTCAGAGATAATCACTTTCCTTTGAAAGTGCCTTAAGCTACTTACAAGCATTCACAAAAAACTCATATCTGTTTCTCTGAAAGAGATGTAGTCTGTTCCAACACTTCAATTCACTGTGCGAAGTGAATGGATTGTTGCTTCACTTTCTAAATGCTGTCCTTTCAGAGAAAATCACTTTGCTTTGAATATGCCTTAAGCTAATTACAGGCATTCACAAAAAACTCACATCCGTTTCACTGAAAGAGAAGCAGTCTGTTCAAACACTTCAATTCACTGGGCGAAGTGAATGGAGTGTTGCTTCACTTTCTATATGCTCTCCTTTTAGAGAAAATCACTCTTTTGAAAATGCCTTAAGCTACTTACAAGCATTCAGAAGAAACACACATGCATTTTTCTGAAAGAGAAGCAGTCTGTTCCAACACTTCAATTCACTGTGCGAAGTGAATGTAGTGTTGTTTCACTTTCTAAATGCTGTCCTTTCAGAGAAAATCACTTTCCTTTGAAAGTGCCTTAAGCTACTTACAAGCATTCAACAGAAATTCACATGCATATCACTGAAAGAGAAGCAGTCTGTTCCAACACTTCAATTCGCAGTGCGAAGTGAATGGAGTGTTGCTTCACTTTCTAAATGCTGTAGTTTCAGAGAAAATCACTTTCCTTTGAAAGTGCCTCAAGCTACTTACAAGCATTCACAAGAAACTCATATGCATTTTTCTGAAAGAGAAGCAGTCTGTTCCAACACTTCAATTCACTGTGCGTAGTGAATGTAGTGTTGCTTCACTTTCTAAATGCTGTCCTTTCAGAGAAAATCACTTTCCTTTGAAATTGCCTTAAGCTACTTACAAGCATTCACAAGAAACTCACACGCATTTTTCTGAAAGAGAAGCAGTTTGTTCCAACACTTCAATTCACTGTGCGAAGTGAATGGAGTGTTGCTTCACTTTCTATATGCTCTCCTTTTAGAGAAAATCACTCTCTTTTGAAACTGCCTTAAGCTACTTACAAGCATTCACAAGAAACTCACATTGTTTCTTTGAAAAAGAACCAGTCTTTTCCAACACTTCAATTCACTGTGCGAAGTGAATGGAGTGTTGCTTTTCTTTCTAAATGCTCTCCTTTAGAGAAAAGCACTCTCTTTTGAAACTGCCTTAGCTACTTACAAGCATTCACAAGAAACTCACATCTGTTTCTCTGAAAGAGAAGCAGTCTGTTCCAACACTTCAATTCACTGTGCGAAGTGAATGGAGTGTTGCTTCACTTTCTAAATACTGTCCTTTCAGATAAAATCACTTTGCTTTGAATATGCCTTAAGCTACTTACATGCATTCACAATAAACTCTCATCCGTTTCACTGAAAGAGAAGCATTCTGTTCCAACACTTCAATTCACTCGGCGAAGTGAATGGAGTGTTGCTTCATTTTCTATATGCTCTCCTTTGAGAGAAAATCACTCTCTTTTGAAAATGCCTTAAGCTACTTACAAGCATTCAACAGAAATTCACATGCGTTTCTATGAAAGAGAAGCAGTCTTTTCCAACACTTCAATTCACAGTGCGAAGTGAATGGAGTGTTGCTTCACTTTCTAAATGCTGTCCTTTCAGAGAAAATCACTTTCCTTTGAAAGTGCCTTAAGCTACTTACAAGCATTCAACAGAAATTCACATGCATTTTTCTGAAAGAGAAGCAGTCTGTTCCAACACTTCAATTCACTGTGCGAAGTGAATGGAGTGTTGCTTCACTTTCTATATGCTCCCCTTTAAGAGAAAAGCACTCTCTTTTGAAACTGCCTTAAGCTACTTACAAGCATTCACAAGAAACTCACATCTGGTTCTGTGAAAGAGAAGCATTCTGTTCCAACACTTCAATTCACTGTGCGAATGAATGGAGTGTTGCTTCACTTTCTAAATGCTGTCCATTCAGAGAAAAGCACTTTGCTTTGAATATGCCTTAAGCTAATTACAGGCATTCACAAAAAACTCACATCCGTTTCACTGAAAGAGAAGCAGTCTGTTCCAACACTTCAATTCACCTTGCGAAGTGAATGGAGTGTTGCTTCACTTTCTATATGCTCTCCTTTTAGAGAAAATCACTCTCTTTTGAAACTGCCTTAAGCTACTTACAAGCATTCACAAGAAACTCACATCTGTTTCTCTGAAAGAGAAGCAGTCTGTTAAAACACTTCAATTCACTGTGCGAAGTGAATGGAGTGTTGCTTCACTTTCTAAATGCTCTCCTTTTAGAGAAAAGCACTCTCTTTTGAAACTGCCTTAAGCTACTTACAAGCATTCACAAGAAACTCACATCTGTTTCTGTGAAAGAGAAGCATTCTGTTCCAACACTTCAATTCACTGTGCGAAGTGAATGGAGTGTTGCTTCACTTTCTAAATGCTGTCCATTCAGAGAAAATCACTTTGCTTTGAATATGCCTTAAGCTAATTACAGGCATTCACAAAAAACTCACATCCGTTTCACTGAAAGAGAAGCAGTCTGTTCCAACACTTCAATTCACTGTGCGAAGTGAATGGAGTGTTGCTTCACTTTCTAAATGCTGTCCTTTCAGAGAAAATCACTTTCCTTTGAAAGTGCCTTAAGCTACTTACAAGCATTCACAAGAAACTCACACGCATTTTTCAGAAAGAGAAGCAGTCTGTTCCAACACTTCAATTCACTGTGCGTAGTGAATGGAGTGTTGCTTTACTTTCTAAATGCTGTCCTTTCAGAGAAAATCACTTTCCTTTGAAAGTGCCTTAAGCTACTTACAAGCATTCACAATAAACTCACATCCGTTTCACTGAAAGAGAAGCAGTCTGTTCCAAGACTTCAATTCACTCGTCGAAGTGAATGGAGTGTTGCTTCATTTTTTATATGCTCTCCTTTGAGAGAAAATCACTCTCTTTTGAAAATGCCTTAAGCTACTTACAAGCATTCAACAGAAATTCACATGCGTTTCTCTGAATGAGAAGCAGACTGTTCCAACACTTCAATTCACAGTGCGAAGTGAATGGAGTGTTGCTTCACTTTCTAAATGCTGTCCATTCAGAGAAAATCACTTTCCTTTGAAAGTGCCTTAAGCTACTTACAAGCATTCAACAGAAATTCACATGCATTTTTCTGAAAGAGAAGCAGTCTGTTCCAACGCTTCAATCCACTGTGCGAAGTGAATGGAGTGTTGCTTCACTTTCTAAATGCTGTCCTCTCAGAGAAAATCACTTTCCTTTGAAAGTGCCTTAAGCTACTTACAAGCATTCACAAAAAACTCATATCTGTTTCTCTGAAAGAGAAGTAGTCTGTTCCAACACTTCAATTCACTGTGCGAAGTGAATGGAGTGTTGTTTCACTTTCTAAATGCTTTCCTTTCAGAGAAAATCACTTTCCTTTGAAAGTGCCTTAAGCTACTTACAAGCATTCACAAGAAACTCACACGCATTTTTCTGAAAGAGAAGCAGTTTGTTCCAACACTTCAATTCACTGTGCGAAGTGAATGGAGTGTTGCTTCCCTTTTTATATGCTCTCCTTTTAGAGAAAATCACTCTCTTTTGAAACTGCATTAAGCTTCTTACAAGCATTCACAAGAAACTCACATTGTTTCTCTGAAAAAGAACCAGTCTGTTACAACACTTCAATTCACTGTGCGAAGTGAATGGAGTGTTGCTTTACTTTCTAAATGCTCTCCTTTTAGAGAAAATCACTCTCTTTTGAAACTGCCTTAGCTACTTACAAGCATTCACAAGAAACTCACATCTGTTTCTCTGAAAGAGAAGCAGTCTGTTCCAACACTTCAATTCACTGTGCGAAGTGAATGGAGTGTTGCTTCACGTTCTAAATGCTGTCCTTTCAGAGAAAATCACTTTGCTTTGAAACTGCCTTAAGCTACTCACAAGCATTCACAAGAAACTCACATCTGTTTCTCTGAAAGAGAAGCAGTCTGTTCCAACACTTCAATTCACTGTGCGAAATGAATGGAGTGTTGCTTCACATTCTAAATGCTCTCCTTTTAGAGGAAAGCACTCTCTTTTGAAAATGCCGCAAGCTACTTACAAGCATTGACAAGAAACTCACATCTGTTTCTGTGAAAGAGAAGAAGTCTGTTCCAACATTTCAATTCACTCTGCGAAGTGAATGGAGTGTTGTTTCACTTTCTAAATACTGTCCTTTCAGAGAAAATCACTTTGCTTTGAATATGCCTTAAGCTACTTACAAGCATTCACAATAAACTCACATCCGTTTCACTGAAAGAGAAGCAGTCTGTTCCAACACTTCAATTCACTCGGCGAAGTGAATGGAGTGTTGCTTCATTTTCTATATGCTCTCCTTTGAGAGAAAATCACTCTCTTTTGTAAATGCCTTAAGCTAATTACAAGCATTCAACAGAAATTCACATGCGATTCTCTGAAAGAGAAGCAGTCTGTTCCAACACTTCAATTCACAGTGCGAAGTGAATGGAGTGTTGCTTCACTTTCTAAATGCTGTCCTTTCAGAGAAAATCACTTTCCTTTGAAAGTGCCTTAAGCTACTTACAAGCATTCAACAGAAATTCACATGCATTTTTCTGAAAGAGAAGCAGTCTGTTCCAACACTTCAATTCACTGTGCGAAGTGAATGGAGTGTTGCTTCACTTTCTAAATGCTGTCCTCTCAGAGAAAATCACTTTCCTTTGAAAGTGCCTTAAGCTACTTACAAGCATTCACAAAAAACTCATATTTGTTTCTCTGAAAGAGAAGTAGTCTGTTCCAACACTTCATTTCACTGTTCGAAGTGAATGGAGTGTTGTTTCACTTTCTAAATGCTGTCCTTTCAGAGAAAATCACTTTCCTTTGAAAGTGCCTTAAGCTACTTACAAGCATTCACAAGAAACTCACATGCATTTTTCTGAAAGAGAAGCAGTCTGTTCCAACACTTCAATTCACTGTGCGCAGTGAATGGATTGTTGCTTCACTTTCTAAATGCTGTCCTTTCAGAGAAAATCACTTTCCTTTGAAATTGCCTTAAGCTACTTACAAGCATTCACAAGAAACTCACACGCATTTTTCTGAAAGAGAAGCAGTTTGTTCCAACACTTCAATTCACTGTGCGAAGTGAATGGAGTGTTGCTTCACTTTCTATATCCTCTCCTTTTAGAGAAAAGCACTCTCTTTTGAAACTGCCTTAAGCTACTTACAAGCATTCACAAGAAACTCACATCTGTTTCTCTGAAAAAGAAGCAGTCTGTTCCAACACTTCAATTCACTGTGCGAAGTGAATGGAGTGTTGCTTCACTTTCTAAATGCTCTCCTTTTAGAGAAAATCACTCTCTTTTGAAACTGCCTTAGCTACTTACAAGCATTCACAAGAAACTCACATCTGTTTCTCTGAAAGAGAAGCAGTCTGTTCCAACACTTCAATTCACTGTGCGAAGTGAATGGAGTGTTGCTTCACGTTCTAAATGCTGTCCTTTCAGAGAAAATCACTTTGCTTTGAAACTGCCTTAAGCTACTCACAAGCATTCACAAGAAACTCACATCTGTTTCTCTGAAAGAGAAGCAGTCTGTTCCAACACTTCAATTCACTGTGCGAAATGAATGGAGTGTTGCTTCACATTCTAAATGCTCTCCTTTTAGAGGAAAGCACTCTCTTTTGAAAATGCCGCAAGCTACTTACAAGCATTGACAAGAAACTCACATCTGTTTCTGTGAAAGAGAAGAAGTCTGTTCCAACATTTCAATTCACTCTGCGAAGTGAATGGAGTGTTGTTTCACTTTCTAAATACTGTCCTTTCAGAGAAAATCACTTTGCTTTGAATATGCCTTAAGCTACTTACAAGCATTCACAATAAACTCACATCCGTTTCACTGAAAGAGAAGCAGTCTGTTCCAACACTTCAATTCACTCGGCGAAGTGAATGGAGTGTTGCTTCATTTTCTATATGCTCTCCTTTGAGAGAAAATCACTCTCTTTTGTAAATGCCTTAAGCTAATTACAAGCATTCAACAGAAATTCACATGCGATTCTCTGAAAGAGAAGCAGTCTGTTCCAACACTTCAATTCACAGTGCGAAGTGAATGGAGTGTTGCTTCACTTTCTAAATGCTGTCCTTTCAGAGAAAATCACTTTCCTTTGAAAGTGCCTTAAGCTACTTACAAGCATTCAACAGAAATTCACATGCATTTTTCTGAAAGAGAAGCAGTCTGTTCCAACACTTCAATTCACTGTGCGAAGTGAATGGAGTGTTGCTTCACTTTCTAAATGCTGTCCTCTCAGAGAAAATCACTTTCCTTTGAAAGTGCCTTAAGCTACTTACAAGCATTCACAAAAAACTCATATTTGTTTCTCTGAAAGAGAAGTAGTCTGTTCCAACACTTCATTTCACTGTTCGAAGTGAATGGAGTGTTGTTTCACTTTCTAAATGCTGTCCTTTCAGAGAAAATCACTTTCCTTTGAAAGTGCCTTAAGCTACTTACAAGCATTCACAAGAAACTCACATGCATTTTTCTGAAAGAGAAGCAGTCTGTTCCAACACTTCAATTCACTGTGCGCAGTGAATGGATTGTTGCTTCACTTTCTAAATGCTGTCCTTTCAGAGAAAATCACTTTCCTTTGAAATTGCCTTAAGCTACTTACAAGCATTCACAAGAAACTCACACGCATTTTTCTGAAAGAGAAGCAGTTTGTTCCAACACTTCAATTCACTGTGCGAAGTGAATGGAGTGTTGCTTCACTTTCTATATCCTCTCCTTTTAGAGAAAAGCACTCTCTTTTGAAACTGCCTTAAGCTACTTACAAGCATTCACAAGAAACTCACATCTGTTTCTCTGAAAAAGAAGCAGTCTGTTCCAACACTTCAATTCACTGTGCGAAGTGAATGGAGTGTTGCTTCACTTTCTAAATGCTCTCCTTTTAGAGAAAAGCACTCTCTTTTGAAACTGCCTTAAGCTAATTACAAGCATTCACAAGAAACTCACATCTGTTTCTGTGAAAGAGAAGCAGTCTGTTCCAAAACTTCAATTCACTGTGCAAAGTGAATGGAGTGTTGCTTCACTTTCTAAATGCTGTCCTTTCAGAGAATATCACTTTGCTTTGAATATGCCTTAAGCTAATTACAGGCATTCACAAAAAACTCACATCCGTTTCACTGAAAGAGAAGCAGTCTGTTCAAACACTTCAATTCACTGGGCGAAGTGAATGGAGTGTTGCTTCACTTTCTATATGCTCTCCTTTTAGAGAAAATCACTCTTTTGAAAATGCCTTAAGCTACTTACAAGCATTCAAAAGAAACTCACATGCATTTTTCTGAAAGAGAAGCAGTCTGTTCCAACTCTTCAATTCACTGTGCGAAGTGAATGGAGTGTTGTTTCACTTTCAAAATGCTGTCCTTTCAGAGAAAATCACTTTCCTTTGAAAGTGCCTTAAGCTACTTACAAGCATTCAACAGAAATTCACATGCATATCACTGAAAGAGAAGCAGTCTGTTCCAACACTTCAATTCGCAGTGCGAAGTGAATGGAGTGTTGCTTCACTTTCTAAATGCTGTAGTTTCAGAGAAAATCACTTTCCTTTGAAAGTGCCTCAAGCTACTTACAAGCATTCACAAGAAACTCATATGCATTTTTCTGAAAGAGAAGCAGTCTGTTCCAACACTTCAATTCACTGTGCGTAGTGAATGGAGTGTTGCTTCACTTTCTAAATGCTGTCCTTTCAGAGAAAATCACTTTCCTTTGAAATTGCCTTAAGCTACTTACAAGCATTCACAAGAAACTCACACGCATTTTTCTGAAAGAGAAGCAGTTTGTTCCAACACTTCAATTCACTGTGCGAAGTGAATGGAGTGTTGCTTCACTTTCTATATGCTCCCCTTTAAGAGAAAAGCACTCTCTTTTGAAACTGCCTTAAGCTACTTATAAGCATTCACAAGAAACTCACATCTGTTTCTCTGAAAAAGAAGCAGTCTGTTCCAACACTTCAATTCACTGTGCGAAGTGAATGGAGTGTTGCTTCACTTTCTAAATGCTGTCCTTTCAGAGAAAATCACTTTGCTTTGAATATGCCTTAAGCTAATTACAGGCATTCACAAAAAACTCACATCCGTTTCACTGAAAGAGAAGCAGTCTGTTCCAACACTTCAATTCACTGTGAGAAGTGAATGGAGTGTTGCTTCACTTTCTATATGCTCTCCTTTTAGAGAAAATCACTCTCTTTTGAAACTGCCTTAAGCTACTTACAAGCATTCACAAGAAACTCACATCTGTTTCTCTGAAAGAGAAGCAGTCTGTTCCAACACTTCAATTCACTGTGCGAAGTGAATGGAGTGTTGCTTCACTTTCAAAATGCTCTCCTTTTAGAGAAAAGCACTCTCTTTTGAAACTGCCTTAAGCTACTTACAAGCATTCACAAGAAACTCACATCTGTTTCTGTGAAAGAGAAGCATTCTGTTCCAACACTTCAATTCACTGTGCGAAGTGAATGGAGTGTTGCTTCACTTTCTAAATGCTGTCCTTTCAGAGAAAATCACTTTGCTTTGAATATGCCTTAAGCTAATTACAGGCATTCACAAAAAACTCACATCCGTTTCACTGAAAGAGAAGCAGTCTGTTCCAACACTTCAATTCACTGTGCGAAATGAATGGAGTGTTGTTTCACTTTCTAAATGCTGTCCTTTCAGAAAAAATCACTTTCCTTTGAAAGTGCCTTAATCTACTTACAAGCATTCAACAGAAATTCACATGCATATCACTGAAAGAGAAGCAGTCTGTTCCAACACTTCAATTCGCAGTGCGAAGTGAATGGAGTGTTGCTTCACTTTCTAAATGCTGTCCTCTCAGAGAAAATCACTTTCCTTTGAAAGTGCCTTAAGCTACTTACAAGCATTCACAAAAAACTCATATCTGTTTCTCTGAAAGAGAAGTAGTCTGTTCCAACACTTCAATTCACTGTGCGAAGTGAATGGAGTGTTGCTTCACTTTCTAAATGCTGTCCTTTCAGAGAAAATCACTTTCCTTTGAAAGTGCCTTAAGCTACTTCCAAGCATTCACAAGAAACTCACACGCATTTTTCTGAAAGAGAAGCAGTATGTTCCAACACTTCAATTCACTGTGCGTAGTGAATGGAGTGTTGCTTCACTTTCTAAATGCTGTCCTCTCAGAGAAAATCACTTTCCTTTGAAAGTGCGTTAAGCTACTTACAAGCATTCACAAAAAACTCATATCTGTTTCTCTGAAAGAGAAGTAGTCTGTTCCAACACTTCAATTCACTGTGCGAAATGAATGGAGTGTTGTTTCACTTTCTAAATGCTGTCCTTTCAGAGAAAATCACTTTCCTTTGAAAGTGCCTTAAGCTACTTACAAGCATTCACAAGAAACTCACACGCATTTTTCTGAAAGAGAAGCAGTTTGTTCCAACACTTCAATTCACTGTGCGAAGTGAATGGAGTGTTGCTTCACTTTCTATATGCTCTCCTTTTAGAGAAAATCACTCTCTTTTGAAACTGCATTAAGCTACTTACAAGCATTCACAAGAAACTCACATTGTTTCTCTGAAAAAGAACCAGTCTGTTCCAACACTTCAATTCACTGTGCGAAGTGATGGAGTGTTGCTTTACTTTCTAAATGCTCTCCTTTTAGAGAAAATCACTCTCTTTTGAAACTGCCTTAGCTACTTACAAGTATTCACAAGAAACTCACATCTGTTTCTCTGAAAGAGAAGCAGTCTGTTCCAACACTTCAATTCACTGTGCGAAGTGAATGGAGTGTTGCTTCACGTTCTAAATGCTGTCCTTTCAGAGAAAATCACTTTGCTTTGAAACTGCCTTAAGCTACTCACAAGCATTCACAAGAAACTCACATCTGTTTCTCTGAAAGAGAAGCAGTCTGTTCCAACACTTCAATTCACTATGCGAAGTGAATGGAGTGTTGCTTCACATTCTAAATGCTCTCCTTTTAGAGGAAAGCACTCTCTTTTGAAACTGCCGTAAGCTACTTACAAGCATTCACAAGAAACTCACATCTGTTTCTGTGAAAGAGAAGCAGTCTGTTCCAACACTTCAATTCACTGTGCGAAGTGAATGGAGTGTTGCTTCACTTTCTAAATACTGTCCTTTCAGAGAAAATCACTTTGCTTTGAATATGCCTTAAGCTACTTACAAGCATTCACAATAAACTCACATCCGTTTCACTGAAAGAGAGCAGTCTGTTCCAACACTTCAATTCACTCGGCGAAGTGAATGGAGTGTTGCTTCATTTTCTATATGCTCTCCTTTGAGAGAAAATCACTCTCTTTTGAAAATGCCTTAAGCTACTTACAAGCATTCAACAGAAATTCACATGCGATTCTCTGAAAGAGAAGCAGTCTGTTCCAACACTTCAATTCACAGTGCGAAGTGAATGGAGTGTTGCTTCACTTTCTAAATGCTGTCCTTTCAGAGAAAATCACTTTCCTTTGAAAGTGCCTTAAGCTACTTACAAGCATTCAACAGAAATTCACATGCATTTTTCTGAAAGAGAAGCAGTGTGTTCCAACACTTCAATTCACTCGTCGAAGTGAATGGAGTGTTGCTTCACTTTCTAAATGCTGTCCTCTCAGAGAAAATCACTTTCCTTTGAAAGTGCCTTAAGCTACTTACAAGCATTCACAAAAAACTCATATTTGTTTCTCTGAAAGAGAAGTAGTCTGTTCCAACACTTCAATTCACTGTTCGAAGTGAATGGAGTGTTGTTTCACTTTCTAAATGCTGTCCTTTCAGAGAAAATCACTTTCCTTTGAAAGTGCCTTAAGCTACTTACAAGCATTCACAAGAAACTCACATGCATTTTTCTGAAAGAGAAGCAGTCTGTTCCAACACTTCAATTCACTGTGCGAAGTGAATGGAGTGTTGTTTCACTTTCTAAATGCTGTCCTTTCAGAGAAAATCACTTTCCTTTGAAAGTGCCTTAAGCTACTTACAAGCATTCAACAGAAATTCACATGCATATCACTGAAAGAGAAGCAGTCTGTTCCAGCACTTCAATTCGCAGTGCGAAGTGAATGGAGTGTTGCTTCACTTTCTAAATGCTGTAGTTTCAGAGAAAATCACTTTCCTTTGAAAGTGCCTTAAGCTACTTACAAGCATTCACAAGAAACTCATATGCATTTTTCTGAAAGAGAAGCAGTGTGTTCCAACACTTCAATTCACTGTGCGTAGTGAATGGAGTGTTGCTTCACTTTCTAAATGCTGTCCTTTCAGAGAAAATCACTTTCCTTTGAAATTGAATTAAGCTACTTACAAGCATTCAGAAGAAAATCACATGCATTTTTCTGAAAGAGAAGCAGTTTGTTCCAACACTTCAATTCACTGTGCGAAGTGAATGGAGTGTTGCTTTACTTTCTAAATGCTCTCCTTTTAGAGAAAATCACTCTCTTTTGAAACTGCCTTAGCTACTTACAAGTATTCACAAGAAACTCACATCTGTTTCTCTGAAAGAGAAGCAGTCTGTTCCAACACTTCAATTCACTGTGCGAAGTGAATGGAGTGTTGCTTCACGTTCTAAATGCTGTCCTTTCAGAGAAAATCACTTTGCTTTGAAACTGCCTTAAGCTACTCACAAGCATTCACAAGAAACTCACATCTGTTTCTCTGAAAGAGAAGCAGTCTGTTCCAACACTTCAATTCACTGTGCGAAGTGAATGGAGTGTTGCTTCACATTCTAAATGCTCTCCTTTTAGAGGAAAGTACTCTCTTTTGAATCTGCCGTAAGCTACTTACAAGCATTCACAAGAAACTCACATCTATTTCTGTGAAAGAGAAGCAGTCTGTTCCAACACTTCAATTCACTGTGCGAAGTGAATGGAGTGTTGCTTCACTTTCTAAATGCTGTCCTTTCAGAGAAAATCACTTTCCTTTGAAAGTGCCTTAAGCTACTTACAAGCATTCAACAGAAATTCACATGCATTTTTCTGAAAGAGAAGCAGTCTGTTCCAACATTTCAATTCACTCGTCGAAGTGAATGGAGTGTTGCTTCACTTTCTAAATGCTGTCCTCTCAGAGAAAATCACTTTCCTTTGAAAGTGCCTTAAGCTACTTACAAGCATTCACAAAAAACTCATATTTGTTTCTCTGAAAGAGAAGTAGTCTGTTCCAACACTTCAATTCACTGTTCGAAGTGAATGGAGTGTTGTTTCACTTTCTAAATGCTGTCCTTTCAGAGAAAATCACTTTCCTTTGAAAGTGCCTTAAGCTACTTACAAGCATTCACAAGACTCACATGCATTTTTCTGAAAGAGAAGCAGTCTGTTCCAACACTTCAATTCACTGTGCGAAGTGAATGGAGTGTTGTTTCACTTTCTAAATGCTGTCCTTTCAGAGAAAATCACTTTCCTTTGAAAGTGCCTTAAGCTACTTACAAGCATTCAACAGAAATTCACATGCATATCACTGAAAGAGAAGCAGTCTGTTCCAGCACTTCAATTCGCAGTGCGAAGTGAATGGAGTGTTGCTTCACTTTCTAAATGCTGTAGTTTCAGAGAAAATCACTTTCCTTTGAAAGTGCCTTAAGCTACTTACAAGCATTCACAAGAAACTCATATGCATTTTTCTGAAAGAGAAGCAGTGTGGTCCAACACTTCAATTCACTGTGCGTAGTGAATGGAGTGTTGCTTCACTTTCTAAATGCTGTCCTTTCAGAGAAAATCACTTTCCTTTGAAATTGCCTTAAGCTACTTACAAGCATTCAGAAGAAAATCACATGCATTTTTCTGAAAGAGAAGCAGTTTGTTCCAACACTTCAATTCACTGTGCGACGTGAATGGAGTGTTGCTTCACTTTCTATACGCTCTCCTTTTAGAGAAAATCACTCTCTTTTGAAACTGCCTTAAGCTACTTACAAGCATTCACAAGAAACTCACATCTGTTTCTCTGAAAGAGAAGCAGTCTGTTCCAACACTTCAATTCACAGTGCGAAGTGAATGGAGTGTTGCTTCACTTTCTAAATGCTGTCCTTTCAGAGAAAATCACTTTCCTTTGAAAGTGCCTTAAGCTACTTACAAGCATTCAACAGAAATTCACATGCATATCACTGAAAGAGAAGCAGTCTGTTCCAACACTTCAATTCACAGTGCGAAGTGAATGGAGTGTTGCTTCACTTTCTAAATGCTGTAGTTTCAGAGAAAATCACTTTCCTTTGAAAGTGCCTTAAGCTACTTACAAGCATTCACAAGAAACTCACACGCATTTTTCTGAAAGAGAAGCAGTTTGTTCCAACACTTCAATTCACTGTGCGAAGTGAATGGAGTGTTGCTTCACTTTCTATATGCTCCCCTTTAAGAGAAAAGCACTCTCTTTTGAAACTGCCTTAAGCTACTTATAAGCATTCACAAGAAACTCACATCTGTTTCTCTGAAAAAGAAGCAGTCTGTTCCAACACTTCAATTCACTGTGCGAAGTGAATGGAGTGTTGCTTCACTTTCTAAATGCTGTCCTTTCAGAGAAAATCACTTTGCTTTGAATATGCCTTAAGCTAATTACAGGCATTCACAAAAAACTCACATCCGTTTCACTGAAAGAGAAGCAGTCTGTTCCAACACTTCAATTCACTGTGAGAAGTGAATGGAGTGTTGCTTCACTTTCTATATGCTCTCCTTTTAGAGAAAATCACTCTCTTTTGAAACTGCCTTAAGCTACTTACAAGCATTCACAAGAAACTCACATCTGTTTCTCTGAAAGAGAAGCAGTCTGTTCCAACACTTCAATTCACTGTGCGAAGTGAATGGAGTGTTGCTTCACTTTCAAAATGCTCTCCTTTTAGAGAAAAGCACTCTCTTTTGAAACTGCCTTAAGCTACTTACAAGCATTCACAAGAAACTCACATCTGTTTCTGTGAAAGAGAAGCATTCTGTTCCAACACTTCAATTCACTGTGCGAAGTGAATGGAGTGTTGCTTCACTTTCTAAATGCTCTCCTTTCAGAGAAAATCACTTTGCTTTGAATATGCCTTAAGCTAATTACAGGCATTCACAAAAAACTCACATCCATTTCACTGAAAGAGAAGCAGTCTGTTCCAACACTTTAATTCACTGTGCGAAATGAATGGAGTGTTGTTTCACTTTCTAAATGCTGTCCTTTCAGAAAAAATCACTTTCCTTTGAAAGTGCCTTAATCTACTTACAAGCATTCAACAGAAATTCACATGCATATCACTGAAAGAGAAGCAGTCTGTTCCAACACTTCAATTCGCAGTGCGAAGTGAATGGAGTGTTGCTTCACTTTCTAAATGCTGTCCTCTCAGAGAAAATCACTTTCCTTTGAAAGTGCCTTAAGCTACTTACAAGCATTCACAAAAAACTCATATCTGTTTCTCTGAAAGAGAAGTAGTCTGTTCCAACACTTCAATTCACTGTGCGAAGTGAATGGAGTGTTGCTTCACTTTCTAAATGCTGTCCTTTCAGAGAAAATCACTTTCCTTTGAAAGTGCCTTAAGCTACTTCCAAGCATTCACAAGAAACTCACACGCATTTTTCTGAAAGAGAAGCAGTATGTTCCAACACTTCAATTCACTGTGCGTAGTGAATGGAGTGTTGCTTCACTTTCTAAATGCTGTCCTCTCAGAGAAAATCACTTTCCTTTGAAAGTGCCTTAAGCTACTTACAAGCATTCACAAAAAACTCATATCTGTTTCTCTGAAAGAGAAGTAGTCTGTTCCAACACTTCAATTCACTGTGCGAAATGAATGGAGTGTTGTTTCACTTTCTAAATGCTGTCCTTTCAGAGAAAATCACTTTCCTTTGAAAGTGCCTTAAGCTACTTACAAGCATTCACAAGAAACTCACACGCATTTTTCTGAAAGAGAAGCAGTTTGTTCCAACACTTCAATTCACTGTGCGAAGTGAATGGAGTGTTGCTTCACTTTCTATATGCTCTCCTTTTAGAGAAAATCACTCTCTTTTGAAACTGCATTAAGCTACTTACAAGCATTCACAAGAAACTCACATTGTTTCTCTGAAAAAGAACCAGTCTGTTCCAACACTTCAATTCACTGTGCGAAGTGATGGAGTGTTGCTTTACTTTCTAAATGCTCTCCTTTTAGAGAAAATCACTCTCTTTTGAAACTGCCTTAGCTACTTACAAGTATTCACAAGAAACTCACATCTGTTTCTCTGAAAGAGAAGCAGTCTGTTCCAACACTTCAATTCACTGTGCGAAGTGAATGGAGTGTTGCTTCACGTTCTAAATGCTGTCCTTTCAGAGAAAATCACTTTGCTTTGAAACTGCCTTAAGCTACTCACAAGCATTCACAAGAAACTCACATCTGTTTCTCTGAAAGAGAAGCAGTCTGTTCCAACACTTCAATTCACTATGCGAAGTGAATGGAGTCTTGCTTCACATTCTAAATGCTCTCCTTTTAGAGGAAAGCACTCTCTTTTGAAACTGCCGTAAGCTACTTACAAGCATTCACAAGAAACTCACATCTGTTTCTGTGAAAGAGAAGCAGTCTGTTCCAACACTTCAATTCACTGTGCGAAGTGAATGGAGTGTTGCTTCACTTTCTAAATACTGTCCTTTCAGAGAAAATCACTTTGCTTTGAATATGCCTTAAGCTACTTACAAGCATTCACAATAAACTCACATCCGTTTCACTGAAAGAGAGCAGTCTGTTCCAACACTTCAATTCACTCGGCGAAGTGAATGGAGTGTTGCTTCATTTTCTATATGCTCTCCTTTGAGAGAAAATCACTCTCTTTTGAAAATGCCTTAAGCTACTTACAAGCATTCAACAGAAATTCACATGCGATTCTCTGAAAGAGAAGCAGTCTGTTCCAACACTTCAATTCACAGTGCGAAGTGAATGGAGTGTTGCTTCACTTTCTAAATGCTGTCCTTTCAGAGAAAATCACTTTCCTTTGAAAGTGCCTTAAGCTACTTACAAGCATTCAACAGAAATTCACATGCATTTTTCTGAAAGAGAAGCAGTCTGTTCCAACACTTCAATTCACTCGTCGAAGTGAATGGAGTGTTGCTTCACTTTCTAAATGCTGTCCTCTCAGAGAAAATCACTTTCCTTTGAAAGTGCCTTAAGCTACTTACAAGCATTCACAAAAAACTCATATTTGTTTCTCTGAAAGAGAAGTAGTCTGTTCCAACACTTCAATTCACTGTTCGAAGTGAATGGAGTGTTGTTTCACTTTCTAAATGCTGTCCTTTCAGAGAAAATCACTTTCCTTTGAAAGAGCCTTAAGCTACTTACAAGCATTCACAAGAAACTCACATGCATTTTTCTGAAAGAGAAGCAGTCTGTTCCAACACTTCAATTCACTGTGCGAAGTGAATGGAGTGTTGTTTCACTTTCTAAATGCTGTCCTTTCAGAGAAAATCACTTTCCTTTGAAAGTGCCTTAAGCTACTTACAAGCATTCAACAGAAATTCAAATGCATATCACTGAAAGAGAAGCAGTCTGTTCCAGCACTTCAATTCGCAGTGCGAAGTGAATGGAGTGTTGCTTCACTTTCTAAATGCTGTAGTTTCAGAGAAAATCACTTTCCTTTGAAAGTGCCTTAAGCTACTTACAAGCATTCACAAGAAACTCATATGCATTTTTCTGAAAGAGAAGCAGTGTGTTCCAACACTTCAATTCACTGTGCGTAGTGAATGGAGTGTTGCTTCACTTTCTAAATGCTGTCCTTTCAGAGAAAATCACTTTCCTTTGAAATTGCCTTAAGCTACTTACAAGCATTCAGAAGAAAATCACATGCATTTTTCTGAAAGAGAAGCAGTTTGTTCCAACACTTCAATTCACTGTGCGAAGTGAATGGAGTGTTGCTTTACTTTCTAAATGCTCTCCTTTTAGAGAAAATCACTCTCTTTTGAAACTGCCTTAGCTACTTACAAGTATTCACAAGAAACTCACATCTGTTTCTCTGAAAGAGAAGCAGTCTGTTCCAACACTTCAATTCACTGTGCGAAGTGAATGGAGTGTTGCTTCACGTTCTAAATGCTGTCCTTTCAGAGAAAATCACTTTGCTTTGAAACTGCCTTAAGCTACTCACAAGCATTCACAAGAAACTCACATCTGTTTCTCTGAAAGAGAAGCAGTCTGTTCCAACACTTCAATTCACTGTGCGAAGTGAATGGAGTGTTGCTTCACATTCTAAATGCTCTCCTTTTAGAGGAAAGCACTCTCTTTTGAATCTGCCGTAAGCTACTTACAAGCATTCACAAGAAACTCACATCTATTTCTGTGAAAGAGAAGCAGTCTGTTCCAACACTTCAATTCACTGTGCGAAGTGAATGGAGTGTTGCTTCACTTTCTAAATGCTGTCCTTTCAGAGAAAATCACTTTCCTTTGAAAGTGCCTTAAGCTACTTACAAGCATTCAACAGAAATTCACATGCATTTTTCTGAAAGAGAAGCAGTCTGTTCCAACACTTCAATTCACTCGTCGAAGTGAATGGAGTGTTGCTTCACTTTCTAAATGCTGTCCTCTCAGAGAAAATCACTTTCTTTGAAAGTGCCTTAAGCTACTTACAAGCATTCACAAAAAACTCATATTTGTTTCTCTGAAAGAGAAGTAGTCTGTTCCAACACTTCAATTCACTGTTCGAAGTGAATGGAGTGTTGTTTCACTTTCTAAATGCTGTCCTTTCAGAGAAAATCACTTTCCTTTGAAAGTGCCTTAAGCTACTTACAAGCATTCACAAGACTCACATGCATTTTTCTGAAAGAGAAGCAGTCTGTTCCAACACTTCAATTCACTGTGCGAAGTGAATGGAGTGTTGTTTCACTTTCTAAATGCTGTCCTTTCAGAGAAAATCACTTTCCTTTGAAAGTGCCTTAAGCTACTTACAAGCATTCAACAGAAATTCACATGCATATCACTGAAAGAGAAGCAGTCTGTTCCAGCACTTCAATTCGCAGTGCGAAGTGAATGGAGTGTTGCTTCACTTTCTAAATGCTGTAGTTTCAGAGAAAATCACTTTCCTTTGAAAGTGCCTTAAGCTACTTACAAGCATTCACAAGAAACTCATATGCATTTTTCTGAAAGAGAAGCAGTGTGTTCCAACACTTCAATTCACTGTGCGTAGTGAATGGAGTGTTGCTTCACTTTCTAAATGCTGTCCTTTCAGAGAAAATCACTTTCCTTTGAAATTGCCTTAAGCTACTTACAAGCATTCACAAGAAAATCACATGCATTTTTCTGAAAGAGAAGCAGTTTGTTCCAACACTTCAATTCACTGTGCGACGTGAATGGAGTGTTGCTTCACTTTCTATACGCTCTCCTTTTAGAGAAAATCACTCTCTTTTGAAACTGCCTTAAGCTACTTACAAGCATTCACAAGAAACTCACATCTGTTTCTCTGAAAGAGAAGCAGTCTGTTCCAACACTTCAATTCACAGTGCGAAGTGAATGGAGTGTTGCTTCACTTTCTAAATGCTGTCCTTTCAGAGAAAATCACTTTCCTTTGAAAGTGCCTTAAGCTACTTACAAGCATTCAACAGAAATTCACATGCATATCACTGAAAGAGAAGCAGTCTGTTCCAACACTTCAATTCGCAGTGCGAAGTGAATGGAGTGTTGCTTCACTTTCTAAATGCTGTAGTTTCAGAGAAAATCACTTTCCTTTGAAAGTTCCGTAAGCTACTTACAAGCATTCACAAGAAACTCACATGCATTTTTCTGAAAGAGAAGCAGTCTGTTCCAACACTTCAATTCACTGTGCGTAGTGAATGGAGTGTTGCTTCACTTTCTAAATGCTGTCCTTTCAGAGAAAATCACTTTCCTTTGAAAGTGCCTTAGGCTACTTACAAGCATTCACAATAAACTCATATCTGTTTCTCAGGAAGAGAAGTAGTCTGTTCCAACACTTCAATTCACTTTGTAGTGAATGGAGTGTTGCTTCACTTTCTAAATGCTGTCCTTTCAGAGAAAATCACTTTCCTTTGAAAGTGCCTTAGGCTACTTACAAGCATTCACAAAAAACTCATATCTGTTTCTCTGATAGAGAAGTAGTCTGTTCGAACACTTCAATTCACTGTGCGTAGTGAATGGAGTGTTGCTTCACTTTCTAAATGCTGTCCTTTCAGAGAAAATCACTTTCCTTTGAAATTGCCTTAAGCTACTTACAAGCATTCAAAAGAAACTCACACGCAGTGTTCTGAAAGAGAAGCAGTTTGTTCTAACACTTCAATTCACTGTGCGAAGTGAATGGAGTGTTGCTTCACTTTCTATATGCTCTCCTTTTAGAGAAAATCACTCTCTTTTAAAACTGCCTTAAGCTACTTACAAGCATTCACAAGAAACTCACATCTGTTTCTCTGAAAAAGAAGCAGTCTGTTCCAACACTTCAATTCACTGTGCGAAGTGAATGGAGTGTTGCTTTACTTTCTAAATGCTCTACTTTTAGAGAAAAGCACTCTCTTTTGAAACTGCCTTAAGCTACTAACAAGCATTCACAAGAAACTTACATCTGTTTCTCTGAAAGAGAAGCAGTCTGTTCCAACACTTCAATTCACTGTGCGAAGTGAATGGAGTGTTGCTTCACTTTCTAAATGCTGTCCTTTAGAGAAAATCACTTTGCTTTGAATATGCCTTAAGCTACTTACAGGCATTCACAAAAAACTCACATCCGTTTCACTGAAAGAGAAGCAGTCTGTTCCAACACTTCAATTCACTGGGCGAAGTGAATGGAGTGTTGCTTCACTTTCTATATGCTCTCCTTTGAGAGAAAATCACTCTCTTTTGAAAATGCCTTAAGCTACTTACAAGCATTCAGAAGAAACTCCCATGCATTTTTCTGAAAGAGAAGCAGTCTGTTCCAACACTTCAATTCACTGTGCGGAGTGAATGGAGTGTTTTTTCACTTTGTAAATGCTGTCCTTTCAGAGAAAATCACTTTCCTTTGAAAGTGCCTTAAGCTACTTACAAGCATTCAACAGAAATTCACATGCATTTCACTGAAAGAGAAGCAGTCTGTTCCAACACTTCAATTCACGGTGCGAAGTGAATGGAGTGTTGCTTCACTTTCTATATGCTCTCCTTTTAGAGAAAATCACTCTCTTTTGAAACTGCCTTAAGCTACTTACAAGCATTCACAAGAAACTCACATCTGTTTCTCTGAAAGAGAAGCAGTCTGTTCCAACACTTCAATTCATTGTGCGAAGTGAATGGAGTGTTGCTTCACGTTCTAAATGCTGTCCTTTCAGAGAAAATCACTTTGCTTTGAATATGCCTTAAGCTACTTACAAGCATTCACAAAAAACTCACATCCATTTCACTGAAAGAGAAGCAGTCTGTTCCAACACTTCAATTCACTGGGCGAAGTGAATGGAGTGTTGCTTCACTTTCTATATGCTCTCCTTTGATAGATAATCACACTCTTTTGAAAATGCCTTAAGCTACTTACAAGCATTCAACAGAAATTCACATGCGTTTCTCTGAAAGAGAAGCAGTCTGTTCCAACACTTCAATTCACAGTGCGAAGTGAATGGAGTGTTGCTTGACTTTCTAAATGCTGTCCTTTCAGAGAAAATCACTTTCCTTTGAAAGTGCCTTAAGCTACTTACAAGCATTCAACAGAAATTCACATGCATTTCACTGAAAGAGAAGCAGTCTGTTCCAACACTTCAATTCACTGTGCGAAGTGAATGGAGTGTTGCTTCACTTTCTAAATGCTGTCCTTTCAGAGAAAATCACTTTCCTTTGAAAGTGCCTTAAGCTACTTACAAGCATTCACAAGAAACTCACATGCATATTTCTGAAAGAGAAGCAGTCTGTTCCAACACTTCAATTCACTGTGCGTAGTGAATGGAGTGTTGCTTCACTTTCTAAATGCTGTCCTTTCAGAGAAAATCACTTTCCTTTGAAATTGCCTTAAGCTACTTACAAGCATTCACAAGAAACTCACAGGCAGTTTTCTGAAAGAGAAGCAGTTTGTTCTAACACTTCAATTCACTGTGCGAAGTGAATGGAGTGTTGCTTCACTTTCTATATGCTCTCCTTTTAGAGAAAATCACTCTCTTTTAAAACTGCCTTAAGCTACTTACAAGCATTCACAAGAAACTCACATCTGTTTCTCTGAAAGAGAAGCAGTCTGTTCCAACACTTCAATTCACTGTGCGAAGTGAATGGAGTGTTGCTTTACTTTCTAAATGCTCTCCTTTTAGAGAAAAGCACTCTCTTTTGAAACTGCCTTAAGCTACTTACAAGCATTCACAAGAAACTTACATCTGTTTCTCTGAAAGAGAAGCAGTCTGTTCCAACACTTCAATTCACTGTGCGAAGTGAATGGAGTGTTGCTTCACTTTCTAAATGCTGTCCTTTAGAGAAAATCACTTTGCTTTGAATATGCCTTAAGCTACTTACAGGCATTCACAAAAAACTCACATCCATTTCACTGAAAGAGAAGCAGTCTGTTCCAACACTTCAATTCGCTGGGCGAAGTGAATGGAGTGTTGCTTCACTTTCTATATGCTCTCCTTTGAGAGAAAATCACTCTCTTTTGAAACTGCCTTAAGCTACTAACAAGCATTCAGAAGAAACTCACATGCATTTTTCTGAAAGAGAAGCAGTCTGTTCCAACACTTCAATTCACTGTGCGAAGTGAATGGAGTGTTTTTTCACTTTCTAAATGCTGTCCTTTCAGAGAAAATCACTTTCCTTTGAAAGTGCCTTAAGCTACTTACAAGCATTCAACAGAAATTCACATGCATTTCACTGAAAGAGATGCAGTCTGTTCCAACACTTCAATTCACGGTGCGAAGTGAATGGAGTGTTGCTTCACTTTCTATATGCTCTCCTTTTAGAGAAAATCACTCTCTTTTGAAACTGCCTTAAGCTACTTACAAGCATTCACAAGAAACTCACATCTGTTTCTGTGAAAGAGAAGCAATCTGTTCCAACACTTCAATTCACTGTGCGAAGTGAATGGAGTGTTGATTCACTTTCTAAATGCTGTCCTTTCAGAGAAAATCACTTTGCTTTGAATATGCCTTAAGCTACTTATAAGCATTCACAAAAAACTCACATCCGTTTCACTGAAAGAGAAGCAGTCTGTTCCAACACTTCAATTCACTGGGCAAAGTGAATGGAGTGTTGCTTCACTTTCTATATGCTCTCCTTTGAGAGAAAATCACTCTCTTTTGAAAATGCCCTAAGCAACTTACAAGCATTCAACAGAAATTCACATGCGTTTCTCTGAAAGAGAAGCAGTCTGTTCCAACACTTCAATTCACAGTGCGAATTTAATGGAGTGTTGCTTCACTTTCTAAATGCTGTCCTTTCAGAGAAAATCACTTTCCTTTGAAAGTGCCTTAAGCTACTTACAAGCATTCAACAGAAATTCACATGCATTTCACTGAAAGTGAAGCAGTCTGTTCCAACACTTCAATTCGCAGTGCGAAGTGAATGGAGTGTTGCTTCACTTTCTAAATGCTGTCCTCTCAGAGAAAATCACTTTCCTTTGAAAGCGCCTTAAGCTACTTACAAGCATTCACACAAAAATCATATCTGTTTCTCTGAAAGAGAAGTAGTCTGTTCCAACACTTCAATTCACTGTGCGAAGTGAATGGAGTGTCGCTTAACTTTCTAAATGCTGTCCTTTCAGAGAAAATCACTTTCCTTTGAAAGTGCCTTAAGCTACTTACAAGCATTCACAAGAAACTCACATGCATTTTTCTGAAAGAGAAGCAGTCTGTTCAAACACTTCAATTCACTGTGCGTAGTCAATGGAGTGTTGCTTCACTTTCTAAATGCTGTCCTTTCAGAGAAAATCACTTTCCTTTGAAAGTGCCTTAAGCTACTTACAAGCATTCACAAGAAACTCACACGCATTTTTCTGAAAGAGAAGCAGTTTGTTCCAACACTTCAATTCCCTGTGCGAAGTGAATGGAGTGTTGCTTCACTTTCTATATGCTCTCCTTTTAGAGAAAATCACTCTCTTTTGAAACTGCCTTAAGCTACTTACAAGCATTCACAAGAAACTCACATCTGTTTCTCTGAAAGAGAAGCAGTCTGTTCCAACACTTCAATTCACTGTGCGAAGTGAATGGAGTGTTGCTTCACTTTCTGAATGCTCTCTTTTAGAGAAAAGCACTCTCTTTTGAAACTCCCTTAAGCTACTTACAAGCATTCACAAGAAACTCACATCTGTTTCTGCGAAAGTGAAGCAGTCTGTTCCAACACTTCAATTCACTGTGCGAAGTGAAAGGAGTGTTGCTTCACTTTCTAAATGCTGTCCTTTCAGAGAAAATCACTATGCTTTGAATATGCCTTAAGCTACTTACAAGCATTCACAAAAAACTCACATCCGTTTCACTGAAAGAGAAGCAGTCTGTTCCAACACTTCAATTCACTGGGCGAAGTGAATGGAGTGTTGCTTCACTTTCTAAATGCTGTCCTTTCAGAGAAAATCACTTTCCTTTGAAAGTGGCTTAAGCTACTTACAAGCATTCAACAGAAATTCACGTGCATTTCACTGAAATAGAAGCAGTCTGTTCCAACACTTCAATTCACTGTGCGAAGTGAATGGAGTGTTGCTTCACGTTCTAAATGCTGTCCTTTCAGAGAAAATCACTTTCCTTTGAAAGTGCCTTAAGCTACTTACAAGCATTCACAAGAAACTCACATGCATTTTTCTGAAAGAGAAGCAGTCTGTTCCAACACTTCAATTCACAGTGCGTAGTGAATAGAGTGTTGCTTCACTTTCTAAATGCTGTCCTTTCAGAGAAAATCACTTTCCTTCGAAAGTGCCTTAAGCTACATACAAGCATTCACAAGTAACTCACACGCATTTTTCTGAAAGAGAAGCAGTTTGTTCCAACACTTCAATTCACTGTACGAAGTGAATGGAGTGTTGCTTCACTTTCTATATGCTCTCCTTTTAGAGAAAATCACTCTCTTTTGATACTGCCTTAAGCTACTTACAAGCATTTACAAGAAACTCAAATCTGTTTCTCTGAAAAAGAAGTAGTCTGTTCCAACACTTCAATTCACTGTGCGAAGTGAATGGAGTGTTGCTTCACTTTCTAAATGCTGTCCTTTCAGAGAAAATCACTTTCCTTTGAAAGTGCCTTAAGCTACTTACAAGCATTCACAAGAAACTCACATGCATTTTTCTGAAAGAGAAGCAGTCTGTTCAAACACTTCAATTCACTGTGCGTAGTCAATGGAGTGTTGCTTCACTTTCTAAATGCTGTCCTTTCAGAGAAAATCACTTTCCTTTGAAAGTGCCTTAAGCTACTTACAAGCATTCACAAGAAACTCACACGCATTTTTCTGAAAGAGAAGCAGTTTGTTCCAACACTTCAATTCCCTGTGCGAAGTGAATGGAGTGTTGCTTCACTTTCTATATGCTCTCCTTTTAGAGAATATCACTCTCTTTTGAAACTGCCTTAAGCTACTTACAAGCATTCACAAGAAACTCACATCTGTTTCTCTGAAAGAGAAGCAGTCTGTTCCAACACTTCAATTCACTGTGCGAAGTGAATGGAGTGTTGCTTCACTTTCTGAATGCTCTCCTTTTAGAGAAAAGCACTCTCTTTTGAAACTCCCTTAAGCTACTTACAAGCATTCACAAGAAACTCACATCTGTTTCTGTGAAAGTGAAGCAGTCTGTTCCAACACTTCAATTCACTGTGCGAAGTGAAAGGAGTGTTGCTTCACTTTCTAAATGCTGTCCTTTCAGAGAAAATCACTTTGCTTTGAATATGCCTTAAGCTACTTACAAGCATTCACAAAAAACTCACATCCGTTTCACTGAAAGAGAAGCAGTCTGTTCCAACACTTCAATTCACTGGGCGAAGTGAATGGAGTGTTGCTTCACTTTCTATATGCTCTCCTTTGAGAGAAAATCACTCTCCTTTGAAAATGCCTTAAGCTACTTACAAGCATTCAGAAGAAACTCACATGCATTTTTCAGAAAGTGAAGCAGTCTGTTCCAACACTTCAATTCACTGTGCGAAGTGAATGGAGTGTTGCTTCACGTTCTAAATGCTGTCCTTTCAGAGAAAATCACTTTCCTTTGAAAGTGCCTTAAGCTACTTACAAGCATTCACAAGAAACTCACATGCATTTTTCTGAAAGAGAAGCAGTCTGTTCCAACACTTCAATTCACAGTGCGTAGTGAATAGAGTGTTGCTTCACTTTCTAAATGCTGTCCTTTCAGAGAAAATCACTTTCCTTCGAAAGTGCCTTAAGCTACTTACAAGCATTCACAAGTAACTCACACGCATTTTTCTGAAAGAGAAGCAGTTTGTTCCAACACTTCAATTCACTGTACGAAGTGAATGGAGTGTTGCTTCACTTTCTATATGCTCTCCTTTTAGAGAAAATCACTCTCTTTTGATACTGCCTTAAGCTACTTACAAGCATTTACAAGAAACTCAAATCTGTTTCTCTGAAAAAGAAGCAGTCTGTTCCAACACTTCAATTCACTGTGCGAAGTGAATGGAGTGTTGCTTTACTTTCTAAATGCTCTCCTTTTAGAGAAAAGCACTCTCTTTTGAAACTACCTTAAGCTACTTACAAGCATTCACCAGAAACTCACATCTGTTTCTCTGAAAGAGAAGCAGTCTGTTCCAACACTTCAATTCACTGTGCGAAGTGAATGGAGTGTTGCTTCACGTTCTAAATGCTGTCCTTTAGAGAAAATCACTTTGCTTTGAATATGCCTTAAGCTACTTACAAGCATTCACAAAAAACTCACATCCGTTTCACTGAAAGAGAAGCAGTCTGTTCCAACACTTCAATTCACTGGGCGAAGTGAATGGAGTGTTGCTTCACTTTCTATATGCTCTCCTTTGATAGAAAATCACTCTCTTTTGAAAATGCCTTAAGCTACTTACAAGCATTCAACAGAAATTCACATGCATTTCTCTGAAAGAGAAGCAGTCTGTTCCAACACTTCAATTCACAGTGCGAAGTGAATGGAGTGTTGCTTCACTTTCTAAATGCTGTCCTTTCAGAGAAAAGCACTCTCTTTTGAAACTGCCTTAAGATACTTACAAGCATTCACAAGAAACTTACATCTGTTTCTCTGAAAGAGAAGCAGTCTGTTCCAACACTTCAATTCACTGTGCGAAGTGAATGGAGTGTTGCTTCACTTTCTAAATGCTGTCCTTTAGAGAAAATCACTTTGCTTTGAATATGCCTTAAGCTACTTACAGGCATTCACAAAAAACTCACATCCGTTTCACTGAAAGAGAAGCAGTCTGTTCCAACACTTCAATTCACTGGGCGAAGTGAATGGAGTGTTGCTTCACTTTCTATATGCTCTCCTTTGAGAGAAAATCACTCTCTTTTGAAAATGCCTTAAGCTACTTACAAGCATTCAGAAGAAACTCACATGCATTTTTCTGAAAGAGGAGCAGTCTGTTCCAACACTTCAATTCACTGTGCGAAGTGAATGGAGTGTTTTTTCACTTTCTAAATGCTGTCCTTTCAGAGAAAATCACTTTCCTTTGAAAGTGCCTTAAGCTACTTACAAGCATTCAACAGAAATTCACATGCATTTCAATGAAAGAGAAGCAGTCAGTTCCAACATTTCAATTCACGGTGCGAAGTGAATGGAGTGTTGCTTCACTTTCTATATGCTCTCCTTTTAGAGAAAATCACTCTCTTTTAAAACTGCCTTAAGCTACTTACAAGCATTCACAAGAAACTCACATCTGTTTCTGTGAAAGTGAAGCAGTCTGTTCCAACACTTCAATTCACTGTGCGAAGTGAAAGGAGTGTTGCTTCACTTTCTAAATGCTGTCCTTTCAGAGAAAATCACTATGCTTTGAATATGCCTTAAGCTACTTACAAGCATTCACAAAAAACTCACATCTGTTTCACTGAAAGAGAAGCAGTCTGTTCCAACACTTCAATTCACTGGGCGAAGTGAATGGAGTGTTGCTTCACTTTCTATATGCTCTCCTTTGAGAGAAAATCACTCTCCTTTGAAAATGCCTTAAGCTACTTACAAGCATTCAGAAGAAACTCACATGCATTTTTCTGAAAGTGAAGCAGTCTGTTCCAACTCTTCAATTCACTGTGCGAAGTGAATGGAGTGTTGTTTCACTTTCTAAATGCTGTCCTTTCAGAGAAAATCACTTTCCTTTGAAAGTGGCTTAAGCTACTTACAAGCATTCAACAGAAATTCACATGCATTTCACTGAAAGAGAAGCAGTCTGTTCCAACACTTCAATTCACTGTGCGAAGTGAATGGAGTGTTGCTTCACGTTCTAAATGCTGTCCTTTCAGAGAAAATCACTTTCCTTTGAAAGTGCCTTAAGCTACTTACAAGCATTCACAAGAAACTCACATGCATTTTTCTGAAAGAGAAGCAGTCTGTTCCAACACTTCAATTCACAGTGCATAGTGAATAGAGTGTTGCTTCACTTTCTAAATGCTGTCCTTTCAGAGAAAATCACTTTCCTTCGAAAGTGCCTTAAGCTACTTACAAGCATTCACAAGTAACTCACACGCATTTTTCTGAAAGAGAAGCAGTTTGTTCCAACACTTCAATTCACTGTACGAAGTGAATGGAGTGTTGCTTCACTTTCTATATGCTCTCCTTTTAGAGAAAATCACTCTCTTTTGATACTGCCTTAAGCTACTTACAAGCATTTACAAGAAACTCAAATCTGTTTCTCTGAAAAAGAAGAAGTCTGTTCCAACACTTCAATTCACTGTGCGAAGTGAATGGAGTGTTGCTTCGCTTTCTAAATGCTGTCCTTTCAGAGAAAATCACATTCCTTTGAAAGTGCCTTAAGCTACTTACAAGCATTCACAAGAAACTCACATGCATTTTTCTGAAAGCGAAGCAGTCTGTTCAAACACTTCAATTCACTGTGCGTACTCAATGGAGTGTTGCTTCACTTTCTAAATGCTGTCCTTTCAGAGAAAATCACTTTCCTTTGAAAGTGCCTTAAGCTACTTACAAGCATTCACAAAAAACTCACACGCATTTTTCTGAAAGAGAAGCAGTTTTTTCCAACACTTCAATTCCCTGTGCGAAGTGAATGGAGTGTTGCTTCACTTTCTATATGCTCTCCTTTTAGAGAAAATCACTCTCTTTTGAAACTGCCTTAAGCTACTTACAAGCATTCACAAGAAACTCACATCTGTTTCTCTGAAAGAGAAGCAGTCTGTTCCAACACTTCAATTCACTGTGCGAAGTGAATGGAGTGTTGCTTCACTTTCTGAATGCTCTCCTTTTAGAGAAAAGCACTCTCTTTTGAAACTCCCTTAAGCTACTTACAAGCATTCACAAGAAACTCACATCTGTTTCTGTGAAAGTGAAGCAGTCTGTTCCAACACTTCAATTCACTGTGCGAAGTGAAAGGAGTGTTGCTTCACTTTCTAAATGCTGTCCTTTCAGAGAAAATCACTTTGCTTTGAATATGCCTTAAGCTACTTACAAGCATTCACCAGAAACTCACATCTGTTTCTCTGAAAGAGAAGCAGTCTGTTCCAACACTTCAATTCACTGTGCGAAGTGAATGGAGTGTTGCTTCACGTTCTAAATGCTGTCCTTTAGAGAAAATCACTTTGCTTTGAATATGCCTTAAGCTACTTACAAGCATTCACAAAAAACTCACATCCGTTTCACTGAAAGAGAAGCAGTCTGTTCCAACACTTCAATTCACTGGGCGAAGTGAATGGAGTGTTGCTTCACTTTCTATATGCTCTCCTTTGATAGAAAATCACTCTCTTTTGAAAATGCCTTAAGCTACTTACAAGCATTCAACAGAAATTCACATGCGTTTCTCTGAAAGAGAAGCAGTCTGTTCCAACACTTCAATTCACAGTGCGAAGTGAATGGAGTGTTGCTTCACTTTCTAAATGCTGTCCTTTCAGAGAAAAGCACTCTCTTTTGAAACTGCCTTAAGATACTTACAAGCATTCACAAGAAACTTACATCTGTTTCTCTGAAAGAGAAGCAGTCTGTTCCAACACTTCAATTCACTGTGCGAAGTGAATGGAGTGTTGCTTCACTTTCTAAATGCTGTCCTTTAGAGAAAATCACTTTGCTTTGAATATGCCTTAAGCTACTTACAGGCATTCACAAAAAACTCACATCCGTTTCACTGAAAGAGAAGCAGTCTGTTCCAACACTTCAATTCACTGGGCGAAGTGAATGGAGTGTTGCTTCACTTTCTATATGCTCTCCTTTGAGAGAAAATCACTCTCTTTTGAAAATGCCTTAAGCTACTTACAAGCATTCAGAAGAAACTCACATGCATTTTTCTGAAAGAGAAGCAGTCTGTTCCAACACTTCAATTCACTGTGCGAAGTGAATGGAGTGTTGCTTCACTTTCTAAATGCTGTCCTTTCAGAGAAAATCACTTTCCTTTGAAAGTGCCTTAAGCTACTTACAAGCATTCAACTGAAATTCACATGCATTTCAATGAAAGAGAAGCAGTCTGTTCCAACATTTCAATTCACGGTGCGAAGTGAATGGAGTGTTGCTTCACTTTCTATATGCTCTCCTTTTAGAGAAAATCACTCTCTTTTGAAACTGCCTTAAGCTACTTACAAGCATTCACAAGAAACTCACATCTGTTTCTGTGAAAGTGAAGCAGTCTGTTCCAACACTTCAATTCACTGTGCGAAGTGAAAGGAGTGCTGCTTCACTTTCTAAATGCTGTCCTTTCAGAGAAAATCACTATGCTTTGAATATGCCTTAAGCTACTTACAAGCATTCACAAAAAACTCACATCCGTTTCACTGAAAGAGAAGCAGTCTGTTCCAACACTTCAATTCACTGGGCGAAGTGAATGGAGTGTTGCTTCACTTTCTATATGCTCTCCTTTGAGAGAATATCACTCTCCTTTGAAAATGCCTTAAGCTACTTACAAGCATTCAGAAGAAACTCACATGCATTTTTCTGAAAGTGAAGCAGTCTGTTCCAACACTTCAATTCACTGTGCGAAGTGAATGGAGTGTTGTTTCACTTTCTAAATGCTGTCCTTTCAGAGAAAATCACTTTTCTTTGAAAGTGGCTTAAGCTACTTACAAGCATTCAACAGAAATTCACATGCATTTCACTGAAAGAGAAGCAGTCTGTTCCAACACTTCAATTCACTGTGCGAAGTGAATGGAGTGTTGCTTCACGTTCTAAATGCTGTCCTTTCAGAGAAAATCACTTTCCTTTGAAAGTGCCTTAAGCTACTTACAAGCATTCACAAGAAACTCACATGCATTTTTCTGAAAGAGAAGCAGTCTGTTCCAACACTTCAATTCACAGTGCGTAGTGAATAGAGTGTTGCTTCACTTTCTAAATGCTGTCCTTTCAGAGAAAATCACTTTCCTTCGAAAGTGCCTTAAGCTACTTACAAGCATTCACAAGTAACTCACACGCATTTTTCTGAAAGAGAAGCAGTTTGTTCCAACACTTCAATTCACTGTACGAAGTGAATGGAGTGTTGCTTCACTTTCTATATGCTCTCCTTTTAGAGAAAATCACTCTCTTTTGATACTGCCTTAAGCTACTTACAAGCATTTACAAGAAACTCAAATCTGTTTCTCTGAAAAAGAAGCAGTCTGTTCCAACACTTCAATTCACTGTGCGAAGTGAATGGAGTGTTGCTTCACTTTCTAAATGCTGTCCTTTAGAGAAAATCACTTTGCTTTGAATATGCCTTAAGCTACTTACAAGCATTCACAAAAAACTCACATCCGTTTCACTGAAAGAGAAGCAGTCTGTTCCAACACTTCAATTCACTGGGCGAAGTGAATGGAGTGTTGCTTCACTTTCTATATGCTCTCCTTTGATAGAAAATCACTCTCTTTTGAAAATGCCTTAAGCTACTTACAAGCATTCAACAGAAATTCACATGCGTTTCTCTGAAAGAGAAGCAGTCTGTTCCAACACTTCAATTCACAGTGCGAAGTGAATGGAGTGTTGCTTCACTTTCTAAATGCTGTCCTTTCAGAGAAAAGCACTCTCTTTTGAAACTGCCTTAAGATACTTACAAGCATTCACAAGAAACTTACATCTGTTTCTCTGAAAGAGAAGCAGTCTGTTCCAACACTTCAATTCACTGTGCGAAGTGAATGGAGTGTTGCTTCACTTTCTAAATGCTGTCCTTTAGAGAAAATCACTTTGCTTTGAATATGCCTTAAGCTACTTACAGGCATTCACAAAAAACTCACATCCGTTTCACTGAAAGAGAAGCAGTCTGTTCCAACACTTCAATTCACTGGGCGAAGTGAATGGAGTGTTGCTTCACTTTCTATATGCTCTCCTTTGAGAGAAAATCACTCTCTTTTGAAAATGCCTTAAGCTACTTACAAGCATTCAGAAGAAACTCACATGCATTTTTCTGAAAGAGAAGCAGTCTGTTCCAACACTTCAATTCACTGTGCGAAGTGAATGGAGTGTTGCTTCACTTTCTAAATGCTGTCCTTTCAGAGAAAATCACTTTCCTTTGAAAGTGCCTTAAGCTACTTACAAGCATTCAACAGAAACTCACATGCATTTCAATGAAAGAGAAGCAGTCTGTTCCAACACTTCAATTCACTGTGCGAAGTGAATGGAGTGTTGCTTCACGTTCTAAATGCTGTCCTTTCAGAGAAAATCACTTTCCTTCGAAAGTGCCTTAAGCTACTTACAAGCATTCACAAGTAACTCACACGCATTTTTCTGAAAGAGAAGCAGTTTGTTCCAACACTTCAATTCACTGTACGAAGTGAATGGAGTGTTGCTTCACTTTCTATATGCTCTCCTTTTAGAGAAAATCACTCTCTTTTGATACTGCCTTAAGCTACTTACAAGCATTTACAAGAAACTCAAATCTGTTTCTCTGAAAAAGAAGCAGTCTGTTCCAACACTTCAATTCACTGTGCGAAGTGAATGGAGTGTTGCTTCACTTTCTAAATGCTGTCCTTTCAGAGAAAATCACTTTCCTTTGAAAGTGCCTTAAGCTACTTACAAGCATTCACAAGAAACTCACATGCATTTTTCTGAAAGCGAAGCAGTCTGTTCAAACACTTCAATTCACTGTGCGTAGTCAATGGAGTGTTGCTTCACTTTCTAAATGCTGTCCTTTCAGAGAAAATCACTTTCCTTTGAAAGTGCCTTAAGCTACTTACAAGCATTCACAAGAAACTCACACGCATTTTTCTGAAAGAGAAGCAGTTTGTTCCAACACTTCAATTCCCTGTGCGAAGTGAATGGAGTGTTGCTTCACTTTCTATATGCTCTCCTTTTAGAGAAAATCACTTTCTTTTGAAACTGCCTTAAGCTACTTACAAGCATTCACAAGAAACTCACATCTGTTTCTCTGAAAGAGAAGCAGTCAGTTCCAACACTTCAATTCACTGTGCGAAGTGAATGGAGTGTTGCTTCACTTTCTGAATGCTCTCCTTTTAGAGAAAAGCACTCTCTTTTGAAACTCCCTTAAGCTACTTACAAGCATTCACAAGAAACTCACATCTGTTTCTGTGAAAGTGAAGGAGTCTGTTCCAACACTTCAATTCACTGTGCGAAGTGAATGGAGTGTTGCTTCACTTTCTAAATGCTGTCCTTTCAGAGAAAATCACTTTGCTTTGAATATGCCTTAAGCTACTTACAAGCATTCACAAAAAACTCACATCCGTTTCACTGAAAGAGAAGCAGTCTGTTCCAACACTTCAATTCACTGGGCGAAGTGAATGGAGTGTTGCTTCACTTTCTATATGCTCTCCTTTGAGAGAAAATCACTCTCCTTTGAAAATGCCTTAAGCTACTTACAAGCATTCAGAAGAAACTCACATGCATTTTTCTTAAAGTGAAGCAGTCTGTTCCAACACTTCAATTCACTGTGCGAAGTGAATGGAGTGTTGCTTAACGTTCTAAATGCTGTCCTTTCAGAGAAAATCACTTTCCTTTGAAAGTGCCTTAAGCTACTTACAAGCATTCACAAGAAACTCACATGCATTTTTCTGAAAGAGAAGCAGTCTGTTCCAACACTTCAATTCACGGTGCATAGTGAATAGAGTGTTGCTTCACTTTCTAAATGCTGTCCTTTCAGAGAAAATCACTTTCCTTCGAAAGTGCCTTAAGCTACTTACAAGCATTCACAAGTAACTCACACGCATTTTTCTGAAAGAGAAGTAGTTTGTTCCAACACTTCAATTCACTGTACGAAGTGAATGGAGTGTTGCTTCACTTTCTATATGCTCTCCTTTTAGAGAAAATCACTCTCTTTTGATACTGCCTTAAGCTACTTACAAGCATTTACAAGAAACACAAATCTGTTTCTCTGAAAAAGTAGCAGTCTGTTCCAACACTTCAATTCACTGTGCGAAGTGAATGGAGTGTTGCTTTACTTTCTAAATGCTCTCCTTTTAGAGAAAAGCACTCTCTTTTGAAACTACCTTAAGCTACTTACAAGCATTCACAATAAACTCACATCCGTTTCACTGAAAGAGAAGCAGTCTGTTCCAACACTTCAATTCACTCGTCGAAGTGAATGGAGTGTTGCTTCATTTTCTATATGCTCTCCTTTGAGAGAAAATCACTCTCTTTTGAAAATGCCTTAAGCTACTTACAAGCATTCAACAGAAATTCACATGCGTTTCTCTGAAAGAGAAGCAGTCTGTTCCAACACTTCAATTCACAGTGCGAAGTGAATGGAGTGTTGCTTCACTTTCTAAATGCTGTCCTTTCAGAGAAAATCACTTTCCTTTGAAAGTGCCTTAAGCTACTTACAAGCATCCAACAGAAATTCACATGCATTTTTCTGAAAGAGAAGCAGTCTGTTCCAACACTTCAATTCACTGTGCGAAGTGAATGGAGTGTTGCTTCACTTTCTAATTGCTGTCCTCTCAGAGAAAATCACTTTCCTTTGAAAGTGCCTTAAGCTACTTACAAGCATTCACAAAAAAACTCATATCTGTTTCTCTGAAAGAGAAGTAGTCTGTTCCAACAATTCAATTCACTGTGCGAAGTGAATGGAGTGTTGTTTCACTTTCTAAATGCTGTCCTTTCAGAGAAAATCACTTTCCTTTGAAAGTGCCTTAAGCTACTTACAAGCATTCACAAGAAACTCACATGCATTTTTCTGAAAGAGAAGCAGTCTGTTCCAACACTTCAATTCACTGTGCGTAGTGAATGGAGTGTTGCTTCACTTTCTAAATGCTGTCCTTTCAGAGAAAATCACTTTCCTTTGAAATTGCCTTAAGCTACTTACAAGCATTCACAAGAAACTCACACGCATTTTTCTGAAAGAGAAGCAGTTTGTTCCAACACTTCAATTCACTGGGCGAAGTGAATGGAGTGTTGCTTCACTTTCTATATGCTCTCCTTTTAGAGAAAATCACTCTCTTTTGAAACTGCCTTAAGCTACTTACAAGCATTCACAAGAAACTCACATTGTTTCTCTGAAAAAGAACGAGTCTGTTCCAACACTTCAATTCACTGTGCGAAGTGAATGGAGTGTTGCTTTACTTTCTAAATGCTCTCCTTTAGAGAAAAGCACTCTCTTTTGAAACTGCCTTAGCTACTTACAAGCATTCACAAGAAACTCACATCTGTTTCTCTGAAAGAGAAGCAGTCTGTTCCAACACTTCAATTCACTGTGCGAAGTGAATGGAGTGTTGCTTCACGTTCTAAATGCTGTCCTTTCAGAGAAAATCACTTTGTTTGAAACTGCCTTAAGCTACTCACAAGCATTCACAAGAAACTCACATCTGTTTCTCTGAAAGAGAAGCAGTCTGTTCCAACACTTCAATTCACTGTGCGAAGTGAATGGAGTGTTGCTTCACATTCTAAATGCTCTCCTTTTAGAGGAAAGCACTCTCTTTTGAAACTGCCGTAAGCTACTTACAAGCATTCACAAGAAACTCACATCTGTTTCTGTGAAAGAGAAGCAGTCTGTTCCAACACTTCAATTCACTGTGCGAAGTGAATGGAGTGTTGCTTCACTTTCTAAATACTGTCCTTTCAGAGAAAATCACTTTGCTTTGAATATGCCTTAAGCTACTTACATGCATTCACAATAAACTCACATCCGTTTCACTGAAAGAGAAGCATTCTATTCCAACACTTCAATACACTCGGCGAAGTGAATGGAGTGTTGCTTCATTTTCTATATGCTCTCCTTTGAGAGAAAATCACTCTCTTTTGAAAATGCCTTAAGCTACTTACAAGCATTCAACAGAAATTAACATGCGTTTCTATGAAAGAGAAGCAGTCGGTTCCAACACTTCAATTCACATTGCGAAGTGAATGGAGTGTTGCTTCACTTTCTAAATGCTGTCCTTTCAGAGAAAATCACTTTGCTTTGAATATGCCTTAAGCTACTTAAAAGCATTCACAATAAAATCACATCCGTTTCACTGAAAGAGAAGCAGTCTGTTCCAACACTTCAATTCACTGGGCGAAGTGAATGGAGTGTTGCTTCACTTTCTATATGCTCTCCTTTGAGAGAAAATCACTCTCTTTTGAAAATGCCTTAAGGTACTTACAAGCATTCAACAGAAATTCACATGCGTTTCTCTGAAAGAGAAGCAGTCTGTTCCAACACTTCAATTCACAGTGCGAAGTGAATAGAGTGTTGCTTCACTTTCTAAATGCTGTCCTCTCAGAGATAATCACTTTCCTTTGAAAGTGCCTTAAGCTACTTACAAGCATTCACAAAAAACTCATATCTGTTTCTCTGAAAGAGATGTAGTCTGTTCCAACACTTCAATTCACTGTGCGAAGTGAATGGAGTGTTGCTTCACTTTCTAAATGCTGTCCTCTCAGAGAAAATCACTTTCCTTTGAAAGTGCCTTAAGCTACTTACAAGCATTCACAAAAAACTCATATCTGTTTCTCTGAAAGAGAAGTAGTCTGTTCCAACACTTCAATTCACTGTGCGAAGTGAATGGAGTGTTGCTTCACTTTCTAAATGCTGTACTTTCAGAGAAAATCACTTTCCTTTGAAAGTGCCTTAAGCTACTTACAAGCATTCACAAGAAACTCACATGCATTTTTCTGAAAGAGAAGCAGTCTGTTCCAACACTTCAATTCACTGTGCGTAGTGAATGGAGTGTTGCTTTACTTTCTAAATGCTGTCCTTTCAGAGAAAATCACTTTCCTTTGAAAGTGCCTTAAGCTACTTAAAAGCATTCACAATAAACTCACATCCGTTTCACTGAAAGAGAAGCAGTCTGTTCCAACACTTCAATTCACTCGTCGAAGTGAATGGAGTGTTGCTTCATTTTCTATATGCTCTCCTTTGAGAGAAAATCACTCTCTTTTGAAAATGCCTTAAGCTACTTACAAGCATTCAACAGAAATTCACATGCGTTTCTCTGAAAGAGAAGCAGTCTGTTCCAACACTTCAATTCACAGTGCGAAGTGAATGGAGTGTTGCTTCACTTTCTAAATGCTGTCCTTTCAGAGAAAATCACTTTCCTTTGAAAGTTCCTTAAGCTACTTACAAGCATTCAACAGAAATTCACATGCATTTTTCTGAAAGAGAAGCAGTCTGTTCCAACACTTCAATTCACTGTGCGAAGTGAATGGAGTGTTGCTTCACTTTCTAAATGCTGTCCTTTCAGAGAAAATCACTTTCCTTTGAAAGTGCCTTAAGCTACTTACAAGCATTCACAATAAACTCACATCCGTTTCACTGAAAGAGAAGCAGTCTGTTCCAACACTTCAATTCACTCGTCGAAGTGAATGGAGTGTTGCTTCATTTTCTATATGCTCTCCTTTGAGAGAAAATCACTCTCTTTTGAAAATGCCTTAAGCTACTTACAAGCATTCAACAGAAATTCATATGCGTTTCTCTGAAAGAGAAGCAGTCTGTTCCAACACTTCAATTCACAGTGCGAAGTGAATGGAGTGTTGCTTCACTTTCTAAATGCTGTCCTTTCAGAGAAAATCACTTTCCTTTGAAAGTTCCTTAAGCTACTTACAAGCATTCAACAGAAATTCACATGCATTTTTCTGAAAGAGAAGCAGTCTCTTCCAACAATTCAATTCACTGTGCGAAGTGAATGGAGTGTTGCTTCACTTTCTAAATGCTGTCCTCTCAGAGAAAATCACTTTCCTTTGAAAGTGCCTTAAGCTACTTACAAGCATTCACAAGAAACTCACATCTGTTTCTCTGAAAGAGAAGCAGTCTGTTCCAACACTTCAATTCACTGTGCGAAGTGAATGGAGTGTTGCTTTACTTTCTAAATACTCTCCTTTAGAGAAAAGCACTCTCTTTTGAAACTGCCTTAGCTACTTACAAGCATTCACAAGAAACTCACATCTGTTTCTCTGAAAGAGAAGCAGTCTGTTCCAACACTTCAATTCACTGTGCGAAGTGAATGGAGTGTTGCTTCACGTTTTAAATGCTGTCCTTTCAGAGAAAATCACTTTGCTTTGAAACTGCCTTAAGCTACTCACAAGCATTCACAAGAAACTCACATCTGTTTCTCTGAAAGAGAAGCAGTCTGTTCCAACACTTCAATTCACTGTGCGAAGTGAATGGAGTGTTGCTTCACATTCTAAATGCTCTCCTTTTAGAGGAAAGCACTCTCTTTTGAAACTGCCGTAAGCTACTTACAAGCATTCACAAGAAACTCACATCTGTTTCTGTGAAAGAGAAGCAGTCTGTTCCAACACTTCAATTCACTGTGCGAAGTGAATGGAGCGTTGCTTCACTTTCTAAATACTGTCCTTTCAGAGAAAATCACTTTGCTTTGAATATGCCTTAAGCTACTTACATGCATTCACAATAAACTCACATCCGTTTCACTGAAAGAGAAGCATTCTGTTCTAACACTTCAATTCACTCGGCGAAGTGAATGGAGTGTTGCTTCATTTTCTATATGCTCTCCTTTGAGAGAAAATCACTCTCTTTTGAAAATGCCTTAAGCTACTTACAAATATTCAACAGAAATTAACATGATTTTCTATGAAAGAGAAGCAGTCTGTTCCAACACTTCAATTCACTGTGCGAAGTGAATGGAGTGTTGCTTCACTTTCTATATCCTCTCCTTTTAGAGAAAAGCACTCTCTTTTGAAACTGCCTTAAGCTACTTACAAGCATTCACAAGAAACTCACATCTGTTTCTCTGAAAAAGAAGCAGTCTGTTCCAACACTTCAATTCACTGTGCGAAGTGAATGGAGTGTTGCTTCACTTTCTAAATGCTCTCCTTTTAGAGAAAAGCACTCTCTTTTGAAACTGCCTTAAGCTACTTACAAGCATTCACAAGAAACTCACATCTGTTTCTGTGAAAGAGAAGCAGTCTGTTCCAACACTTCAATTCACTGTGCGAAGTGAATGGAGTGTTGCTTCACTTTCTAAATGCTGTTCTTTCAGAGAAAATCACTTTGCTTTGAATATGCCTTAAGCTAATTACAGGCATTCACAAAAAACTCACATCCGTTTCACTGAAAGAGAAGCAGTCTGTTCCAACACTTCAATTCACTGGGCGAAGTGAATGGAGTGTTGCTTCACTTTCTATATGCTCTCCTTTGAGAGAAAATCACTCTTTTGAAAATGCCTTAAGCTACTTACAAGCATTCAGAAGAAACTCACATGCATTTTTCTGAAAGAGAAGCAGTCTGTTCCAACACTTCAATTCGTAGTGCGAAGTGAATGGAGTGTTGCTTCACTTTCCAAATGCTGTAGTTTCAGAGAAAATCACTTTCCTTTGAAAGTGCCTCAAGCTACTTACAAGCATTCACAAGAAACTCATATGCATTTTTCTGAAGGAGAAGCAGTCTGTTCCAACACTTCAATTCACTGTGCGTAGTGAATGGAGTGTTGCTTCACTTTCTAAATGCTCTCCTTTTAGAGGAAAGCACTCTCTTTTGAAACTGCCTTAAGCTACTTACAAGCATTCACAAGAAACTCACATCTGTTTCTGTGAAAGAGAAGCAGTCTGTTCCAACACTTCAATTCACTGTGCGAAGTCAATGGACTGTTGCTTCACTTTCTAAATAGTGTCCTTTCAGAGAAAATCACTTTGCTTTGAATATGCCTTAAGCTACTTACATGCATTCACAATAAACTCACATCCGTTTCACTGAAAGAGAAGCATTCTATTCCAACACTTCAATTCACTCGGCGAAGTGAATGGAGTGTTGCTTCATTTTCTATATGCTCTCCTTTGAGAGAAAATCACTCTCTTTTGAAAATGCCTTAAGCTACTTACAAGCATTCAACAGAAATTAACATGCGTTTCTATGAAAGAGAAGCAGTCTGTTCCAACACTTCAATTCACAGTGCGAAGTGAATGGAGTGTTGCTTCACTTTCTAAATGCTGTCCTTTCAGAGAAAATCACTTTGCTTTGAATATGCCTTAAGCTACTTAAAAGCATTCACAATAAAATCACATCCGTTTCACTGAAAGAGAAGCAGTCTGTTCCAACACTTCAATTCACTGGGCGAAGTGAATGGAGTGTTGCTTCACTTTCTATATCCTCTCCTTTTAGAGAAAAGCACTCTCTTTTGAAACTGCCTTAAGCTACTTACAAGCATTCACAAGAAACTCACATCTGTTTCTCTGAAAAAGAAGCTGTCTGTTCCAACACTTCAATTCACTGTGCGAAGTGAATGGAGTGTTGCTTCACTTTCTAAATGCTCTCCTTTTAGAGAAAAGCACTCTCTTTTGAAACTGCCTTAAGCTACTTACAAGCATTCACAAGAAACTCACATCTGTTTCTGTGAAAGAGAAGCAGTCAGTTCCAACACTTCAATTCACTGTGCGAAGTGAATGGAGTGTTGCTTCACTTTCTAAATGCTGTCCTTTCAGAGAAAATCACTTTGCTTTGAATATGCCTTAAGCTAATTACAGGCATTCACAAAAAACTCACATCCGTTTCACTGAAAGAGAAGCAGTCTGTTCCAACACTTCAATTCACTGGGCGAAGTGAATGGAGTGTTGCTTCACTTTCTATATGCTCTCCTTTGAGAGAAAATCACTCTTTTGAAAATGCCTTAAGCTACTTACAAGCATTCAGAAGAAACTCACATGCATTTTTCTGAAAGAGAAGCAGTCTGTTCCAACACTTCAATTCGTAGTGCGAAGTGAATGGAGTGTTGCTTCACTTTCCAAATGCTGTAGTTTCAGAGAAAATCACTTTCCTTTGAAAGTGCCTCAAGCAACTTACAAGCATTCACAAGAAACTCATATGCATTTTTCTGAAGGAGAAGCAGTCTGTTCCAACACTTCAATTCACTGTGCGTAGTGAATGGAGTGTTGCTTCACTTTCTAAATGCTCTCCTTTTAGAGGAAAGCACTCTCTTTTGAAACTGCCTTAAGCTACTTACAAGCATTCACAAGAAACTCACATCTGTTTCTGTGAAAGAGAAGCAGTCTGTTCCAACACTTCAATTCACTGTGCGAAGTCAATGGACTGTTGCTTCACTTTCTAAATAGTGTCCTTTCAGAGAAAATCACTTTGCTTTGAATATGCCTTAAGCTACTTACATGCATTCACAATAAACTCACATCCGTTTCACTGAAAGAGAAGCATTCTATTCCAACACTTCAATTCACTCGGCGAAGTGAATGGAGTGTTGCTTCATTTTCTATATGCTCTCCTTTGAGAGAAAATCACTCTCTTTTGAAAATGCCTTAAGCTACTTACAAGCATTCAACAGAAATTAACATGCGTTTCTATGAAAGAGAAGCAGTCTGTTCCAACACTTCAATTCACAGTGCGAAGTGAATGGAGTGTTGCTTCACTTTCTAAATGCTGTCCTTTCAGAGAAAATCACTTTGCTTTGAATATGCCTTAAGCTACTTAAAAGCATTCACAATAAAATCACATCCGTTTCACTGAAAGAGAAGCAGTCTGTTCCAACACTTCAATTCACTGGGCGAAGTGAATGGAGTGTTGCTTCACTTTCTATATGCTCTCCTTTGAGAGAAAATCACTCTCTTTTGAAAATGCCTTAAGCTACTTACAAGCATTCACAAGAAACTCACACGCATTTTTCTGAAAGAGAAGCAGTTTGTTCCAACACTTCAATTCACTGTGCGAAGTGAATGGAGTGTTGCTTCACTTTCTATATGCTCTCCTTTTAGAGAAAATCACTCTCTTTTGAAACTGCCTTAAGCTACTTACAAGCATTCACAAGAAACTCACATTGTTTCTCTGAAAAAGAACCAGTCTGTTCCAACACTTCAATTCACTGTGCGAAGTGAATGGAGTGTTGCTTTTCTTTCTAAATGCTCTCCTTTAGAGAAAAGCACTCTCTTTTGAAACTGCCTTAGCTACTTACAAGCATTCACAAGAAACTCACATCTGTTTCTCTGAAAGAGAAGCAGTCTGTTCCAACACTTCAATTCACTGTGCGAAGTGAATGGAGTGTTGCTTCACGTTCTAAATGCTGTCCATTCAGAGAAAATCACTTTGCTTTGAAACTGCCTTAAGCTACTCACAAGCATTCACAAGAAACTCACATCTGTTTCTCTGAAAGAGAAGCAGTCTGTTCCAACACTTCAATTCACTGTGCGAAGTGAATGGAGTGTTGCTTCACATTCTAAATGCTCTCCTTTTAGAGGAAAGCACTCTCTTTTGAAACTGCCGTAAGCTACTTACAAGCATTCACAAGAAACTCACATCTGTTTCTGTGAAAGAGAAGCAGTCTGTTCCAACACTTCAATTCACTGTGCGAAGTGAATGGAGTGTTGCTTCACTTTCTAAATACTGTCCTTTCAGAGAAAATCACTTTGCTTTGAATATGCCTTAAGCTACTTACATGCATTCACAATAAACTCTCATCCGTTTCACTGAAAGAGAAGCATTCTGTTCCAACACTTCAATTCACTCGGCGAAGTGAATGGAGTGTTGCTTCATTTTCTATATGCTCTCCTTTGAGAGAAAATCACTCTCTTTTGAAAATGCCTTAAGCTACTTACAAGCATTCAACAGAAATTCACATGCGTTTCTATGAAAGAGAAGCAGTCTTTTCCAACACTTCAATTCACAGTGCGAAGTGAATGGAGTGTTGCTTCACTTTCTAAATGCTGTCCTTTCAGAGAAAATCACTTTCCTTTGAAAGTGCCTTAAGCTACTTACAAGCATTCAACAGAAATTCACATGCATTTTTCTGAAAGAGAAGCAGTCTGTTCCAACACTTCAATTCACTGTGCGAAGTGAATGGAGTGTTGCTTCACTTTCTATATGCTCCCCTTTAAGAGAAAAGCACTCTCTTTTGAAACTGCCTTAAGCTACTTACAAGCATTCACAAGAAACTCACATCTGTTTCTGTGAAAGAGAAGCATTCTGTTCCAACACTACAATTCACTGTGCGAAGTGAATGGAGTGTTGCTTCACTTTCTAAATGCTGTCCTTTCAGAGAAAATCACTTTGCTTTGAATATGCCTTAAGCTAATTACAGGCATTCACAAAAAACTCACATCCGTTTCACTGAAAGAGAAGCAGTCTGTTCCAACACTTCAATTCACCTTGCGAAGTGAATGGAGTGTTGCTTCACTTTCTATATGCTCTCCTTTTAGAGAAAATCACTCTCTTTTGAAACTGCCTTAAGCTACTTACAAGCATTCACAAGAAACTCACATCTGTTTCTCTGAAAGAGAAGCAGTCTGTTAAACACTTCAATTCACTGTGCGAAGTGAATGGAGTGTTGCTTCACTTTCTAAATGCTCTCCTTTTAGAGAAAAGCACTCTCTTTTGAAACTGCCTTAAGCTACTTACAAGCATTCACAAGAAACTCACATCTGTTTCTGTGAAAGAGAAGCATTCTGTTCCAACACTTCAATTCACTGTGCGAAGTGAATGGAGTGTTGCTTCACTTTCTAAATGCTGTCCATTCAGAGAAAATCACTTTGCTTTGAATATGCCTTAAGCTAATTACAGGCATTCACAAAAAACTCACATCTGTTTCACTGAAAGAGAAGCAGTCTGTTCCAACACTTCAATTCACTGTGCGAAGTGAATGGAGTGTTGCTTCACTTTCTAAATGCTGTCCTTTCAGAGAAAATCACTTTCCTTTGAAAGTGCCTTAAGCTACTTACAAGCATTCACAAGAAACTCACACGCATTTTTCTGAAAGAGAAGCAGTCTGTTCCAACACTTCAATTCACTGTGCGTAGTGAATGGAATGTTGCTTTACTTTCTAAATGCAGTCCTTTCAGAGAAAATCACTTTCCTTTGAAAGTGCCTTAAGCTACTTACAAGCATTCACAATAAACTCACATCCGTTTCACTGAAAGAGAAGCAGTCTGTTCCAACACTTCAATTCACTGTGCGAAGTGAATGGAGTGTTGCTTCACTTTCTAAATGCTGTCCTTTCAGAGAAAATCACTTTCCTTTGAAAGTGCCTTAAGCTACTTACAAGCATTCACAAGAAACTCACACGCATTTTTCTGAAAGAGAAGCAGTTTGTTCCAACACTTCAATTCACTGTGCGAAGTGAATGGAGTGTTGCTTCCCTTTCTATATGCTCTCCTTTTAGAGAAAATCACTCTCTTTTGAAACTGCATTAAGCTTCTTACAAGCATTCACAAGAAACTCACATTGTTTCTCTGAAAAAGAACCAGTCTGTTACAATACTTCAATTCACTGTGCGAAGTGAATGGAGTGTTGCTTTACTTTCTAAATGCTCTCCTTTTAGAGAAAATCACTCTCTTTTGAAACTGCCTTAGCTACTTACAAGCATTCACAAGAAACTCACATCTGTTTCTCTGAAAGAGAAGCAGTCTGTTCCAACACTTCAATTCACTGTGCGAAGTGAATGGAGTGTTGCTTCACGTTCTAAATGCTGTCCTTTCAGAGAAAATCACTTTGCTTTGAAACTGCCTTAAGCTACTCACAAGCATTCACAAGAAACTCACATCTGTTTCTCTGAAAGAGAAGCAGTCTGTTCCAACACTTCAATTCACTGTGCGAAATGAATGGAGTGTTGCTTCACATTCTAAATGCTCTCCTTTTAGAGGAAAGCACTCTCTTTTGAAAATGCCGCAAGCTACTTACAAGCATTGACAAGAAACTCACATCTGTTTCTGTGAAAGAGAAGAAGTCTGTTCCAACATTTCAATTCACTCTGCGAAGTGAATGGAGTGTTGCCTCACTTTCTAAATACTGTCCTTTCAGAGAAAATCACTTTGCTTTGAATATGCCTTAAGCTACTTACAAGCATTCACAATAAACTCACATCCGTTTCACTGAAAGAGAAGCAGTCTGTTCCAACACTTCAATTCACTCGGCGAAGTGAATGGAGTGTTGCTTCATTTTCTATATGCTCTCCTTTGAGAGAAAATCACTCTCTTTTGTAAATGCCTTAAGCTAATTACAAGCATTCAACAGAAATTCACATGCGATTCTCTGAAAGAGAAGCAGTCTGTTCCAACACTTCAATTCACAGTGCGAAGTGAATGGAGTGTTGCTTCACTTTCTAAATGCTGTCCTTTCAGAGAAAATCACTTTCCTTTGAAAGTGCCTTAAGCTACTTACAAGCATTCAACAGAAATTCACATGCATTTTTCTGAAAGAGAAGCAGTCTGTTCCAACACTTCAATTCACTTTGCGAAGTGAATGGAGTGTTGCTTCACTTTCTAAATGCTGTCCTCTCAGAGAAAATCACTTTCCTTTGAAAGTGCCTTAAGCTACTTACAAGCATTCACAAAAAACTAATATTTGTTTCTCTGAAAGAGAAGTAGTCTGTTCCAACACTTCATTTCACTGTTCGAAGTGAATGGAGTGTTGTTTCACTTTCTAAATGCTGTCCTTTCAGAGAAAATCACTTTCCTTTGAAAGTGCCTTAAGCTACTTACAAGTATTCATAAGAAACTCACATGCATTTTTCTGAAAGAGAAGCAGTCTGTTCCAACACTTCAATTCACTGTGCGCAGTGAATGGATTGTTGCTTCACTTTCTAAATGCTGTCCTTTCAGAGAAAATCACTTTCCTTTGAAATTGCCTTAAGCTACTTACAAGCATTCACAAGAAACTCACACGCATTTTTCTGAAAGAGAAGCAGTTTGTTCCAACACTTCAATTCACTGTGCGAAGTGAATGGAGTGTTGCTTCACTTTCTATATCCTCTCCTTTTAGAGAAAAGCACTCTCTTTTGAAACTGCCTTAAGCTACTTACAAGCATTCACAAGAAACTCACATCTGTTTCTCTGAAAAAGAAGCAGTCTGTTCCAACACTTCAATTCACTGTGCGAAGTGAATGGAGTGTTGCTTCACTTTCTAAATGCTCTCCTTTTAGAGAAAAGCACTCTCTTTTGAAACTGCCTTAAGCTAATTACAAGCATTCACAAGAAACTCACATCTGTTTCTGTGAAAGAGAAGCAGTCTGTTCCAAAACTTCAATTCACTGTGCAAAGTGAATGGAGTGTTGCTTCACTTTCTAAATGCTGTCCTTTCAGAGAATATCACTTTGCTTTGAATATGCCTTAAGCTAATTACAGGCATTCACAAAAAACTCACATCCGTTTCACTGAAAGAGAAGCAGTCTGTTCAAACACTTCAATTCACTGGGCGAAGTGAATGGAGTGTTGCTTCACTTTCTATATGCTCTCCTTTTAGAGAAAATCACTCTTTTGAAAATGCCTTAAGCTACTTACAAGTATTCACAAGAAACTCACATCTGTTTCTCTGAAAGAGAAGCAGTCTGTTCCAACACTTCAATTCACTGTGCGAAGTGAATGGAGTGTTGCTTCATGTTCTAAATGCTGTCCTTTCAGAGAAAATCACTTTGCTTTGAAACTGCCTTAAGCTACTCACAAGCATTCACAAGAAACTCACATCTGTTTCTCTGAAAGAGAAGCAGTCTGTTCCAACACTTCAATTCACTGTGCGAAGTGAATGGAGTGTTGCTTCACATTCTAAATGCTCTCCTTTTAGAGGAAAGCACTCTCTTTTGAAACTGCCGTAAGCTACTTACAAGCATTCACAATAAACTCACATCCGTTTCACTGAAAGAGAGCAGTCTGTTCCAACACTTCAATTCACTCGGCGAAGTGAATGGAGTGTTGCTTCATTTTCTATATGCTCTCCTTTGAGAGAAAATCACTCTCTTTTGAAAATGCCTTAAGCTACTTACAAGCATTCAACAGAAATTCACATGCGATTCTCTGAAAGAGAAGCAGTCTGTTCCAACACTTCAATTCACAGTGCGAAGTGAATGGAGTGTTGCTTCACTTTCTAAATGCTGTCCTTTCAGAGAAAATCACTTTCCTTTGAAAGTGCCTTAAGCTACTTACAAGCATTCAACAGAAATTCACATGCATTTTTCTGAAAGAGAAGCAGTCTGTTCCAACACTTCAATTCACTCGTCGAAGTGAATGGAGTGTTGCTTCACTTTCTAAATGCTGTCCTCTCAGAGAAAATCACTTTCCTTTGAAAGTGCCTTAAGCTACTTACAAGCATTCACAAAAAACTCATATTTGTTTCTCTGAAAGAGAAGTAGTCTGTTCCAACACTTCAATTCACTGTTCGAAGTGAATGGAGTGTTGTTTCACTTTCTAAATGCTGTCCTTTCAGAGAAAATCACTTTCCTTTGAAAGTGCCTTAAGCTACTTACAAGCATTCACAAGAAACTCACATGCATTTTTCTGAAAGAGAAGCAGTCTGTTCCAACACTTCAATTCACTGTGCGAAGTGAATGGAGTGTTGTTTCACTTTCTAAATGCTGTCCTTTCAGAGAAAATCACTTTCCTTTGAAAGTGCCTTAAGCTACTTACAAGCATTCAACAGAAATTCACATGCATATCACTGAAAGAGAAGCAGTCTGTTCCAGCACTTCAATTCGCAGTGCGAAGTGAATGGAGTGTTGCTTCACTTTCTAAATGCTGTAGTTTCAGAGAAAATCACTTTCCTTTGAAAGTGCCTTAAGCTACTTACAAGCATTCACAAGAAACTCATATGCATTTTTCTGAAAGAGAAGCAGTGTGTTCCAACACTTCAATTCACTGTGCGAAGTGAATGGAGTGTTGCTTCACTTTCTAAATGCTGTCCTTTCAGAGAAAATCACTTTCCTTTGAAATTGCCTTAAGCTACTTACAAGCATTCAGAAGAAAATCACATGCATTTTTCTGAAAGAGAAGCAGTTTGTTCCAACACTTCAATTCACTGTGCGAAGTGAATGGAGTGTTGCTTTACTTTCTAAATGCTCTCCTTTTAGAGAAAATCACTCTCTTTTGAAACTGCCTTAGCTACTTACAAGTATTCACAAGAAACTCACATCTGTTTCTCTGAAAGAGAAGCAGTCTGTTCCAACACTTCAATTCACTGTGCGAAGTGAATGGAGTGTTGCTTCACGTTCTAAATGCTGTGCTTTCAGAGAAAATCACTTTGCTTTGAAACTGCCTTAAGCTACTCACAAGCATTCACAAGAAACTCACATCTGTTTCTCTGAAAGAGAAGCAGTCTGTTCCAACACTTCAATTCACTGTGCGAAGTGAATGGAGTGTTGCTTCACATTCTAAATGCTCTCCTTTTAGAGGAAAGCACTCTCTTTTGAAACTGCCGTAAGCTACTTACAAGCATTCACAAGAAACTCACATCTATTTCTGTGAAAGAGAATCAGTCTGTTCCAACACTTCAATTCACTGTGCGAAGTGAATGGAGTGTTGCTTCACTTTCTAAATACTGTCCTTTCAGAGAAAATCACTTTGCTTTGACTATGCCTTAAGCTACTTACAAGCATTCACAATAAACTCACATCCGTTTCACTGAAAGAGAGCAGTCTGTTCCAACACTTCAATTCACGCGGCAAAGTCAATGGAGTGTTGCTTCATTTTCTATATGCTCTCCTTTGAGAGAAAATCACTCTCTTTTGAAAATGCCTTAAGCTACTTACAAGCATTCAACAGAAATTCACATGCGATTCTCTGAAAGAGAAGCAGTCTGTTCCAACACTTCAATTAACAGTGCGAAGTGAATGGAGTGTTGCTTCACTTTCTAAATGCTGTCCTTTCAGAGAAAATCACTTTCTTTGAAAGTGCCTTAAGCTACTTACAAGCATTCAACAGAAATTCACATGCATTTTTCTGAAAGAGAAGCAGTCTGTTCCAACACTTCAATTCACTCGTCGAAGTGAATGGAGTGTTGTTTCACTTTCTAAATGCTGTCCTCTCAGAGAAAATCACTTTCCTTTGAAAGTGCCTTAAGCTACTTACAAGCATTCACAAAAAACTCATATTTGTTTCTCTGAAAGAGAAGTAGTCTGTTCCAACACTGCAATTCACTGTTCGAAGTGAATGGAGTGTTGTTTCACTTTCTAAATGCTGTCCTTTCAGAGAAAATCACTTTCCTTTGAAAGTGCCTTAAGCTACTTACAAGCATTCACAAGACTCACATGCATTTTTCTGAAAGAGAAGCAGTCTGTTCCAACACTTCAATTCACTGTGCGAAGTGAATGGAGTGTTGTTTCACTTTCTAAATGCTGTCCTTTCAGAGAAAATCACTTTCCTTTGAAAGTGCCTTAAGCTACTTACAAGCATTCAACAGAAATTCACATGCATATCACTGAAAGAGAAGCAGTCTGTTCCAGCACTTCAATTCGCAGTGCGAAGTGAATGGAGTGTTGCTTCACTTTCTAAATGCTGTAGTTTCAGAGAAAATCACTTTCCTTTGAAAGTGCCTTAAGCTACTTACAAGCATTCACAAGAAACTCATATGCATTTTTCTGAAAGAGAAGCAGTGTGTTCCAACACTTCAATTCACTGTGCGTAGTGAATGGAGTGTTGCTTCACTTTCTAAATGCTGTCCTTTCAGAGAAAATCACTTTCCTTCGAAATTGCCTTAAGCTACTTACAAGCATTCACAAGAAAATCACATGCATTTTTCTGAAAGAGAAGCAGTTTGTTCCAACACTTCAATTCACTGTGCGACGTGAATGGAGTGTTGCTTCACTTTCTATACGCTCTCCTTTTAGAGAAAATCACTCTCTTTTGAAACTGCCTTAAGCTACTTACAAGCATTCACAAGAAACTCACATCTGTTTCTCTGAAAGAGAAGCAGTCTGTTTCAACACTTCAATTCACAGTGCGAAGTGAATGGAGTGTTGCTTCACTTTCTAAATGCTGTCCTTTCAGAGAAAATCACTTTCCTTTGAAAGTGCCTTAAGCTACTTACAAGCATTCAACAGAAATTCACATGCATATCACTGAAAGAGAAGCAGTCTGTTCCAACACTTCAATTCGCAGTGCGAAGTGAATGGAGTGTTGCTTCACTTTCTAAATGCTGTAGTTTCAGAGAAAATCACTTTCCTTTGAAAGTTCCTTAAGCTACTTACAAGCATTCACAAGAAACTCACATGCATTTTTCTGAAAGAGAAGCAGTCTGTTCCAACACTTCAATTCACTGTGCGTAGTGAATGGAGTGTTGCTTCACTTTCTAAATGCTGTCCTTTCAGAGAAAATCACTTTCCTTTGAAAGTGCCTTAGGCTACTTACAAGCATTCACAATAAACTCATATCTGTTTCTCAGGAAGAGAAGTAGTCTGTTCCAACACTTCAATTCACTTTGTAGTGAATGGAGTGTTGCTTCACTTTCTAAATGCTGTCCTTTCAGAGAAAATCACTTTCCTTTGAAAGTGCCTTAAGCTACTTACAAGCATTCACAAGAAACTCACACGCATTTTTCTGAAAGAGAAGCAGTTTGTTCCAACACTTCAATTCACTGTGCGAAGTGAATGGAGTGTTGCTTCACTTTCTATATGCTCTCCTTTTAGAGAAATTCACTCTCTTTTGAAACTGCCTTAAGCTACTTACAAGCATTCACAAGAAACACACATCTGTTTCTCTGAAAAAGAACCAGTGTGTTCCAACACTTCAATTCACTGTGCGAAGTGAATGGAGTGTTGCTTTACTTTCTAAAGGCTCTCCTTTTAGAGAAAAGCACTCTCTTTTGAAACTGCCTTAAGCTACTTACAAGCATTCACAAGAAACTCAAATCTGTTTCTCTGAAAGAGAAGCAGTCTGTTCCAACACTTCAATTCACTGTGCGAAGTGAATGGAGTGTTGCTTCACGTTCTAAATGCTGTCCTTTCACAGAAAATCACTTTGCTTTGAAACTGCCTTAAGCTACTCACAAGCATTCACAAGAAACTCACATCTGTTTCTCTGAAAGAGAAGCAGTCTGTTCCAACACTTCAATTCACTGTGCGAAGTGAATGGAGTGTTGCTTCACTTTCTAAATGCTCTCCTTTTAGAGGAAAGCACTCTCTTTTGAAACTGCCTAAAGCTACTTACAAGCATTCACAAAAAACTCACATCTGTTTCTGTGAAAGAGAAGCAGTCTGTTCCAACACTTCAATTCACTGTGCGAAGTGAATGGAGTGTTGCTTCACTTTCTAAATGCTGTCCTTTCAGAGAAAATCACTTTGCTTTGAATATGCCTTAAGCTAATTACAGGCATTCACAAAAAACTCACATCCGTTTCACTGAAAGAGAAGCAGTCTGTTCCAACACTTCAATTCACTGTGCGAAGTGAATGGAGTGTTGCTTCACTTTCTATATGCTCTCCTTTGAGAGAAAATCACTCTTTTGAAAATGCCTTAAGCTACTTACAAGCATTCAGAAGAAACTCACATGTATTTTTCTGAAAGAGAAGCAGTCTGTTCCAACACTTCAATTCACAGTGCGAAGTGAATGGAGTGTTGCTTCACTTTCTAAATGCTGTCCTTTCAGAGAAAATCACTTTCCTTTGAAAGTGCCTTATGCTACTTACAAGCATTCAACAGAAATTCACATGCATATCACTGAAAGAGAAGCAGTCTGTTCCAACACTTCAATTCGCAGTGCGAACTGAATGGAGTGTTGCTTCACTTTCTAAATGCTGTAGTTTCAGAGAAAATCACTTTCCTTTGAAAGTTCCTTAAGCTACTTACAAGCATTCACAGGAAACTCACAAGCATTTTTCTGAAAGAGAAGCAGTCTGTTCCAACACTTCAATTCACTGTGCGTAGTGAATGGAGTGTTGCTTCACTTTCTAAATGCTGTCCTTTCAGAGAAAATCACTTTCCTTTGAAATTGCCTTAAGCTACTTACAAGCATTCACAAGAAACTCACACGCATTTTTCTGAAAGAGAAGCAGTTTGTTCCAACATTTCAATTCACTGTGCGAAGTGAATGGAGTGTTGCTTCACTTTCTATATGCTCTCCTTTTAGAGAAAAGCACTCTCTTTTGAAAGTGCCTTAAGCTATTTACAAGCATTCACAAGAAACTCACATCTGTTTCTCTGAAAAAGAAGCAGTCTGTTCCAACACTTCAATTCACTGTGCGAAGTGAATGGAGAGTTGCTTCACTTTCTAAATGCTGTCCTTTAAAGAAAATCACTTTCCTTTGAAAGTGCCTTAAGCTACTTACAAGCATTCACAAGAAACTCACACGCATTTTTCTGAAAGAGAAGCAGTTTGTTCCAACACTTCAATTCACTGTGCGAAGTGAATGGAGTGTTGCTTCACTTTCTATATGCTCTCCTTTTAGAGAAAATCACTCTCTTTTGAAACTGCCTTAAGCTACTTACAAGCATTCACAAGAAACACACATCTGTTTCTCTGAAAAAGAACCAGTCTGTTCCAACACTTCAATTCACTGTGCGAAGTGAATGGAGTGTTGCTTTACTTTCTAAAGGCTCTCCTTTTAGAGAAAATCACTCTCTTTTGAAACTGCCTTAAGCTACTTACAAGCATTCACAAGAAACTCAAATCTGTTTCTCTGAAAGAGAAGCAGTCTGTTCCAACACTTCAATTCACTGTGCGAAGTGAATGGAGTGTTGCTTCACGTTCTAAATGCTGTCCTTTCAGAGAAAATCACTTTGCTTTGAAACTGCCTTAAGCTACTCACAAGCATTCACAAGAAACTCACATCTGTTTCTCTGAAAGAGAAGCAGTCTGTTCCAACACTTCAATTCACTGTGCGAAGTGAATGGAGTGTTGCTTCACTTTCTAAATGCTCTCCTTTTAGAGGAAAGCACTCTCTTTTGAAACTGCCTAAAGCTACTTACAAGCATTCACAAAAAACTCACATCCGTTTCACTGAAAGAGAAGCAGTCTGTTCCAACACTTCAATTCACTGGGCGAAGTGAATGGAGTGTTGCTTCACTTTCTATATGCTCTCCTTTGAGAGAAAATCACTCTCTTTTGAAAATGCCTTAAGCTACTTACAAGCATTCAACAGAAATTCACATGCGTTTCTCTGAAAGAGAAGCAGTCTGTTCCAACACTTCAATTCACAGTGCGAAGTGAATGGAGTGTTGCTTCACTTTCTAAATGCTGTCCTTTCAGAGAAAATCACTTTCCTTTGAAAGAGCCTTAAGCTACTTACAAGCATTCAACAGAAATTCACATGCGATTCTCTGAAAGAGAAGCAGTCTGTTCCAACACTTCAATTAACAGTGCGAAGTGAATGGAGTGTTGCTTCACTTTCTAAATGCTGTCCTTTCAGAGAAAATCACTTTCTTTGAAAGTGCCTTAAGCTACTTACAAGCATTCAACAGAAATTCACATGCATTTTTCTGAAAGAGAAGCAGTCTGTTCCAACACTTCAATTCACTCGTCGAAGTGAATGGAGTGTTGCTTCACTTTCTAAATGCTGTCCTCTCAGAGAAAATCACTTTCCTTTGAAAGTGCCTTAGGCTACTTACAAGCATTCACAAAAAACTCATATTTGTTTCTCTGAAAGAGAAGTAGTCTGTTCCAACACTGCAATTCACTGTTCGAAGTGAATGGAGTGTTGTTTCACTTTCTAAATGCTGTCCTTTCAGAGAAAATCACTTTCCTTTGAAAGTGCCTTAAGCTACTTACAAGCATTCACAAGACTCACATGCATTTTTCTGAAAGAGAAGCAGTCTGTTCCAACACTTCAATTCACTGTGCGAAGTGAATGGAGTGTTGTTTCACTTTCTAAATGCTGTCCTTTCAGAGAAAATCACTTTCCTTTGAAAGTGCCTTAAGCTACTTACAAGCATTCAACAGAAATTCACATGCATATCACTGAAAGAGAAGCAGTCTGTTCCAGCACTTCAATTCGCAGTGCGAAGTGAATGGAGTGTTGCTTCACTTTCTAAATGCTGTAGTTTCAGAGAAAATCACTTTCCTTTGAAAGTGCCTTAAGCTACTTACAAGCATTCACAAGAAACTCATATGCATTTTTCTGAAAGAGAAGCAGTGTGTTCCAACACTTCAATTCACTGTGCGTAGTGAATGGAGTGTTGCTTCACTTTCTAAATGCTGTCCTTTCAGAGAAAATCACTTTCCTTTGAAATTGCCTTAAGCTACTTACAAGCATTCACAAGAAAATCACATGCATTTTTCTGAAAGAGAAGCAGTTTGTTCCAACACTTCAATTCACTGTGCGAAGTGAATGGAGTGTTGCTTCACTTTCTATACGCTCTCCTTTTAGAGAAAATCACTCTCTTTTGAAACTGCCTTAAGCTACTTACAAGCATTCACAAGAAACTCACATCTGTTTCTCTGAAAGAGAAGCAGTCTGTTCCAACACTTCAATTCACAGTGCGAAGTGAATGGAGTGTTGCTTCACTTTCTAAATGCTGTCCTTTCAGAGAAAATCACTTTCCTTTGAAAGTGCCTTAAGCTACTTACAAGCATTCAACAGAAATTCACATGCATATCACTGAAAGAGAAGCAGTCTGTTCCAACACTTCAATTCGCAGTGCGAAGTGAATGGAGTGTTGCTTCACTTTCTAAATGCTGTAGTTTCAGAGAAAATCACTTTCCTTTGAAAGTTCCTTAAGCTACTTACAAGCATTCACAAGAAACTCACATGCATTTTTCTGAAAGAGAAGCAGTCTGTTCCAACACTTCAATTCACTGTGCGTAGTGAATGGAGTGTTGCTTCACTTTCTAAATGCTGTCCTTTCAGAGAAAATCACTTTCCTTTGAAAGTGCCTTAGGCTACTTACAAGCATTCACAATAAACTCATATCTGTTTCTCAGGAAGAGAAGTAGTCTGTTCCAACACTTCAATTCACTTTATAGTGAATGGAGTGTTGCTTCACTTTCTAAATGCTGTCCTTTCAGAGAAAATCACTTTCCTTTGAAAGTGCCTTAAGCTACTTACAAGCATTCAAAAGAAACTCACACGCATTTTTCTGAAAGAGAAGCAGTTTGTTCCAACACTTCAATTCACTGTGCGAAGTGAATGGAGTGTTGCTTCACTTTCTATATGCTCTCCTTTTAGAGAAATTCACTCTCTTTTGAAACTGCCTTAAGCTACTTACAAGCATTCACGAGAAACACACATCTGTTTCTCTGAAAAAGAACCAGTGTGTTCCAACACTTCAATTCACTGTGCGAAGTGAATGGAGTGTTGCTTTACTTTCTAAAGGCTCTCCTTTTAGAGAAAAGCACTCTCTTTTGAAACTGCCTTAAGCTACTTACAAGCATTCACAAGAAACTCAAATCTGTTTCTCTGAAAGAGAAGCAGTCTGTTCCAACACTTCAATTCACTGTGCGAAGTGAATGGAGTGTTGCTTCACGTTCTAAATGCTGTCCTTTCACAGAAAATCACTTTGCTTTGAAACTGCCTTAAGCTACTCACAAGCATTCACAAGAAACTCACATCTGTTTCTCTGAAAGAGAAGCAGTCTGTTCCAACACTTCAATTCACTCTGCGAAGTGAATGGAGTGTTGCTTCACTTTCTAAATGCTCTCCTTTTAGAGGAAAGCACTCTCTTTTGAAACTGCCTAAAGCTACTTACAAGCATTCACAAAAAACTCACATCTGTTTCTGTGAAAGAGAAGCAGTCTGTTCCAACACTTCAATTCACTGTGCGAAGTGAATGGAGTGTTGCTTCACTTTCTAAATGCTGTCCTTTCAGAGAAAATCACTTTGCTTTGAATATGCCTTAAGCTAATTACAGGCATTCACAAAAAACTCACATCCGTTTCACTGAAAGAGAAGCAGTCTGTTCCAACACTTCAATTCACTGTGCGAAGTGAATGGAGTGTTGCTTCACTTTCTATATGCTCTCCTTTGAGAGAAAATCACTCTTTTGAAAATGCCTTAAGCTACTTACAAGCATTCAGAAGAAACTCACATGTATTTTTCTGAAAGAGAAGCAGTCTGTTCCAACACTTCAATTCCAGTGCGAAGTGAATGGAGTGTTGCTTCACTTTCTAAATGCTGTCCTTTCAGAGAAAATCACTTTCCTTTGAAAGTGCCTTATGCTACTTACAAGCATTGAACAGAAATTCACATGCATATCACTGAAAGAGAAGCAGTCTGTTCCAACACTTCAATTCGCAGTGCGAACTGAATGGAGTGTTGCTTCACTTTCTAAATGCTGTAGTTTCAGAGAAAATCACTTTCCTTTGAAAGTTCCTTAAGCTACTTACAAGCATTCACAGGAAACTCACAAGCATTTTTCTGAAAGAGAAGCAGTCTGTTCCAACACTTCAATTCACTGTGCGTAGTGAATGGAGTGTTGCTTCACTTTCTAAATGCTGTCCTTTCAGAGAAAATCACTTTCCTTTGAAATTGCCTTAAGCTACTTACAAGCATTCACAAGAAACTCACACGCATTTTTCTGAAAGAGAAGCAGTTTGTTCCAACATTTCAATTCACTGTGCGAAGTGAATGGAGTGTTGCTTCACTTTCTATATGCTCTCCTTTTAGAGAAAAGCACTCTCTTTTGAAAGTGCCTTAAGCTACTTACAAGCATTCACAAGAAACTCACATCTGTTTCTCTGAAAAAGAAGCAGTCTGTTCCAACACTTCAATTCACTGTGCGAAGTGAATGGAGAGTTGCTTCACTTTCTAAATGCTGTCCTTTAAAGAAAATCACTTTCCTTTGAAAGTGCCTTAAGCTACTTACAAGCATTCACAAGAAACTCACACGCATTTTTCTGAAAGAGAAGCAGTTTGTTCCAACACTTCAATTCACTGTGCGAAGTGAATGGAGTGTTGCTTCACTTTCTATATGCTCTCCTTTTAGAGAAAATCACTCTCTTTTGAAACTGCCTTAAGCTACTTACAAGCATTCACAAGAAACACACATCTGTTTCTCTGAAAAAGAACCAGTCTGTTCCAACACTTCAATTCACTGTGCGAAGTGAATGGAGTGTTGCTTCACGTTCTAAATGCTGTCCTTTCAGAGAAAATCACTTTGCTTTGAAACTGCCTTAAGCTACTCACAAGCATTCACAAGAAACTCACATCTGTTTCTCTGAAAGAGAAGCAGTCTGTTCCAACACTTCAATTCACTGTGCGAAGTGAATGGAGTGTTGCTTCACTTTCTAAATGCTCTCCTTTTAGAGGAAAGCACTCTCTTTTGAAACTGCCTAAAGCTACTTACAAGCATTCACAAAAAACTCACATCCGTTTCACTGAAAGAGAAGCAGTCTGTTCCAACACTTCAATTCACTGGGCGAAGTGAATGGAGTGTTGCTTCACTTTCTATATGCTCTCCTTTGAGAGAAAATCACTCTCTTTTGAAAATGCCTTAAGCTACTTACAAGCATTCAACAGAAATTCACATGCGTTTCTCTGAAAGAGAAGCAGTCTGTTCCAACACTTCAATTCACAGTGCGAAGTGAATGGAGTGTTGCTTCACTTTCTAAATGCTGTCCTTTCAGAGAAAATCACTTTCCTTTGAAAGTGCCTTAAGCTACTTATAAGCATTCAACAGAAATTCACATGCATTTCACTGAAAGAGAAGCAGTCTGTTCCAACACTTCAATTCACTGTGCGAAGTGAATGGAGTGTTGCTTCACTTTCTAAATGCTGTCCTCTCAGAGAAAATCACTTTCCTTTGAAAGTGCCTTAAGCTACTTACAAGCATTCACAAAAAATTCATATCTGTTTCTCTGAAAGAGAAGTAGTCTGTTCCAACACTTGAATTCACTGTGCAAAGTGAATGGAGTGTTGTTTCACTTTCTAAATGCTGTCCTTTGAGAGAAAATCACTTTCCTTTGAAAGTGCCTTAAGCTACTTACAAGTATTCACAAGAAACTCACATGCATTTTTCTGAAAGAGAAGCAGTCTGTTCCTCTGTTCCAACACTTCAATTCACTGTGCGTAGTGAATGGAGTGTTGCTTCACTTTCTAAATGCTGTCCTTTCAGAGAAAATCACTTTCCTTTGAAATTGCCTTAAGCTACTTACAAGCATTCACAAGAAACACTAATGCGTTTCTATGAAAGAGACGCACTCTGTTCCAACACTTCAATTCACTGCACGAAGGGAATGGAGTGTTGCTTCACTTTCTAAATGCTGTCCTTTCAGAGAAAATCACTTTCCTTTGAAAGTGCCTTAAGCTACTTACAAGCATTCACCAGAAACTCACATGCGCTTCTCTGAAAGAGAAGCTGTCTGTTCCAACACTTCAATTCATTGTGCTAAGTGAATTTAGTGTTGCTTCACTTTCTAAATGCTGTCCTTTCAGAGAAAATCACTTTCCTTTGAAAGTGCCTTAAGCTACTTACAGGCATTCACAAGAAACTCACACGCATTTTTCTGAAAGAGAAGCAGTTTGTTCCAACACTTCAATTCACTGTGCGAAGTGAATGGAGTGTTGCTTCACTTTCTGTATGCTCTCCTTTTAGAGAAATTCACTCTCTTTTGAAACTGCCTTAAGCTACTTACAAGCATTCACAAGAAACACACATCTGTTTCTCTGAAAGAGAAGCAGTCTGTTCCAACACTTCAATTCACTGTGCGAAGTGAATGGAGTGTTGCTTTACTTTCTAAAGGCTCTCCTTTTAGAGAAAAGCACTCTCTTTTGAAACTGCCTTAAGCTACTTACAAGCATTCACAAGAAACTCACATTTGTTTCTCTGAAAGAGAAGCAGTCTGTTCCAACACTTCAATTCACTGTGCGAAGTGAATGGAGTGTTGCTTCACGTTCTAAATGCTGTCCTTTCAGAGAAAATCACTTTCCTTTGAAAGTGCCTTAAGCTACTTACAAGCATTCAACAGAAATTCACATGCATTTCACTGAAAGAGAAGCAGTCTGTTCCAACACTTCAATTCACTGTGCGAAGTGAATGGAGTGTTGTTTCACTTTCTAAATGCTGTCCTTTGAGAGAAAATCACTTTCCTTTGAAAGTGCCTTAAGCTACTTACAAGCATTCACAAGAAACTCACATGCATTTTTCTGAAAGAGAAGCAGTCTGTTCCTCTGTTCCAACACTTCAATTCACTGTGCGTAGTGAATGGAGTGTTGCTTCACTTTCTAAATGCTGTCCTTTCAGAGAAAATCACTTTCCTTTGAAATTGCCTTAAGCTACTTACAAGCATTCACAAGAAACTCACACGCATTTTTCTGAAAGAGAAGCAGTTTGTTCCAACACTTCAATTCACTGTGCAAAGTGAATAGAGTGTTGCTTCACTTTCTATATGCTCTCCTTTTAGAGAAAATCACTCTCTTTGAAACTGCCTTAAGCTACTTACAAGCATTCACAAGAAACTCACATCTGTTTCCCTGAAAAAGAAGCAGTCTGTTCCAACACTTCAATTCACTGTGTGTAGTGAATGGAGTGTTGCTTTATTTTCTAAATGCTATCCTTTCAGAGAAAATCACTTTCCTTTGAAAGTGCCTTAAGCTACTTACAAGCATTCACAAGAAACTCACATGCATTTTTCTGAAAGTGAAGCAGTTTGTTCCAACACTTCAATTCACTGTCCGAAGAGAATGGTGTGTTGCTTCACTTTCTATATGCTCTCCTTTTAGAGAAAATCACTCTCTTTTGAAACTGCCTTAAGCTACTTACAAGCATTCACAAGAAACTCACATCTGTTTCTCTGAAAGAGAAGCAGTCTGTTCCAATACTTCAATTCACTGTGCGAAGTGAATGGAGTGTTGCTTCACGTTCTAAATGCTGTCCTTTCAGAGAAAATCACTTTGCTTTGAAACTGCCTTAAGCTACTCACAAGCATTCACAAGAAACTCACATCTGTTTCTCTGAAAGAGAAGCAGTCTGTTCCAACACTTAAATTCACTGTGCGAAGTGAATGGAGTGCTGCTTCACTTTCTAAATGCTCTCCTTTTAGAGGAAAACACTCTCTTTTGAAACTGCCTTAAGCTACTTAGAAGCATTCACAAGAAACTCACATCTGTTTCTGTGAAAGAGAAGCAGTCTGTTCCAACACTTCAATTCACTGTGCGAAGTGAATGGAGTGTTGCTTCACTTTCTAAATGCTGTCCTTTTAGAGAAAATCACTTTGCTTTGAATATGCCTTAAGCTACTTACAAGCATTCACAAAAAACTCACATCCGTTTCACTGAAAGATAAGCAGTCTGTTCCAACACTTCAATTCACTGTCCGAAGTGAATGGTGTGTTGCTTCACTTTCTATATGCTCTCCTTTGAGAGAAAATCACTCTCTTTTGAAAATGCCTTAAGCTACTTACAAGCATTCAACAGAAATTCACATGCGTTTCTCTGAAAGAGAAGCAGTCTGTTCCAACACTTAAATTCACAGTGCGAAGTGAATGGAGTGTTGCTTCACTTTCTAAATGCTGTCCTCTCAGAGAAAATCACTTTCCTTTGAAAGTGCCTTAAGCTACTTACAAGCATTCACAAAAAACTCATATCTGTTTCTCTGAAAGTGAAGTAGTCTGTTCCAACACTTCAATTCACTGTGCGTAGTGAATGGAGTGTTGCTTCACTTTCTAAATGCTGTCCTTTCAGAGAAAATCACTTTCCTTTGAAATTGCCTTAAGCTACTGACAAGCATTCACAAGAAACTCACACGCATTTTTCTGAAAGAGAAGCAGTTTGTTCCAACACTTCAATTCACTGTGCGAAGTGTATAGAGTGTTGCTTCACTTTCTATATGCTCTCCTTTTAGAGAAAATCACTCTCTTTGAAACTGCCTTAAGCTACTTACAAGCATTCACAAGAAACTCACATCTGTTTCTCTGAAAAAGAAGCAGTCTGTTTCAACACTTCAATTCACTGTGCGAAGTGAATGGAGTGTTGCTTCACTTTCTAAATGCTGTCCTTTCAGAGAAAATCACTTTCCTTTGAAAGTGCCTTAAGCTACTTACAAGCATTCACAAGAAACTCACATGCATTTTTCTGAAAGAGAAGCAGTCTGTTCCAACTCTTCAATTCACTGTGTGTAGTGAATGGAGTGTTACTTTACTTTCTAAATGCTGTCCTTTCAGAGAAAATCACTTTCCTTTGAAAGTGCCTTAAGCTACTTTCAAGCATTCACAAGAAACTCACTTGCATTTTTCTGAAAGTGAAGCAGTTTGTTCCAACACTTCAATTCACTGTGCGAAGTGAATGGTGTGTTGCTTCACTTTCTATATGCTCTCCTTTTAGAGAAAATCACTCTCTTTTGAAACTGCCTTAAGCTACTTACAAGCATTCACAAGAAACTCACATCTGTTTCTCTGAAAGAGAAGCAGTCTGTTCCAATACTTCAATTCACTGTGCGAAGTGAATGGAGTGTTGCTTCACGTTCTAAATGCTGTCCTTTCAGAGAAAATCATTTTCCTTTGAAAGTGCCTTAAACTACTTTCAAGCAATCACAAAAAACTCACATGCGTTTCTCTGAAAGTGAAGCAGTCTGTTCCAAAACTTCAATTCAGTGTGCGAAGTGAATGGAGTGTTGCTTCACTTTCTAAATTCTGTCCTTTCAGAGAAAATCACATTCCCTTGAGACTGCCTTAATCTACTTACGAGCATTCAGAAGAAACTCACATCTGTTTCTCTGAAAGAGAAGGAGTCTGTTCCAACACTTCAATTCACTGTGCGAAGGGAATGGAGTGTTGCTTCACTTTCTAAATGCTGTCCTTTCAGAGAAAATCACTTTCCTTTGAAAGTGCCTTAAGCTACTTACAAGCATTCACAAGAAACTCACATGCATTTTTCTGAAAGAGAAGCAGTCTGTTCCAACTCTTCAATTCACTGTGTGTAGTGAATGGAGTGTTACTTTACTTTCTAAATGCTGTCCTTTCAGAGAAAATCACTTTCCTTTGAAAGTGCCTTAAGCTACTTTCAAGCATTCACAAGAAACTCACTTGCATTTTTCTGAAAGTGAAGCAGTTTGTTCCAACACTTCAATTCACTGTGCGAAGTGAATGGTGTGTTGCTTCACTTTCTATATGCTCTCCTTTTAGAGAAAATCACTCTCTTTTGAAACTGCCTTAAGCTACTTACAAGCATTCACAAGAAACTCACATCTGTTTCTCTGAAAGAGAAGCAGTCTGTTCCAATACTTCAATTCACTGTGCGAAGTGAATGGAGTGTTGCTTCACGTTCTAAATGCTGTCCTTTCAGAGAAAATCATTTTCCTTTGAAAGTGCCTTAAACTACTTTCAAGCAATCACAAAAAACTCACATGCGTTTCTCTGAAAGTGAAGCAGTCTGTTCCAAAACTTCAATTCAGTGTGCGAAGTGAATGGAGTGTTGCTTCACTTTCTAAATTCTGTCCTTTCAGAGAAAATCACATTCCCTTGAGACTGCCTTAATCTACTTACGAGCATTCAGAAGAAACTCACATCTGTTTCTCTGAAAGAGAAGGAGTCTGTTCCAACACTTCAATTCACTGTGCGAAGGGAATGGAGTGTTTCTTCACTTTCTAAATGCTGTCCTTTCAGAGAAAATCACTTTCCTTTGAAACTGCCTTAATCTACTTACAAGCATTCAGAAGAAACTCACATCTGTTTCTCTGAAAGAGAAGGAGTGTGCTCCAACACTTCAATTCACTGTGCGAAGTGAATGGAGTGTTGCTTCACTTTCTAAATGCTGTCCTTTCAGAGAAAATCACTTTCCTATGAAAGTGCCTTAAGCTACTTACAAGCATTAGGAAGATACTCACATGCGTTTCTCTGAAAGAGAAGCAGTCTGTTCCAACACTTCAATTCACTGTGCGAAGTGAATGGAGTGTTGCTTCACTTTCTAAATGCTGTCCTTTCAGAGAAAATCACTTTCCTTTGAAAGTGCCTTAAGCTACTTACAAGCATTCAACAGAAACTCACATGCATTTTTCTGAAAGAGACGCAGTCTGTTCCAACACTTCAATTCACTTTGCGAAGTGAATGGAGTGTTGCTTCACTTTCTAAATGCTGTCCTTTCAGAGAAAATCACTTTCCTTTGAAAGTGCCTTAAGCAAATTGCAAGCATTCACAAGAAACACTAATGCATTTCTATGAAAGAAAAGCACTCTGTTCCAACACTTCAATTCACTGCACGGAGGGAATGGAGTGTTGCTTCACTTTCTAAATGCTGTCCTTTCAGAGAAAATCACTCTCCTTTGAAAGTGCCTTAAGCTACTTACAAGCATTCACCAGAAACACACATGCGCTTCTCTGAAAGAGAACCTGTCTGTTCCAACACTTCAATTCACTGTGCGAAATGAATTTAGTGTTGCTTCATTTCTAAATGCTGTCCTTTCAGAGAAAATCACTTTCCTTTTAAAATGCCTTAAGTTACTTGCAAGCATTAGGAAGAAAATCACATGCGTTTCTCTGAAACAGAAGCAGTCTCTTCCAACACTTCAATTTACTGTGCGAAGTGAATGGAGTGTTGCTTCACTTTCTAAATGCTGTCCTTTCAGAGAAAATCACTTTCCTTTGAAAGTGCCTTAAGGTACTTACAAGCATAAGGATGAAACTCACATGCGTTTCTCTGAAAGTGAAGCAGTCTGTTCCAATACTTCAATTCACTGTGTGAAGTGAATGGAGTGTTGCCTCACTTTCTAAATGCTGTCCTTTCAGAGAAAATCACTTTCCTTTGAAAGTGCCTTAAGCAACTTGCAAACATTCACAAGAAACACTAATGCGTTTCTATGAAAGAGACGCACTCTGTTCCAACACTTCAATTCACTGCACGAAGGGAATGGAGTGTTGCTTCACTTTCTAAATGCTGTCCTTTCAGAGAAAATCACTTTCCTTTGAAAGTGCCTTAAGCTACTTACAAGCATTCACCAGAAACTCACATGCGCTTCTCTGAAAGAGAAGCTGTCTGTTCCAACACTTCAATTCATTGTGCTAAGTGAATTTAGTGTTGCTTCACTTTCTAAATGCTGTCCTTTCAGAGAAAATCACTTTCCTTTGAAAGTGCCTTAAGCTACTTACAAGAATTCAACAGAAACTCACATGCATTTCTCTGAAAGAGAAGCAGTCTGTTCCAACACTTCAATTCACTGTTCGAAGTGAATGGAATGATACTTCACTTTGTAAATGCTGTACTTTAAGAGAAAATCACTTTCGTTTGAAAGTGCCTTAAGCTACTTTCAAGCGTTCACAGGAAACTCACATGCGTTTCACTGAAAGAGAAGCATTCTGTTCAAACACTTCAATTCACTGTGCAAAGTGAATGGATTGTTGCCTCACTTTCGAAATGCTGTTCTTTCAGAGAAAATCACTTTCCTTTGAAAGTGCCTTAAGCTACTTTCAAGCATTCACAAAAAACTCACATGCGTTTCTCTGAAAGAGAGGCAGTCTGTTCCAACACTTCAATTCACTGTGCGAAGTGAATGGAGTGTTACTTCACTTTCTAAATGCTGTCCTTTCAGAGAAAATCACTTTCCTTTGAAATAGCCTTAAGCTACTTACAAGCATTCAACAGAAACTCACATGCATTTCTCTGAAAGAGAAGCAGTCTGTTCCAACACTTCAATTCACTGCATGAAGTGAATAGAGTGTTGCTTCACTTTCTAAATGTTGTCCTTTCAGAGAAAATCACTTTCCTTTGAAACTGCCTTAATCTACTTACAAGCATTCAGAAGAAACTCACATCTGTTTCTCTGAAAGAGAAGGAGTTTGTTCCAACACTTCAATTCACTGTGCGAAGTGTTTGGAGTGTTGCTTCACTTTCTAAATGCTGTCCTTTCAGAGAAAACCACTATCCTATGAAAGTGCCATAAGCTACTTACAAGCATTAGGAAGAAACTCACATGCGTTTCTCTGAAAGAGAAGCAGTCTGTTCCAACACTTCAATTCACTGTGCGAAGTGAATGGAGTGTTGCTTCACTTTCTAAATGCTGTCCTTTCAGAGAAAATCACTTTCCTTTGAAACTGCCTTAAGCTACTTACAAGCATTCAACAGAAACTCACATGCATTTTTCTGAAAGAGACGCAGTCTGTTCCAACACTTCAATTCACTGCGCGAAGTGAATGGAGTGTTGCTTCACTTTCTAAATGCTGTCCTTTCAGAGAAAATCACTTTCCTTTGAAAGTGCCTTAAGCAACTTACAAGCATTCACTAGAAACTCACATGCGCTTCTCTGAAAGAGAAGCTGTCTGTTCCAACACTTCAATTCACTGTGCGAAGTGAATGGAGTGTTGCTTCACTTTCTAAATGCTGTCCTTTCAGAGAAAATCACTTTCCTTTGAAAGTGCCTTAAGTTACTTGCAAGCATTAGGAAGAAACTCACATGCGTTTCTCTGAAAGAGAAGCAGTCTGTTCCAACACTTCAATTCACTGTGCAAAGTGAATGGAGTGTTGCTTCACTTACTAAATGCTGTCCTTTCAGAGAAAATCATTTTCCTTTGAGAGTGCATTAAACTACTTTCAAGCAATCACAAAAAACTCACATGCGTTTCTCTGAAAGAGAAGCAGTCTGTTCCAACACTTCAAATCACTGTGCGAGTGAATGGAGTGTTGCTTCACTTTCTAAATGCTTTCCTTTCAGAGAAAATCACTTTCCTTTGAAAGTGCCTTAAGCAACTTGCAAGCATTCACAAGAAACACTAATGCGTTTCTATGAAAGAGAAGCACTCTTTTCCAACGCTTCAATTCACTGTGCGAAGTGAATGGAGTGTTGCTTCACTTTCTAAATGATGTCCTTTCAGAGGAAATTACTTTCCTTTGAAAGTGCCTTAAGCTACTTACAAGCATTCACCAGAAACTCACATGCGTTTCTCTGAAAGAGAAGCAGTCTGTTCCAACACTTCAATTCACTGTGCGAAGTGAATGGAGTGTTGCTTCAATTACTAAATGCTGTACTTTCAGAGAAAATCACTTTTGTTTGAAAGTGCCTTAAGCAACTTTCACGCATTCACAAGAAACTCACATCTGTTTCTCTGAAAGAGAAGGAGTGTGTTCCAACACTTCAATTCACTGTGCGAAGTGAATGGAGTGTTGCTTCACTTTCTAAATGCTGTCCTTTCAGAGAAATCACTTTCCTATGAAAGTGCCTTAAGCTACTTACAAGCATTAGGAAGAAACTCACATGCGTTTCTCTGAAAGAGAAGCAGTCTGTTCGAACACTTCAATTCACTGTGCGAAGTGAATGGAGTGTTGCTTCGCTTTCTAAATGCTGTCCTTTCAGAGAAAATCACTTTCCTTTGAAAGTGCCTTAAGCTACTTACAAGCATTCAACAGAAACTCACATGCATTTCTCTGAAAGAGAAGCAGTCTGTTCCAACACTTCAATTCACTGTTCCAAGTAAAAAGAATGATACTTCACTTTGTAAATGCTGTACTTTAAGAGAAAATCACTTTCCTTTGAAACTGCCTTAATCTACTTACAAGCATTCAGAAGAAACTCACATCTGTTTGTCTGAAAGAGAAGGAGTGTGCTCCAACACTTCAATTCACTGTGCGAAGTGAATGGAGTGTTGCTTCACTTTCTAAATGCTGTCCTTTCAGAGAAAATCACTTTCCTATGAAAGTGCCTTAAGCTACTTACAAGCATTAGGAAGATACTCACATGCGTTTCTCTGAAAGAGAAGCAGTCTGTTCCAACACTTCAATTCACTGTGCGAAGTGAATGGAGTGTTGCTTCACTTTCTAAATGCTGTCCTTTCAGAGAAAATCACTTTCCTTTGAAAGTGCCTTAAGCTACTTACAAGCATTCAACAGAAACTCACATGCATTTTTCTGAAAGAGACGCAGTCTGTTCCAACACTTCAATTCACTTTGCGAAGTGAATGGAGTGTTGCTTCACTTTCTAAATGCTGTCCTTTCAGAGAAAATCACTTTCCTTTGAAAGTGCCTTAAGCAAATTGCAAGCATTCACAAGAAACACTAATGCGTTTCTATGAAAGAGAAGCACTCTGTTCCAACACTTCAATTCACTGCACGGAGGGAATGGAGTGTTGCTTCACTTTCTAAATGCTGTCCTTTCAGAGAAAATCACTCTCCTTTGAAAGTGCCTTAAGCTACTTACAAGCATTCACCAGAAACACACATGCGCTTCTCTGAAAGAGAACCTGTCTGTTCCAACACTTCAATTCACTGTGCGAAATGAATTTAGTGTTGCTTCATTTCTAAATGCTGTCCTTTCAGAGAAAATCACTTTCCTTTTAAAATGCCTTAAGTTACTTGCAAGCATTAGGAAGAAAATCACATGCGTTTCTCTGAAACAGAAGCAGTCTCTTCCAACACTTCAATTTACTGTGCGAAGTGAATGGAGTGTTGCTTCACTTTCTAAATGCTGTCCTTTCAGAGAAAATCACTTTCCTTTGAAAGTGCCTTAAGGTACTTACAAGCATAAGGATGAAACTCACATGCGTTTCTCTGAAAGTGAAGCAGTCTGTTCCAATACTTCAATTCACTGTGTGAAGTGAATGGAGTGTTGCCTCACTTTCTAAATGCTGTCCTTTCAGAGAAAATCACTTTCCTTTGAAAGTGCCTTAAGCAACTTGCAAACATTCACAAGAAACACTAATGCGTTTCTATGAAAGAGACGCACTCTGTTCCAACACTTCAATTCACTGCACGAAGGGAATGGAGTGTTGCTTCACTTTCTAAATGCTGTCCTTTCAGAGAAAATCACTTTCCTTTGAAAGTGCCTTAAGCTACTTACAAGCATTCACCAGAAACTCACATGCGCTTCTCTGAAAGAGAAGCTGTCTGTTCCAACACTTCAATTCATTGTGCTAAGTGAATTTAGTGTTGCTTCACTTTCTAAATGCTGTCCTTTCAGAGAAAATCACTTTCCTTTGAAAGTGCCTTAAGCTACTTACAAGAATTCAACAGAAACTCACATGCATTTCTCTGAAAGAGAAGCAGTCTGTTCCAACACTTCAATTCACTGTTCGAAGTGAATGGAATGATACTTCACTTTGTAAATGCTGTACTTTAAGAGAAAATCACTTTCGTTTGAAAGTGCCTTAAGCTACTTTCAAGCGTTCACAGGAAACTCACATGCGTTTCACTGAAAGAGAAGCATTCTGTTCAAACACTTCAATTCACTGTGCAAAGTGAATGGATTGTTGCCTCACTTTCGAAATGCTGTTCTTTCAGAGAAAATCACTTTCCTTTGAAAGTGCCTTAAGCTACTTTCAAGCATTCACAAAAAACTCACATGCGTTTCTCTGAAAGAGAGGCAGTCTGTTCCAACACTTCAATTCACTGTGCGAAGTGAATGGAGTGTTACTTCACTTTCTAAATGCTGTCCTTTCAGAGAAAATCACTTTCCTTTGAAATAGCCTTAAGCTACTTACAAGCATTCAACAGAAACTCACATGCATTTCTCTGAAAGAGAAGCAGTCTGTTCCAACACTTCAATTCACTGCATGAAGTGAATAGAGTGTTGCTTCACTTTCTAAATGTTGTCCTTTCAGAGAAAATCACTTTCCTTTGAAACTGCCTTAATCTACTTACAAGCATTCAGAAGAAACTCACATCTGTTTCTCTGAAAGAGAAGGAGTTTGTTCCAACACTTCAATTCACTGTGCGAAGTGTTTGGAGTGTTGCTTCACTTTCTAAATGCTGTCCTTTCAGAGAAAACCACTATCCTATGAAAGTGCCATAAGCTACTTACAAGCATTAGGAAGAAACTCACATGCGTTTCTCTGAAAGAGAAGCAGTCTGTTCCAACACTTCAATTCACTGTGCGAAGTGAATGGAGTGTTGCTTCACTTTCTAAATGCTGTCCTTTCAGAGAAAATCACTTTCCTTTGAAACTGCCTTAAGCTACTTACAAGCATTCAACAGAAACTCACATGCATTTTTCTGAAAGAGACGCAGTCTGTTCCAACACTTCAATTCACTGTGCGAAGTGAATGGAGTGTTGCTTCACTTTCTAAATGCTGTCCTTTCAGAGAAAATCACTTTCCTTTGAAAGTGCCTTAAGCTACTTACAAGCATTCACTAGAAACTCACATGCGCTTCTCTGAAAGAGAAGCTGTCTGTTCCAACACTTCAATTCACTGTGCGAAGTGAATGGAGTGTTGCTTCACTTTCTAAATGCTGTCCTTTCAGAGAAAATCACTTTCCTTTGAAAGTGCCTTAAGTTACTTGCAAGCATTAGGAAGAAACTCACATGCGTTTCTCTGAAAGAGAAGCAGTCTGTTCCAACACTTCAATTCACTGTGCAAAGTGAATGGAGTGTTGCTTCACTTACTAAATGCTGTCCTTTCAGAGAAAATCATTTTCCTTTGAGAGTGCATTAAACTACTTTCCAGCAATCACAAAAAACTCACATGCGTTTCTCTGAAAGAGAAGCAGTCTGTTCCAACACTTCAAATCACTGTGCGAGTGAATGGAGTGTTGCTTCACTTTCTAAATGCTTTCCTTTCAGAGAAAATCACTTTCCTTTGAAAGTGCCTTAAGCAACTTGCAAGCATTCACAAGAAACACTAATGCGTTTCTATGAAAGAGAAGCACTCTTTTCCAACGCTTCAATTCACTGTGCGAAGTGAATGGAGTGTTGCTTCACTTTCTAAATGATGTCCTTTCAGAGGAAATTACTTTCCTTTGAAAGTGCCTTAAGCTACTTACAAGCATTCACCAGAAACTCACATGCGTTTCTCTGAAAGAGAAGCAGTCTGTTCCAACACTTCAATTCACTGTGCGAAGTGAATGGAGTGTTGCTTCAATTACTAAATGCTGTACTTTCAGAGAAAATCACTTTTGTTTGAAAGTGCCTTAAGCAACTTTCACGCATTCACAAGAAACTCACATCTGTTTCTCTGAAAGAGAAGGAGTGTGTTCCAACACTTCAATTCACTGTGCGAAGTGAATGGAGTGTTGCTTCACTTTCTAAATGCTGTCCTTTCAGAGAAATCACTTTCCTATGAAAGTGCCTTAAGCTACTTACAAGCATTAGGAAGAAACTCACATGCGTTTCTCTGAAAGAGAAGCAGTCTGTTCGAACACTTCAATTCACTGTGCGAAGTGAATGGAGTGTTGCTTCGCTTTCTAAATGCTGTCCTTTCAGAGAAAATCACTTTCCTTTGAAAGTGCCTTAAGCTACTTACAAGCATTCAACAGAAACTCACATGCATTTCTCTGAAAGAGAAGCAGTCTGTTCCAACACTTCAATTCACTGTTCCAAGTAAAAAGAATGATACTTCACTTTGTAAATGCTGTACTTTAAGAGAAAATCACTTTCCTTTGAAACTGCCTTAATCTACTTACAAGCATTCAGAAGAAACTCACATCTGTTTCTCTGAAAGAGAAGGAGTGTGCTCCAACACTTCAATTCACTGTGCGAAGTGAATGGAGTGTTGCTTCACTTTCTAAATGCTGTCCTTTCAGAGAAAATCACTTTCCTATGAAAGTGCCTTAAGCTACTTACAAGCATTAGGAAGATACTCACATGCGTTTCTCTGAAAGAGAAGCAGTCTGTTCCAACACTTCAATTCACTGTGCGAAGTGAATGGAGTGTTGCTTCACTTTCTAAATGCTGTCCTTTCAGAGAAAATCACTTTCCTTTGAAAGTGCCTTAAGCTACTTACAAGCATTCAACAGAAACTCACATGCATTTTTCTGAAAGAGACGCAGTCTGTTCCAACACTTCAATTCACTTTGCGAAGTGAATGGAGTGTTGCTTCACTTTCTAAATGCTGTCCTTTCAGAGAAAATCACTTTCCTTTGAAAGTGCCTTAAGCAAATTGCAAGCATTCACAAGAATAATTAATGCGTTTCTATGAAAGAGAAGCACTCTGTTCCAACACTTCAATTCACTGCACGAAGGGAATGGAGTGTTGCTTCACTTTCTAAATGCTGTCCTTTCAGAGAAAATCACTCTCCTTTGAAAGTGCCTTAAGCTACTTACAAGCATTCACCAGAAACACACATGCGCTTCTCTGAAAGAGAAGCTGTCTGTTCCAACACTTCAATTCACTGTGCGAAGTGAATTTAGTGTTGCTTCATTTCTAAATGCTGTCCTTTCAGAGAAAATCACTTTCCTTTGAAAGTGCCTTAAGTTACTTGCAAGCATTAGGAAGAAACTCACATGCGTTTCTCTGAAACAGAAGCAGTCTCTTCCAACACTTCAATTCACTGTGCGAAGTGAATGGAGTGTTGCTTCACTTTCTAAATGCTGTCCTTTCAGAGAAAATCACTTTCCTTTGAAAGTGCCTTAAGGTACTTACAAGCATAAGGATGAAACTCACATGCGTTTCTCTGAAAGTGAAGCAGTCTGTTCCAATACTTCAATTCACTGTGTGAAGTGAATGGAGTGTTGCCTCACTTTCTAAATGCTGTCCTTTCAGAGAAAATCACTTTCCTTTGAAAGTGCCTTAAGCAACTTGCAAGCATTCACAAGAAACACTAATGCGTTTCTATGAAAGAGACGCACTCTGTTCCAACACTTCAATTCACTGCACGAAGGGAATGGAGTGTTGCTTCACTTTCTAAATGCTGTCCTTTCAGAGAAAATCACTTTCCTTTGAAAGTGCCTTAAGCTACTTACAAGCATTCACCAGAAACTCACATGCGCTTCTCTGAAAGAGAAGCTGTCTGTTCCAACACTTCAATTCATTGTGCTAAGTGAATTTAGTGTTGCTTCACTTTCTAAATGCTGTCCTTTCAGAGAAAATCACTTTCCTTTGAAAGTGCCTTAAGCTACTTACAAGAATTCAACAGAAACTCACATGCATTTCTCTGAAAGAGAAGCAGTCTGTTCCAACACTTCAATTCACTGTTCGAAGTGAATGGAATGATACTTCACTTTGTAAATGCTGTACTTTAAGAGAAAATCACCTTCGTTTGAAAGTGCCTTAAGCTACTTTCAAGCGTTCACAGGAAACTCACATGCGTTTCACTGAAAGAGAAGCATTCTGTTCAAACACTTCAATTCACTGTGCAAAGTGAATGGATTGTTGCCTCACTTTCGAAATGCTGTTCTTTCAGAGAAAATCACTTTCCTTTGAAAGTGCCTTAAGCTACTTTCAAGCATTCACAAAAAACTCACATGCGTTTCTCTGAAAGAGAGGCAGTCTGTTCCAATACTTCAATTCACTGTGCGAAGTGAATGGAGTGTTCCTTCACTTTCTAAATGCTGTCCTTTCAGAGAAAATCACTTTCCTTTGAAAGAGCCTTAAGCTACTTACAAGCATTCAAGAGAAACTCACATGCATTTCTCTGAAAGAGAAGCAGTCTGTTCCAACACTTCAATTCACTGCATGAAGTGAATAGAGTGTTGCTTCACTTTCTAAATGTTGTCCTTTCAGAGAAAATCACTTTCCTTTGAAACTGCCTTAATCTACTTACAAGCATTCAGAAGAAACTCACATCTGTTTCTCTGAAAGAGAAGGAGTTTGTTCCAACACTTCAATTCACTGTGCGAAGTGTTTGGAGTGTTGCTTCACTTTCTAAATGCTGTCCTTTCAGAGAAAACCACTATCCTATGAAAGTGCCTTAAGCTACTTACAAGCATTAGGAAGAAACTCACATGCGTTTCTCTGAAAGAGAAGCAGTCTGTTCCAACACTTCAATTCACTGTGCGAAGTGAATGGAGTGTTGCTTCACTTTCTAAATGCTGTCCTTTCAGAGAAAATTACTTTCCTTTGAAAGTGCCTTAAGCTACTTACAAGCATTCAACAGAAACTCACATGCATTTTTCTGAAAGAGACGCAGTCTGTTCCAACACTTCAATTCACTGTGCGAAGTGAATGGAGTGTTGCTTCACTTTCTAAATGCTGTCCTTTCAGAGAAAATCACTTTCCTTTGAAAGTGCCTTAAGCTACTTACAAGCATTCACAAAAAACTCACATCCGTTTCACTGAAAGAGAAGCAGTCTGTTCCAACACTTCAATTCACTGGGCGAAGTGAATGGAGTGTTGCTTCACTTTCTATATGCTCTCCTTTTAGAGAAAATCACTCTCTTTGAAACTGCCTTAAGCTACTTACAAGCATTCACAAGAAACTCACATCTGTTTCCCTGAAAAAGAAGTAGTCTGACCCAACACTTCAATTCACTGTGTGTAGTGAATGGAGTGTTGCTTTACTTTCTAAATGCTATCCTTTCAGAGAAAATCACTTTCCTTTGAAAGTGCCTTAAGCTACTTTCAAGCATTCACAAAAAACTCACATGCGTTTCTCTGAAAGAGAGGCAGTCTGTTCCAATACTTCAATTCACTGTGCGAGTGAATGGAGTGTTGCTTCACTTTCTAAATGCTTTCCTTTCAGAGAAAATCACTTTCCTTTGAAAGTGCCTTAAGCAACTTGCAAGAATTCACAAGAAACACTAATGCGTTTCTATGAAAGAGAAGCACTCTTTTCCAACGCTTCAATTCACTGTGCGAAGTGAATGGAGTGTTGCTTCACTTTCTAAATGATGTCCTTTCAGAGGAAATTACTTTCCTTTGAAAGTGCCTTAAGCTACTTACAAGCATTCACCAGAAACTCACATGCGTTTCTCTGAAAGAGAAGCAGTCTGTTCCAACACTTCAATTCACTGTGCGAAGTGAATGGAGTGTTGCTTCAATTACTAAATGCTGTACTTTCAGAGAAAATCACTTTTGTTTGAAAGTGCCTTAAGCAACTTTCACGCATTCACAAGAAACTCACATCTGTTTCTCTGAAAGAGAAGGAGTGTGTTCCAACACTTCAATTCACTGTGCGAAGTGAATGGAGTGTTGCTTCACTTTCTAAATGCTGTCCTTTCAGAGTAAATCACTTTCCTATGAAAGTGCCTTAAGCTACTTACAAGCATTAGGAAGAAACTCACATGCGTTTCTCTGAAAGAGAAGCAGTCTGTTCGAACACTTCAATTCACTGTGCGAAGTGAATGGAGTGTTGCTTCGCTTTCTAAATGCTGTCCTTTCAGAGAAAATCACTTTCCTTTGAAAGTGCCTTAAGCTACTTACAAGCATTCAACAGAAACTCACATGCATTTCTCTGAAAGAGAAGCAGTCTGTTCCAACACTTCAATTCACTGTTCCAAGTAAAAAGAATGATACTTCACTTTGTAAATGCTGTACTTTAAGAGAAAATCACTTTCCTTTGAAACTGCCTTAATCTACTTACAAGCATTCAGAAGAAACTCACATCTGTTTGTCTGAAAGAGAAGGAGTGTGCTCCAACACTTCAATTCACTGTGCGAAGTGAATGGAGTGTTGCTTCACTTTCTAAATGCTGTCCTTTCAGAGAAAATCACTTTCCTATGAAAGTGCCTTAAGCTACTTACAAGCATTAGGAAGATACTCACATGCGTTTCTCTGAAAGAGAAGCAGTCTGTTCCAACACTTCAATTCACTGTGCGAAGTGAATGGAGTGTTGCTTCACTTTCTAAATGCTGTCCTTTCAGAGAAAATCACTTTCCTTTGAAAGTGCCTTAAGCTACTTACAAGCATTCAACAGAAACTCACATGCATTTTTCTGAAAGAGACGCAGTCTGTTCCAACACTTCAATTCACTTTGCGAAGTGAATGGAGTGTTGCTTCACTTTCTAAATGCTGTCCTTTCAGAGAAAATCACTTTCCTTTGAAAGTGCCTTAAGCAAATTGCAAGCATTCACAAGAAACACTAATGCGTTTCTATGAAAGAGAAGCACTCTGTTCCAACACTTCAATTCACTGCACGGAGGGAATGGAGTGTTGCTTCACTTTCTAAATGCTGTCCTTTCAGAGAAAATCACTCTCCTTTGAAAGTGCCTTAAGCTACTTACAAGCATTCACCAGAAACACACATGCGCTTCTCTGAAAGAGAACCTGTCTGTTCCAACACTTCAATTCACTGTGCGAAATGAATTTAGTGTTGCTTCATTTCTAAATGCTGTCCTTTCAGAGAAAATCACTTTCCTTTTAAAATGCCTTAAGTTACTTGCAAGCATTAGGAAGAAAATCACATGCGTTTCTCTGAAACAGAAGCAGTCTCTTCCAACACTTCAATTCACTGTGCGAAGTGAATGGAGTGTTGCTTCACTTTCTAAATGCTGTCCTTTCAGAGAAAATCACTTTCCTTTGAAAGTGCCTTAAGGTACTTACAAGCATAAGGATGAAACTCACATGCGTTTCTCTGAAAGTGAAGCAGTCTGTTCCAATACTTCAATTCACTGTGTGAAGTGAATGGAGTGTTGCCTCACTTTCTAAATGCTGTCCTTTCAGAGAAAATCACTTTCCTTTGAAAGTGCCTTAAGCAACTTGCAAGCATTCACAAGAAACACTAATGCGTTTCTATGAAAGAGACGCACTCTGTTACAACACTTCAATTCACTGCACGAAGGGAATGGAGTGTTGCTTCACTTTCTAAATGCTGTCCTTTCAGAGAAAATCACTTTCCTTTGAAAGTGCCTTAAGCTACTTACAAGCATTCACCAGAAACTCACATGCGCTTCTCTGAAAGAGAAGCTGTCTGTTCCAACACTTCAATTCATTGTGCTAAGTGAATTTAGTGTTGCTTCACTTTCTAAATGCTGTCCTTTCAGAGAAAATCACTTTCCTTTGAAAGTGCCTTAAGTTACTTACAAGCATTCAACAGAAACTCACATGCATTTTTCTGAAAGAGACGCAGTCTGTTCCAACACTTCAATTCAGAGTGCGAAGTGAATGGAGTGTTGCTTCACTTTCTAAATGCTGTCCTTTCAGAGAAAATCACTTTCCTTTGAAAGTGCCTTAAGCTACTTACAAGCATTCAACAGAAATTCACATGCATTTCACTGAAAGAGAAGCAGTCTGTTCAAACACTTCAATTCACTGTGCGAAGTGAATGGAGTGTTGCTTCACTTTCTAAATGCTGTCCTCTCAGAGAAAATCACTTTCCTTTGAAAGTGCCTTAAGCTACTTACAAGCATTCACAAATAATTCATATCTGTTTCTCTGAAAGAGAAGTAGTCTGTTCCAACAGTTCAATTCACTGTGCAAAGTGAATGGAGTGTTGTTTCACTTTCTAAATGCTGTCCTTTCAGAGAAAATCACTTTCCTTTGAAAGTGCCTTAAGCTACTTACAAGCATTCACAAGAAACTCACATGCATTTTTCTGAAAGAGAAGCAGTCTGTTCCTCTGTTCCAACACTTCAATTCACTGTGCGTAGTGAATGGAGTGTTGCTTCACTTTCTAAATGCTGTCCTTTCAGAGAAAATCACTTTCCTTTGAAATTGCCTTAAGCTACTTACAAGCATTCACAAGAAACTCACACGCATTTTTCTGAAAAAGAAGCAGTTTGTTCCAACACTTCAATTCACTGTGCAAAGTGAATAGAGTGTTGCTTCACTTTCTATATGCTCTCCTTTTAGAGAAAATCACTCTCTTTGAAACTGCCTTAAGCTACTTACAAGCATTCACAAGAAACTCACATCTGTTTCCCTGAAAAAGAAGTAGTCTGACCCAACACTTCAATTCACTGTGTGTAGTGAATGGAGTGTTGCTTTACTTTCTAAATGCTATCCTTTCAGAGAAAATCACTTTCCTTTGAAAGTGCCTTAAGCTACTTTCAAGCATTCACAAAAAACTCACATGCGTTTCTCTGAAAGAGAGGCAGTCTGTTCCAATACTTCAATTCACTGTGCGAGTGAATGGAGTGTTGCTTCACTTTCTAAATGCTTTCCTTTCAGAGAAAATCACTTTCCTTTGAAAGTGCCTTAAGCAACTTGCAAGCATTCACAAGAAACACTAATGCGTTTCTATGAAAGAGAAGCACTCTTTTCCAACGCTTCAATTCACTGTGCGAAGTGAATGGAGTGTTGCTTCACTTTCTAAATGATGTCCTTTCAGAGGAAATTACTTTCCTTTGAAAGTGCCTTAAGCTACTTACAAGCATTCACCAGAAACTCACATGCGTTTCTCTGAAAGAGAAGCAGTCTGTTCCAACACTTCAATTCACAGTGCGAAGTGAATGGAGTGTTGCTTCAATTACTAAATGCTGTACTTTCAGAGAAAATCACTTTTGTTTGAAAGTGCCTTAAGCAACTTTCACGCATTCACAAGAAACTCACATCTGTTTCTCTGAAAGAGAAGGAGTGTGTTCCAACACTTCAATTCACTGTGCGAAGTGAATGGAGTGTTGCTTCACTTTCTAAATGCTGTCCTTTCAGAGGAAATCACTTTCCTATGAAAGTGCCTTAAGCTACTTACAAGCATTAGGAAGAAACTCACATGCGTTTCTCTGAAAGAGAAGCAGTCTGTTCGAACACTTCAATTCACTGTGCGAAGTGAATGGAGTGTTGCTTCGCTTTCTAAATGCTGTCCTTTCAGAGAAAATCACTTTCCTTTGAAAGTGCCTTAAGCTACTTACAAGCATTCAACAGAAACTCACATGCATTTCTCTGAAAGAGAAGCAGTCTGTTCCAACACTTCAATTCACTGTTCCAAGTAAAAAGAATGATACTTCACTTTGTAAATGCTGTACTTTAAGAGAAAATCACTTTCCTTTGAAACTGCCTTAATCTACTTACAAGCATTCAGAAGAAACTCACATCTGTTTGTCTGAAAGAGAAGGAGTGTGCTCCAACACTTCAATTCACTGTGCGAAGTGAATGGAGTGTTGCTTCACTTTCTAAATGCTGTCCTTTCAGAGAAAATCACTTTCCTATGAAAGTGCCTTAAGCTACTTACAAGCATTAGGAAGATACTCACATGCGTTTCTCTGAAAGAGAAGCAGTCTGTTCCAACACTTCAATTCACTGTGCGAAGTGAATGGAGTGTTGCTTCACTTTCTAAATGCTGTCCTTTCAGAGAAAATCACTTTCCTTTGAAAGTGCCTTAAGCTACTTACAAGCATTCAACAGAAACTCACATGCATTTTTCTGAAAGAGACGCAGTCTGTTCCAACACTTCAATTCACTTTGCGAAGTGAATGGAGTGTTGCTTCACTTTCTAAATGCTGTCCTTTCAGAGAAAATCACTTTCCTTTGAAAGTGCCTTAAGCAAATTGCAAGCATTCACAAGAAACACTAATGCGTTTCTATGAAAGAGAAGCACTCTGTTCCAACACTTCAATTCACTGCACGGAGGGAATGGAGTGTTGCTTCACTTTCTAAATGCTGTCCTTTCAGAGAAAATCACTCTCCTTTGAAAGTGCCTTAAGCTACTTACAAGCATTCACCAGAAACACACATGCGCTTCTCTGAAAGAGAACCTGTCTGTTCCAACACTTCAATTCACTGTGCGAAATGAATTTAGTGTTGCTTCATTTCTAAATGCTGTCCTTTCAGAGAAAATCACTTTCCTTTTAAAATGCCTTAAGTTACTTGCAAGCATTAGGAAGAAAATCACATGCGTTTCTCTGAAACAGAAGCAGTCTCTTCCAACACTTCAATTCACTGTGCGAAGTGAATGGAGTGTTGCTTCACTTTCTAAATGCTGTCCTTTCAGAGAAAATCACTTTCCTTTGAAAGTGCCTTAAGCAAATTGCAAGCATTCACAAGAAACACTAATGCGTTTCTATGAAAGAGAAGCACTCTGTTCCAACACTTCAATTCACTGCACGGAGGGAATGGAGTGTTGCTTCACTTTCTAAATGCTGTCCTTTCAGAGAAAATCACTCTCCTTTGAAAGTGCCTTAAGCTACTTACAAGCATTCACCAGAAACACACATGCGCTTCTCTGAAATAGAACCTGTCTGTTCCAACACTTCAATTCACTGTGCGAAATGAATTTAGTGTTGCTTCATTTCTAAATGCTGTCCTTTCAGAGAAAATCACTTTCCTTTTAAAATGCCTTAAGTTACTTGCAAGCATTAGGAAGAAAATCACATGCGTTTCTCTGAAACAGAAGCAGTCTCTTCCAACACTTCAATTCACTGTGCGAAGTGAATGGAGTGTTGCTTCACTTTCTAAATGCTGTCCTTTCAGAGAAAATCACTTTCCTTTGAAAGCGCCTTAAGGTACTTACAAGCATAAGGATGAAACTCACATGCGTTTCTCTGAAAGTGAAGCAGTCTGTTCCAATACTTCAATTCACTGTGTGAAGTGAATGGAGTGTTGCCTCACTTTCTAAATGCTGTCCTTTCAGAGAAAATCACTTTCCTTTGAAAGTGCCTTAAGCAACTTGCAAGCATTCACAAGAAACACTAATGCGTTTCTATGAAAGAGACGCACTCTGTTCCAACACTTCAATTCACTGCACGAAGGGAATGGAGTGTTGCTTCACTTTCTAAATGCTGTCCTTTCAGAGAAAATCACTTTCCTTTGAAAGTGCCTTAAGCTACTTACAAGCATTCACCAGAAACTCACATGCGCTTCTCTGAAAGAGAAGCTGTCTGTTCCAACACTTCAATTCATTGTGCTAAGTGAATTTAGTGTTGCTTCACTAAATGCTGTCCTTTCAGAGAAAATCACTTTCCTTTGAAAGTGCCTTAAGTTACTTACAAGCATTCAACAGAAACTCACATGCATTTTTCTGAAAGAGACGCAGTCTGTTCCAACACTTCAATTCAGAGTGCGAAGTGAATGGAGTGTTGCTTCACTTTCTAAATGCTGTCCTTTCAGAGAAAATCACTTTCCTTTGAAAGTGCCTTAAGCTACTTACAAGCATTCAACAGAAATTCACATGCATTTCACTGAAAGAGAAGCAGTCTGTTCCAACACTTCAATTCACTGTGCGAAGTGAATGGAGTGTTGCTTCACTTTCTAAATGCTGTCCTCTCAGAGAAAATCACTTTCCTTTGAAAGTGCCTTAAGCTACTTACAAGCATTCACAAATAATTCATATCTGTTTCTCTGAAAGAGAAGTAGTCTGTTCCAACAGTTCAATTCACTGTGCAAAGTGAATGGAGTGTTGTTTCACTTTCTAAATGCTGTCCTTTCAGAGAAAATCACTTTCCTTTGAAAGTGCCTTAAGCTACTTACAAGCATTCACAAGAAACTCACATGCATTTTTCTGAAAGAGAAGCAGTCTGTTCCTCTGTTCCAACACTTCAATTCACTGTGCGTAGTGAATGGAGTGTTGCTTCACTTTCTAAATGCTGTCCTTTCAGAGAAAATCACTTTCCTTTGAAATTGCCTTAAGCTACTTACAAGCATTCACAAGAAACTCACACGCATTTTTCTGAAAAAGAAGCAGTTTGTTCCAACACTTCAATTCACTGTGCAAAGTGAATAGAGTGTTGCTTCACTTTCTATATGCTCTCCTTTTAGAGAAAATCACTCTCTTTGAAACTGCCTTAAGCTACTTACAAGCATTCACAAGAAACTCACATCTGTTTCCCTGAAAAAGAAGTAGTCTGACCCAACACTTCAATTCACTGTGTGTAGTGAATGGAGTGTTGCTTTACTTTCTAAATGCTATCCTTTCAGAGAAAATCACTTTCCTTTGAAAGTGCCTTAAGCTACTTTCAAGCATTCACAAAAAACTCACATCTGTTTCTCTGAAAGAGAAGGAGTGTGTTCCAACACTTCAATTCACTGTGCGAAGTGAATGGAGTGTTGCTTCACTTTCTAAATGCTGTCCTTTCAGAGTAAATCACTTTCCTATGAAAGTGCCTTAAGCTACTTACAAGCATTAGGAAGAAACTCACATGCGTTTCTCTGAAAGAGAAGCAGTCTGTTCGAACACTTCAATTCACTGTGCGAAGTGAATGGAGTGTTGCTTCGCTTTCTAAATGCTGTCCTTTCAGAGAAAATCACTTTCCTTTGAAAGTGCCTTAAGCTACTTACAAGCATTCAACAGAAACTCACATGCATTTCTCTGAAAGAGAAGCAGTCTGTTCCAACACTTCAATTCACTGTTCCAAGTAAAAAGAATGATACTTCACTTTGTAAATGCTGTACTTTAAGAGAAAATCACTTTCCTTTGAAACTGCCTTAATCTACTTACAAGCATTCAGAAGAAACTCACATCTGTTTGTCTGAAAGAGAAGGAGTGTGCTCCAACACTTCAATTCACTGTGCGAAGTGAATGGAGTGTTGCTTCACTTTCTAAATGCTGTCCTTTCAGAGAAAATCACTTTCCTATGAAAGTGCCTTAAGCTACTTACAAGCATTAGGAAGATACTCACATGCGTTTCTCTGAAAGAGAAGCAGTCTGTTCCAACACTTCAATTCACTGTGCGAAGTGAATGGAGTGTTGCTTCACTTTCTAAATGCTGTCCTTTCAGAGAAAATCACTTTCCTTTGAAAGTGCCTTAAGCTACTTACAAGCATTCAACAGAAACTCACATGCATTTTTCTGAAAGAGACGCAGTCTGTTCCAACACTTCAATTCACTTTGCGAAGTGAATGGAGTGTTGCTTCACTTTCTAAATGCTGTCCTTTCAGAGAAAATCACTTTCCTTTGAAAGTGCCTTAAGCAAATTGCAAGCATTCACAAGAAACACTAATGCGTTTCTATGAAAGAGAAGCACTCTGTTCCAACACTTCAATTCACTGCACGGAGGGAATGGAGTGTTGCTTCACTTTCTAAATGCTGTCCTTTCAGAGAAAATCACTCTCCTTTGAAAGTGCCTTAAGCTACTTACAAGCATTCACCAGAAACACACATGCGCTTCTCTGAAAGAGAACCTGTCTGTTCCAACACTTCAATTCACTGTGCGAAATGAATTTAGTGTTGCTTCATTTCTAAATGCTGTCCTTTCAGAGAAAATCACTTTCCTTTTAAAATGCCTTAAGTTACTTGCAAGCATTAGGAAGAAAATCACATGCGTTTCTCTGAAACAGAAGCAGTCTCTTCCAACACTTCAATTCACTGTGCGAAGTGAATGGAGTGTTGCTTCACTTTCTAAATGCTGTCCTTTCAGAGAAAATCACTTTCCTTTGAAAGTGCCTTAAGGTACTTACAAGCATAAGGATGAAACTCACATGCGTTTCTCTGAAAGTGAAGCAGTCTGTTCCAATACTTCAATTCACTGTGTGAAGTGAATGGAGTGTTGCCTCACTTTCTAAATGCTGTCCTTTCAGAGAAAATCACTTTCCTTTGAAAGTGCCTTAAGCAACTTGCAAGCATTCACAAGAAACACTAATGCGTTTCTATGAAAGAGACGCACTCTGTTCCAACACTTCAATTCACTGCACGAAGGGAATGGAGTGTTGCTTCACTTTCTAAATGCTGTCCTTTCAGAGAAAATCACTTTCCTTTGAAAGTGCCTTAAGCTACTTACAAGCATTCACCAGAAACTCACATGCGCTTCTCTGAAAGAGAAGCTGTCTGTTCCAACACTTCAATTCATTGTGCTAAGTGAATTTAGTGTTGCTTCACTTTCTAAATGCTGTCCTTTCAGAGAAAATCACTTTCCTTTGAAAGTGCCTTAAGCTACTTACAAGAATTCAACAGAAACTCACATGCATTTCTCTGAAAGAGAAGCAGTCTGTTCCAACACTTCAATTCACTGTTCGAAGTGAATGGAATGATACTTCACTTTGTAAATGCTGTACTTTAAGAGAAAATCACTTTCGTTTGAAAGTGCCTTAAGCTACTTTCAAGCGTTCACAGGAAACTCACATGCGTTTCACTGAAAGAGAAGCATTCTGTTCAAACACTTCAATTCACTGTGCAAAGTGAATGGATTGTTGCCTCACTTTCGAAATGCTGTTCTTTCAGAGAAAATCACTTTCCTTTGAAAGTGCCTTAAGCTACTTTCAAGCATTCACAAAAAACTCACATGCGTTTCTCTGAAAGAGAGGCAGTCTGTTCCAACACTTCAATTCACTGTGCGAAGTGAATGGAGTGTTACTTCACTTTCTAAATGCTGTCCTTTCAGAGAAAATCACTTTCCTTTGAAATAGCCTTAAGCTACTTACAAGCATTCAACAGAAACTCACATGCATTTCTCTGAAAGAGAAGCAGTCTGTTCCAACACTTCAATTCACTGCATGAAGTGAATAGAGTGTTGCTTCACTTTCTAAATGTTGTCCTTTCAGAGAAAATCACTTTCCTTTGAAACTGCCTTAATCTACTTACAAGCATTCAGAAGAAACTCACATCTGTTTCTCTGAAAGAGAAGGAGTTTGTTCCAACACTTCAATTCACTGTGCGAAGTGTTTGGAGTGTTGCTTCACTTTCTAAATGCTGTCCTTTCAGAGAAAACCACTATCCTATGAAAGTGCCTTAAGCTACTTACAAGCATTAGGAAGAAACTCACATGCGTTTCTCTGAAAGAGAAGCAGTCTGTTCCAACACTTCAATTCACTGTGCGAAGTGAATGGAGTGTTGCTTCACTTTCTAAATGCTGTCCTTTCAGAGAAAATCACTTTCCTTTGAAACTGCCTTAAGCTACTTACAAGCATTCAACAGAAACTCACATGCATTTTTCTGAAAGAGACGCAGTCTGTTCCAACACTTCAATCCACTGTGCGAAGTGAATGGAGTGTTGCTTCACTTTCTAAATGCTGTCCTTTCAGAGAAAATCACTTTCCTTTGAAAGTGCCTTAAGCTACTTACAAGCATTCACTAGAAACTCACATGCGCTTCTCTGAAAGAGAAGCTGTCTGTTCCAACACTTCAATTCACAGTGCGAAGTGAATGGAGTGTTGCTTCACTTTCTAAATGCTGTCCTTTCAGAGAAAATCACTTTCCTTTGAAAGTGCCTTAAGTTACTTGCAAGCATTAGGAAGAAACTCACATGCGTTTCTCTGAAAGAGAAGCAGTCTGTTCCAACACTTCAATTCACTGTGCGAAGTGAATGGAGTGTTGCTTCACTTACTAAATGCTGTCCTTTCAGAGAAAATCATTTTCCTTTGAGAGTGCATTAAACTACTTTCAAGCAATCACAAAAAACTCACATGCGTTTCTCTGAAAGAGAAGCAGTCTGTTCCAACACTTCAAATCACTGTGCGAGTGAATGGAGTGTTGCTTCACTTTCTAAATGCTTTCCTTTCAGAGAAAATCACTTTCCTTTGAAAGTGCCTTAAGCAACTTGCAAGCATTCACAAGAAACACTAATGCGTTTCTATGAAAGAGAAGCACTCTTTTCCAACGCTTCAATTCACTGTGCGAAGTGAATGGAGTGTTGCTTCACTTTCTAAATGATGTCCTTTCAGAGGAAATTACTTTCCTTTGAAAGTGCCTTAAGCTACTTACAAGCATTCACCAGAAACTCACATGCGTTTCTCTGAAAGAGAAGCAGTCTGTTCCAACACTTCAATTCACTGTGCGAAGTGAATGGAGTGTTGCTTCAATTACTAAATGCTGTACTTTCAGAGAAAATCACTTTTGTTTGAAAGTGCCTTAAGCAACTTTCACGCATTCACAAGAAACTCACATCTGTTTCTCTGAAAGAGAAGGAGTGTGTTCCAACACTTCAATTCACTGTGCGAAGTGAATGGAGTGTTGCTTCACTTTCTAAATGCTGTCCTTTCAGAGTAAATCACTTTCCTATGAAAGTGCCTTAAGCTACTTACAAGCATTAGGAAGAAACTCACATGCGTTTCTCTGAAAGAGAAGCAGTCTGTTCGAACACTTCAATTCACTGTGCGAAGTGAATGGAGTGTTGCTTCGCTTTCTAAATGCTGTCCTTTCAGAGAAAATCACTTTCCTTTGAAAGTGCCTTAAGCTACTTACAAGCATTCAACAGAAACTCACATGCATTTCTCTGAAAGAGAAGCAGTCTGTTCCAACACTTCAATTCACTGTTCCAAGTAAAAAGAATGATACTTCACTTTGTAAATGCTGTACTTTAAGAGAAAATCACTTTCCTTTGAAACTGCCTTAATCTACTTACAAGTATTCAGAAGAAACTCACATCTGTTTCTCTGAAAGAGAAGGAGTGTGCTCCAACACTTCAATTCACTGTGCGAAGTGAATGGAGTGTTGCTTCACTTTCTAAATGCTGTCCTTTCAGAGAAAATCACTTTCCTATGAAAGTGCCTTAAGCTACTTACAAGCATTAGGAAGATACTCACATGCGTTTCTCTGAAAGAGAAGCAGTCTGTTCCAACACTTCAATTCACTGTGCGAAGTGAATGGAGTGTTGCTTCACTTTCTAAATGCTGTCCTTTCAGAGAAAATCACTTTCCTTTGAAAGTGCCTTAAGCTACTTACAAGCATTCAACAGAAACTCACATGCATTTTTCTGAAAGAGACGCAGTCTGTTCCAACACTTCAATTCACTTTGCGAAGTGAATGGAGTGTTGCTTCACTTTCTAAATGCTGTCCTTTCAGAGAAAATCACTTTCCTTTGAAAGTGCCTTAAGCAAATTGCAAGCATTCACAAGAAACACTAATGCGTTTCTATGAAAGAGAAGCACTCTGTTCCAACACTTCAATTCACTGCACGGAGGGAATGGAGTGTTGCTTCACTTTCTAAATGCTGTCCTTTCAGAGAAAATCACTCTCCTTTGAAAGTGCCTTAAGCTACTTACAAGCATTCACCAGAAACACACATGCGCTTCTCTGAAAGAGAACCTGTCTGTTCCAACACTTCAATTCACTGTGCGAAATGAATTTAGTGTTGCTTCATTTCTAAATGCTGTCCTTTCAGAGAAAATCACTTTCCTTTTAAAATGCCTTAAGTTACTTGCAAGCATTAGGAAGAAAATCACATGCGTTTCTCTGAAACAGAAGCAGTCTCTTCCAACACTTCAATTCACTGTGCGAAGTGAATGGAGTGTTGCTTCACTTTCTAAATGCTGTCCTTTCAGAGAAAATCACTTTCCTTTGAAAGTGCCTTAAGGTACTTACAAGCATAAGGATGAAACTCACATGCGTTTCTCTGAAAGTGAAGCAGTCTGTTCCAATACTTCAATTCACTGTGTGAAGTGAATGGAGTGTTGCCTCACTTTCTAAATGCTGTCCTTTCAGAGAAAATCACTATCCTTTGAAAGTGCCTTAAGCAACTTGCAAGCATTCACAAGAAACACTAATGCGTTTCTATGAAAGAGACGCACTCTGTTCCAACACTTCAATTCACTGCACGAAGGGAATGGAGTGTTGCTTCACTTCCTAAATGCTGTCCTTTCAGAGAAAATCACTTTCCTTTGAAAGTGCCTTAAGCTACTTACAAGCATTCACCAGAAACTCACATGCGCTTCTCTGAAAGAGAAGCTGTCTGTTCCAACACTTCAATTCATTGTGCTAAGTGAATTTAGTGTTGCTTCACTTTCTAAATGCTGTCCTTTCAGAGAAAATCACTTTCCTTTGAAAGTGCCTTAAGCTACTTACAAGAATTCAACAGAAACTCACATGCATTTCTCTGAAAGAGAAGCAGTCTGTTCCAACACTTCAATTCACTGTTCGAAGTGAATGGAATGATACTTCACTTTGTAAATGCTGTACTTTAAGAGAAAATCACTTTCGTTTGAAAGTGCCTTAAGCTACTTTCAAGCGTTCACAGGAAACTCACATGCGTTTCACTTAAAGAGAAGCATTCTGTTCAAACACTTCAATTCACTGTGCAAAGTGAATGGATTGTTGCCTCACTTTCGAAATGCTGTTCTTTCAGAGAAAATCACTTTCCTTTGAAAGTGCCTTAAGCTACTTTCAAGCATTCACAAAAAACTCACATGCGTTTCTCTGAAAGAGAGGCAGTCTGTTCCAACATTTCAATTCACTGTGCGAAGTGAATGGAGTGTTACTTCACTTTCTAAATGCTGTCCTTTCAGAGAAAATCACTTTCCTTTGAAATAGCCTTAAGCTACTTACAAGCATTCAACAGAAACTCACATGCATTTCTCTGAAAGAGAAGCAGTCTGTTCCAACACTTCAATTCACTGCATGAAGTGAATAGAGTGTTGCTTCACTTTCTAAATGTTGTCCTTTCAGAGAAAATCACTTTCCTTTGAAACTGCCTTAATCTACTTACAAGCATTCAGAAGAAACTCACATCTGTTTCTCTGAAAGAGAAGGAGTTTGTTCCAACACTTCAATTCACTGTGCGAAGTGTTTGGAGTGTTGCTTCACTTTCTAAATGCTGTCCTTTCAGAGAAAACCACTATCCTATGAAAGTGCCTTAAGCTACTTACAAGCATTAGGAAGAAACTCACATGCGTTTCTCTGAAAGAGAAGCAGTCTGTTCCAACACTTAAATTCACTGTGCGAAGTGAATGGAGTGTTGCTTCACTTTCTAAATGCTGTCCTTTCAGAGAAAATCACTTTCCTTTGAAAGTGCCTTAAGCTACTTACAAGCATTCACAAGAAACTCACATGCATTTTTCTGAAAGAGAAGCAGTCTGTTCCTCTGTTCCAACACTTCAATTCACTGTGCGTAGTGAATGGAGTGTTGCGTCACTTTCTAAATGCTGTCCTTTCAGAGAAAATCACTTTCCTTTGAAATTGCCTTAAGCTACTTACAAGCATTCACAAGAAACTCACACGCATTTTTCTGAAAGAGAAGCAGTTTGTTCCAACACTTCAATTCACTGTGCAAAGTGAATAGAGTGTTGCTTCACTTTCTATATGCTCTCCTTTTAGAGAAAATCACTCTCTTTGAAACTGCCTTAAGCTACTTACAAGCATTCACAAGAAACTCACATCTGTTTCCCTGAAAAAGAAGCAGTCTGATCCAACACTTCAATTCACTGTGTGTAGTGAATGGAGTGTTGCTTTACTTTCTAAATGCTATCCTTTCAGAGAAAATCACTTTCCTTTGAAAGTGCCTTAAGCTACTTACAAGCATTCACAAGAAACTCACATGCATTTTTCTGAAAGTGAAGCAGTTTGTTCCAACACTTCAATTCACTGTCCGAAGTGAATGGTGTGTTGCTTCACTTTCTATATGCTCTCCTTTTAGAGAAAATCACTCTCTTTTGAAACTGCCTTAAGCTACTTACAAGCATTCACAAGAAACTCACATCTGTTTCTCTGAAAGAGAAGCAGTCTGTTCCAATACTTCAATTCACTGTGCGAAGTGAATGGAGTGTTGCTTCACGTTCTAAATGCTGTCCTTTCAGAGAAAATCACTTTGCTTTGAAACTGCCTTAAGCTACTCACAAGCATTCACAAGAAACTCACATCTGTTTCTCTGAAAGAGAAGCAGTCTGTTCCAACACTTAAATTCACTGTGCGAAGTGAATGGAGTGCTGCTTCACTTTCTAAATGCTCTCCTTTTAGAGGAAAACACTCTCTTTTGAAACTGCCTTAAGCTACTTACAAGCATTCACAAGAAACTCACATCTGTTTCTGTGAAAGAGAAGCAGTCTGTTCCAACACTTAATTCACTGTGCGAAGTGAATGGAGTGTTGCTTCACTTTCTAAATGCTGTCCTTTTAGAGAAAATCACTTTGCTTTGAATATGCCTTAAGCTACTTACAAGCATTCACAAAAAACTCACATCCGTTTCACTGAAAGAGAAGCAGTCTGTTCCAACACTTCAATTCACTGGGCGAAGTGAATGGAGTGTTGCTTCACTTTCTATATGCTCTCCTTTGAGAGAAAATCACTCTCTTTTGAAAATGCCTTAAGCTACTTACAAGCATTCAACAGAAATTCACATGCGTTTCTCTGAAAGAGAAGCAGTCTGTTCCAACACTTCAATTCACTGTGCGAAGTGAATGGAGTGTTGCTTCACTTTCTAAATGCTGTCCTCTCAGAGAAAATCACTTTCCTTTGAAAGTGCCTTAAGCTACTTACAAGCATTCACAAAAAACTCATATCTGTTTCTCTGAAAGTGAGTAGTCTGTTCCAACACTTCAATTCACTGTGCGTAGTGAATGGAGTGTTGCTTCACTTTCTAAATGCTGTCCTTTCAGTGAAAATCACTTTCCTTTGAAATTGCCTTAAGCTACTGACAAGCATTCACAAGAAACTCACACGCATTTTTCTGAAAGAGAAGCAGTTTGTTCCAACACTTCAATTCACTGTGCGAAGTGTATAGAGTGTTGCTTCACTTTCTATATGCTCTCCTTTTAGAGAAAATCACTCTCTTTGAAACTGCCTTAAGCTACTTGCAAGCATTCACAAGAAACTCACATCTGTTTCTCTGAAAAAGAAGCAGTCTGTTTCAACACTTCAATTCACTGTTCGAAGTGAATGGAGTGTTGCTTCACTTTCTAAATGCTGTCCTTTCAGAGAAAATCACTTTCCTTTGAAAGTGCCTTAAGCTACTTACAAGCATTCACAAGAAACTCACATGCATTTTTCTGAAAGAGAACCAGTCTGTTCCAACTCTTCAATTCACTGTGTGTAGTGAATGGAGTGTTACTTTACTTTCTAAATGCTGTCCTTTCAGAGAAAATCACTTTCCTTTGAAAGTGCCTTAAGCTACTTTCAAGCATTCACAAGAAACTCACATGCATTTTTCTGAAAGTGAAGCAGTCTGTTCCAAAACTTCAATTCAGTGTGCGAAGTGAATGGAGTGTTGCTTCACTTTCTAAATTCTGTCCTTTCAGAGAAAATCACTTTCCATTGAGACTGCCTTAATCTACTTACGAGCATTCAGAAGAAACTCACATCTGTTTCTCTGAAAGAGAAGGAGTCTGTTCCAACACTTCAATTCACTGTGCGAATGGAATGGAGTGTTTCTTCACTTTCTAAATGCTGTCCTTTCAGAGAAAATCACTTTCCTTTGAAACTGCCTTAATCTACTTACAAGCATTCAGAAGAAACTCACATCTGTTTCTCTGAAAGAGAAGGAGTCTGTTCCAACACTTCAATTCACTGCATGAAGTGAATAGAGTGTTGCTTCACTTTCTAAATGTTGTCCTTTCAGAGAAAATCACTTTCCTTTGAAACTGCCTTAATCTACTTACAAGCATTCAGAAGAAACTCACATCTGTTTCTCTGAAAGAGAAGGAGTCTGTTCCAACACTTCAATTCACTGTGCGAAGTGAATGGAGTGTTGCTTCACTTTCTAAATGCTGTCCTTTCAGAGAAAATCACTTTCCTTTGAAAGTGCCTTAAGCTACTTACAAGCATTCAACAGAAACTCACATGCATTTTTCTGAAAGAGACGCAGTCTGTTCCAACACTTCAATTCACTTTGCGAAGTGAATGGAGTGTTGCTTCACTTTCTAAATGCTGTCCTTTCAGAGAAAATCACTTTCCTTTGAAAGTGCCTTAAGCAAATTGCAAGCATTCACAAGAAACACTAATGCGTTTCTATGAAAGAGAAGCACTCTGTTCCAACACTTCAAATCACTGCACGAAGGGAATGGAGTGTTGCTTCACTTTCTAAATGCTGTCCTTTCAGAGAAAATCACTCTCCTTTGAAAGTGCCTTAAGCTACTTACAAGCATTCACCAGAAACACACATGCGCTTCTCTGAAAGAGAACCTGTCTGTTCCAACACTTCAATTCACTGTGCGAAGTGAATTTAGTGTTGCTTCATTTCTAAATGCTGTCCTTTCAGAGAAAATCACTTTCCTTTTAAGTGCCTTAAGTTACTTGCAAGCATTAGGAAGAAAATCACATGCGTTTCTCTGAAACAGAAGCAGTCTCTTCCAACACTTCAATTCACTGTGCGAAGTGAATGGAGTGTTGCTTCACTTTCTAAATGCTGTCCTTTCAGAGAAAATCACTTTCCTTTGAAAGTGCCTTAAGGTACTTACAAGCATAAGGATGAAACTCACATGCGTTTCTCTGAAAGTGAAACAGTCTGTTCCAATACTTCAATTCACTGTGTGAAGTGAATGGAGTGTTGCCTCACTTTCTAAATGCTGTCCTTTCAGAGAAAATCACTTTCCTTTGAAAGTGCCTTAAGCAACTTGCAAGCATTCACAAGAAACACTAATGCGTTTCTATGAAAGAGACGCACTCTTTTCCAACACTTCAATTCACTGCACGAAGGGAATGGAGTGTTGCTTCACTTTCTAAATGCTGTCCTTTCAGAGAAAATCACTTTCCTTTGAAAGTGCCTTAAGCTACTTACAAGCATTCACCAGAAACTCACATGCGCTTCTCTGAAAGAGAAGCTGTCTGTTCCAACACTTCAATTCATTGTGCTAAGTGAATTTAGTGTTGCTTCACTTTCTAAATGCTGTCCTTTCAGAGAAAATCACTTTCCTTTGAAAGTGCCTTAAGCTACTTACAAGAATTCAACAGAAATTCACATGCATTTCTCTGAAAGAGAAGCAGTCTGTTCCAACACTTCAATTCACTGTTCGAAGTGAATGGAATGATACTTCACTTTGTAAATGCTGTACTTTAAGAGAAAATCACTTTCGTTTGAAAGTGCCTTAAGCTACTTTCAAGCGTTCACAGGAAACTCACATGCGTTTCACTGAAAGAGAAGCATTCTGTTCAAACACTTCAATTCACTGTGCAAAGTGAATGGATTGTTGCCTCACTTTCGAAATGCTGTTCTTTCAGAGAAAATCACTTTCCTTTGAAAGTGCCTTAAGCTACTTTCAAGCATTCACAAAAAACTCACATGCGTTTCTCTGAAAGAGAGGCAGTCTGTTCCAACACTTCAATTCACTGTGCGAAGTGAATGGAGTGTTACTTCACTTTCGAAATGCTGTCCTTTCAGAGAAAATCACTTTCCTTTGAAATAGCCTTAAGCTACTTACAAGCATTCAACAGAAACTCACATGCATTTCTCTAAAAGAGAAGCAGTCTGTTCCAACACTTCAATTCACTGCATGAAGTGAATAGAGTGTTGCTTCACTTTCTAAATGTTGTCCTTTCAGAGAAAATCACTTTCCTTTGAAACTGCCTTAATCTACTTACAAGCATTCAGAAGAAACTCACATCTGTTTCTCTGAAAGAGAAGGAGTTTGTTCCAACACTTCAATTCACTGTGCGAAGTGTTTGGAGTGTTGCTTCACTTTCTAAATGCTGTCCTTTCAGAGAAAACCACTATCCTATGAAAGTGCCTTAAGCTACTTACAAGCATTAGGAAGAAACTCACATGCGTTTCTCTGAAAGAGAAGCAGTCTGTTCCAACACTTCAATTCACTGTGCGAAGTGAATGGAGTGTTGCTTCACTTTCTAAATGCTGTCCTTTCAGAGAAAATCACTTTCCTTTGAAAGTGCCTTAAGCTACTTACAAGCATTCAACAGAAACTCACATGCATTTTTCTGAAAGAGACGCAGTCTGTTCCAACACTTCAATTCACTGTGCGAAGTGAATGGAGTGTTGCTTCACTTTCTAAATGCTGTCCTTTCAGAGAAAATCACTTTCCTTTGAAAGTGCCTTAAGCTACTTACAAGCATTCACTAGAAACTCACATGCGCTTCTCTGAAAGAGAAGCTGTCTGTTCCAACACTTCAATTCACTGTGCGAAGTGAATGGAGTGTTGCTTCACTTTCTAAATGCTGTCCTTTCAGAGAAAATCACTTTCCTTTGAAAGTGCCTTAAGTTACTTGCAAGCATTAGGAAGAAACTCACATGCGTTTCTCTGAAAGAGAAGCAGTCTGTTCCAACACTTCAATTCACTGTGCGAAGTGAATGGAGTGTTGCTTCACTTACTAAATGCTGTCCTTTCAGAGAAAATCATTTTCCTTTGAGAGTGCATTAAACTACTTTCAAGCAATCACAAAAAACTCACATGCGTTTCTCTGAAAGAGAAGCAGTCTGTTCCAACACTTCAAATCACTGTGCGAGTGAATGGAGTGTTGCTTCACTTTCTAAATGCTTTCCTTTCAGAGAAAATCACTTTCCTTTGAAAGTGCCTTAAGCAACTTGCAAGCATTCACAAGAAACACTAATGCGTTTCTATGAAAGAAAAGCACTCTTTTCCAACGCTTCATTTCACTGTGCGAAGTGAATGGAGTGTTGCTTCACTTTCTAAATGATGTCCTTTCAGAGGAAATTACTTTCCTTTGAAAGTGCCTTAAGCTACTTACAAGCATTCACCAGAAACTCACATGCGTTTCTCTGAAAGAGAAGCAGTCTGTTCCAACACTTCAATTCACTGTGCGAAGTGAATGGAGTGTTGCTTCGCTTTCTAAATGCTGTCCTTTCAGAGAAAATCACTTTCCTTTGAAAGTGCCTTAAGCTACTTACAAGCATTCAACAGAAACTCACATGCATTTCTCTGAAAGAGAAGCAGTCTGTTCCAACACTTCAATTCACTGTTCCAAATAAAAAGAATGATACTTCACTTTGTAAATGCTGTACTTTAAGAGAAAATCACTTTCCTTTGAAACTGCCTTAATCTACTTACAAGCATTCAGAAGAAACTCACATCTGTTCCTCTGAAAGAGAAGGAGTGTGCTCCAACACTTCAATTCACTGTGCGAAGTGAATGGAGTGTTGCTTCACTTTCTAAATGCTGTCCTTTCAGAGAAAATCACTTTCCTATGAAAGTGCCTTAAGCTACTTACAAGCATTAGGAAGATACTCACATGCATTTCTCTGAAAGAGAAGCAGTCTGTTCCAACACTTCAATTCACTGTGCGAAGTGAATGGAGTGTTGCTTCACTTTCTAAATGCTGTCCTTTCAGAGAAAATCACTCTCCTTTGAAAGTGCCTTAAGCTACTTACAAGCATTCACCAGAAACACACATGCGCTTCTCTGAAAGAGAAGCTGTCTGTTCCAACACTTCAATTCACTGTGCGAAGTGAATTTAGTGTTGCTTCATTTCTAAATGCTGTCCTTTCAGAGAAAATCACTTTCCTTTGAAAGTGCCTTAAGTTACTTGCAAGCATTAGGAAGAAACTCACATGCGTTTCTCTGAAACAGAAGCAGTCTCTTCCAACACTTCAATTCACTGTGTGAAGTGAATGGAGTGTTGCTTCACTTTCTAAATGCTGTCCTCTCAGAGAAAATCACTTTCCTTTGAAAGTGCCTTAAGCTACTTACAAGCATTCACAAAAAACTCATATCTGTTTCTCTGAAAGTGAAGTAGTCTGTTCCAACACTTCAATTCACTGTGCGTAGTGAATGGAGTGTTGCTTCACTTTCTAAATGCTGTCCTTTCAGTGAAAATCACTTTCCTTTGAAATTGCCTTAAGCTACTGACAAGCATTCACAAGAAACTCACACGCATTTTTCTGAAAGAGAAGCAGTTTGTTCCAACACTTCAATTCACTGTGCGAAGTGTATAGAGTGTTGCTTCACTTTCTATATGCTCTCCTTTTAGAGAAAATCACTCTCTTTGAAACTGCCTTAAGCTACTTGCAAGCATTCACAAGAAACTCACATCTGTTTCTCTGAAAAAGAAGCAGTCTGTTTCAACACTTCAATTCACTGTTCGAAGTGAATGGAGTGTTGCTTCACTTTCTAAATGCTGTCCTTTCAGAGAAAATCACTTTCCTTTGAAAGTGCCTTAAGCTACTTACAAGCATTCACAAGAAACTCACATGCATTTTTCTGAAAGAGAACCAGTCTGTTCCAACTCTTCAATTCACTGTGTGTAGTGAATGGAGTGTTACTTTACTTTCTAAATGCTGTCCTTTCAGAGAAAATCACTTTCCTTTGAAAGTGCCTTAAGCTACTTTCAAGCATTCACAAGAAACTCACATGCATTTTTCTGAAAGTGAAGCAGTCTGTTCCAAAACTTCAATTCAGTGTGCGAAGTGAATGGAGTGTTGCTTCACTTTCTAAATTCTGTCCTTTCAGAGAAAATCACTTTCCATTGAGACTGCCTTAATCTACTTACGAGCATTCAGAAGAAACTCACATCTGTTTCTCTGAAAGAGAAGGAGTCTGTTCCAACACTTCAATTCACTGTGCGAATGGAATGGAGTGTTTCTTCACTTTCTAAATGCTGTCCTTTCAGAGAAAATCACTTTCCTTTGAAACTGCCTTAATCTACTTACAAGCATTCAGAAGAAACTCACATCTGTTTCTCTGAAAGAGAAGGAGTCTGTTCCAACACTTCAATTCACTGCATGAAGTGAATAGAGTGTTGCTTCACTTTCTAAATGTTGTCCTTTCAGAGAAAATCACTTTCCTTTGAAACTGCCTTAATCTACTTACAAGCATTCAGAAGAAACTCACATCTGTTTCTCTGAAAGAGAAGGAGTCTGTTCCAACACTTCAATTCACTGTGCGAAGTGAATGGAGTGTTGCTTCACTTTCTAAATGCTGTCCTTTCAGAGAAAATCACTTTCCTTTGAAAGTGCCTTAAGCTACTTACAAGCATTCAACAGAAACTCACATGCATTTTTCTGAAAGAGACGCAGTCTGTTCCAACACTTCAATTCACTTTGCGAAGTGAATGGAGTGTTGCTTCACTTTCTAAATGCTGTCCTTTCAGAGAAAATCACTTTCCTTTGAAAGTGCCTTAAGCAAATTGCAAGCATTCACAAGAAACACTAATGCGTTTCTATGAAAGAGAAGCACTCTGTTCCAACACTTCAAATCACTGCACGAAGGGAATGGAGTGTTGCTTCACTTTCTAAATGCTGTCCTTTCAGAGAAAATCACTCTCCTTTGAAAGTGCCTTAAGCTACTTACAAGCATTCACCAGAAACACACATGCGCTTCTCTGAAAGAGAACCTGTCTGTTCCAACACTTCAATTCACTGTGCGAAGTGAATTTAGTGTTGCTTCATTTCTAAATGCTGTCCTTTCAGAGAAAATCACTTTCCTTTTAAAGTGCCTTAAGTTACTTGCAAGCATTAGGAAGAAAATCACATGCGTTTCTCTGAAACAGAAGCAGTCTCTTCCAACACTTCAATTCACTGTGCGAAGTGAATGGAGTGTTGCTTCACTTTCTAAATGCTGTCCTTTCAGAGAAAATCACTTTCCTTTGAAAGTGCCTTAAGGTACTTACAAGCATAAGGATGAAACTCACATGCGTTTCTCTGAAAGTGAAACAGTCTGTTCCAATACTTCAATTCACTGTGTGAAGTGAATGGAGTGTTGCCTCACTTTCTAAATGCTGTCCTTTCAGAGAAAATCACTTTCCTTTGAAAGTGCCTTAAGCAACTTGCAAGCATTCACAAGAAACACTAATGCGTTTCTATGAAAGAGACGCACTCTTTTCCAACACTTCAATTCACTGCACGAAGGGAATGGAGTGTTGCTTCACTTTCTAAATGCTGTCCTTTCAGAGAAAATCACTTTCCTTTGAAAGTGCCTTAAGCTACTTACAAGCATTCACCAGAAACTCACATGCGCTTCTCTGAAAGAGAAGCTGTCTGTTCCAACACTTCAATTCATTGTGCTAACTGAATTTAGTGTTGCTTCACTTTCTAAATGCTGTCCTTTCAGAGAAAATCACTTTCCTTTGAAAGTGCCTTAAGCTACTTACAAGAATTCAACAGAAACTCACATGCATTTCTCTGAAAGAGAAGCAGTCTGTTCCAACACTTCAATTCACTGTTCGAAGTGAATGGAATGATACTTCACTTTGTAAATGCTGTACTTTAAGAGAAAATCACTTTCGTTTGAAAGTGCCTTAAGCTACTTTCAAGCGTTCACAGGAAACTCACATGCGTTTCACTGAAAGAGAAGCATTCTGTTCAAACACTTCAATTCACTGTGCAAAGTGAATGGATTGTTGCCTCACTTTCGAAATGCTGTTCTTTCAGAGAAAATCACTTTCCTTTGAAAGTGCCTTAAGCTACTTTCAAGCATTCACAAAAAACTCACATGCGTTTCTCTGAAAGAGAGGCAGTCTGTTCCAACACTTCAATTCACTGTGCGAAGTGAATGGAGTGTTACTTCACTTTCGAAATGCTGTCCTTTCAGAGAAAATCACTTTCCTTTGAAATAGCCTTAAGCTACTTACAAGCATTCAACAGAAACTCACATGCATTTCTCTAAAAGAGAAGCAGTCTGTTCCAACACTTCAATTCACTGCATGAAGTGAATAGAGTGTTGCTTCACTTTCTAAATGTTGTCCTTTCAGAGAAAATCACTTTCCTTTGAAACTGCCTTAATCTACTTACAAGCATTCAGAAGAAACTCACATCTGTTTCTCTGAAAGAGAAGGAGTTTGTTCCAACACTTCAATTCACTGTGCGAAGTGTTTGGAGTGTTGCTTCACTTTCTAAATGCTGTCCTTTCAGAGAAAACCACTATCCTATGAAAGTGCCTTAAGCTACTTACAAGCATTAGGAAGAAACTCACATGCGTTTCTCTGAAAGAGAAGCAGTCTGTTCCAACACTTCAATTCACTGTGCGAAGTGAATGGAGTGTTGCTTCACTTTCTAAATGCTGTCCTTTCAGAGAAAATCACTTTCCTTTGAAAGTGCCTTAAGCTACTTACAAGCATTCAACAGAAACTCACATGCATTTTTCTGAAAGAGACGCAGTCTGTTCCAACACTTCAATTCACTGTGCGAAGTGAATGGAGTGTTGCTTCACTTTCTAAATGCTGTCCTTTCAGAGAAAATCACTTTCCTTTGAAAGTGCCTTAAGCTACTTACAAGCATTCACTAGAAACTCACATGCGCTTCTCTGAAAGAGAAGCTGTCTGTTCCAACACTTCAATTCACTGTGCGAAGTGAATGGAGTGTTGCTTCACTTTCTAAATGCTGTCCTTTCAGAGAAAATCACTTTCCTTTGAAAGTGCCTTAAGTTACTTGCAAGCATTAGGAAGAAACTCACATGCGTTTCTCTGAAAGAGAAGCAGTCTGTTCCAACACTTCAATTCACTGTGCGAAGTGAATGGAGTGTTGCTTCACTTACTAAATGCTGTCCTTTCAGAGAAAATCATTTTCCTTTGAGAGTGCATTAAACTACTTTCAAGCAATCACAAAAAACTCACATGCGTTTCTCTGAAAGAGAAGCAGTCTGTTCCAACACTTCAAATCACTGTGCGAGTGAATGGAGTGTTGCTTCACTTTCTAAATGCTTTCCTTTCAGAGAAAATCACTTTCCTTTGAAAGTGCCTTAAGCAACTTGCAAGCATTCACAAGAAACACTAATGCGTTTCTATGAAAGAGAAGCACTCTTTTCCAACGCTTCATTTCACTGTGCGAAGTGAATGGAGTGTTGCTTCACTTTCTAAATGATGTCCTTTCAGAGGAAATTACTTTCCTTTGAAAGTGCCTTAAGCTACTTACAAGCATTCACCAGAAACTCACATGCGTTTCTCTGAAAGAGAAGCAGTCTGTTCCAACACTTCAATTCACTGTGCGAAATGAATGGAGTGTTGCTTCAATTACTAAATGCTGTACTTTCAGAGAAAATCACTTTTGTTTGAAAGTGCCTTAAGCAACTTTCACGCATTCACAAGAAACTCACATCTGTTTCTCTGAAAGAGAAGGAGTGTGTTCCAACACTTCAATTCACTGTGCGAAGTGAATGGAGTGTTGCTTCACTTTCTAAATGCTGTCCTTTCAGAGTAAATCACTTTCCTATGAAAGTGCCTTAAGCTACTTACAAGCATTAGGAAGAAACTCACATGCGTTTCTCTGAAAGAGAAGCAGTCGGTTCCAACACTTCAATTCACTGTGCGAAGTGAATGGAGTGTTGCTTCGCTTTCTAAATGCTGTCCTTTCAGAGAAAATCACTTTCCTTTGAAAGTGCCTTAAGCTACTTACAAGCATTCAACAGAAACTCACATGCATTTCTCTGAAAGAGAAGCAGTCTGTTCCAACACTTCAATTCACTGTTCCAAATAAAAAGAATGATACTTCACTTTGTAAATGCTGTACTTTAAGAGAAAATCACTTTCCTTTGAAACTGCCTTAATCTACTTACAAGCATTCAGAAGAAACTCACATCTGTTCCTCTGAAAGAGAAGGAGTGTGCTCCAACCCTTCAATTCACTGTGCGAAGTGAATGGAGTGTTGCTTCACTTTCTAAATGCTGTCCTTTCAGAGAAAATCACTTTCCTATGAAAGTGCCTTAAGCTACTTACAAGCATTAGGAAGATACTCACATGCATTTCTCTGAAAGAGAAGCAGTCTGTTCCAACACTTCAATTCACTGTGCGAAGTGAATGGAGTGTTGCTTCACTTTCTAAATGCTGTCCTTTCAGAGAAAATCACTTTCCTTTGAAAGTGCCTTAAGCTACTTACAAGCATTCAACAGAAACTCACATGCATTTTTCTGAAAGAGACGCAGTCTGTTCCAACACTTCAATTCACTTTGCGAAGTGAATGGAGTGTTGCTTCACTTTCTAAATGCTGTCCTTTCAGAGAAAATCACTTTCCTTTGAAAGTGCCTTAAGCAAATTGCAAGCATTCACAAGAATAATTAATGCGTTTCTATGAAAGAGAAGCACTCTGTTCCAACACTTCAATTCACTGCACGAAGGGAATGGAGTGTTGCTTCACTTTCTAAATGCTGTCCTTTCAGAGAAAATCACTCTCCTTTGAAAGTGCCTTAAGCTACTTACAAGCATTCACCAGAAACACACATGCGCTTCTCTGAAAGAGAAGCTGTCTGTTCCAACACTTCAATTCACTGTGCGAAGTGAATTTAGTGTTGCTTCATTTCTAAATGCTGTCCTTTCAGAGAAAATCACTTTCCTTTGAAAGTGCCTTAAGTTACTTGCAAGCATTAGGAAGAAACTCACATGCGTTTCTCTGAAACAGAAGCAGTCTCTTCCAACACTTCAATTCACTGTGTGAAGTGAATGGAGTGTTGCTTCACTTTCTAAATGCTGTCCTTTCAGAGAAAATCACTTTCCTTTGAAAGTGCCTTAAGGTACTTACAAGCATAAGGATGAAACTCACATGCGTTTCTCTGAAAGTGAAGCAGTCTGTTCCAATACTTCAATTCACTGTGTGAAGTGAATGGAGTGTTGCCTCACTTTCTAAATGCTGTCCTTTCAGAGAAAATCACTTTCCTTTGAAAGTGCCTTAAGCAACTTGCAAGCATTCACAAGAAACACTAATGCGTTTCTATGAAAGAGACGCACTCTGTTCCAACACTTCAATTCACTGCACAAAGGGAATGGAGTGTTGCTTCGCTTTCTAAATGCTGTCCTTTCAGAGAAAATCACTTTCCTTTGAAAGTGCCTTAAGCTACTTACAAGCATTCAACAGAAACTCACATGCATTTCTCTGAAAGAGAAGCAGTCTGTTCCAACACTTCAATTCACTGTTCCAAATAAAAAGAATGATACTTCACTTTGTAAATGCTGTCCTTTCAGAGAAAATCACTTTCCTTTGAAAGAGCCTTAAGCTACTTACAAGCATTCAACAGAAACTCACATCTCTTTCTCTGAAAGAGAAGGAGTTTGTTCCAACACTTCAATTCACTGTGCAAAGTGTTTGGTGTGTTGCGTCACTTTCTAAATGCTGTCCTTTCAGAGAAAACCACTATCCTATGAAAGTGCCTTAAGCAACTTACAAGCATTAGGAAGAAACTCACATGCGTTTCTCTGAAAGAGAAGCAGTCTGTTCCAACACTTCAATTCACTGTGCGAAGTGAATGGAGTGTTGCTTCACTTTCTAAATGCTGTCCTTTCAGAGAAAATCACTTTCCTTTGAAAGTGCCTTAAGCTACTTACAAGCATTCAACAGAAACTCACATGCATTTTTCTGAAAGAGACGCAGTCTGTTCCAACACTTCAATTCACTGTGCGAAGTGAATGGAGTGTTGCTTCACTTTCTAAATGCTGTCCTTTCAGAGAAAATCACTTTCCTTTGAAAGTGCCTTAAGCTACTTACAAGCATTCACCAGAAACTCACATGCGCTTCTCTGAAATAGAAGCTGTCTGTTCCAACACTTCAATTCACTGTGCGAAGTGAATGGAGTGTTGCTTCACTTTCTAAATGCTGTCCTTTCAGAGAAAATCACTTTCCTTTGAAAGTGCCTTAAGTTACTTGCAAGCATTAGGAAGAAACTCACATGCGTTTCTCTGAAAGAGAAGCAGTCTATTCCAACACTTCAATTCACTGTGCGAAGTGAATGGAGTGTTGCTTCACTTACTAAATGCTGTCCTTTCAGAGAAAATCATTTTCCTTTGAGAGTGCATTAAACTACTTTCAAGCAATCACAAAAAACTCACATGCGTTTCTCTGAAAGAGAAGCAGTCTGTTCCAACACTTCAAATCACTGTGCGAGTGAATGGAGTGTTGCTTCACTTTCTAAATGCTTTCCTTTCAGAGAAAATCACTTTCCTTTGAAAGTGCCTTAAGCAACTTGCAAGCATTCACAAGAAACACTAATGCGTTTCTATGAAAGAGAAGCACTCTTTTCCAACGCTTCAATTCAATGTGCGAAGTGAATGGAGTGTTGCTTCACTTTCTAAATGATGTCCTTTCAGAGGAAATTACTTTCCTTTGAAAGTGCCTTAAGCTACTTACAAGCATTCACCAGAAACTCACATGCGTTTCTCTGAAAGAGAAGCAGTCTGTTCCAACAGTTCAATTCACTGTGCGAAGTGAATGGAGTGTTGCTTCAATTACTAAATGCTGTACTTTCAGAGAAAATCACTTTTGTTTGAAAGTGCCTTAAGCAACTTTCAAGCATTCACAAGAAACTCACATCTGTTTCCCTGAAAGAGAAGGAGTGTGTTCCAACACTTCAATTCACTGTGCAAAGTGAATGGAGTGTTGCTTCACTTTCTAAATGCTGTCCTTTCAGAGAAAATCACTTTCCTATGAAAGTGCCTTAAGCTACTTACAAGCATTAGGAAGAAACTCACATGAGTTTCTCTGAAAGAGAAGCAGTCTGTTCCAACACTTCAATTCACTGTGCGAAGTGAATGGAGTGTTGCTTCGCTTTCTAAATGCTGTCCTTTCAGAGAAAATCACTTTCCTTTGAAAGTGCCTTAAGCTACTTACAAGCATTCAACAGAAACTCACATGCATTTCTCGGAAAGAGAAGCAGTCTGTTCCAACACTTCAATTCACTGTTCCAATTAAAAAGAATGATACTTCACTTTGTAAATGCTGTCCTTTCAGAGAAAATCACTTTCCTTTGAAAGAGCCTTAAGCTACTTACAAGCATTCAACAGAAACTCACATGCATTTCTCTGAAAGAGAAGCAGTCTGTTCCAACACTTCAATTCACTGCATGAAGTGAATAGAGTGTTGCTTCACTTTCTAAATGTTGTCCTTTCAGAGAAAATCACTTTCCTTTGAAACTGCCTTAATCTACTTACAAGCATTCAGAAGAAACTCACATCTGTTTCTCTGAAAGAGAAGGAGTTTGTTCCAACACTTCAATTCACTGTGCAAAGTGTTTGGTGTGTTGCGTCACTTTCTAAATGCTGTCCTTTCAGAGAAAACCACTATCCTATGAAAGTGCCTTAAGCAACTTACAAGCATTAGGAAGAAACTCACATGCGTTTCTCTGAAAGAGAAGCAGTCTGTTCCAACACTTCAATTCACTGTGCGAAGTGAATGGAGTGTTGCTTCACTTTCTAAATGCTGTCCTTTCAGAGAAAATCACTTTCCTTTGAAAGTGCCTTAAGCTACTTACAAGCATTCAACAGAAACTCACATGCATTTTTCTGAAAGAGATGCAGTCTGTTCCAACACTTCAATTCACTGTGCGAAGTGAATGGAGTGTTGCTTCACTTTCTAAATGCTGTCCTTTCAGAGAAAATCACTTTCCTTTGAAAGTGCCTGAAGCTACTTACAAGCATTCACCAGAAACTCACATGCGCTTCTCTGAAAGAGAAGCTGTCTGTTCCAACACTTCAATTCACTGTGCGAAGTGAATGGAGTGTTGCTTCACTTTCTAAATGCTGTCCTTTCAGAGAAAATCACTTTCCTTTGAAAGTGCCTTAAGTTACTTGCAAGCATTAGGAAGAAACTCACATGCGTTTCTCTGAAAGAGAAGCAGTCTATTCCAACACTTCAATTCACTGTGCGAAGTGAATGGAGTGTTGCTTCACTTACTAAATGCTGTCCTTTCAGAGAAAATCATTTTCCTTTGAGAGTGCATTAAACTACTTTCAAGCAATCACAAAAAACTCACATGCGTTTCTCTGAAAGAGAAGCAGTCTGTTCCAACACTTCAAATCACTGTGCGAGTGAATGGAGTGTTGCTTCACTTTCTAAATGCTTTCCTTTCAGAGAAAATCACTTTCCTTTGAAAGTGCCTTAAGCAACTTGCAAGCATTCACAAGAAACACTAATGCGTTTCTATGAAAGGGAAGCACTCTTTTCCAACGCTTCAATTCAATGTGCGAAGTGAATGGAGTGTTGCTTCACTTTCTAAATGATGTCCTTTCAGAGGAAATTACTTTCCTTTGAAAGTGCCTTAAGCTACTTACAAGCATTCACCAGAAACTCACATGCGTTTCTCTGAAAGAGAAGCAGTCTGTTCCAACAGTTCAATTCACTGTGCGAAGTGAATGGAGTGTTGCTTCAATTACTAAATGCTGTACTTTCAGAGAAAATCACTTTTGTTTGAAAGTGCCTTAAGCAACTTTCAAGCATTCACAAGAAACTCACATCTCTTTCCCTGAAAGAGAAGGAGTGTGTTCCAACACTTCAATTCACTGTGCAAAGTGAATGGAGTGTTGCTTCACTTTCTAAATGCTGTCCTTTCAGAGAAAATCACTTTCCTATGAAAGTGCCTTAAGCTACTTACAAGCATTAGGAAGAAACTCACATGCGTTTCTCTGAAAGAGAAGCAGTCTGTTCCAACACTTCAATTCACTGTGCGAAGTGAATGGAGTGTTGCTTCGCTTTCTAAATGCTGTCCTTTCAGAGAAAATCACTTTCCTTTGAAAGTGCCTTAAGCTACTTACAAGCATTCAACAGAAACTCACATGCATTTCTCGGAAAGAGAAGCAGTCTGTTCCAACACTTCAATTCACTGTTCCAATTAAAAAGAATGATACTTCACTTTGTAAATGCTGTACTTTAAGAGAAAATCACTTTCCTTTGAAAGTGCCTTAAGCTACTTTCAAGAATTCACAGGAAACTCACATGCGTTTCACTGAAAGAGAAGCATTCTGTTCAAACACTTCAATTCACTGTGCAAAGTGAATGGAGTGTTGCCTCACTTTCGAAATGCTGTCCTTTCAGAGAAAATCACTTTCTTTTGAAAGTGCCTTAAGCTACTTTCAAGCATTCACAAAAAACTCACATACGTTTCTCTGAAAGAGAAGCAGTCTGTTCCGTCGCTTCAATTCACTGTGCGAAGTGAATGGAGTGTTGCCTCACTTTCTAAATGCTGTCCTTTCAGATAAATAACAATCCTTTGAAATTGCCTTAAGCTACTTACAAGCATTTGGAAGAAATTCACATGCGTTTCTCTGAAAGAGAAGCAGTCGGTTCCAACCCTTCAATTCACTGTGCGAAGTGAATGGAGTGTTGCTTTACTTTCTAAATGCTGTCCTTTCAGAGAAAATTACTTTCCTTTGAAAGTGCCTTAAGCTACTTACAAGCATTCAACAGAAACTCACATGTATTTCTCTGAAAGAGTAGCAGTCTGTTCCAACACTTCAATTCACTGTGCGAAGTGAATGGAGTGTTGCTTCACTTTCTAAATTCTGTCCTTTCAGAGACAATCACTTTCCTTTGAAAGTGCCTTAAACTAATTTCAAGCATTCACAAAAAACTCACATGCGTTTCTCTGAAAGAGAATTAGTCTGTTCCAACACTTCAATTCACTGTGCGAAGTGAATGGAGTGTTGCTTCACTTTCTAAATGCTGTCCTTTCAGAGAAAATCACTTTCCTTTGAAAGTGACTTAAGCTACTTGCAAGCATTCAAAAGAAACACTAATGCGTTTCTATGAAAGCGAAGCACTCTGTTCCAACACTTCAATTCACTGCACGAAGGGAACATAGTATTGCTTCACTTTCTAAATGCTGTCCTTTCAGAGAAAATCACTTTCCTTTGGACGTGCCTTAAGCTACTTACAAGCATTCACCAGAAATTCACATGCATTTCTCTAAAATAGAAGCAGTCTGTTCCAACACTTCAATTCACTGTGCGAAGTGAATGGAGTGTTGCTTCACTTTCTAAATGCTGTCTTTCAGAGAAAATCACTTTCCTTTGAAAGTGCCTTAAACTACTTTCAAGCAATCACAAAAAACTCACATGCGTTTCTCTGAAACAGAAGCAGTCTCTTCCAACACTTCAATTCACTGTGCGAAGTGAATGGAGTGTTGCTTCACTTTCTAAATGCTGTCCTTTCAGAGAAAATCACTTTCCTTTGAAAGTGCCTTAAGGTACTTACAAGCATAAGGATGAAACTCACATGCGTTTCTCTGAAAGTGAAGCAGTCTGTTCCAATACTTCAATTCACTGTGTGAAGTGAATGGAGTGTTGCCTCACTTTCTAAATGCTGTCCTTTCAGAGAAAATCACTTTCCTTTGAAAGTGCCTTAAGCAACTTGCAAGCATTCACAAGAAACACTAATGCGTTTCTATGAAAGAGACGCACTCTGTTCCAACACTTCAATTCACTGCACGAAGGGAATGGAGTGTTGCTTCACTTTCTAAATGCTGTCGTTTCAGAGAAAATCACTTTCCTTTGAAAGAGCCTTAAGCTACTTACAAGCATTCAACAGAAACTCACATGCATTTCTCTGAAAGAGAAGCAGTCTGTTCCAACACTTCAATTCACTGCATGAAGTGAACAGAGTGTTGCTTCACTTTCTAAATGTTGTCCTTTCAGAGAAAATCACTTTCCTTTGAAACTGCCTTAATCTACTTACAAGCATTCAGAAGAAACTCACATCTGTTTCTCTGAAAGAGAAGGAGTTTGTTCCAACACTTCAATTCACTGTGCGAAGTGTTTGGAGTGTTGCTTCACTTTCTAAATGCTGTCCTTTCTGAGAAAACCACTATCCTATGAAAGTGCCTTAAGCTACTTACAAGCATTAGGAAGAAACTCACATGCGTTTCTCTGAAAGAGAAGCAGTCTGTTCCAACACTTCAATTCACTGTGCGAGTGAATGGAGTGTTGCTTCACTTTCTAAATGCTTTCCTTTCAGAGAAAATCACTTTCCTTTGAAAGTGCCTTAAGCAACTTACAAGCATTCACAAGAAACACTAATGCGTTTCTATGAAAGAGAAGCACTCTGTTCCAACACTTCAATTCACTGCACGAAGAGAACGGAGTATTGCTTCACTTTCTAAATGCTGTCCTTTCAGAGAATATCACTTTCCTTTGAAAGAGCCTTAAGCTACTTACAAGCATTCAACAGAAACTCACATGCATTTCTCTGAAAGAGAAGCAGTCTCTTCCAACACTTCAATTCACTGTGCAAAGTGAATGAAGTGTTGCTTCACCTTCTCAATGCTGTTCTTTCAGAGAAAATCACTTTCCTTTGAAAGTGCCTTAAGCTACTTACAGGCATTCACCAGAAATTCACATGCAATTCTCTGAAATAGAAGCAGTCTGTTCCAAAACTTAAATTCAGTGTGCGAAGTGAATGGAGTGTTGCTTCACTTTCTAAATGCTGTCCTTTCAGAGAAAATCACTTTCCTTTGAAAGTGCCTTAAGTTACTTGCAAGCATTAGGAAGAAACTCACATGAGTTTCTCTGAAAGAGAAGCAGTCTGTTCCAACACTTCAATTCACTGTGTGAAGTGAATGGAGTGTTGCTTCACTTTCTAAATGTTGTACTTTCAGAGAAAATCACTTTTGTTTGAAAGTGCCTTAAGCAACTTTCACGCATTCACAAGAAACTCACATGCATTTCTCTGAAATAGAAGCCTTCTCTTCCAACACTTCAGTTCACTGTGCGAAGTGAATGGAGTGTTGCTTCACTTTCTAAATGCTGTCCTTTCAGAATAAATCACTTTCCTTTCAAAGAGCCTTAAGCTACTTACAAGCATTCAACAGAAACTCACATGCATTTCTCTGAAAGAGAAGCAGTCTCTTCCAACACTTCAATTCACTGTGCAAAGTGAATGGAGTGTTGCTTCACCTTCTCAATGCTGTTCTTTCAGAGAAAATCACTTTCCTTTGAACGTGCCTTAAGCTACTTACAAGCATTCACCAGAAATTCACATGCATTTCTCTGAAATAGAAGCAGTCTGTTCCAAAACTTCAATTCAGGGTGCGAAGTGAATGGAGTGTTGCTTCACTTTCTAAATGCTGTCCTTTCAGAGAAAATCTCTTTCCTTTGAAAGTGCCTTAAGCTACTTACAAGCATTCACCAGAAACTCACATGCGCTTCTGTGAAAGAGAAGCTGTCTGTTCCAACACTTCAATTCACTGTGCGAAGTGAATGGAGTGTTGCTTCACTTTCTAACTGCTGTCCTTTCAGAGAAAATCACTTTCCTTTCAAAGTGCCTTAAGTTTCTTGCAAGCATTAGGAAGAAACTCACATGCGTTTCTCTGAAAGAGAAGCAGTCTGTTCCAACAGTTCAATTCACTGTGCGAAGTGAATGGAGTTTAGCTTCACTTTCTAAATGCTGTCCTTTCCGAGAAAATCACTTTCCTTTGAAAGTGCCTTAAACTACTTTCAAGCAATCACAAATAACTCACATGCGTTTCTCTGAAACAGAAGCAGTCTCTTCCAACACTTCAATTCACTGTGTGAAGTGAATGGAGTGTTGCTTCACTTTCTAAATGCTGTCCTTTCAGAGACAATCACTTTCCTTTGAAAGTGCCTTAAACTAATTTCAAGCATTCACAAAAAATTCACATGCGTTTCTCTGAAAGAGAATTAGTCTGTTCCAACACTTCAATTCACTGTGCGAAGTGAATGGAGTGTTGCTTCACTTTCTAAATGCTGTCCTTTCAGAGAAAATCACTTTCCTTTGAAAGTGCCTTAAGCTACTAGCAAGCATTCACAAGAAACACTAATGCGTTTCTATGAAAGAGAAGCACTCTGTTCCAACACTTCAATTCACTGCACGAAGGGAACGTAGTATTGCTTCACTTTCTAAATGCTGTCCTTTCAGAGAAAATCACTTTCCTTTGAAAGAGTCTTAAGCTACTTACAAGCATTCACCAGAAATTCACATGCATTTCTCTAAAATAGAAGCAGTCTGTTCCAACACTTCAATTCAGTGTGCGAAGTGAATGGAGTGTTGCTTCACTTTCTAAATGCTGTCCTTTCAGAGAAAATCACTTTCCTTTGAAAGTGCCTTAAGTTATTTGCAAGCATTAGGAAGAAACTCACATGCGTTTCTCTGAAAGAGAAGCAGTCTGTTCCAACACTTCAATTCACTGTGCGAAGTGAATGCAGTGTTGCTTCACTTTCTAAATGCTGTCTTTCAGAGAAAATCAATTTCCTTTGAAAGTGCCTTAAACTACTTTCAAGCATTCAGAAAAACTCACATGCGTGTCTCTGAAAGAGAAGCGGTCTGTTCCAACACTTCAATTCACTATGCGAAGTGAATGGAGTGTTGCTTCACTTTCTAAATGCTGTCCTTTCAGAGAAAATCACTTTCCTTTGAAAGTGCCTTAAGGTACTTACAAGCATTAGGATGAAACTCACATGCGTTTCTCTGAAAGAGAAGCAGTCTGTTCCAAAACTTCAATTCAGTGTGCGAAGTGAATGGAGTGTTGCTTCACTTTCTAAATGCTGTCCTTTCAGAGAAAATCACTTTCCTTTGAAACTGCCTTAATCTACTTACAAGCATTCAGAAGAAACTCACATCTGTTTCTCTGAAAAAGAAGGAGTCTGTTCCAACCCTTCAATTCACTGTGCGAAGTGAATGGAGTGTTGCTTCACTTTCTAAATGCTGTCCTTTCAGAGAAAATCACTTTCCTTTGAAAGTGCCTTAATAAACTTCCAAGCATTCACAAGAAACTCACATGCATTTCTCTGAAAGAGAAGCCTTCTCTTTCAACACTTCAATTCAGTGTGCGAAGTGAATGGAGTGTTGCTTCACTTTCTAAATGCTGTCCTTTCAGAGAAAATCACTTTCCTTTGAAAGTTCCTTAAGGTACTTACAAGCATTAGGATGAAACTCACATGCGTTTCTCTGAAAGTGAAGCAGTCTGTTCCAAAACTTCAATTCAGTTTGCGAAGTGAATGAAGTGTTGCTTCACTTTCTAAATGCTGTCCTTTCAGAGAAAATCACTTTCCTTTGAAACTGCCTTAATCTACTTACAAGCATTCAGAAGAAACTCACATCTGTTTCTCTGAAAGAGAAGGAGTCTACTCCAACACTTCAATTCACTGTGCGAAGTGAATGGAGTGTTGCTTCACTTTCTAAAAGCTGTCCTTTCAGAGAAAATCACTTTCCTTTGAAACTGCCTTAAGCTACTTACAAGCATTAGGAAGAAATTCACATGTGTTTCTCTGAAAGAGAAGTAGTCTGTTCCAACACTTCAATTCACTGTACGAAGTGAATGGAGTGTTGCTTCACCTTCTAAATGCTTTCCTTTCAGAGAAAATCACTTTCCTTTGAAAGTGCCTTAAGCAACTTGCAAGCATTCACAAGAAACACTAATGCGTTTCTATGAAAGAGAAGCAGTCTGTTCCAACACTTCAATTCACTGTGCGAAGTGAATGGAGTGTTGCTTCACTTTCTAAATTCTGTCCTTTCAGAGAAAATCACTTTCCTTTGAAAGTGCCTTAAGCTACTTTCAAGCGTTCACAGGAAACTCACATGCGTTTCACTGAAAGAGAAGCATTCTGTTCAAACACTTCAATTCACTGTGCAAACTGAATGGATTGTTGCCTCACTTTCGAAATGCTGTTCTTTCAGAGAAAATCACTTTCCTTTGAAAGTGCCTTAAGCTACTTTCAAGCATTCACAAAAAACTCACATGCGTTTCTCTGAAAGAGAAGCAGTCTGTTCCAACACTTCAATTCACTGTGCGAAGTGAATGGAGTGTTGCTTCACTTTCTAAATGCTGTCCTTTCAGAGAAAATCACTTTTGTTTGAAAGGGCCTTAAGCACCTTTCACGCATTCACAAGAAACTCACATGCATTTCTCTGAAAGAGAAGCCTTCTCTTCCAACACTTCAGTTCACTGTTCGAAGGGAATGGAGTGTTGCTTCACTTTCTAAATGCTGTCCTTTCAGAGAAAATCACTTTCCTTTGAAAGTGCCTTAAGTTACTTGCAAGCATTAGGAAGAAACTCACATGCGTTTCTCTGAAAGAGAAGCAGTCTGTTCCAAAACTTCAATTGACTGTTCAAAGTGAATGGAGTGTTGCTTCACCTTCTCAATGCTGTTCTTTCAGAGAAAATCACTTTCCTTTGAAAGTGCCTTAAGCTACTTGTAAGCATTCACCAGAAACTCACATGCGCTTCTCTGAAAGAGAAGCTGTCGGATCCAACACTTCAATTCCCTGTGCGAAGTGAAAGGAGTGTTGCTTCACTTTCTAAATTCTTTCCTTTCAGAGAAAATCACTTTCCTTTGAAAGTGCCTTAAGCAACTTGCAAGCATTCACAAGAAACACTAATGCGTTTCTATGAAAGAGAAGCCCTCTGTTCCAACACTTCAATTCACTGTACGAAGTGAATGGAGTGTTACTTCAGTTTCTAAATTCTGTCCTTTCAGAGAAAATCACTTTCCTTTGAAAGTGCCTTAAGCTACTTTCAAGCGTTCACAGGAAACTCACATGCGTTTCACTGAAAGAGGAGCATTCTGTTCCAACACTTCAGTTCACTGTGCGAAGTGAATGGAGTGTTGCTTCACTTTCTAAATGCTGTCCTTTCAGAATAAATCACTTTCCTTTGAAAGAGCCTTAAGCTACTTACAAGCATTCAACAGAAACACACATGCATTTCTCTGAAAGAGAAGCAGTCTCTTCCAACACTTCAATTCACTGTGCAAATTGAATGGAGTGTTGCTTCACCTTCTCAATGCTGTTCTTTCAGAGAAAATCACTTTCCTTTGAACGTGCCTTAAGCTACTTACAAGCATTCACCAGAAATTCACATGCATTTCTCTGAAATAGAAGCAGTCTGTTCCAAAACTTCAATTCAGGGTGCGAAGTGAATGGAGTGTTGCTTCACTTTCTAAATGCTGTCCTTTCAGAGAAAATCACTTTCCTTTGAAAGTGCCTTAAGCTACTTACAAGCATTCACCAGAAACTCACATGTGCTTCTGTGAAAGAGAAGCTGTCTATTCCAACACTTCAATTCACTGTGCGAAGTGAATGGAGTGTTGCTTCACTTTCTAACTGCTGTCCTTTCAGAGAATATCACTTTCCTTTCAAAGTGCCTTAAGTTACTTGCAAGCATTAGGAAGAAACTCACATGCGTTTCTCTGAAAGAGAAGCAGTCTGTTCCAACACTTCAATTCACTGTGCGAAGTGAATGGAGTGTTGCTTCACTTTCTAAATGCTGTCCTTTCAGAGAAAATCACTTTCCTTTGAAAGTGCCTTAAGCTACTTGCAAGCATTCACAAGAAACACTAATGCGTTTCTATGAAAGAGAAGCACTCTGTTCCAACACTTCAATTCACTGCACGAAGGGAACGTAGTATTGCTTCACTTTCTAAATGCTGTCCTTTCAGAGAAAATCACTTTCCTTTGAAAGAGCCTTAAGCTACTTACAAGCATTCAACAGAAACTCACATGCATTTCTCTGAAAGAGAAGCAGTCTCTTCCAACACTTCAATTCACTGTGCAAAGTGAATGGAGTGTTGCTTCAACTTCTCAATGCTGTCCTTTCAGAGAAAATCACTTTCCTTTGAAAGTGCCTTAAGCTACATAAAAGCATTCACGACAAATTCACATGCAATACTCTGAAATTTAAGCAGTCTGTTCCAAAACTTAAATTCAGTGTGCGAAGTGAATGGAGTGTTGCTTCACTTTCTAAATGCTGTCCTTTCAGAGAAAATCACTTTCCTTTGAAAGTGCCTTAAGTTACTTGCAAGCATTAGGAAGAAACTCACATGCGTTTCTCTGAAAGAGAAGCAGTCTGTTCCAACACTTCAATTCACTGTGTGAAGTGAATGGAGTGTTTCTTCACTTTCTAAATGCTGTACTTTCAGAGAAAATCACTTTTGTTTGAAAGGGCCTTAAGCACCTTTCACGCATTCACAAGAAACTCACATGCATTTCTCTGAAAGAGAAGATTTCTCTTCCAACACTTCAGTTTACTGTTCGAAGGGAATGGAGTGTTGCTTCACTTTCTAAATGCTGTCGTTTCAGAGAAAATCACTTTCCTTTGAAAGTGCCTTAAGTTACTTGCAAGCATTAGGAAGAAACTCACATGCGTTTCTCTGAAAGAGAAGCAGTCTGTTCCAAAACTTCAATTGACTGTTCAAAGTGAATGGAGTGTTGCTTCACCTTCTCAATGCTGTTCTTTCAGAGAAAATCACTTTCCTTTGAACGTGCCTTAAGCTACTTGCAAGCATTCACCTGAAATTCACATGCATTTCTCTAAAAGTGAAGCAGTCTGTTCCAAAACTTCAATTCAGTGTGCGAAGTGAATGGAGTGTCGCTTCACTTTCTAAATGCTGTCCTTTCAGAGAAAATCACTTTCCTTTGAAAGTGCCTTAAGCTACTTCCAAGCATTCACCAGAAACTCACATGCGCTTCTCTGAAAGAGAAGCTGTCGGATCCAACACTTCAATTCACTGTGCGAAGTGAAAGGAGTGTTGCTTCACTTTCTAAATTCTGTCCTTTCATAGAAAATCACTTTCCTTTGAAAGTGCCTTAAGCAACTTGCAAGCATTCACAAGAAACACTAATGCGTTTCTATGAAAGAGAAGAACTCTGTTCCAACACTTCAATTCACTGTGCGAAGTGAATGGAGTGTTACTTCACTTTCTAAATTCTGTCCTTTGAGAGAAAATCACTTTCCTTTGAAAGTGCCTTAAGCTACTTTCAAGCGTTCACAGGAAACTCACATGCGTTTCACTGAAAGAGGAGCATTCTGTTCAAACACTTCAATTCACTGTGCAAAGTGAATGGAGTGTTGCCTCACTTTCGAAATGCTGTCCTTTCAGAGAAAATCACTTTCCTTTGAAAGTTCCTTAAGCTACTTTCAAGCATTCACAAAAACCTCACATGCGTTTTTCTGAAAGAGAAGCAGTCTGTTCCAACACTTCAATTCACTGTGCGAAGTGAATGGAGTGTTGCTTCACTTTCTAAATGCTGTCCTTTCAGAGAAGATCACTTTCCTTTGAAAGTGCCTTAAGCTACTTACAAGCATTCAACAGAAACTCACATGTATTTCTCTGAAAGAGAAGCAGTCTGTTCCAACACTTCAATTCAGGGTGCGAAGTGAATGGAGTGTTGCTTCACTTTCTAAATTCTGTCCTTTCAGAGACAATCACTTTCCTTTTAAAGTGCCTTAAACTAATTTCAAGCATTCACAAAAAACTCACATGCGTTTCTCTGAAATAGAATTAGTCTGTTCCAACACTTCAATTCACTGTGCGAAGTGAATGGAGTGTTGCTTCATTTTCTAAATGCTGTCCTTTCAGAGAAAATCACTTTCCGTTGAAAGTCCCTTAAGCTACTTGCAAGCATTCACAAGAAACACTAATGCGTTTCTATGAAAGAGAAGCCTTCTCTTTCAACACTTCAATTCACTGCACGAAGGGAACGGAGTATTGCTTCACTTTCTAAATGCTGTCCTTTCAGAGAAAATCACTTTCCTTTGAAAGAGCCTTAAGCTACTTACAAGCATTCAACAGAAACTCACATGCATTTCTCTGAAAGAGAAGCAGTCTCTTCCAACACTTCAATTCACTGTGCAAAGTGAATGAAGTGTTGCTTCACCTTCTCAATGCTGTTCTTTCAGAGAAAATCACTTTCCTTTGAAAGTGCCTTAAGCTACTTACAAGCATTCACCAGAAATTCACATTCAATTCTCTGAAATAGAAGCAGTCTGTTCCAAAACTTAAATTCAGTGTGCGAAGTGAAAGGAGTGTTGCTTCACTTTCTAAATGCTGTCCTTTCAGAGAAAATCACTTTCCTTTGAAAGTGCCTTAAGTTACTTGCAAGAATTAGGAAGAAACTCTCATGCGTTTCTCTGAAAGAGAAGCAGTCTGTTCCAACACTTCAATTCACTGTGCGAAGTGAATGGAGTGTTGCTTCACTTTCTAAATGCTGTACTTTCAAAGAAAATCACTTTTGTTTGAAAGTGCCTTAAGCAACTTTCACGCAT